>NC_064623.1:63556166-64203211 GCF_023898315.1 Schistocerca nitens | reverse complement strand
CCAGAAACTTGTATTCTTATTTACATGCTCTCGAGCAAATTCAAGTCTCATTTTTTTTGTTCATCTTCCTGATGTGTGTTCTTCTTCGTACCCTAGCTCCGTAACCTGTACTGCTTAAAACGTAGCGAACAGTCCTTGGCGTGATTTCCATCTCCAACTGATCATTAAGACGCGCAGACAATGCAGTAGCTGTCACTTTAAGATACTTTTGACCACCCTTATTAACATAATTCGTTCTTTTTGCATTAGCTTCTGTGGCCGAGCTCTTCTTTCGCTATTAATTAGAGAATTTATTTCTCTAAATCGCGATAATACTGTGGAATGCACAGCTGCTCGGCTTCTTTCAATAATATGAGCTGTTTCTAAAAATATTTTCCCCTTTTCGTATTAGAAGACAACTATTTACCTTCCCTCTACAGTTGCTTCCTTCCATTTGCGGCCAATTTTGGTGTTGCGTGGCACTCACCGTCTATCATAACCAACATGTTAGGAGATGCCACTTGCCACGAAGACGTTTCTTGCTGCAAGCGGTTCGTTATTCGTTTCTTTGTTTACACTTCTGATCTTTATTTCTAATAAATAAAGGTATTCCACATGAACAAAAATGTACGAATACTTCTTTCCGTTACTGTACATACAGTTTCTAACTTTAATACTTCACTTATTGTGTAAATCCCCTTAACGTAACATTTCACACTGAAGCACCAAAGAAACTGATAGAGGCATGCGTATCCAAATCCAGAGATATGTAAACAGGCAGAATACGGCGCTGAGGTCAGCCACGCCTATGTAAGACAAGTGCCTGCGCAGTTGTTAGATCGGTTACTGCTGCTACAGCGGCAGGTTCTCAAGATGTAAGTGAGTTCGAACCTGGTGTTCTAGTCGGCGCACCAGCGATGAGACACAGCATCTCCGATTTCCCGTACGACTATTTCACGAGTATACCGTGAATATCAAGAATCCGGTAAAACATCACATCTCCGACATCTTTTCGGCAGGAAAAATATCTTGCAAGAACGAAACCAACGACGACTGAAGGGAATCGTTCAACGTGACAGAAGTGTAACTCTTCCGCAAATTGCTGTAGATTTCAATGCTGGGGCGTCACCAAGTTCAAATGGTTCAAATGGCTCTGAGCACTATGGGACTTAACTTCTGTGGTCATCAGTCCCCTAGAACTTAGAACTACTTAAACCTAACCAACCTAAGGACATCACACACATCCATGCCCGAGGCAGGATTCGAACCTGCGACCGGAGCGGTCACGCGGTTCCAGACTGAAGCGCCCAGACCGCACGGCTACACCGGCCGGCGTCACCAAGTGTCAGCGTGCGAAGCATTCAACAAATCATCATCGAAACGGGCCTTCGAAGGCGAAGGTCCACTCGTGTTCTCATGATGACTGCATGACACACAGCTTTACGCCTCACGTGGGCCCGCCAACACCGAATTGGACTGTTGATGACTGGAAAATGTTGCCTGGTCGGACGAGTCTCGTTTCTAATTGTATCGAGCGGATGGACGTGTACGGGTATGGAGACAACCTCATGCATCCATGGACCCTGAATGTCTGCAGGGGACTGTTCAAGCTGGTGGAGGCCCTGTAATGGTGTGGGGCGTGTGCAGTTGGAGTGATATGGGACCCCTGGTAGTCTAGATACGACTGACAGGTGACACGTATGAAAGCATCCTGTCCGATCACCTGTACCCATTCATGTCCGTTGTGCATTCCGGCTGACTTGGACAATTCCAGCAGGACAATGCAACACCTCACACGTCCATAATTGCTACAGAGTGGCTCCAGGAACAATGTCTCAACACTTCCACTGTCCTCTAGACTCCTCAGAAATGAACATTATTGACCATATCTGGGATGCCTTGCAACGTACTGTTCTCCACCCCGTCGTACTCTTACGGATTTATGGACAGCCCTGCACTATTCATGGTCAGTTCCCTCCAGCACTACTTCAGACATTATTCGAATCCATGCTACGTCGTGTTGCGGCACTTCTGCGTGTTCGTGTGGCCCCTGCACGATATTAGGCAAGTGTACCAGTTTCTTTGGATCTTCAGTATAATTTAAATACTTACTGTGTTAAGCCTTTAACGTTCAAGCTGGTGGAGGCTCTTGTAGTGGTATGGGGCGTGTGCAGTTGAAGTGATATGGGACCCCTGATAGTCTAGATACAACTCTGACAGGTGACACGTACGTAAGCATCCTGTCTGATCACCTGCATCCATTCATGTCCATTCTCTTACTGAGTAGGTTATGATATTATATATATATATATATATATATATATATATATATATATATATATATATATTTTAATTCGGTCAATAATCACATGAGATCCTGAAAATCAAATTCTTGTTGCCCTCGGTAGCCTGAAAATGAGGTCTGCCACGTCGAACCAGGTTAGACGTTTACTGATATACGGTACGGTAGATCGCTCCACTGTGAAGGCTTGGTCACACACAAGAGCGAATTTTAGTAAATGGCGGCGAATCGTCTACGAATACTAGTTTTCCAGAGCTCCTATATAAGAGACTGAATCATCTGCCGTACCTTCCCTGTCTCTGAGGATTCAACAATCTTTACCTCGTGGGTGATTAACCCATTAACGCAACTTATAAAGTATTTGATATTGCACTATAATGTGAACTAAACAGTAATTAATGTTTATAGAGATATTTAGAATGCTCTTTTCATAAAACAGAAAAAAATTGAAATACAGGGTGATTCAAAAAGAATACCACAACTTTAGGAATTTAAAACTCTGCAACGACAAAAGGCAGAGCTAAGCACTATCTGTCGGCGAATTAAGGGAGCTATAAAGTTTCATTTAGTTGTACATTTGTTCGCTTGAGGCGCTGTTGACTAGGCGTCAGCGTCAGTTGATGCTAAGATGGCGACCGCTCAACAGAAAGCTTTTTGTGTTATTGAGTACGGCAGAAGTGAATCGACGACAGTTGTTCAGCGTCCATTTCGAACGAAGTATGGTGTTAAACCTCTTGATAGGTGGTGTATTAAACGTTGGTATAAACAGTTTACAGAGGATGGGTGTTTGTGCAAAGGGAAAAGTTCTGGACGGCCGAGAACGAGTGATGAAAATGTAGCACGCATCCAGCAAGCATTTGTTGGCTGTTCCCTCAGCTCGAACAAGAAGCACAACAATTCATATTTCAGCAGGATGGAGCGCCACCACATTGGCACTTATCTGTCCGTAACTACCTGAACGTCAACTACCCTAGGCGATGGATCGGCCGCCAGGCAGCCCGTGACAGAGCACTTCATCACTGGCCTCCAAGAAGCCCTGATCTTACCCCCTGCGATTTTTTCTTATGGGGGTATGTTAAGGATATGGTGTTTCGGCCACCTCTCCCAGCCACCATTGATGATTTGAAACGAGAAATAACAGCAGCTATCCAAACTGTTACGCCTGATATGCTACAGAGAGTGTGGAACGAGTTGGAGTATCGGGTTGATATTGCTCGAGTGTCTGGAGGAGGCCATATTGAACATCTCTGAACTTGTTTTTGAGTGAAAAAAAAAGCCTTTTTAAATACTCTTTGTAATGATGTATAACAGAAGGTTATATTATGTTTCTTTCATTAAATACACATTTTTAAAGTTGTGGTATTCTTTTTGAATCACCCTGTATAATATTGTATGGCTATGGAAAAGTAGTGTTTTAGTTTGTAAATATTAAATTTGATGAGTTAAGAATTAGGTACCAACATCTTCAAATATGGATGTTATACAGTAACAACCTATAGCTGTTTATTAATTTTGCCTGTATGTAGCCATTAGTAAGAGAGGTGTTTATTTTTGATTGAAAAGGAGGTACAGAAATGCCGCGTTCTTATTGTACAGAGGTGGTGGAAAGTATGGTTTTATCTTACAATGAAACAAATTTTTATTAATAGTTTCATATAACCAGTATTCGTTTTATTTACTTCATGAAAGGTTTGCTGCCTGTTGAGTTGTGGTAAAAGCTTTATTCTTTGAAGATTATGTTATTTGTGCAGGTTCCGTCATAATAACCAATCCGGTATAAAAATATCTGAATCATCACTCGTTCTGTCGTGCCTTTAAAAGAAATGGGGTTACGTATTATTCAGTTTGTGTGTGTATGTTTATAATAAGACGCATAAATACATAAAAAATATTCCTCCCCGTGTTGCCAACTGCGAAAATATCTCAGGAATCTAAAAGTTTTGAGACGAACAGCTTCAGTACAGTTTTCGACTGGGAAGAAACGCAACTGTTTAAAACTGGTTTCAAGTTTGTAACTACTTTTATTAAAAAGTATTGACGTATATTTACAAAAACACAACTGAGCACCGGGTGGTTTCCAATTGTCTCTCAGGCAACCTAATAACGCCCATCTTTTTCTTCATTCAGGGTCACTGCGAAATCTATACATGCAATAGCCAGTTTTGCAATACGGTTCGCAGCTGGGCAGGCTCCAAAAAATGTTCAAATGTGTGTGAAATCTTATGGGACTCAACTGCTAAGGTCATCGGTCCCTAAGCTTACACACTACTTAACCTAAATCATCCTGAGGGCAAACACACACACAACTATGCCTGAGGGAGGACTCGAACCTCCGCCGGGACCAGCGGCACAGTCTATGACTGAAGCGCCTAAGACCGCTCGGCTAATCCCGCGCGGCTGGGCAGGCTCCCATATTTACGCAAATTCTTCAATACATTTGATTGGAAATCTCCACTCGCATCGTGACTCGTATGAGTATCCTTTACTTTGGGGAAAACATGGCGGACAGTTCAAGTCAGGTTGTTGGAGTCTTATAGTGTTCGCTTCCGCTCGCTCCCTGGAAAGCAAGTTTCACGACAACCCCAGACACACAACAGGTCGTCTTTCCGCGGTAGAGCATCGCGATGGCTGTTATGTCCGCATGTGCGGGCTGTGACCGCATCGAACGTTGCCAAACTGTACTGGCCATCGTTATATGGCGCACCAGACACGATGTCTGTAACTACATCATGAATTTGTGAATGGAATAATAGTTGTGATTTAGTCAGTTGAATGTTCCATAGCACATCTGAGAGATTCTTTTATCGAAATGGTATGGAACGAGTCAGTTTACAGGATATCTTGAAGTGATTAATGTTAACATTGGTAAATACATTATCGTTTTATTACTACTCATGCAACCTCACTTAAAAACAAGGCTTTTTTTTAACCGGTTACCATTTTGTAAGTAGATATTTGCCAATGAAATAGGAGTTGTTCAGGAGAAATGATTTTAAATTAGATTTAAAACTTGCTTCACTACCTCTCAGACATTTTATATTATTGGGCAAATGATAAAAAAAATTTATGCTGCACACTGAACTACTCTTTGAGCTGCTGACACCTTTGACAATGGTCATCAAAGGTCATTTTTCCCTCTAGTGTTGTAGATATCTACATCACTGTTCTTCTCAAATTGTGAAGCATAATTTAACGAAAATATATATTGCGATGGCACATTTAAAATGCCTAGCTCCTTGAAGAGGTACATACATGACGTCCTTGGGTGAACACCACATATTAATCTTACTGTTCGTTTTTGTGCCATCAGTACTTTCCTCCTTAATGTTAAGTTACCCCAGAAAATTATTCCGTACTACATTACTAAGTGGAAATATGAAAATAGGTCAGGAGGCTGATACATTTGTTTCCTAGAGTGCTAATTATACGAAGGGAAAAAAATAGCTGAATCTAATTGTTTGAGAAAGTCGGTAATGTGCTTCTTCCAGCCCAAGTTTTCATCAGTATATACAGCCAAAAATTTGAAGCTTTCTACCCTACTTATTACCCCCAGCCCATGCGCTACACCACTTGTTGGTATGGCTCTATTTCTTATACAGAACCGATTGAAATGCTTTTCTTTCCGAAATTTAGGGAGAGTCCACTGCCAGAGAACCACTTAGCACTTCTTTGTAAAATATCATTTACTAACTCCTCTGTGCTTTCTCTCTAATGGGATAAATACATCACTAGAACCGTTTGCAAAAAGTACATGTTTTGCTTATTGAATGTTAAGTGAAAGGTCATTCACATATATAAGGAATGGGACTGGACCCAAAATTTAACCCTGTGGGACTCCCTTTGTGATCTTGCCACAGTCACTCAAATTTTCTACCTCCCCAACATTGTCTAAATTATTCAGCACAATCTTTTGCATTTTGTTTGTCAATATCTGATACTGTTACTGTGTACGTAAACAATAGTATCTGTCATACGAGGGCTATCCACAAAGTACATTACGTTTTGGAATTAAAAATAAATAAAGTATTGGAAAATTTTTTTATTATATACAGATGAAAGCCACACTCAAATACTACTTTTCTACACAGTTGCCATTTAAATTAAGGCACTTATCGTAGCGATGGACGAGCTTGGAAATTCCTTCGTCGTAAAATTCGGCCGCCTGCGCCTTCAACCACGTGGTTACCTCTTCTTTTGGGACAGAAAAGGTGTGATTTTTGTGGATTTCCTGGAAAGAGGCACTGCAATAAGCTATCAAAGGTACTGCTAAACTCTGCACAACCTCAGAAGAGCAGTACAAAACAAGCGCAGGGGAAAGTCGGGCTCAAAGATCTTGCTGATTCACGACAACGCCCGGGCCCACACGGCAAATGCCACTTGTGAAGTTCTCGAATCTTTCGAGTGGGAGTTGTCTCCTCATCCGCCGTACAGTCCCGACCTGGTACCGAGCGACTTCCACTTATTCCCAGCAATGAAGAAGTGGTTGGCTATGCAGCGTTTTGATGACGACGCACAGCTTCAAGAAGAGGTAACCACGTGGTTGAAGGCGCAGGCGGCCGAATTTTACGACGAAGGAATTTCCAAGCTCGTCCATCGCTACGATAAGTGCCTTAATTTAAATGGCAACTATGTTTTAATTCCAAAACGTAATGTACTTTTTGGATAGCCCTCGTACATACAGACACACTTCTGACGGAATTCTCGTCCTGAGGCTGGCGTAATCGCCTAAGTCCTGAGCCGCTATGTGAACGGGTAAAGCCAATGAGTTGGTTCAATTGAACTAAATTAAATTAAAAACCAAAGGACGAGTGGGAGTACGACTGGTACTCCCAGGATTCCGTACAAATTCAATGAAATACATGGGCAGTTCATCTATCCCGAGAATCGAGAATCTGGACGATTTCTGCCTGTTATCAACATCGATACTGACAAGACATCGGTCCAGGGAATTCCAGGACTTTCGAGAATCTTTTGATTTTAAGTTTTAAGCTGGAGTGCTTTGTGCAGTTTCGCTTTCGATATTCTAATACTTCAAATATTTTTATTAATTTCGGGTTGTATTAAAATTCTATGTCAACTGCGATTACAGTTTGAAACGTCCCCTTGAAAAATTATGAATGAGTGTGCTGGTAAACTTGTACGTTATTTGATTTTCAAATAGCTGCGCAAAACTCAACGTACTCAAACAGTTTTCTGTTTCTTTATTCTGATCTTCACTAAACTGACACACAATATTTTTAGCGCAACGCAATCTGATTTTCAATAATCCCTACAAAAGAGTGGCCCTGACTAACAATAGCCTATACCTTTCAAGAATCAATTACCTCGCAAAAATCTTCGTTACTCGAACTACTACAGTACAGCGAGCGCCAGTACTGCCAGCTAAATAAAAGATTCTAACTACTGAAGGCACTAACTACTCATAGGCATAGTTAGCAAATGAAAGATTTTGATAGAGACAAACAATGTATTTACGTTAATAGAGTTCAAAAGTCATCATATATATCTATCTATTAATTCATGATATCCATCTTTACAAATTTCCTTTTTCTGGCGGACACCCATCCAGATCACCCGCTTATAGTGACCTCTCAAAACTCCGCCATCTCTCTCCCCACATCCACCACTGCTGGCGGCTCACCTCCAACTGCCCAACGCTACGCGCTGTTCACATCCAACTGCCCAACACTACACAAGCGAATATTCCAACAATGAGTCCAACCAGAAACAGACTGCACACAGCACAGTCAGTTATTTTCATACAGAGCACTACGTAGCGTTACCAACATAAAAACCTAAACAGCCTACTTACAAGTTGCGTTGATTTCGTCTCCTCTTATCCGTATTGCGATTACTGCTTAGATTTGTCAGAAGTCTAAAGAGAATAA
The DNA here is from genome assembly GCF_023898315.1 of Schistocerca nitens. Classification (NCBI taxonomy): domain Eukaryota; kingdom Metazoa; phylum Arthropoda; class Insecta; order Orthoptera; family Acrididae; genus Schistocerca; species Schistocerca nitens. Next base: position 64,195,042 of record NC_064623.1, on the reverse strand, counting down.
AACGGTACGGCGGCCATAGGGCTACTGATGTTTGGAAGACTTCAGTGGACGTTCCATGGGATATCGGAACCTCATCCCAAACAATGGAAGTGCGATGCTGCGTCAGTTATTAACATTATAGCAAGATGACAAAGTCAAAGGATAGCGATATGCTCATATACTGGTGGCCGTAGTTTGGCTTACACAATGTATATAACGGCAGTGTACTAGCGGAGCTATGATGTGATTCATGTAAAAAGGCTTCAAATGTGATTATGGCCTCACCACGGGAAGTAACAGGCTTTGAACACGGAATGGTTCAAATGGCTCTGAGCACTATGGGACTTAACATCTGAGGTCATCAGTCCCCTAGACTTATAACTACTTAAACGTAACTAACCTAAGGACATCACACACATCCATGCCCGAGGCAGGATTCGAACCTGGGACCGTAGCAGCAGCGCGGTTCCGGACTGAAGCGCCTAGAACCGCTCGGTCACAACGTACGGCAAAACAGCGAGGTCATCGGTCCCATAGGATTAGGGAAGGACGGGAAGGAAGTCGGTCGTGCCCTTTCAAAGGAACCATCCCGGTATTTACCTGAAGCGGTTTAGGGAAATCACGGAAATGAGGAAGGCCGGACGCGAGTTTGAACCGTCGTCCTCCCGACCTGTCTTGTCCTGTTCATTTTGCTAGAACTGTTCTGTTCTTGTCTGGTTTTTTATAATGGCAGGTATAAGTGAACAACATACAGCTGTGAAATTTTGTTTTCTACTCGATAAAAATGCAGCTGAAACTGTTTTAATGTTGAAAACAGCTTACCGTGATGAAGCTATGGAAAAAACTCACATGTACGAGTGATGTACTCTGTCAAATTATTGTCGCAGCATTATATCTCCCGTCTCGTCTTCATCTATGTCCTCTCCTGTTTCTATAATATTGCCCCCAACCATATTTCCCTTTTAAAGAGACAATCCCCCCCATATAATCCTCCCATGTTTCAGCTTTCCCTTCTTTGATTAGGACTCTGTTACCATCCGAGCTCCTGATATTCTTACATCTGCTTCTGTATTCTCCAAAGGCCTCTTTAATTTTCCTGCAGAAGGTATCTATCCTTCCCCTGGTCATACATGCCTCTAAATCCTTATATTTTTTCTCTAGCCATTCCTGGTTAGCCATTTTGCGCTTCTATCAATCTCATGCTTTAGGCGTTTGTATTGCTTTTCGCCTACTTCGTTTACTGCCTTTCTATATTTTCTCCTATCATTAGTTAAATTCAATACATCAAATGTCATCCAAGGATTTCTATTAGGCCTTGTCTTTTTACCTATTTCATCCTCCGCCGCCTTCACTATTTCATCTCTCAAAGTTACCCATTTTCTTCTACTGTATTTCATTACCCTGTTCTAGTTCATCGTTGCTACAGCTCCCTCTGAAGCTCTCAGCAACCTCTGGTTCTTTCAACTTATCCAGGTCCCATATCCTTAATTTCCAACCTTTTCGCAGTTAATTCAGTTTTAGTCTACATTTCATAACAAATTATGGTCAGAATCCACATTTGCCCATGGACATGCTTTCGTTTCTCGCATTTATTTCACGCACTATTGTCTGTCTGTAAGCACTGACAACTCTCGGTCGGTAATTGAAGGCCGTCGGCCATTACGTTGTCCGCTATGCCACGTAATGCCTATAATTTGATATTCTCAGGACACTCATAACACTGCAGATCATTGGAATATTAAATTCCCTAACGATTTCCGAAATGGAATGTCCCATGCGTCTAGCTAGAACTACCATTTTGTGTTCGCCGGCCGCTGTGGCCGCGCAGTTCTAGGCGCTTCAGTCCGGAACCGCGCTGCCGCTACGGTCGCAGGTTCGAATCCTGCCTTGGGCATAGATGTGTGTGATGTCCTTAGGTTAGTTAGGTTTAAGTAGTTCTAAGTCTAGCGGACTGATGACCTCAGATGTTAAGTCCCACAGTGCTTAAAGTCATTTGAACCATTAGAACCTCGCAGTTTGGATCCCCTCCCCCAGACCAAACAACCAACCACGCCAGGTCGACAACACAGGCGGCACTGAACTGGCAATGAGTTGCGCTATACACGCCTAGCGGCAGAAATGCGTACTACACAAGCTCCGCTCACGACAATGCTGTTCCGTTTCTTTGTGCTGCCTCGTATGAAGAGCTTCTGCTTTAATTCGTCTGCTGGAATGGCTGCCAACAGTCACAACGATACCTTCAGTCTTGACAACAGAGACCTGTACTGATGCCTTCGAGAAAGCCAAAATACAGAACTGGCCATTAAAATTGCTACACCAAGAAGAAATGCAGATGATAAACGGGTATTCATCGGACAGATATATTATACTAGAACTGACATGTGATTACATTCTCACGCAATTTGGGTGCATACATCCTGAGAAATCAGTACCCAGAACAACCACCTCTGGCCGTAATAACGGCCTTGATACGCCTGGGCATTGAGTCAAACAGAGCTTGGATGGCGTGTACAGGTACATCTGCCCATGCAGCTTCAACACGATACCACAGTTCATAAAGGGTAGTGACTGGCGTATTGTGACGAGCCAGTTGCTGGGCCACCATTGACCAAACGTTTTCAATTGGTGAGAGATCTGGAGAATGTGCTGGCTAGGGCATCAGTCGAACATTTTATGTATCCAGAAAGGCCCGTACAGGACCTGCAGCATGAGGTCGTGCATTATACTGCTGAAATGTAGGGTTTCGCAGGGATCGAATGAAGGATAGAGCCACGAGTCGTAACAGATCTGAAATGTAACGTTCACTGTTCAAAGTGCCGTCAATGCGAACAAGAGGTGACCGAGACGTGTAACCAATGGCAACCCATGCCATCACGCCGGGTGATACGCCAGTATGGCGATGACGAATACACGCTTCCAATATGCTTTCACCGCGATGTCGCCAAACGCGGATGCGACCATCATGATGCTGTAAACAGGACCCGGATTCATCCGAAAAAATGACGTTTTGCCATTCGTGCACCCAGGTTTGTCGTCGAGTACACCATCGCAGGCACTCCTGTCTGTGATGGAGCGTCAAGGGTAACCGCAGCCATGGTCTCCGAGCTGATAGTCCATGCTGTTGGTGCAGATGGTTGTTGTCTTGCAAACGTCCCCATCTGTTGACAGGGATCGAAACGTGGCCGCACGATCCGTTACAGCCATGCGGATAAGATGCCTGTCATCTCGACTGCTAGTGATACGAGGTCGTTGGGATTCAGCACGGCGTTCCGTATTACCCCCCTGAACCCACCGATTCCATATTCTGCTAACAGTCATTGGATCTCGACCAATGCGAGCAGCAATGTCGCGATACGATAAACCGCAATTGCGATAGGCTACAATCCGATCTTTATCAAAGTGGCAAACGTGATGGTGTGTATTTGCCCTCCTTACAGAAGGCATCACAACAATGTTTGACCAGGCAATGCTGGTCAACTGCTGTTTGTGTATGAGAAATCGGTTGGAAACTTTCCTCATGTTCGCACGTTGTAGTTGTCGCCACCGGCGCCAACCTTTTGTGAATGCTCTGAAAAGCTAATCATTTTCGTATCACAGCATCTTCTTCCTGTCGGTTAAATTTCGCGTCTGTAGCGCATCTTCGTGGTGTAGCAATTTTAATGGCCAGTAGTGGTGGTGGTGGTGGTTAGTGTTTAACGTCCCGTCGACAAGCTCGGGTTAGGGAAGGATTGGGAAGGAAATCGGCCGTGCCCTTTCAAAGTAACCATCCCGGCATTTGCCTGAAACGATTTAGGGAAATCACGGAAAACCTAAATCAAGATGGCCGGAGACGGGATTGAACTGTCGTCCTCCCGAAGGCGAGTCCAGTGTGCTAACCACTGCGCCACCTCGCTCGGTAATGGCCAGTAGTGTATATCTTTGTAAGGAGGGCAGCCACAGTACCTGTCGTGAAGTATAAACAAATAAAGGCACTTCCGCAGTGTAGTCTGTGAGAAGCGCTGCGACGCAGCGGTAGGCAGGCTTCAGTCGCCGTGCTTGACAGGGGAGAGTGGGACGGCGTTCCGGGTGAACATCAAAAGCGCAGAAAGCGCCGCGCGGCCCAGCACGTGTGCGCGCGTGGGCGTGTGTGTGTGTGTGTACGTACGTACACCTGACGCCTGACATACTGCGCGCTGGCTGTTTGTTTTGTTCTCGTGTCGCTGCAGCTGCAGCCGACACGCCCTCCACAGCGGCCGCTCCCCGCTTCTCTGGAGCCTACCAGTTGCAGCACCAGCCCCTATGGCACAGGCCGACTCCACGATGCTTCTTCCGTCGCTCGCTGCGTTCCCCACAACGGCTGCCGTCACGGATACTACAGTCCCGACTACTGCATTTGCGCTCTCCTCATAGTCGAGGAGAGCATATGTGGTGGAGGATGGAGGGGACATTTCCTCCTCAGTGTTGTCGGTGTGTATTGTATTGTCTGTGCTTTGTGGTATGTCGTGTTTGTTGTGGTGCAGTGTGTGTGATGTTACTCGGTGGCCATGTAGGCTGGCTTAATTTGCAAAGAATGCTTTTTGGTCGTTTTTGGGTGTCATTTGTGGTGTCCTAGATTTTTTATAAGGTCATTGTCTGATCTGGCCGTGTTCGCGTAAAAACTTTCGGCCAGTTCTTTAAAACGCTCGTTGAGCGTCGGTATGCCGGCTGCTTCGTGTAGGTGAGCAGTGGGGAAGCGGATGGGTAGGTGTAGTGCCCTTTTCAGTTCAAATGGCTCTGAGCACTATGGGAGGTCATCAGTCCCCTAGAACTTAGAACTACTTAAACCTAACTAAGGACATCACACACATCCATGCCCGAGGCAGGATTCGAACCTGCGACCACAGCGGTCGCGCGGTTCCAGACTGAAGCGCCTAGAAGCGCTCGGCCACTCTGGCCGGCCCCTTTTCAGTGCTCGATTTTGTACTGACTGTTGCGGGTGTGCCATTGTGCCACATTACCCTAGAAAGGATAAGCATACTTGACTACGGGTCGGATAAGGGAGGAGTATGTTCTTTCAAATTCTGAAGGTGGCAGGGGTAAAATACAGGGAGCGAAAGGCTATTTACAATTTGTACAGAAACCAGATGGCAGTTATAAGAGTCGAGGGGCATGAAAGGGAAGCAGTGGTTGGGAAGGGAGTGAGCCGGGGTTGTAGCCTATCCCCGATGTTATATTGAGCAAGCAATAAAGGAAACAAAAGAAAAATTCGGAGTAGGAATTAAAATCCATGGAGAAGAAATTAAAACTTTGAGGTTCGCCGATGACATTGTAATTCTGTCAGAGACAGCAAAGGACTTGGAAGAGCAGTTGAACGGAATGGACAGTGTCTTGAAAGGAGGATATAAGATGAACATCAACAAAAGCAAAACGAGGATAATGGAATGTAGTCGAATTAAGTCGGGTGATGCTGAGGGAATTAGACTAGGAAATGAGACACTTAAAGTAGTAAAGGAGTTTTGCTATTTGGGGAGCAAAATAACTGATGATGGTCGAAGTAGAGAGGATATAAAATGTAGACTGGCAATGGCAAGGAAAGCGTTTCTGAAGAAGAGAAATTTGTTAACATCGAGTATAGATTTAAGTATCAGGAAGTCGTTTCTGAAAGTATTTGTTAGGAGTGTAGCCATGAATGGAAGTGAAACGTGGACGATAAATAGTTTGGACAAGAAGAGAATAGAAGCCTTCGAAATGTGGTGCTACAGAAGAATGCTGAAGATTAGATGAGTAAATCACGTAACTAATGAGGAGGTATTGAATAGAATTGAGGAGAAGAAGAGCTTGGTGGCACAACTTGACTAGAGGAAGGGATCGGTTGGTAGGACATGTTTTGAGGCATCGAGGGATCACTAATTTAGCATTGGAGGGCAGCGTGGAGGGTAAAAATCGTAGAGGGAGACCAAGAGCTGAATACACTAAGCAGATTCAGAAGGATGTAGGTTGCAGTAGGTACTGGGAGATGATAAAGCTTGCAGAGGATAGAGTAGCATGGAGAGCTGCATAAAACCAGTCTCAGGACTGAAGACCACAACAACAACAACATGTTCTGACTCCTGTTTGTGCTGTCAGAGAGCTGTGAGTGTTGAGGATAGGATACAGCATGAGCATCCTACCACAGGCTTTACGGCGCAAGTCCTCGATGTGTGCTCTCCAGGTGAGCCTGGTGTCTAGGGTGATTCCTAGATATTTGTCGGTTCGTCGCCATGGAAGTTCTTGGCCGTTCAGCTTGAGTAGGAGCGGCTGTCGAGCGGGAGCCCGTTTATTTAGTCTGCGGGTAACTATGATGGCTTGAGTTTTCCCTTCGTTAAGAGTGATGCGCCATTTTTTAGGCCAGCGGCCGGTCTCGTCTAGCGCCGATTGGAGGCTGCGGGTAACCCTGTATCATTAAAATTACTCAATAGTTGCCAACTTCATGCGTTGGAGCTGGTTTCCTCCAATCAGAGCACCCAGTGTCACACCCGAGGCGTTCGCCGTTGCCAAACTGCCACCACAATTGGTCGGTTCACCTCCAGTTCCTTGTCCGGCATTCTTTCTGTTGTGCCGTGTGTTCACGCAGCGCGGTCGCCGCACTTTAGACGCGGCCACCGCCTTCTCGGGCACCGTGTGCCAACGCTCCACTGGAAGTAGCGCGGCGTACTTCAAAGTGTTCACAGAGGGGGCGTTACAAGAGATGTAGCAGCCATACCGCCGGAGTCGAAGGAGCTAATCAGGATGCAGCCCCACGAGTTTAAGTCGCGTCGTCCCGCCCCAGAACGGAAGTCGTCTGGTGGGCCTCCACTACTACTGAGTAGGTCAGCTCTCAGTCACGACACTGTTACTGTCATAGTGTTGGCGAAAGAAAAACTTTTACTACGAACCTGGACACAAGTGATTACGCTCAGTTATGTTTCACCTTGTTTTCAGAATAAATCTAAGTTGTCGCCGGCCAGTGTGGCTGTGCGGTTCTAGGCGCTTCAGTCTGGAACCGCGTGACCGCTACGCTCGCAGGTTCGAATCCTGCCTCGGGCATGGATATGTGTGCTGTCCTTAGGTTAGTTATGTTTAAGTAGTTCTAAGTTCTAGGGGACTGATGACCACAGATGTTAAGTCCCACAGTGCTCAGAGCCATTTGAACCATTTTGAACCAAATCTAAGTTGTCATTTATTCCGACTTCCCAGTTGGTACTTCGTACGTGTGACACAGTATTTCTTTGGTGTCTTTGGATCACGAATCATGGATCTGGCACTTTTATTTCGTATTTCATCATACATGAATGAAGAAAAAACGAGCTTACGGAGTATCGGAGCAGACCTGCGATTGGATTCAAGACTATTTTGCAGATAGAACCCACCACGTCGCTCTTAAGGGATCTAAATCGAAAGATGTAAAGGTAATATCCAGAGTACCACAGGGAAGTGTTATAGAACCATTGCTGTTTACAATATATATATATATATATATATATATATATATATATATATATATATATATATATATACTCCTGGAAATGGAAAAAAGAACACATTGACACCGGTGTGTCAGATCCACCATACTTGCTCCGGACACTGCGAGAGGGCTGTACAAGCAATGATCACACACACGGCACAGCGGACACACCAGGAACCGCGGTGTTGGCCGTCGAATGGCGCTAGCTGCGCAGCATTTGTGCACCGCCGCCGTCAGTGTCAGCCAGTTTGCCGTGGCATACGGAGCTCCATCGCAGTCTTTAACACTGGTAGCATGCCGCGACAGCGTGGACGTGAACCGTATGTGCAGTGGACGGACTTTGAGCGAGGGCGTATAGTGGGCATGCAGGAGGCCGGGTGGACGTACCGTCGAATTGCTCAACACGTGGGGCGTGAGGTCTCCACAGTACATCGATGTTGTCGCCAGTGGTCGGCGGAAGGTGCACGTGCCCGTCGACCTGGGACCGGACCGCAGCGACGCACGGATGCACGCCAAGACCGTAGGATCCTACGCAGTGCCGTAGGGGACCGCACCGCCACTTCCCAGCAAATTAGGGACACTGTTGCTCCTGGGGTATCGGCGAGGACCATTCGCAACCGTCTCCATGAAGCTGGGCTACGGTCCCGCACACCGTTAGGCCGTCTTCCGCTCACGCCCCAACATCGTGCAGCCCACCTCCAGTGGTGTCGCGACAGGCGTGAATGGAGGGACAAATGGAGACGTGTCGTCTTCAGCGATGAGAGTCGCTTCTGCCTTGGTGCCAATGATGGTCGTATGCGTGTTTGGCGCCGTGCAGGTGAGCGCCACAATCAGGACTGCATACGACCGAGGCACACAGGGCCAACACCCGGCATCATGGTGTGGGGAGCGATCTCCTACACTGGCCGTACACCACTGGTGATCGTCGAGGGGACACTGAATAGTGCACGGTACATCCAAACCGTCATCGAACCCATCGTTCTACCATTCCTAGACCGGCAAGGGAACTTGCTGTTCCAACAGGACAATGCACGTCCGCATGTATCCCGTGCCACCCAACGTGCTCTAGAAGGTGTAAGTCAACTACCCTGGCCAGCAAGATCTCCGGATCTGTCCCCCATTGAGCCTGTTTGGGACTGGATGAAGCGTCGTCTCACGCGGTCTGCACGTCCAGCACGAACGCTGGTCCAACTGAGGCGCCAGGTGGAAATGGCATGGCAAGCCGTTCCACAGGAGTACATCCAGCATCTCTACGATCGTCTCCATGGGAGAATAGCAGCCTGCATTGCTGCGAAAGGTGGATATACACTGTACTAGTGCCGACATTGTGCATGCTCTGTTGCCTGTGTCTATGTGCCTGTGGTTCTGTCAGTGTGATCATGTGATGTATCTGACCCCAGGAATGTGTCAATAAAGTTTCCCCTTCCTGGGACAATGAATTCACGGTGTTCTTATTTCAATTTCCAGGAGTGTATATATATATATATATATATATATATATATATATATATATATATATATATATGGTCTAGTAGAAAGCGTCGGATGCTCTTTAAGGCTATTCGCAGAAGTTGCAGTTCCTTATACCAAAGTAGCAACGCCAGAAGACAGTAAGAATTTGCAGAACGACCTGCAGAGGATTGATGTAAGAATGTGTGTGAAATCTTATGGGACGTAACTGCTAAGGTCATCAGTCCCTAAGCATACACACCACTTAACCCAAATTATCCTAAGGACAAACACACACACCCATGCTCGAGGGACGACTCGAACCTCCGCAGGGACCAGCCGCACAGAACATGACCTCTCGGCTAATCCCACGCGGCAGGGGATTGATGAATGGTGCAGACTCTGGCAGTTGACCCTCAAAGAAATGTAGCATATTGCGCATACATAGGAAAAGAAGTCCACTACTGTACAGCTACACTACTGATGACAAACAGCTGGAGACAGCGTCTGCCGTAAATTATCTACGCGTAACTATCCAGAGCGACCTTAATTGGAATAACCACATAAAACAGATAGTGGGAAAAGCAGACTCCAGACTCAGGATTAATGGGAAGACTCTTAAAATCAGTAAAAATGTAAATCAGCCACGAAAGAAGTGGCTTATAAGGCGCTTGAGAATAGTCCCCTAGAGCTTAGAACTACGTAGACCTAACTAACCTAAGGACATCACACACATCCATGCCCGAGGCAAGATTCGAACCTGCGATCGTAGCGGTCGCGCGGTTCCTGACTGAAGCGCCTAGAACCGCTTGGCCACAATGGCTGTCACAAGGCGCTTGTTCGCTCGTTTCTTGAGAACTGTTCGTCTTCGTGGGATCCCTATCAGGTAGGACTGATTAAGGAGATAGAGAAGATCCATCGAAGAGTCCCGCGTTTCGTCTCGGGATCGTTTATATGACGACAGGGCGTTACGGAGATGCTAAACAAACTCCACTGAGAGACGTTACAAGAAAGGCGTTGTGCATTACGGAGAGATTTACTATTGAATTGTCGGGACAGCACTTTTCAGGAGGAGTCAGATAACATATTACTTCCCCCCACATACATCTCGCGTACTGACCACAAGGAGAAAATTCAAGAAATTAGAGCCAATACAGAGGTTTAACGATAATCATTCTTCCCACACACTATTCACGAGTGGAAGGTTTGAGGGATCAGACAGTGGTACGCGAAAATACCCTCCGCCACGCACCATTAGGTGGCTTGCGGAGTATGATGTAGATGTAGATACATGATAACCACACCAAAAACAACACACACACACACACACACACACACACACACACACACAAGGAAGCTAATGAAATACAGAAGTTTCACATACGACGCACTAACTAAACCACCGGTTCCCAGCGATTCTTAGATCATTACCTCTTAGTGAAATCAGACATTAGCTAGTACCCCCACTGCCCCCACCCCACCCCGCCCCTTGCCGTCTGTTGTCCTCCCCTGCATTATCACCATCTTTAGCATCGAACTGTAAATGAAAGACTTTTCTTGATGAAAGATCAATTATATTTCGTTTGTGTGTGTGTGTGTGTGTGTGTGTGTGTGTAGAGGTAGACCGGGGGGGGGGGGGGATTGTTAGGATCAATGGCCGAGGAATTCGTGGTGCATCGCAAGTGCTACCCACAACTCCTTCTCAGATAAGAAATCTATCTATCCACAGTGAGGGTAGACACTCGTTACAAAACATGTTTCCCCTACATTCCTCCTCTCCGTTACTGCACTTGCTTGCCATGCACACTCCAACCCCATTTAAAGTCAACCAAGTTGAAACGTGAGCACTATACTTTCTGGAACCGCGCGACCGCTACGGTCGCAGGTTCGAATCCTGCTTCGGGCATGGATGTGTGTGATGTCCTTAGGTTAGTTAGGTTTAAGTAGTTCTACGTTCTAGGGGACTGATGACCTCAGATGTTAAGTCCCATAGAGCTCAAAGCCATATACTTTCTGTTCGTGAATCACTGCTCAATTTCTTACTTCTGAACTGACAGAAATTTGAAAACTTCAGGCTATTAATGTTTTGTATCCAACCACAGCCAGTAATGTAACAGTAAAAATGATAATAATAACAGTAGTATGTTGTGCAGCACTATAGTAGCCGTGATGTAGTTGCTGCTGTGTCGTGTATCAATTAATTCAATTATCTGTTTCGAAGCGACCAATGAAGCAATTTCTGGACTACTGAAGGTACTATCTACAACTTTAAGAAGACATTTTCTTGACATATTTAGCATTTGTTACGTATATGCCTCACTTCTATCGTCTGCAATGTACGGGACAAAGCGCAGCATATGTGTTAGTGGGTGGACGCTGTGAGGGATCTGTAACCTCCACCGCATTAATGTCGCTAATTAAGAAAAAGTAATTGTTCATAACTTCTATAATCAACATTAGAATCTTACAAAACTGTGATAATAGTATTGTCCTTTTCGAAATAATTTAGTTTCGTGCGTGAAGCAGAATCGAATCTTTTGGTTTTTACCCCTCACAAAATTTCATTTTACCCCTCAGCGATAATTACCTCCATGTTGGGAACCACTACAATTGAAAACTACTCGATATTTCCGCACAAGACGCGATTCAGTCTCAAATGGCTCTGAGCACTATGCGACTTAACTTCTGAGGTCATCAGTCGCCTAGAACTTAGAACTACTTAAACCTAACTAACCTAAGGACATCACACACATCCATGCCCGAGGCAGGATTCGAACCTGCGACCCTAGCGGTCGCTCGGTTCCAGACTGTAGCGCCTAGAACCGCACGGCCACTCCGGCCGGTGATTCAGCCTCACATACGCGGTTATCATATCCACAGATACCGCCTTACGTTAGCTAACCTTGCACGACATTAATGAAGATGATGATGTTTGGTTCGTGAGACGCTGAACGAAGCGATTTTCATCGTCTGTACGAATTCCCACTCTTTTTATAGTGCAGTGTCGCCGTTTAACCGAATGATAATGAAATGATGGCAAGGAAAGCGTTTCTGAAGAAGAGAAATTTGTTAATATCGAGTATAGATTTAAGTGGCAGGAAGTCGTTTCTGAAAGTATTCGTATGGAGTGTAGACATGTATGGAAGTGAAACGTGGACGATAAACAGTTTGGACAAGAAGAGATTACAAGTGCTGTTTGAGGCTTTCCCGGCGCTGCATCTGCTTGATAGGTTCCCGGGATTTACGCCGGATAATATTGTAGAAACCGCACAATATTTCAGCGAGACAACTGCCCGCCATCTTCAGGTGCTACTGTCGCGTCGCTTTTTTTTTCCTTTATTGAATTTCAATTCTCCCCGAAGGGGGCGGGCTGGCAGCAGCTTAGTATGCCGCTCTTCAGCTTACAGACTTTGTTAGAAAGATGAAGAGAATAAATAATAAAAACAGGCGATAAAATCGGAGACTTAAAGAGTAACATGGCGAAAAGAAATCGTGGAACTTAAAACAAAGAACAGAGGGATGATGACGCTAAGAAAATACATACAGAGCAGACAGGTAAAACAATAGACAGACAATTAATAAAACACGGCGACAGTCTGGTGTCTGTTCGCAAAAGACATAAAATTCACACCCAGCGACAGCATGGTTTCTGTTCGCAACACGAGAAAGACGAACAACACGGAACAGTCACTGGAACACTGCACTAAAAAGTTGTCAAATGTGACAGACCACAGCCGAGAGCAGGTGGGGGGAAACTGGACAGGTGATGGGAAAATAAAAAAGGGGGGGGAGCTGGGAAAGGAGCTGATGGAGGATGAGGACCCATTAGAAGGGGTGGGGGGCGCTGGGCAGACGCGACAGGGAGTGGGTTAGGCAGAGGAGGGGAATACAAAAGGACTCGGGGGGGGGGGGCGGGACAAGGGAGGTAGGGAGAGGTTTAGTGGGGAGAAAACAGGACGGAAGGGGGGAAGAGGGAGCCCTGGGAAAGGACAGAGGAAAGGAGGGGGAGTGAGGATCAGAGTTGATAGGAGGGATAAATGGAGGGAGAGAGGGCATCATCCGGGAGGGGGAGTTGATGGAAGCCACCTTGGGAAAGGAGATGTAGGGTATAGAGAGTGGAGGGTAGGGGGGACACAACGGTGAAAACGTGGCAGGGGGCGGGGATCGGAGAGGAGAGGAGCAACCAGGGGATGAGGGGGTTCAAAACGGCGGGAGGTGTAGAGGATGCGGATATGTTGGAGGAATAGGAGCAGATGGTGGAAAGGAATGAGATCATAGAGGATCCGCATGGGGGACGGGAGGCATATACGGAAGGTGAGTCGGAGTGCATGACGCTCAAGGGTCTGGGGGGACTTACAGAATTTGGGGGGGGGGGCAGATATCCAGGCAGGACTGGCATAACAGAGGATGGGATGGACTAAGGATTTGTAGGTGTGGAGGATGGTAGAGGGGTGCAACCCCCAAGTCCGGCTGGAGAGGAGTTTGAGAAGTCGGAGGCGGTTGTGGGCTTTGGATTGGATGGAGCGGAGATGAGGGATCCAGGTGAGGTGACGGTCAATGGTGAGGCCAAGGTAGGTGAGGGTGGGGGTGAGGCGGACAGGACGGGCGCAGACAGTAAGGGAGAAATCCAGGAGCCGGAAGGAGCGAGTGGTACGACCTACGATGATTGCCTGGGTCTTGGAAGGGTTGAGGTTCAGGAGCCACTGGTTACACCATGCAGCAAAAAGGTCAAGGTGATTCTGGAGAAGGCGTTGGGACCGTTGGAGGGTAGGAGCGAGGGCGAGGAATGCGGTGTCATCAGCATATTGCAAGAGGTGTACTGGAGGGGGGGCATATCTGCCGTGTACAGGAGGTAGAGGAGAGGGGAGAGGACAGAGCCCTGGGGCACACCTGCAGAGGGGTAGAAGGTGTAGGAAGTGGCATTATGGATGGTAACATAGGATGGGCGGAGGGAGAGGAAGGAGGCCACCAGACGGATTTAGTTGATAGGAAGGGCGTAGGTTTGGAGTTTAAACAGGAGACCGGGATGCCAGACATGGTCGTAGGCCTTTTTGAGGTCAAGGGAGACAAAAATGGCGGAGCGACGGGAGTTAAGCTGGAGGGAGAGGAGATGAGTGAGGCGGAGGAGTTGGTCATCAGCAGAGAAGGAAGGTCGAAAGCCACATTGGGTGTTTGGGAGGAGGTGGTGTTGGCGGAGGTGGTGATGGATGCACTGGGAAAGGATGGATTCCAAGAGCTTGCTGAACACTGATGTGAGACAGATAGGACGATAGGAAGAGTCATCAGATGGAGGCTTGTTGGGTTTGGAGAACATCAGGATACGGGAGGTTTTCCACAGGTCGGGATAGAAGCCAGTGGCAAGGATGACATTGTAGAGGGTGGCAAGGATTGAAAGGAACGAGGGAGGGCAGTGTTTGAGGTGGCGGTAGGTAACGCAGTCGTGGCCGGGAGCAGTGTTGCGTTTGGTGCGGAGAGTGAGGCTGATGTCCTGGGTAGTGATGGGAGTGTTAAGTTCAGATGGAGGTGTGTGGCCCAAGTACTGGAAGCTAGGAGCAAGGGGAGGAACAGAGGTATTCGTACGGTCCATGACATCAGGGAAGAGGGAATAATCAAAGTGGGGATCATCTGGGATGGAAAAAACATCAGAGAGGTGGGAGGCAAAGTGGTTGGCCTTACTGAAGTTGTCAGGAAAGGGACGGTCATTAAGGAGGAGGGGTACTGGGGGGTGGGGCGGTTCCCAGTAAGGCGGTGGAAAGCAGACCAATACTTGGAAGAGTTTATGGGGAGCGTGGTGTTGAGTTGTGTACATGTCTGGCGCCAGGCACGGCGTTTCTTCGCAGTAAGCAGTTTGCAGATGTGACGTTGTAATTGCCGGTGGCGGGTAAGTGTATCCCGGTCACGAGTGCGAAGAAAAGAGCGGTAGAGGCGGCGGGACTCTCGAAGGAGTAGGACGGCCTGTGGAGGCAGGGTGGGGCGGTGAGGGTGGATGGCTTTGGTGGGGATATGGGTGTCGACGGCGTCAGACAAGGTCTGGTGCAGGAAGGCAGCAGCACGAGAGATGTCATCAGGAGATTGGAGGGTAAGGTCGTGGCCGTCAACCTGGGTGTGAATGGAGTCCCGGTAGGCATCGCAGTTGGCATGGAAGTAATCATGGACAAGTTTAGGAGGGACGTCAGGGCGAGGAGCGTTGCGGGGATGGCGACCAGTAGAGATAGTGAGGAGAACACGAGCATGGTCACTGCCAATGAGGTCAAGGACATCTGCGGTGATGCGCCCAAGGAGGTTGGGAGAGGCAAGGACCACATCAGGAGTGGTGTTGGATTCGGATCGGGTGTGCTGAGGCAGGGGAACCAGGTCGCCCTGGAGAGTGGTGAGAAACTGATGCCACCACTGGAGGTCAGCAGGATCACGGCTGTGGATATTGAGGTCGGCGGCAATCACATAGGTGGAGAAGGTGCGGTCAATGTGGGCCAGGAAATCGTATGGGATGGGGGTGCGAGGGCGGACAGAAATGGTGGCACAGGTGATGGTAAGGGTGGGGAAGAAGAGGCTGAGGGTGAGATGCTCGGCAGGATTGTTAAGGAGAGGTTGGGGCCGGACAGGGAGGTGCTTGATGTGGCCTATAGCAACTCCGCCACGCGCCAGAGGGTACGAGTTATCGGTGCGGTGTAGGGTGTAAGGAGCCGTGGAGACGGAGATACATGGTTGAAGGAAGGTTTCATTTAGGTTGGTTGGTTGGTTTGAGGATTAAAGGGACCAAACTACAAAGGTCATCGGTCCTTGTTTCATAAACACACAGAGCACATGGAAACCATCCATGAGCATTCGAAGCAGATGATAAAAATCCCAGGGGAAGAAAATCCCCAAGGTCAATAATAAAGAAACATGGAAAACGGAGCACAGCAACAAAAACAACATAGAGAAGAAAGGCAGAAGGAATTAAAACTGCACAGCAGAGGACTGTGGCTGGCTGATCACGAATATACACTCCTGGAAATTGAAATAAGAACACCGTGAATTCATTGTCCCAGGAAGGGGAAACTTTATTGACACATTCCTGGGGTCAGATACATCACATGATCACACTGACAGAACCACAGGCACATAGACACAGGCAACAGAGCATGCACAATGTCGGCACTAGTACAGTGTATATCCACCTTTCGCAGCAGTGCAGGCTGCTATTCTCCCATGGAGACGATCGTAGAGATGCTGGATGTAGTCCTGTGGAACGGCTTGCCATGCCATTTCCACCTGGCGCCTCAGTTGGACCAGCGTTCGTGCTGGACGTGCAGACCGCGTGAGACGACGCTTCATCCAGTCCCAAACATGCTCAATGGGGGACAGATCCGGAGATCTTGCTGGCCAGGGTAGTTGACTTACACCTTCTAGAGCACGTTGGGTGGCACGGGATACATGCGGACGTGCATTGTCCTGTTGGAACAGCAAGTTCCCTTGCCGGTCTAGGAATGGTAGAACGATGGGTTCGATGACGGTTTGGATGTACCGTGCACTATTCAGTGTCCCCTCGACGATCACCAGTGGTGTACGGCCAGTGTAGGAGATCGCTCCCCACACCATGATGCCGGGTGTTGGCCCTGTGTGCCTCGGTCGTATGCAGTCCTGATTGTGGCGCTCACCTGCACGGCGCCAAACACGCATACGACCATCATTGGCACCAAGGCAGAAGCGACTCTCATCGCTGAAGACGACACGTCTCCATTCGTCCCTCCATTCACGCCTGTCGCGACACCACTGGAGGCGGGCTGCACGATGTTGGGGCGTGAGCGGAAGACGGCCTAACGGTGTGCGGGACCGTAGCCCAGCTTCATGGAGACGGTTGCGAATGGTCCTCGCCGATACCCCAGGAGCAACAGTGTCCCTAATTTGCTGGGAAGTGGCGGTGCGGTCCCCTACGGCACTGCGTAGGATCCTACGGTCTTGGCGTGCATCCGTGCGTCGCTGCGGTCCGGTCCCAGGTCGACGGGCACGTGCACCTTCCGCCGACCACTGGCGACAACATCGATGTACTGTGGAGACCTCACGCCCCACGTGTTGAGCAATTCGGCGGTACGTCCACCCGGCCTCCCGCATGCCCACTATACGCCCTCGCTCAAAGTCCGTCAACTGCACATACGGTTCACGTCCACGCTGTCGCGGCATGCTACCAGTGTTAAAGACTGCGATGGAGCTCCGTATGCCACGGCAAACTGGCTGACACTGACGGCGGCGGTGCACAAATGCTGCGCAGCTAGCGCCATTCGACGGCCAACACCGCGGTTCCTGGTGTGTCCGCTGTGCCGTGCGTGTGATCATTGCTTGTACAGCCCTCTCGCAGTGTCCGGAGCAAGTATGGTGGGTCTGACACACGGGTGTCAATGTGTTCTTTTTTCCATTTCCAGGAGTGTAATAGGATGAGCCAGCCACTCTGCAACACGTTAAAACCTCCAGCCTAAAAGATTAGGGTGGAGTCGAATTACAACACAAACGAAGTAAAAGATACAGCACAAAAGAGGGTGACGCAATAAAATTAGAGGGACCTATAAAAGCCACATGCTCGAATAAAAACCCGATCTGCCATAGAGACATCGTGACCCAAAAGAGATGATAAATCACCCAGGAGATTAAAAGATCGCCTGAGGGCGGTTAAAAGAGGACAGTCCAACAATATATGGGCTACCGTCATATTCGCACCACAGCGACAATGAGGGGGGTCCTCTCGACGCAGCAGATGACCATGCGTCAGCCAAGAGTGGCCAATGCGGAGCCTACACAGAACAACAGAATCCCTGCGAGAGGCCCGCATGGAGGAACCCCACACAGTCGTTGTCTCCTTGACCTGCCGCAGCTTGTTGGGGGCAGACAGAGTGCGCCATTCGTCTGCCCACATCCCAAAGACCCGACGGCATAACACCGATCGGAGATCAGTTGCCGGGAGGCTGATCTCCAACGGCAGTTTGCGGGTGGCTTCTTTAGCTAACTTGTCGGCGTGTTCGTTTCCCGCTATCCCAACGTGTCCCGGGGTCCATATGAACACCACTGAACGTCCACGCTGTTCAAGAGCATGAACGGACTCCTGGATGGCAACAACAATGGGATGGCGTGGGTAGCACTGGTCAAAAGCCTGTAGACTACTGAGAGAGTCACTGCAAATGACAAAAGACTCGCCAGTGCTGGTACGAATATGCTCAAGGGCACGAAAAATGGCTGTTAGCTCTGCGGTGTAAACACTGCAGCCTTCCGGCAAGGAGCGCTGGTCTACATAGTCCGCATGAGCATAAGCGTACCCCACACGGCCATCAACCATCGAGCCATCTGTATAGATAGCCTCCGAGTCGCGGGATGCGTCGAGGAGAGCAGGATATTGGCGGCGCAAGACTGCAGGAGGAACTGAATCCTTTTGCCATTGTGAGAGCTCCAGCCGAAGCTGCGGCCGACGAATACACCAAGGTGGTGTATGTGGGTGGACCTGAAAAGCAGATGGAAGAGGCAAACACTCGAGGTCACTAAGGAGTGACCGAACACGGATCCCAATGGTATGCCCCGATCGAGGCCGCCGGTGTGGGGTATGGACTGCCGCATTGACGAAAAGAAGACGGTAGTTAGGGTGACGAGGCGAACAACGAACGTGGGCAGCATAGTTGGCTAAGAGTTGTAGACGCCGAATGTGGAGCGGAGGAACCCCACCCTCAGCAAGTAGGCTATTAACAGGACTGGTGCGGAATGCTCCTGTCGCCTGTCGAACCCCACAGTGGTGAACGGGGTCCAGCAGTTGCAACGCTGAGGGCGACGCTGAGCCATACGCCACACTCCCATAATCCAGTCGGGACAGCACAAGGGCTTTGTAGAGCTGCAGCAGCGTATTACGATCTGCACCCCAAGTTGTGTTGCTCAGGCAGCGGAGGGCATTCAGATGCTGCCAGCACTGACGCTTGAGCTGACGAATATGTGGAAGCCAAGTAAGCCGGGCATCGAACAGCAATCCCAGAAAACGGTAAGTGTCAACAACCCTGAGCATAGCATCCTGAAGATAGAGCTCAGGGTGGGGATGGACAGTTCGACGCCGACAAAAGTGCATAACACAAGTCTTCGCAGGAGAAAACTGAAACCCATGGGCTAGGGCCCACGCCTGCGCCTTGCGTATGGCTCCCTGCAACCGACGTTCTGCAACACCAATGGTGGAGGAGCTGAAAAAGATGCAGAAATCGTCAGCATATAACGTGGGTGAGACAGACGACCCTACTGCTGCTGCAAGGCCATTAATGGCCACAAGGAAAAGGGGCACGCTCAATACAGAGCCCTGTGGAACGCCGTTCTCCTGGATATGAAGTGAACTATGAGATGTGCCAATTAAAACGCGGAATGTCCGAACGGATAAAAAATTCTGAATAAAAATGGGGAGAGAGCCCCGGAGACCCCACCCGTGCAACGTGGCGAGAATATGGTGCCGCCACATCGTGTCATATGCTCTGGAGAGGTCGAAAAAGACGGAGACGAGGTGTTGGCGCCTGGAAAAAGCAGTGCGGATTGCAGACTCAAGGAAGACCAAAGTATCGGCGGTGGAACGGCCCTGACGGAAGCCGCTCTGGCACTGAGCCAAAAGACCCCGAGACTCGAGCAGCCAACACAGCCGTCGACTCACCATACGTTCCAGTAGCTTGCACAGAGTATTCGTCAAGCTGATGGGCCGATAGCTATCCACAGTAAGCGGGGTCCGTCGCTCCCGGCCCCATTTTCCCGTGCCGCGGCGCGCTTCCGCAGACCGCGATCCGTTTCTCCAGCAGAGGACTCTGGTTTTCGACGCTGTCTACGATTGGTCTTCGATGACGTTATGCCCCGCTGGCGCCTGCGCTGTTCTAGAAAGCCAGCATATAAATTGGCGCGCTTCTCAGCGACGCGACAGTAGCACCTGAAGATGGCGGGCAGTTGTCTCGCTGAAATATTGTGCGGTTTCTACAATATTATCCGGCGTAAATCCCGGGAACCTATCAAGCAGTGAATAGAAGCTTTCGAAATGTGGTGCTACAGAAGAATGCTGAAGATTAGATGGGTAGATCACGTAACTAATGAGGAGGTATTGAATAGGATTGGGGAGAAGAGGAGTTTGTGGCACAACTTGACTAGAAGAAGGGATCGGTTGGTAGGACACATTCTTAGGCATCAAGGGATCACAAATTTAGTATTGGAGGGCTGCGTGGAGCGCAAAAATCGTAGAGGGAGACCAAGAGATGAATACACTAAGCAGATTCAGAAGGATGTAGGCTGCAGTACATACTGGGAGATGAAGAAGCTTGCACAGGATAGAGTAGCATGTCGAGCTGCATCAGACCAGTCTGAGGACTGAAGACCACAACAATAACAACAATGAAATGATGAGGACAACACGAACACCACGTCCTCAGGTGGATAAAACCCTCAACCCGGCCGGGAAACTAACCCGGGACACTTTTACCAGAGGCAGCAACGCTAACCACTAAAACACGAGCTGCGGACCGCACGGAATTGCGTGAAACCGAATTTTTGAAGGCTACGATTCTTCATTGCGATTGGGTGATCACAGTTAAACATACAACCCTTTGGCTCAGTGTTAAATTTAAGGCGCTAAATATACTCAAAAGAGTCTCATCATCATTCTTATTCAGTTGATTTTTTTTTCCTTTCTGGTCTTTGCCATCTGTCGATCATTCATTTTTCGTCCGCAATCTGTCTGTGTCGTCTATAACCTTCAACCAAGTGCCAACAAGGACTCTTCGGTTGGTATAGGTCACGCAGGAATAGATGGCCGATGCGCAGTGCCCAGTTTCTGTCCAAAGACTTGGACGATCTCATTAGTTTGTTCAGAAGGGTGAGGCCGGTAAGTGTTTGCCACCTTTCGGCGGTTTGCGATGACAGAATCGAGGCGTGCGGCCTGCAGTCTTCCTCAAACGATTTTACAGAAACTATTCTGTAAAAAAAATATCATTTTTTCGTTACAGGTTTACGATGATGTGCCCATCATTTCTTTAATTGTCATAGTTATTGTGATATTTACGTGATAGTAAGAGGCAGATCGGAATTCGTAAAAGTGTGCAATGAAAAAGATAGATCGCTATGATTTTGCGTTTGATGCATATTACATAATATGTTGTTGCATATGAAATTTATCTAACACACTGGATTTTTTTAGATTTGGGTAAAGGTATCTACCTGTCACCAATCTTGAGAATATTGATCTGATGTAGCGCACTCATTTGCGTATACGCGCGCAAGAGTGAAATATCCACAAGATTCCTCATATTTCATGAACGGTTTCAGATATCGAAATAAAATTTTGCCAAATGACAGCACTCAAAGAGGAAAGTATTTTACGATATCGTTATTATGTAAAGCTTCATTATCTGCCGTGTTATTCCAATAACTACAGACTTTTCCGGTGAAACAATGTAATTTTTAGGGGCCATTGATAGCTGGTGAAATGAGAAATGCCATGGGTCTCGGAACAACATATGCGAAGACATTAGACATTTTTTGTACCGAGGATGTGCTTTCTCATAAGTTACTGACTCTACTTTTCCTCAGTTCCTCACTTAATAAACTTAATAAACCACCATTTCAGTATTCTCTCAGGTTTGTGTCTGCACAAAATGTCAGTGAGATGAAACAGTGTAAACCCCTCTGTGTTTTGGCAAAAGAAGAAAATTTTGACTTGACAACCCCGCTGTTATTCAGTTTGTTCACTGAGCCAGCAGTAAAAGAAACCAAAGGGAAATTTGGGATAAGAATTAAAGGTCAGAGAGAAGAAGTAAAAACTTTGAGGTTTGCTGATGACATTGTAATTCTGTCAGAGACAGCAAAGGACCTGGAAGAGCAGCTGAACAGAACGGACAGTGTCTTGAAAGGAGGATACAAGATGAACATCAATAAAAGCGTAATGAGGATAATGAAATGTAGTCGGATTAAATCAGGTGATACTGTGGGAATTATATTAGGAAATGAGACACTTGAAGTAGTAGATGAGGTTTGCTATTTGCGGAAGAAATTAACTGATGATGGTCGAAGTAGAGAGGATATAAAATGTAGACTGGCAATGGCAACAAAAATGTTCGTGAAGAAAATAAATTTGTTAACATCGTATACGGAGTTGAGGGTTGGGAAGTCTTTTCTGAAGGGATTTCTCTGGAGTGTAGCGATGTATGGAAGTGAAACATGGACGATAAATACACTCCTGGAAATTGAAATAAGAACACCGTGAATTCATTGTCCCAGGAAGGGGAAACTTTATTGACACATTCCTGGGATCAGATACATCACATGATCACACTGACAGAACCACAGGCACATAGACACAGGCAACAGAGCATGCACAATGTCGCCACTAGTACAGTGTATATCCACCTTTCGCAGCAATGCAGGCTGCTATTCTCCCATGGAGACTATCGTAGAGATGCTGGATGTAGTCCTGTGGAACGGCTTGCCATGCCATTTCCACCTGGCGCCTCAGTTGGACCAGCGTTCGTGCTGGACGTGCAGACCGCGTGAGACGACGCTTCATCCAGTCCCAAACATGCTCAATGGGGGACAGATCCGGAGATCTTGCTGGCCAGGGTAGTTGACTTACACCTTCTAGAGCACGTTGGGTGGCACGGGATACATGCGGACGTGCATTGTCCTGTTGGAACAGCAAGTTCCCTTGCCGGTCTAGGAATGGTAGAACGATGGGTTCGATGACGGTTTGGATGTACCGTGCACTATTCAGTGTCCCCTCGACGATCACCAGTGGTGTACGGCCAGTGTAGGAGATCGCTCCCCACACCATGATGCCGGGTGTTGGCCCTGTGTGCCTCGGTCGTATGCAGTCCTGATTGTGGCGCTCACCTGCACGGCGCCAAACACGCATACGACCATCATTGGCACCAAGGCAGAAGCGACTCTCATCGCTGAAGACGACACGTCTCCATTCGTCCCTCCATTCACGCCTGTCGCGACACCACTGGAGGCGGGCTGCACGATGTTGGGGCGTGAGCGGAAGACGGCCTAACGGTGTGCGGGACCGTAGCCCAGCTTCATGGAGACGGTTGCGAATGGTCCTCGCCGATACCCCAGGAGCAACAGTGTCCCTAATTTGCTGGGAAGTGGCGGTGCGGTCCCCTACGGCACTGCGTAGGATCCTACGGTCTTGGCGTGCATCCGTGCGTCGCTGCGGTCCGGTCCCAGGTCGACGGGCACGTGCACCTTCCGCCGACCACTGGCGACAACGTCGATGTACTGTGGAGACCTCACGCCCCACGTGTTGAGCAATTCGGCGGTACGTCCAACCGGCCTCCCGCATGCCCACTATACGCCCTCGCTCAAAGTCCGTCAACTGCACATACGGTTCACGTCCACGCTGTCGCGGCATGCTACCAGTGTTAAAGACTGCGATGGAGCTCCGTATGCCACGGCAAACTGGCTGACACTGACGGCGGCGGTGCACAAATGCTGCGCAGCTAGCGCCATTCGACGGCCAACACCGCGGTTCCTGGTGTGTCCGCTGTGCCGTGCGTGTGATCATTGCTTGTACAGCCCTCTCGCAGTGTCCGGAGCAAGTATGGTGGGTCTGACACACGGGTGTCAATGTGTTCTTTTTTCCATTTCCAGGAGTGTAGTTTGGACAAGAAAAGAATAGAAGCTTTCGGAATGTGGTACTACAGAAGAATGCTGAAGATTAGATGTATAGATCAAGTAACTGAGGGAGAGGTACTGAATAGAATTGGGAGGAAAGGAATTTGTGGCACAGCGGTACTAGAAGAAGGAATCGGTTGATAGGAAACATTCTGAGACATCAAGGGATCACAAGTTTGGCATTGGAGGCAGTGTGGGGGATAAAAACCGTAGAGGGAGACCAAGGGATGAGTACACTAAAGAGATTGAGAAGAATGTAGGTTACAGTAGTTAGTCGCAGATGAAGAGGCTTGCACAGGCTAGAGTAGCATGGAGAGATGCATCAAACCAGTTTTCGGACTGAAGACCACAAAAATAAAAACACTTTGGAATCACTCCATAAACTAAATTTTTCCCCTGAATACCTCTGTGTCAGTTGTTTCCTCGCCTGTTAGATTATCTGTAATGGCACAGTGAAAAATGATGGCTCGAGTTTTCTTATTCTGTTCGGAATATCGATGGATACATCACGTGTCGTGCACATTACTCGGTTGACTTCCTGGCTTCGCTGACGTCCGTAGGGAACTTTAGCTAGTAGGACAGTACTTTCCGCTACACTCCACGTCTTCAAACCCAAAATATTTGCATCAGGAAAAGCTTCAAGGCCACCACAGTCTGCATGGTTTCCCCATACAACAGCCAAGGTCAACCACGTACAGCACTAAGGTCACCTGCGAACTGCATTCTCAGTCCACGAAAGACATTTGGACCGCCAATAAGCTGCCGCTCTGCCGGTAGAAGGCTGACTATGTCTGTGAGTGAGAAACAGCGTGCTGAATTCGAGTTTGACGAATTCTAAGAGTTCGTCCACGCATCGAACATTCTCTGCTCAGTACGACAATGCAAGACCACACACACACGAGCGCTGCGAAATCTACAACAATCTGACGCCGTAAGTTCACTATCGTCGACCATCCTCCATATATTCCCGACTTGACCCCATCAGATCTTCACCTGTTTGCAAAAATTAAAGAACACCTTCGAGAACTTCACTTAGGTAGTGATGAACAGGTGCAAGCAGAGGTCAGGCTGTGGCGTCGTAAACAAAGTCAAACATTCTACAGTGGCGATATTAACAATCTATCCTCTCACTAGAACGAAAGTGTTGATCGCCAGGGCGGCTATGTTGAGAAATAAATATGCAGACATAAAGAATAAATGTGTAAAATGTTAGTAAAGTTTGTTTTGATTAGAACGCTTTAAGAGCATTCGCATAAAAAATATTCTGAGTCATTACTTTTCAGCACGTCCTCGCACTTTATTTATTAACTGGCTAATATGTGCCACGGTTCCTTTTGCTGGTTGCCTATCTGACGGCATCTACACGTAACAAATCTTAATTTTTGATATTTTATACAGTTGTTGACAGAATTTTAAAAAAATTTAAATACTGTCATAACCTACTCGTTAATAGCTATAGTGTTATATTGGAGATTTAATACAATAAGTCAAGTATTACAGTTGGGAACTGTGTATATGTCTTTACATGTCTTGAGACAATATTGGTCACGATCCGCAAATTATTCAGACTACCTTCATTCAGTATTTGAGAAAAGGAGCGCTTAGCGACTTGCAACAAACTTATGCACACAATTCCAAACCATCAAGAAAATTTTTGTTGCTGTTTCCCCCACAAAATGATGAACGGCAAAAACTTTATCACTTGCTGTAGTTTCGCCTTTCATACAATAATTCACAGTGAGTCACGACATTTAAATTTGTTGCTTCTTTACTACTAACTCTAATCGTAGCCAATTTTGCAGGCAGTATCCATATATACACTGAAAAAACCTGTAGAATTACATTATTCTACTATACACAGTTCAGGAGATATCAGGCCATC
Organism: Schistocerca nitens; assembly: GCF_023898315.1. NCBI lineage: Eukaryota > Metazoa > Arthropoda > Insecta > Orthoptera > Acrididae > Schistocerca > Schistocerca nitens. The sequence continues at coordinate 64,169,651 of NC_064623.1, read as the reverse complement.
GAGATGCATGGAAAACAAGCTTTTGCTTAAAACGGTGCGCAAATTACACATACTGAACTCATGCAGTGTTTGTTAATACATCACTTAGCGATTTCCGACAGATTGTAAGCATAATTACAAAGAGATTTTAAACTTTTTCTCGCTTAAATGCTTAACGTGAAATATTTAAGGCACAAACTTATTTCTAACGTAATCAGACTTCTGAAACTGTTATGCATGGCAATGCCATTGTTTCAGAGGTCGGGGGTAGGGGGGAGGTGGGGGGAGGCGTATTTACTGGGTTTTCTTCGAAATCTATTTCAAATTCATGGATCCATCTTCTCGGAGGCTTCTTATCCGACAAATATTGCAAGATCTTTTTGATTAACCTACTCTCCTGCATTCGATATACATGTCCTAAAATAGCAGTCTCCACTTTCTCAATACCTCTGATATACTGTATTTCATATATTTCGGTAAATTTCATCGTTATCTCGTAATTTCCAACCTTCCATAATTTTCCTTCGGCCTAGTATTTTCCTAATGTTTCGTCTTTCTGGTATTTCTAATTAATCAAAATTGTAGTATAATGTTAGATATTCGCATGGATTTATGCAACCAGGCATTACTGTTGTAGTGTCTTATTTTTGCATTTAGATGAACCTTTTTCTAAGTAATATTTTCTCTCTAGCAGCTCTTTCCAAACCAATTTCTTGGGTTATCTCCCTAAGGCATTTCAATTTTTCAACATTCTCTGTTTGCCCAACATCCCTTTTCAGAAAGTCCGGTGCACTTTTGATTTGTGTTAAATATTTGGTGTTTTCCACCTAAATTCTTCTGTTTTACCAAAAAGGTTAGTTTGTGTCCGAGCGATATGACATTTTCAGAAGGTATACAAAAGTCATCTGCAAGTGCGAAACAGTTTATTCCGATATTTTTGTCTCCTCTACCCAATCTTATTTGTGAAATCTCACTAGTTCAGTCTTCTGTTCGAAGGTCTTAACTTTTTTTCCGAAATACAGGTGCTTATTATCACCTTACCTTACGCCTGTGTTTATTTGGAAGCACAGAGACATTTCTCCCATAAATTTCACTTTACAAACTGTGTCTGTGACCATTTCATGAATTAAAGTAGTTAATTTTGAGTTTACACCAAATTCTCGGATTCTTTTATCTATATTTTCTCAATGAGCCACGTCATATTACAATCATCCACCTGGAAAAAGTTTTACATTTTTGAACATAAAAAACCATGTTTCCTGTCTTTGTGCTAATTTGAAATCGTATAAAAATGTGACTGAATACTTGCGCACCTTTCTTGAGACAATAAATCATCACAAGTAACTGCATAAACTGCGAAGCTGTTAATGTTATCTGCTAGGACTTTAATGAACCACTTTAACAACAGGCGTTCCAATACTGGAACACTTAAAGTTACTTCTACATTTGTCAGTGGCTCTCCATCTAAGACAATCCAGTCAAAAATTTCGTTTGGTACCCCACCTAATAGTGTTGTTGTTGTTGTGGTCTTCAGTCCTGAGACTGGTTTGATGCAGCTCTCCATGCTACCCTATCCTGTGCAAGCTTCTTCATCTCCCAGTACTTACTGTAACCCACATCCTTCTGGATCTGCTTAGTGTATTCCGCTCTTGGTCTCCGTCTACGATTTTTACCCTCCACGCTGCCCTCCAATACTAAATTGGTGATCCCTCGATGTCTCAGAACATGTCCTACCAACCGATCCCTTCTTCTAGTCAAGTTGTGCCACATACTCCTCTTCTCCCCAATTCTATTCAATACTTCATCATTAGTTATGTGATCTACCCATCTAATCTTCAGCATTCTTCTGCAGCACCACATTTCGAAAGCTTCTATTCTCTTCTTGTCCAAACTATTTATCGCCGATGTTTCACTTCCATACTACTCTCCATACAAATACTTTCAGAAACGATTTCCTGACACTTAAATCTATACTCGATGTTAACAAATTTCTCTTCTTCAGAAACGTTTTCCTTGCCATTGCCAGTCTACATTTTGTATCTTCTCTACTTCGACCATCATCAGTTATTTTGCTCCCCAAATAGCAAAACTCCTTTACTACTTTAAGTGCCTCATTTCCTAATCTAATTCCCTCAGCATCACCTGACTTAATTCGACTACATTCCATTATCCTCGTTTTGCTTTTGTTGATGTTCATCTTATATCCTCCTTTCAAGACACTGTCCATTCCGTTCAACTGCTCTTCCAAGTCCTTTGCTGTCTCTGATAGAATTACAATGTCATCGGCGAACCTCAAAGTTTTTATTTCTTCTCCATGGATTTTAATACCTACTCCGAATTTTTCTTTTGTTTCCTTTACTGCTTGCTCAATATGCAGATTGAATAACATCGGGGAGAGGCTACAACCCTGTCTCACACCCTTCCCAACCACTGCTTCCCTTTCATGCCCCTCGACTCTTATAACTGCCATCTCGTTTCTGTACAAATTGTAAATAGCCTTTCGCTCCATGTATTTTACCCCTGCCACCTTTAGAATTTGAAAGAGAGTATTCCTGTCAGCATTGTCAAAAGCTTTCTCTAAGTCTACAAATGCTAGAAATGTAGGTTTGCCTTTCCTTAATCTTTCTTCTAAGATAAGTCGTAAGATCAGTATTGCCTCACGTGTTCCAATATTTCTACGGAATCCAAACTTATCTTCCCCGAGGTCGGTTTCTACTAGTTTTTCCATTCGTGTGTAAAGAATTCGCGTTAGTATTTTGCATCTGTGACTAATTAAACTGATAGTTCGGTAATTTTCACATCTGTCAACACCTGCTTTCTTTGGGATTGGAATTATTATATTCTTCTTGAAGTCTGAGGTTATTTCGCCTGTCTCATTCACTTTGCTCACCAGATGGTAGAGTTTTGTCAGGACTGGCTCTCCCAAGACCATCAGCAGTTCTAATGGAATGTTGTCTACTGCCGGGGCCTTGTTTCGACTCAGGTCTTTCAGTGCTCTGTCAAACTCTTCACGCAGTATCGTATCACCCATTTCATCTTCATCTACATCCTCTTACATTTCCATAATATTGTCCTCAAGTACTTCGCCCTTGTATAGACCCTCTATATACTCCTTCCACCTTTCTGCTTTCCCTTCGTTGCTTAGAACTGGGTTTCCATCTGAGCTCTTGATATTCATACAAGTGGTTCTCTTTTCTCCAAAGGTCTCTTTAATTTTCCTGTAGGCAGTATCTATCTTACCCCTAGTGAGATAAGCCTCTACATCCTTACATTTGTCCTCTAGCCATCCCTGCTTAGCCATTTTGCACTTCCTGTCGATCTCACTTTTGAGACGTCTGTATTCCTTTTTGCCTGCTTCATTTACTGCATTTTTATATTTTCTCCTTTCGTCAATTAAGTTCAATATTTCTTCTGTTACCCAAGGAGTTCTACTAGCCCTCGTCTTTTTACCTACTTGATCCTCTGCTGCCTTCAATACTTCATCCCTCAGAGCTACCCATTCTTCTTCTACTTCACTTCTTTCCCCCATTCCTGTCAATTGTTCCGTTATGCTCTCCCTGAAACGCTGTACAACCTCTGGTTCTTTCAGTTTATCCAGGTACCATCTTCTTAAATTCCCACCTTTTTTTAGTTTATTCAGTTTTAATCTACAGTTCATAACCAAGAGATTGTGGTCAGAGTCCACTTCTGGCCCTGGAAATGTCTTACAATTTAAAACCTGGTTCCTAAATCTCTGTCTTACCATTATATAATCTGTCTGATACCTTCTAGTATCTCCAGGATTCTTCCATGTATACAACCTTCTTTCATGATTCTTGAACTAAGTGTTAGCTATGATTAAGTTATGCTCTGTGCAAAACTCTACCAGGCGGCTTCCTCTTTCATTTCTTAGCCCCAATCCATATTCATCTACTATGTTTCCTTCTCTCACTTTTCCTACTCTCGAATTCCAGTCACCCATGACTATTAAATATTCGTCTCCCTTCACTACCTGAATAATTTCTTTTATCTCATCATACATTTCTTCAATTTATTCATCATCTGCAGAGCTAGTTGGCATATAAACTTGTACTACTGTAGTAGGTGTCTACTACTGTAGTAGGTGTCTATCTTGCCCACAATAATAATTTCTTTTATCTCATCATACATTTCTTCAATTTCTTCATCATCTGCAGAGCTAGTTGGCATATAAACTTGTACTACTGTAGTAGGTGTCTACTACTGTAGTAGGTGTCTATCTTGGCCACAATAATGTGTTCACTATGCTGTTTGTAGTAGTTTACCCGCACTCCTATTTTTTTTATTCATTATTAAACCTACTCCTGCATTACCCCTATTTGATTTTGTGTTTATAACCCTGTATTCGCCTGACCAAAAGTCTTGTTCTTCCTGCCACCGAACTTCACTAATTCCCACTATTTCTAACTTTAACCTATCCATTTCCCTTTTTAAATTTTCTAATCTACCTGCCCAGTTAAGGGATCTGACATTCCACGCTCCGATCCGTAGAACGCCAGTTTTCTTTTTCCTGATAACGACGTCCTCTTGAGTAGTCCCCGCCCGGAGATCTGAATGGGGGACTATTTTACCTCCGGAATATTTTACCCAAGAGGACGCCATCATAATTTAATCATACAGTAAAGCTGCATGACCTCGAGAAAAATTACGGCTGTAGTTTCCCCTTGCTTTCAGCCGTTCGCAGTACCAGCACAGCAAGGCCGTTTTGGTTAATGTTGCAAGGCCAGGTCAGTCAATCATCCAGACTGTTGCCCATGCAACTATTGAAAAGGCTGCTGCCCCTCTTCAGGAACTACACGTTTGTCTGGCCTCTCAACAGATACCCCTCCGTTGTGGTTGCACCTACGGTACGGCCATCCGTATCGCTGAGGCACGCAAGCCTCCCCACCAACGGCAAGGTCCATGGTTCATGGGGAAGGCTTAGTACTTTTGTTAATAATTGTTGCTGTGGTACAGAGCCAAATGCTTTTCGGAAGAAATAGGGCATCTACCTAACTGCGTTTATCTACAGCTTTCAGAAAGTTATATGAGAAATCAGCAACTTGGCTTTCGCGTGATCCATCTTGTCAGAATCCGTGCCGGTTCTCTCTTTATCGCAAATAATGCATATAGGGCACATCACAACATCTTTATAGTGTATATGTTAAAAAACTGTCTGCATTAAAAAATTATTTTAACCTGAGGGCAGAGCCCTGCGGGACGTCTAACAGAACAAGCTAACAGGTCCAGTTTTCATTTTCACCGACCATACGTTGCTTTCTCCTACTCGAGTAGATTCCCAACCACTAGCTGAAAATTTTATCTGTCGTGTTTCCGTGAACGATCTGTCACAGTTGGCGTTATCAGCTGCCTTGCAGTACTCTAGGTAGTGTCAATACTGTTGAAAGTGTGGACAGAGTATAATTCTTGACTCGCAGATGACGCATGTTAGCGGAATGGAAATCGCACCAAAAACAAGTTTTACAGCCTGTATGTTCACAAATTACTGCATGTTGGAAGCATACTGTGTCCGCGTTAAGTTCTAGGAGACTGATGCTCAGAGCCATTTTTTTTTGTCCGCATTAAACATGAACAAGCGATGGCTACAAATGTGAACACGTAAAATAGTGTATCTTTTTGCACTGTAAAATAGAAATTTAATAATATAAAATACTCATACTCACGTTATTGTTCTGTTTCAGATATGGAAGGAGAACGTGTGTGTGCTGTACCACGCCAGTGTGATTATGCGGTATGTTCTAATTGTCTGAAATATCTTAAATTATAGTGTCAGTTGGGTGTATATTAATACCTACTGTCTCCATTTCAAGTTAAAATGAGAAATTATACTGTTCCTAAGAAGGAGTGAGTTGCGTGTATAATAATATCTGTTGTCTGTATTTCAAATTAAAAAGAGGGCCACGAAGTCCCACCTAAAACGACACGTCAGATGAGTTATCATCGGTGGGTTTTGAAAAAATAAAAACGAACTTGTTGACAGTTGCAGTCCGTGAGAAGTAGTGCTCAACCTAAAATCATCGTGATGTCTCTATAAAAATAAACCAAAAGGATGCTATGAAGAAAACTGTGCGGAGAAAAGACTGTTTACTTTTAATTTTTTGAAAGAGGACAGTGTTTCTTCCAATTTGCGAATCATAAATACGAATCTGGTTAGTGATACGTCTTAGTTACAGGCGCTGCAGTCATGGACTGTGCGGCTGATCCCAGCGGAGGTTCGAGTCCTCCCTCGGGCATGGGTGTGTGTGTGTTTGTCCTTAGGATAATTTAGGTTAAGTGGTGTGTAAGCTTAGGGACTGATGACTGTAGCAGTTAAGTCATGTAAGATTTCACACACATTTGAACATTTTTTTTTCTTAGGTACCAGTTAGGAAATTAAACCCAGACTAAGGAGTACTGTGGTACACTCTAACGTGTGTAGTTATCTGGCTGTAGCCTTTCAGAATCGACACGCAGTATTTTATTTTAACTGGTAAACAGATAAAAAATAATCCATAATTTTCCTACACTGCCTACGTTTGGTAAATGATCGCGTTTAAGCTAAGGATTAGTTCAGTCAAAAGGGCAATAGAAAAAGATACTCTTAAGTAACTTCTTTTTCATGTCACTGGCCAACATAGCGCGCGAGAACGAGTGGAAGCAAATATTTATTTTCCTCTGTTTAGGTGCGTTGTATGAGACTGTTTTGTTGCATGGAGGTAAATTGGACGACTGAGCAGAAAAATGGGCCGTATTACTTTCGAGAAAGAAAGAACACTTACGTACTTTCCTTTGTTCATTGCAACTAATAAAACAGCACGTGTGAGAACAGTGCCCCAATATTCTTACAGCAGTTGATATACACTGGAGAGAACTGACACCAAGAATCCCGAAGGGTTGTCCATACATCCGTAAGGGTATGAGGGGGTGGAGTTCTCTTCTAAACAGCACGTTGCAAGGCATCCCAGATACGCTCAATAATGTTCATGTCCGGAGAGTTTAGCGGCCAGCGGAAGTGTTTAAAGTTAGAAGAAATGTTCCTGGAGCCACTCTGTAGCAATTCTGGACGTGCGGGGTGTCTCACTGTCCTGCTAGAATTGCTCAAGTCCGTCGGAATGCATAATGCACATGCATGGATGCATGTGATCAGACACGATGCTTACGTACGTGTCACCTGTCAGAATCGTATCTAGACGTCTGAGGGGTCCCGTATCACTCCAACTCCACATGCTCCACATCATTAGAGAGTCTCCACCAGGTTCAACAGCCCCCTGCTGACATGCAGGGTCAATGGATTCATGAAGTTGTAGACATCCATCCGCTCGATACAATTTGAAACGGGACCCTCCGACCAGGCAACATGTTTCCAGTCATCAACAGTTGAATGTCGGTGCTGACGGGCCCAGGCGAGGCATAAAGGTTTGTGATGAGCAGTCATCAAGGGTACACTAGTGTGCCTTCGGCTCCGAAAGCCCATATCGATGATGTTTCGTTGAACGGTTCGCACGATGACACTTGTTGATGGCCCAGTATTGAAATCTGCAGCAATTTGTCGAAGGCTTGCACTTCTGTCACGTAGAACGACTCTCTTCAGTCGTCATTGGCCCCGTTCTTGCACGATCTTTTTCCGGCCGCAGCGATGTCGGAGATTTGATGTTTACCGCGCTCCTGATATTCGTGGTACACTCGTGAAATGGTCATACGGGAAAATCCCTACTTCATCGCTACCTCGGAGGTGCTGTGTCCCTTCGCTCGCGCGCCGACTATAAGAGCACGTTGAAACTCACTTAAATGTTGATAACCAGTCACTGTAGCACCAGTAACCGATCTAATAACTGCGCCAGACGCTTGCCTTACATAGGCAAGCATGCCTATGTATATGAATATGCATACCTATACCAGTTTCTCCAGTTTCTTTGGCGCTTCGGTGTATAAAGCAAAGCGTCATTTAGATGCTTTAGATTTGATGTACTTCTGTACGTGTGCGAAGTTCTGAACGATTACGACTGATGACAGACCTGCAGTGACGTATAAAAAAGGTGTTTGCACAACACACTCGATACAAGCAACGTATTGTAATTCATTTCTTGGTTGCAGATAAACAAATCGTTATGGACATCTATAAACGTTTTACACCTAGATCTACTTGTCGAAGATTGCGCTGCAATTCACAAGTAAGTGCCTGGCAGAGGGATCATCGAACCAGTTCCAAGCTGTTTCTCTACCGTTCAACTCTCGAACAGCATCCAGCACAACGAACACTTGAATCTTTCCGTGCAAGCTCTGATTTGCCTTATTTTGTTATGATGGTCATATCTCCCTGTTTAGGTGGGCGCCAACAGAATATGTTCACACTCCGAGGAGAAACACCGAACGAGGTTGAGCAGTGGTTGGTACACTGGACTCGCATTCAGGAGAACGACGGTTCAATCCTGCGTCCAGCCATCCTGATTTAGGTTTTCCATGATTTCCCTAAATCACTCCAGCCAAATGCCGGGATGGTTCCTCTGAGAGGGCACGGCCGACTCCCTTCCCCGTTCTCCGCTAATCCGGTGAGACCGATGACCTCGCTGTCTGGTCTCCCCCCTCAAGACAACCCAACCCTTCTAGGCCTCTCCCAGTCGCGAGTATTGGGCTCAAATGCCCCATGTTCTTTGTGTCGACTATCAGTGGCCACAAACGTTTCCCTGTCGGCGCACCTTCGTCTGGGAAATCTCTCCCAGTACAAACGTTGAGTGCGAGCGCCATTGGCGTCGGCTAATCCATACATCAAATGGCATCTGCCATCTCTTCCTTTGTGTACACTACCACTGCACCAGCCAAGTCTGTGATTAACTCTGCATAGTAACCCGTGTGCTTGCAAAGGCCGTACTGATCGCTGGAACCAAGCAATGTCGTACGTCGAATGGCAACAATGGCGTGTAAAACAAAACACCGGCGGAGCACAACGTAAGCAGACCTCACCGAGACGGTGTGTCCCCCACGATTCTAAAGGTCTGTCCTTGTGTGTTTCCCATGATTAACGAGTTGTAGGAAATGAGTTTCCAGCCGCATGTTCATACAACATAACTTCTTCGTCTACGTGTGAGGACTGTATCCTGCGATTTGTACCGTGTATTTTTATTACACGGTGAATGTTACCAGGCGACTAACCGGCGGCACGGTAACCCGGTTTCGATTCCAGGTGGCCTATGTAATGGCCTGTGGGGCAACAAATATTCCTGAATAATAATTATGAGTGACATTTAAAATTTAAAATGCTGCTGTAATCTGTTCATTACGACATACAATGTTATGTCACAGGCATAACAGAGAGAGACGAGTGTTACAGTTATAAACCGTGTTTATGTCTTCAGGCAGCCTAACTCAAGAGCCCAGATTTCCCATACTAAACTCACCCAGCGTTTTTTGATTATGAAAACACTTACCGGTTTCCACAATAATGTTAAACCTAATTTCAATCCGTTCCTAAATTTTTTCTTGCTTACATGCTTTAAGTCCCATATTTAATGCATTAACTAATTTTGTAAATTAATCGGACGTTTGAAGTTGTTTCATACGAGGTGTGGCTAGAAAAAAACCGGACTAGTACTGGTGAAACAATAAAACGAATGCAATAAGGCTGAAAGTCACGTGGCCTGTCACGTGACTCTCGCTCCGCCTACTGCTCGAGTTTCATCTGCCTCCTGCACTCAGTCTGCCCGTGGCGTCTGTTTTAAGTAGTTGACGTTTTGTCTGTGCGTCGGAAAATGTTGAGTGTACAGAAAGAACAGCGTGTTAACATCAAATTTTGTTTCAAACTAGGAAAATCTGCAAGTGAAACGTTTGTAATGTTACAACAAGTGTACGGCGATGATTGTTTATCGCGAACACAAGTGTTTGAGTGGTTTAAACGATTTAAAGATGGCCGCGAAGACACCAGTGATGACACTCGCACTGGCAGACCATTGTCAGCAAAAACTGATGCAAACATTGAAAAAATCGGTAAACTTGTTCGACACTTTCCTTGTCAACTCCTGTTAACTCAGACACTGCTCTGATTGTTAAACGGCGATCTTGTCGAACAAGTTTACCGATTTCTTCAATGTTTGCATCAGTTTTTGCTGACAATGGTCTGCCAGTGCGAGCGTCATCACTGGTGTCTTCGCGGCCATCTTTAAATCGTTTAAACCACTCAAACACTTGTGTTCGCGATAAACAATCATCGCCGTACACTTGTTGTAACATTACAAACGTTTCACTTGCAGATTTTCCTAGTTTGAAACAAAATTTGATGTTAACACGCTGTTCTTTCTGTACAATCAACATTTTCCGACGCACACACAAAACGTCAACTACTTAAAACAGACGCCACGGGCAGACTGAGTGCAGGAGGCAGATGAAACTCGAGCAGTAGGCGGAGCGAGAGTCACGTGACAGGCCACGCGACTTTCAGCCTTATTGCATTCGTTTTATTGTTTCACCAGTACTAGTCCGGTTTTTTTCTAGCCACACCTCGTACGTAAGTGATCGATTCCTTAGAAAACTGGCATTACTAACATTAATATATTTCTCCTTTTCAGGAGTGCTTTTCTTGCTATTCCGGTTTACTTCTCATACCCTTTCTGTTTCTGATGTCGACAGTTGTTTTTCTGGCGCATTAGAAAAACTCTTGCACTATTTTCACATCCTCTTTTTACCATTGTATTGTATGTATCGCTTGCGCATTGTCCCGTGGTTACGCAGGGTGAGCAGGGTTAAGTACGGAAGGGGCATGGTTAATTTTAAGGGGTCGCCATGGTTAACCGGATTTGGCATATTAATTGTAAAGGGTGGCCGGATGCCCTTCCTGCCGCCACCCCGTACCCCCCAGGACGGTATCTGTGTACCCCAGCTGTCTGTGTCTAGTGTAAATCGTGAAATAGTGCAAATGTGTTTCAAATGTCTGTGAGTCGTATAACTGAGGCGGGACGTGGGGACCAGCCCAGTATTCACCTCGTAGGATGTGGAAAACCGCTTAAAATCCACATCCAGGCTGGCCGGCACACCGGCCGTCGTCGTTAATCCGCCGGGCGGATTCGATCTGGGGTCGGCACAGCTACCCGAGTCAGGGAAGCAGCGCGTTAGCGCTCTAGGCTTTCCTGGCGGAAATACCAACACAAAAACGACAACCAAATCGGTGGAGCCGTTCTCAAGTGATCACCTTCCACAATTGATTTTAATTTCTGACTTTTTCGGCGGATTTTCCAAAAATTTTCTTTCATACAAACCTCTTCCTGACAATTACGAACGCATCAAAGACAAAAACGAACCATAACTGTCGAGCCATCCTTAACTGTTGATATTTCATGCATGCGGCAGTTATGTTAACTTCCGATCCTTCTGTTACATTTTCCAAAAATTTTCTTCCATACATATCTTGTCCTAACAATAGCGAATTCTACCATAAAATAATCAACCAAATTGGTGAAGTCGATCTCAAATGATGAACTTCAATATTTTCGGCACTTGATTTTTATTTACGCAGACTTACTTAGGACTGAGGGCAGATGAAAGGCTAGCTTGGAAGTACCACATTGAGGACCTAATGCAGAACCTGAATGCTGCTACAGGATGTACGAGGAAATTGCAGGACACATTCCGCACACGCAGACGAAGAAATTATTGTACACTTCTGGCCATTAAAATTGCTACACCAAGAACAAAAGCAGATGATAAACGGGTATTCATTGGACAAATAAATTATACTAGAACTGACATATGATTACATTTTCACGCCATTTGGGTGCATAGATCCTGAGAAATGAGTACCCAGAACAACCACCTCTGGCCGTAATAACGGCCTTGATACGCCTGGACATTGAGTCAAACAGAGCTAGGATGGCGTGTACAGGTACAGTTGCCCATGCAGCTTCAACACAATACCACAGTTCATCAAGAGTAGTGACTGGCGTATTGTGACGAGCCAGTTGCTCGGCCACCATTGACCAGAAGTTTTCAGTTGGTGAGAGATCTGGAGAATGTGCTGGCTAGGGCAGCAGTCGAAACATTTTCTGTATCCAGAAAGACCCGTACAGGACCTGCAACATGCGGTCGTGCATTATCCTGCTGAAATATAGGGTTTCATAGGGATCGAATGAAGGAGACGTGTAACCAGTGGCACCCCATACCATCACGCCAGGTGATACGCCAGTATGGCAATGAGGAATACACGTTTCCAATGTGCGTTCACCGCGATGTCACCAAACACGGATACGACCATCATGATGCTGTAAACAGAACCTGGATTCATCCGTTTTGCTATTCGTGCACACAGGTTCGTCGTTGAGTACATCATCGCAGGCGCTCCTGTCTGTGATGCAGCGTCAAGGGTAACAGTAGCAATGGTCTCCGAGCTGATAGTCCATGCTGCTGCAAACGTCGTCGAACTGTTCTTGCTGATAGTTGTGGTCTTGCAAACGTCCCCATCTGTTGACTCAGGGATCAAGACGTGGCTGCACGATTCGTTACAGCCATGAGGGTAAGATACCTGTCATCTCGACTGTTAGTGATACGAGGCCGTTGGGATCCAGCACGGCGTTCCGTATTACCCTCCTGAACCCACCGATTCCATATTCTGCTAACAGTCATTGGATCTCGACCAACGCGAGCAGCAATGTCGCGATACGATAAACCGCAATCGCGATAGGCTACAATCCGACCTTTATCAAAGTCGGAAACGTGATGGTACACATTTCTCCTCCTTACACGAGGCATCACAACAACGTTTCACCAGGCAACGCCGTTCAACTGCTGTTCCTGTATGAGAAATCGGTTGGAGACTTTCCTCAGAATGCTGTGAAAAGCTAATAATTTGCATATCACAGCGTCTTCTTCCCGTAAGTTAAATTTCGCGTCTGTATCACGTCATCTTCGTGGTGTAGCAATTTTAATTGCCAATAGTGTATAAAGGGGTTGTTGTTGTTGTTGTGGTCTTCAGTCCTGAGACTGGTTTGAAGCAGCTCTCCATACTACTCTATCCTGTGCAAGCTTCTTCATCTCCCAGTACCTACTGCAACCTACATCCTTCTGAATCTGCTTAGTGTATTGATCTCTTGGTCTCCCTCTACGATTTTTACCCTCCACGCTGCCCTCCAATGCTAAATTTGTGATCCCTTGATGCCTAAGAATGTGTCCTACCAACCGATCCCTTCTTCTAGTCAAGTTGTGCCACAAACTTCTCTTCTCCCCAATTCTATTCAATACTTCATCATTAGTTATGTGATCTACCCATCTAATCTTCAGCATTCTTCTGTAGCACCACATTTCGAAGGCTTCTATTCTCTTCTTGTCCAAACTGGTTATCGTCCATGTTTCACTTCCATACATGGCTACACTCCATACAAATACTTTCAGAAATGACTTCCTGACACTTAAATGTATACTAGATGTTAACAAATTTATTTTCTTCAGAAACGATTTCCTTGCCATTGCCAGTCTACATTTTATATCCTCTCTACTTCGACCATCATCAGTTATTTTACTCCCTAAATAGCAAAACTCCTTTACTACTTTAAGTGTCTCATTTCCTAATCTAATCCCCTCAGCATCACCCGATTTAATTTACATTCCATTATCCTCGTTTTGCTTTTGTTAAAGGGGTTAACGTTACCAAAAATCTCAAAAACATCTTGACAGATTTACTTCAAATTTTTACATGATTCTCTAGTGAAAATTCAGACGGGAATCGACGTAGAGATGGGAGAGGAGCAGAAGTAGGGAGAGAGAAGACCCGATGAGAAGGTGGGCAGAGAGAGGGGCAGCAAGGAATTGGGGACGTACATACAATTGCCATACATATTCAGCAACTGCAAGGTATTGCCGGATTTGCTAGTAAATAAATAAAAATAGTAACGTTCTGAACGCATGAATTTCATGAGTATGCGCAAAGTTTTGCGAGGATGCGATGGTACGAAAAGGGTAGAGGGGATTTTCCGTGGGCTGCCCGCTGGGAAGTGGCGTGTGGTGGCGCAGTAGCGCCTAGGAGTACAGCCTGAGGATGGTCGTGCCCTGAGCTCTGGGCGACAAACAGGGTGTGGCCCTCAGGGCTGATGGATGGGTGCTGCTGGCCACGGCAACTGTTGACTCGAATCGCGACCCGGTAAACAGCAGGAAAGGGTCGATATAGCTGTGGCACAGCAAACCGGTGTGTGCAAAGGCGGCGCGACAGGACACAGTCCAGAGCGCTAGGGCGCAAGTGGGGCGAGCTGTCACAGTCAGGGTTCCCAACTTCGTACGATCACAATGGAAACGAGCGTTTGGCGTCATTAGCCAGGAGGCCCCTTGCGGGGCAGGTCTGGCCGCCTTGGTGCAGCTCTTATTACATTCGACGCCACATTTGGCGACCTGCGCGCCGGATGGGGATGAAATGACGATGAAGTCAACACAACACCCAGACCCTGAGCGGAGAAAATCTCCGACCCAGCTGGGAATCAAACCCGGCCCCGTACGACGGCAGTCCGCCACGCTGCCCACTCAGCTGTCGGGGCGGACACAGTTTCATCGATTTGAAGGAAGCTTTTGACGCTGCTGACTGAAATATACTGTTTGAAATTCTGAAGGTAGCTGCCGTAAAATGCATGGAGTAAAATCCAATCTGCAACTTGTACAGAGACCAGACTGCAGTCGTAAAAGTCGAAGAGCTTCACGCGGAAGCAGTGGTTGAGAAGGGAGTGGGGCAAGATAGTAACCTGTCCCCGACATTATTCGGACTGTACACTGAATAAAGCAGCACAGGCAGTCCACGAGAAATGTGCAACAGAACTTCAAGTTCAGGGAGAAGAAACAGAAAACTACTCTGATGTTTGTCGATGACATTCTACGAGGCGTGTTTTTTAAGTAAGTACCGTTAAGAAATTTTAAAAAAAGAAGTCTAAGATATCTCAATATTTTTACTTTTACATCAAAGCCTGTACCTTAATCTACGCACTGACGCCATTACAATCTCATCCTTCCTTGTTTCCGTTGTGTACTGAGTGTTTAAGGTGCCCCCGATAATCGTGAGTCCCGCCGACAGTGAAGTACGGGCTGTTATAAGATTTCTTAGTGCTAAAGGCCTAAAAGCGATCGATATTCATCGTGAGATCTGTGCAGTTAACAGAGAAAACATTATGAGCGATGAATTGATAAGAAAGTGGGTGACAGCATTTAAAGATGGTCGCACAAATGTGCATGATGAACAACGGAGTGGGCGTCCTTCGGTCGTTAATGAAGGTTTGGTGCAGGAAGTGAACAATAAGGTGAGAGAAAACAGACGCTTTACGATTTCCTCCTTGCGGGATGACTTTCCTAATGTTTCTCGAAGTGTTTTGTATGGCACTGTGACCGAGCACTTGAATTACCGAAAATTGTGCGCACGTTGGGTACCGAAAATGTTGACGGCTGTGCACAAAACCAAACGTTTAGACAGTGCATTGACTTTCTTTGAGCGGTACCACGAAGACGGTGATTATTTCTTAAGCCAAATTATTCTAATGTTCAAATGTGTGTGAAATCTGATGGGACTTAACTGCTGAGGTCATCAGTCCCTAAGCTTACAAACTAGTTAACCTAAATTATCCTAAGGACAAACACACACACCCATGCCCGATGGAGGACTCGAACCTCCGTCGGGACCAGCCGCACAGGCCAAATTATTACGGGCGATGAAACATGGGTGGCCTACGTCACACCAGAATCAAAGCAACAGTCCACGGAAGTTGAGCGAGGGCATCGTTTTGCTGTAAGACAATGCCCGTCCGCATGTGGCGAATCAGACCAAAGATCTCATCACATCTTTTCGATGCGAAACTCTAGATCATCCTCCGTACAGCCTCGATCTTAAGCCCAGTGACTACCATCTGTTCCTGCACTTGAAGAAACACCTGGGCGGGCAGCGTCTTCAAGACGATGACGAAGTCAAAACACGGGTGATGAAGTGGTTAACAAATCAGACAGCAGACTTCTATGAGGAGGGTATTCAAAAACTGGTACAACGTTATGGCAAGTGGCTCAATATTAATTAAATTATGTATAAAAGTAGATTAAGGTACAGGCTTTCATGTAAAAATAAAATTATCGAGATATCTTAGCACGTCTTTTTTAAATTTCAAAACGGTAACTCCGTCAAAGATGGCAGAGAAGGTAGAACAGGTGCTGAACAGAGCGGATAGTGACTGAAAAAAAGCTTATAAGGTGGACATCCACAGAATTAAAACAAGGGTGCCGCGCGGAATGACCGCGTGGTTCGAGGCTCCATGTCACGGATTGCGCGTCCCCTCCCGCCTGAGGTTCGAGTCCTCCCTCGGGCATGGGTTGTAAGTAGGCTCTTTAGGTTTTTATGTTGGTAACGCCACGTAGCGCTCTGTATGAAAATCGCTGACTGCGCTGTGTGCAGCCTGTGGCTGGTTGGACTCGTTGTTGGAAGTTAGTCGCCAGTATAGTGTTGGGTAGTTGGATGTGAACAGCCCGTAGTGTTGGGCAGTTGGAGGTGAGCCGCCAGCAGTGGTGGTTGTGGGGAGAGAGATGCCAGAGTTTTGCGAGGTTACTATGAGCAGACGATCTGGACGTGTGTCCGTCAGAAACAGGAAATCATTCTGGGAACAGGAAATCTGTTCTACATCTACATGGGTCAGTAGTTAGAATCTTTTATTCAGCTAGCAGTATTGGCGCTCGCTGCATTGCTGTAGTTCGAGTAACGAAGATTTTGGTGAAGTAAGTAATTCATGAAGGGTATAGGTTATTGTTAGTCAGGGCTCTACTTTTGTAGGGATTATTGAAAGTCAGATTGCGTTGCGCTAAAATATTGTGTTCAAAATGGTTCAAATGGCTCTGAGCACTATGGGACTTAACATCTGAGGTCATCAGTTCCCTAGAACTTGGAACTACTTAAACCTAACTAATCGAAGGACATCAAACACATCCATCCCCGAGGCTCCTAGAACTGCTCGGCCACAGCGGCCGGCAAATATTGTGTGTCAGTTTAGAAATAATCAGAATATGTAAAGAGAAAACAGTCTCAGTACGTTCAGTTTCACTCTGGAGTTTGAAAATCAAGTAACGTAGAAGTTTTACCAGCACAGTCATTCTTTTCATAACCGGCCAGGGTAGCCGAGAGTGCTAACGCGCTGCTTCCTGGACTCGGGTAGGCGCGCCGGCCCCGGATCGAGTCTGCCCGGCGGATTAACGACGAGGGCAGATGTGCCGGCCAGGATTGATGTGGTTTTTAGGCGGTTTTCCACATCCCGCTAGGTGAATACCGGGCTGGTCCCCATCTTCCTCCTCCGTTTCACGGCTTCCTGACATCTGAACACTTTCGCACTATTCCATAGATTACACTCGACGCAGAAAGTTGCAGTACACTCATTCCGCCCCGGAGGGTAGGGGGTGGCGGCAGGAAGGGCATCCGGCCACCCCTTAACATTAACATGCCAAATCCGATTAACGATGGCTGACCCTGCGTAACTGCGGGACAAGGCTCAAGCGATAGATAGATAGTCATTCTTTTCATACATAAGGGGAAGTTTCAGGGTGTGTGTGTGTGTGTGTTGTTCTTAGCATAAGTTAGTTTAAGTTGGTTTATGTACTGTATGTCTAGGTACCGATGACCTCAGCAGTTTGGTGCCTTAGGAATTCACAAACACACAAAACAACGGTAATGGAACGTCGCGAAAATCTGGTGATACCGAGAAAATTAAATGAGGAAGTAGAGATCAGTTTTCCTATTTTGGCAGCAAAATAACTCTTGCAGAACAGGACTGAAATGTGGAGAAATTGGAAAAAAATTATCAAAACTCACTGACATTGCCCCAGGCAAATTCAAGTGATGCCAGAGACAGAGGCGAAAGCAGCAAGCGAGCCATTATGTCGTCAATGGGTCAAGTCGACGACACCGTCGACCGAATGAGAAATAAGCACTCACCAGAACAGAGCATGGAAAGCCAAAGGAAGCGAGACAAGCATATTCTGTAGCTCGGAAGGCATATGGCAAGGAACTAGATCTACACTCATGCTCATAAATTGAGGATAATCTGATACATGGTGAAACAACTCTCTGTTTGGCGGTTTGCGGGTTTAAATATCCTCCGGGTATCACCATGCGGTGCATTTGACCTGCGGTCGTCGCACGGTGGCGCTGGCAGCAGTCCACATACGCAGATGTGTGTTGGTGCATGTCAGTGTACTGTGCAGCGAGTAAGTGTGCAGACGTTTTCAGACGTGATAATGGTGATTGTGTGTTGAAAATGGCTCAAAGAACACATATTGATGACCTTATGGTGGACAGAATACTAGGGCGACTGGAGGCTGGTCAAACACACCAGGTCGTAGCACGGGCTCTCCGTGTGCCACAAAGTGTGATCTCAAGATTATGTCAACGATTCCAGCAGACAGGAAACGTGTCCAGGCGCTACTGTACGGGACGTCCACAGTGTACAACACCACAAGAAGACCGATATCTCACCATCAGTGCCTGCAGACGACCACGGAGTACTGCAGGTAGACTTGCTCGGGACCTTACCACAGCCACTGGAACAGTTGTCTCCAGACACACAGTCGACAGACAACTGAACAGACATTGTTTATTCGCCTGGGTACCTGCAAGATGCATTCCACTGACCCCTGGTAACAGGAGAGCCCGTAAAGCCTGGTGTCAAGAACACAGGACATGGTCATTGGAACAGTGGTCCCAGGTTACGTTCACGGACGACTCCAGGTATAGTCTGAACAGTGATTCTCGCCGTTTTCATCTGGTGTGAACCAGGAACCAGATACCAACCCCTTAATGTCATTGAAAGCGACCTGTATGGAGGTCATGGTTTGATGGTGTGGGGTGGGATTATGATTGGTGCACGTACACCCCTGCATGTCTTTGACAGAGGAACTGTAACAGGTCAGGTGTATCGGGACGTCATTTTGCACCAGTATTTCCACCTTTTCAGGGGTGCAGTGGGTCCCACCTTCTTCCTGATGCATCATAACGCACCGAGCTGCCATCATGGAGGAGTACCTTGAAACAGAAGATGGAGTGGCCTGCCTGTTCTCCAGACCTAAACACCATCTGGGATGCTCTCGATCGTAGTATCACTTCACGACATCAAACCCCCAGGACACTTCAGGAGCTCCGACAAGCACTGGTGCAAGAATAAGAGGTTATACTCCAGCAGCTGCTCGACCACCTGATCCAGAGTATGCCAACCCGTTGTGTGGCCTGTGTACGTGTGCATGGTGATCATATCCCATATTGATGTCGGGGTACATGCGCAGGAAGCAGTGGCGTTTTGTAGCACATGTGTTTCGGGACCGTTTTCCCAATTGTCACCAATACCATGGACTTACGGATCTGTGTCGTGTGTGTTCCCTATGTGCCTATACTATTAGCGCCGGTTTTGTGTAGTGCCACGTTGTGGTGGTACCGCATTCTGCAATTATCCTCAATTTATGAGCATGAGTGTATTTCATAAGAGCACATAACGAGGGAACGACACAGCATTTAACATTCTGTTAAACGAATGTAGCAGGATAAGGAGGACACATTCCGTCATCACGAACCGAGATTTACTTCCTAGCCTCACTCTGGCTCTGTAGCTCTTGTCAGGACTTGATCACTGGGATCGATGGCATTCATTGTAATAACACTCGATTCCATGGTTACGGTACTATAGTGAATCTATGTCCTAGATGCTCCAGCACAGACACCTAGCTGAAAATGTGCTCAAGTTGGTGGCCTTCACCGGATGAACTTCGTGCTACTCGCTACCTACCAGCTTTTGGTGGTGAAATTGACTGTCTTCAAACAACACATCGCAGACTTCTACCAATGGTTCAAATGGCTCTGAGCACTATGGGACTTAACAGCTAAGGTCATGTCCCCTAGAACTTATAACTACTTAAACCTAACTAACCTAAGGATATCACACACATCCATGCCCGTGGCAGGATTCGAACTTGCGACCGTAACGGTCGCGCGTTTCCAGACTGAAGCACCTAGAACCGCTCGGCCACTCTGGCCGGCTGCTACCAATACAGGACTTCGACGTAGAAGCCATCAACAGAGTCCACATTTCTGTTCAACACTGGCTCTGAACACTATGGGACTCAACTGCTGTGGTCATTAGTCCCCTAGAACTTAGAACTACTTAAACATAACTAACCTAAGGACATCACAAACATCCATGCCCGAGGCAGGATTCGAACCTGCGACCGTAGCAGTCGCACGGTTCCGGACTGCGCGCCTAGAACCGCGAGACCACCGCGGCCAGTTCAATACTCAGGCGCCTTCGGGTGCTGAAACCTACCAGTGTTAGGCAAGAGATCAACCGAGCATACGACTACCGACACCAGGTACATCGCAGCCGGCGCGAGAACCACTTTGCGCTGGGCAGCCGCCGCGCTGCCACGGTCGCTGACGTCACCTCCTGGTTGTGCAGATGCTGAGTTGACTCGACGGACGTCAGCTGGAATCCGACACGCAGCTGAATTAGCAACAGCAGAGGCAGCTACAGAGGAACAACTTGTAAACATTGTGAATAAACGACTGGACTCTAATAGTGGTTTCTTGGCACCGTGGACGCTTCTCAGGTTTTCGTCTGGAGAGCAGCCTTGTAGGGGAGTGAAACATGGACTGTTTCTTGATGCCTTAAGGTGTGCTTCATCAACTGAACTCATCGTTTAGTCACGTTTTGCCACAAATTCCTTTTCTTACCAATTCAGATGCTTCAAATGGCTCTGAGCACTATGGGACATAACATCTGAGGTCATCAGTCCCCTAGAACTTAGAACTACTTAAATGTAACTAACCTAAGGACATCACACACGTCCATGCCCGAGGCAGGATTCGAACCTACGACAGTAGCAGCAGCGCGGTTCCGGACTGAAGTGCCTAGAACCGCTCGGACATAGCGGCCGGCTCTTACCAATTCGATTCAGTCCTCCTCATTAGTTATTCGATCTAAGCTTCATCACTCTGTTATGGCGCCACATTTGGAAAGCTTCTGTTGTGTTACTGTGGGAAATGCTAACACGCAAGTTTCATTTCTGTACAGTACATTCAGAAAAGACTTTCTGATAATTGTATTTATATTCAATGTCAACAAAAATCACTTTTTCAGAAATACTTTTCGTAATATGTCCGCCCCAATAGCTGAGTGGTCAGCGCGGCGGTCTGTCACGCCATGGGGCCCGGGTTCGATTTCTGGCTGGATCGGAGATTTTCTCCGCTCAGGGACTAGTTGTTGTGTTGTCCTCATTATCATTTCATCACCACCAGTGGAAGGCAACGGGAAACCACCACTGGAATCACTTCCCTAGACGCTCATGCGGTGGGCCTCTCTGACGAGGCTTCCTCCATCACAAGACCTGCCGTAAGGCAGAACACAAAGATTTTAGTTTTCTTAATATTGCCAGTGTGTATTTTATATGCTCTGGTCTAATCCCCTCAGCAGTAGTTGGTTTAACTCGACCTTGCTTGATAGCAAACTTATTAACAGAGATGGTGGCTTTTGTTTAAATGCTGCTTACAAGGGAACCTCCTCATCGCACCCCCCTCAGATTTAGTTATAAGTTGGCACAGTGGATAGGTCTTGAAAAACTGGACACAGATCAATCGAAAAAACAGGAAGAAGTTGTGTGGAACTACGAAAAAAATAAGCAAAATATACGAACTGAGTAGTCCATGCGCAACATAAGCAACATTAAGGATATTGTGAGGTCAGGAGCGCCGAGGTCCCGTGGTTAGCGTGAGCAGCTCTGGAATGAGAGGTCCTTGGTTCAAGTCTTCCATCGAGTGAAAATTTTACTTTCTTTATTCTCGCAAAGTTATGATCCGTCCGTTCGTTCATTGACGTCTCTGTTCACTGTAATAAGTTTAGTGTCTGTGTTTTGCGACCGCACCGCAAAACCGTGCGATTAGTAGACGAAAGGACGTTCCTCTACAATGCGCACCGAAAACATTTGCGCGCAAGGTCATAGGTCAACCGATTCCTCCACAGGACAACACGTCTGATGTATTATATACGACACTGGTGACCTCATGTGCGTCACCTGACGGGAATATGTTGTAGACCCATCTAACTTGTACACTTGGCGAATGGGTAAAAAGATTCTTCTACCTTGCCGATTTAGGTTTTCTTGTGGATGTGATAATCACTCCCAAAAAAGTGATGAAAACATAAGAGTTTGTCACATGAACTGCAACAAATGAATGCAATAGTTTCACAGTCGCACAGTTTTCCCTGTGCTCTGTCAAAACATATGTTTTTAACGTTTTCAAATTTTTCCGTGTGTAGACCGTCAAATCCTGCATGTGTCCAAGCAAATCTGAACACGTCCCGGAATTTTGGAGAGCGAAGTTGATTATGTTTGAGTGCCTTAACTTTGATAATAGTCTGAAAAGAAAAAAATTTTTCACTGGAGGGATGCTTGAACCAAAGACCTTTCGTTTCGCAGCTGCTCACACTAAACACCGGACCACGGCGCTCCTGAGGTCAGGTTATCCTTTATGTTGGATATCTTGCGCATGAACTACTCAGTTTGTATATTTTGCTTATTTTTTTCATAGTTCCACACAACTTCTTCCCGTTTTCTCGATTGATCTGTGTTCAGTTTTTCAAGGCCTATCCACTGTGCCAAATTGTAATTAAATCTGAGGGGGGTGCGATGGGGAGGTTCCCTTGTTAGAATCCGGCTCTGTCTCTCATCAAGAAACAGAGGGACAGAATTAGTGCTACCTCATCTGTTGGTTAACAGTAACTATCGACATTTCTGATGTTGGTTATCTTTGTTTGTGTTGACACTTGTTCTGTGTGTGGTATCTTCCTTGTTTCTCCTCTGTGAACCGAGGTATTAAATTCCCTTCCACATTTCTTCCTCCTTGCATTTGTGCCTTGAGAATGGCAGGGTGTGCTCCTGTCGAAATATCGGCGGTGTTCGACGACGTCACCCGGCAGCAAACCCGTAAGTTATTTGAACATTCGATTCGCCGGGAAAAGTTAAGGTCTCACATTGTTTATCTCTACGGGGAGGAAATGTTTCGTTGCTTGCGGAGGTTGGATAAACTTCTCAGCAGTAGAGTGAGGTTGGAATGTGTATTGTCGTTTTTATTGAAGTGTCGAAATCATAGTGCGGTTCCAACGTTTGCTAAGGTTGTGCATCATATTAATTCTCCTGCCGCCAATCGCATCAAACAACGTGCTGAATTAGCTCTTGTTCGTGAAAGGATCCACTATACTCGCCATCAATTAGATTTTGTTTCTAAGTAATTATTTCAGCTTCATTTAATGATGGCGTCCAGTGTTTCTGAATTTTCTTGGGATTGGGTGGACGGTGCCTCTTGGTCGCAGGCTGACTGGGAATTTCAATCTCCAACTGCTCGTCATTCGGCGAAGTTTGAACGTTTCCTTGGCTCAGTGTCTACTTCTAATTCTCGACGTTCTGTGATCAATCTCACGGAGAAAACGTTTGACGACGCAGCTTTGTCTGTGCTGGGGAAAGGTTTGAACTTCGCACCGACGCCTAAGAGTTTGCCAGTCGTGGATTTTATTAGTTCTGTCGAACAGGCTGTTTATAAACTACCTTCCGAGGCTGCGGAAGAGGTTAGGAGGGAAGCTTGTCGTGTGTTGACTGGGGCCCGTCCACCCAAGTGTAACATTACAGCAGCTGAGGCGGTTGCTTTACGTTCACTTAGAATGGATCCTGATATTGTTATTTTACCTGCGGACAAGGGAAACGCCACCGATTTGTTGAACAAGCATGATTACATTCAAAAGATGTAGTGTCTGCTTTCTGATTCGGCGTATCGCAAAATCGGTGCTGACTCTACTAAGAGTGTTGAAATACAAATAACCTCCTGAAGAAAAGTTCTTTGTCACAGGAGACTGTCAAGAGTCTTAATTCTTACTGCGCTGTACCACCTAGATTATATGGGATCCCTAAGGTCCATAAAAGAGGCTTTCCCGTTGAGGCCTATTGTTTCTAATATTGGTGCTCTAACATATCGAGTAGCTAAACATCTTGCTAGTTTGTTGAGCCCACTAGTAGGTAGGTGTGAACACCACAGTAAGGAATCTGCAGATTTCTTACGTCGATTGCAGGGATTGCGTTTGAATGACTCTGATATTTTAGTCAGTTTTGATGTCGTTTCTCTTTTTCACTCGCGTTCCTCTCTGATTCGTTGCAGCTAATTGAGGTTAAGTTTGGTGTCGAGTTAACTAATTTGTGTCGACATGTGCTGACTTCCACTTACTTTTTATTCAATGGTCAGTACTACGAACAGACTAATGGAGTTGCAATGGGAAGCCCGTTGTCACTTATTGTGGCCAATTTGTTTATGGAGGACTTTGAGGAATGTGCATTGGAGTCAGCGACCTTGAAACCTGCGTGTTTCTTCAGATATGTAGACGATAATTTTGTTGTTTGGCCTCTTGGTAGTGAGAATTTAAACCGGTTTTTGGAACACTTGAATGCAATCCACCCGAAAAATTCAGTTCACTACGGAGGTGGAAAAGAATGGATACCTTCCCTTCCTTGATGTGTTGGTCAGAAGGAAGACTGATGGTACGTTGGGACATTCTGTTTATAGGAAGCCTACTCACACCGACTTGTATCTGCGAGTTGATAGTTGTCACCATCCAGCTCAGCGTGAAGGAGTACTTCGTACCTTGGTTCACAGGGCCCACGTTATCTCAGACCCTGAAAGTTTGGCAGCTGAGCTATCACATCTCGAAGTCACCTTTCGTCAGAATGGTTATAGTGAGAGGCAGATCAAACGTGCGTTGCGCCATCAGCCTTCTGTGCAACGGGCGAGTGACGATAGCAACGAAGTGGCACCTAAGTCTACGGCCTTTTTGCCTTACTGCGTATTTTGCGGAAATATGATGTGAAATGTGTTTTTCGATTACCTTCTAAGATTAAGGCTCTGTTGGTGTCTGTAAAAGATGATCTTGGTTTGCGTAAGGCTGGGGTCTACCGTATTCCTTGCAGTTGTGGCATGTTATATATTGGTCAGATAATCAGAACTGTGGAAGACCGGTGTATTGAATATGAACGTCACACACGCTTACAACAGCCGAGCAAATCCGCTATTGCAGAACATTGCCCTGACACCGGTCATTCTATGGAAAACAACACGGAGATTCTGGCTTGCACGTCCAGCTAATGTGATATTGTTATTAAGGAAGCTGTTGAAATCAAACTATCAAGCAACCTTATTTACAGAGATGGTGGATTTTGTTTAAATGCTGCATGAAATCAGGCTCTGTCTCTCATCAAAAAACAGGGACAGAATTAGTGCTACCTCACCTGTTGATTAATAGTCACTATCGATATTTCTGATGTTGGTTATCTTCGGTTGTGTGTTGACTCTGCGCTTACTTGTTCCGTGTTGTGGTATCTTCCTTGTTTCTCCTCTGTGAACCGAGGTATTAAATTTCCTTGCACATTTCTTCCTCCTTGCATTTGTGCACAGATTTAATAACTGTAATGGATGACGTATTATCATGAGAGATGGGGCAACTGTGTAAATTTTTAAACGTATTTGTTGTTAAGTCTCATGTGTGACTAATTGTAACTGCGACAGTCAGAATAAACATTTAATAAGTCTGAATAACGTCGGAGAGGGGCTACAGGGCAGCCTCAGGGGCTTCTGAAGTGCTGCTTCATTTTCACGCCCTTCTTTTAGGATTGCCACGTTTCCTGATTTAGCTGGACATGTCCGACTTTAACGGTCGTGTCCGGCCGAATGTATACGTATGTACGGTCTGTACGGCTTTTGTTAGGCTTTTTTACCAATGAAATAGAATAGGCACAACTTATTTCAGTTAACAGCATAATGACGAATAATATTCGCAGTCACTGAAATTGGGAGAATTTGGGATTCTAGCCCATAATGCCGGCGTGGAAAGGCCGCTCTCTTTTATAAATGGCCAATGGACAAAGGAATGCAGTAAATTTCAAACCGACAAAATCACTATGACGTTTTTATTTACTTCAAAATTGGAGAGTTTAACGAAATAATTTCCAAGAAAAATAATTCTCTTGATAAGGTAGGTTTTGAAACGAGAAATATTAATACTTAATTACAGGTTGTTATTTCTCTATAACCTCAATTGAAACCACCAAATTTACTGAATATCTTTTCTTTTTTGTCGTGGAAAATTAGATAATTGTTTATTTTGCTTGAAGAAGAACTCTTAGTTAAATTCGACAAAAGATTATGTTAGAAAAAGACTGAGCACTTAGTCGCTCTCATAACTGCTAAATAATAAGGCTGCTTACTGATTGCTTTTTAGTTTCAAAAAGGCTGATGTCGCAAGAAACTGACTGTAATTGGTGATCAGTAAACAACTTAAAGAACCCAGCTTTTAGGGCAAAATGTCCAGCTATATAGCACAGAATACTGATTTTCATAACTGCAGACTCTATTTAACAATGAAATTCGCCAAAGAGCCGTGCAACTTAGACGTTAATTTATTTTCGCTAACAGGTTCGGCAAATTCATTATGCCATCTGCAGGCCCCAGTGCAGGGGGGCGCAGAAAGCTATGCGCAGAAAGCAACGTGTTTTCTCAGTTGTGCGCATGACGTCACGGTGGAAGCAGCTGTGCCAAACAGTACACAGTTCGAATTGTGTGCGATTGTTTTTCTTGTGTTGTTTTGTGTTTGAAGGAGTATTTTGATTGAGTTCTTTCTTCTGAGGTACTCAGTCAACAGCGGAAACATTCGGAATTCGGGAGTGTTAACAGTTTTTGCTGTAACTGATATTTGATTCGGAACTGAAATAGTTGGCGACAGTGGACAGCGGGATCAACATTGTGTCCGCCAGCTCTATAGTTTATGGTTCGTCCTGTGAAATTCTTATTGGAGAATCTACAAGTGAGTGAGAAAATTAATTTTTACAATGCCAGGCTGTGCTGTTACGGGCTGTTTTTCTTACAACCGGAGCACAAAGGGAACTGACGTAATGTATCACAGTTTCCCGCGTAATGAAACATTACAAAAACTGTGGTTGTCGAAATGTTGTAGGAAAGACAGTGTAAATGTTGCGCATGCAAGAATATGTTCTCGCCATTTCGCAGAAACAGATTACTTAAGGGATTTACAGTCTGAATTGCTTAATTTGTCCCGAAAAGAAATGCTCAAGCCAGATGCAGATCCTTCGTGCAATTTGCCGTGCAGTAGTGCGACTGTCAATGCGTCACCCGCAACAGAAGACAAAACCAAACGGTATAAGAAACGAGACCTACATAAGACATCTCTGGAAACTCTGGAAAAGCTGTCACCAAATAAGAAACATCATAATAAGAGCACATGTACAGATGACAGTTTTTTTTTTCAGACACAGATAAAGTTACTTTGATGAATACTATACCGGCTTTAGAAAGAAGGAATGCTGTTCTTACAAACAAGTGTGTGCAACTTCGCGCTGTTAAGTAAATTCATTTCAATGCAATTAAATGAATAGTTTCCGATTTATTTGAGCCGAGGTTTCGAATTTCAAGTGTGTGTCAGTGTGGTTGTGATCTGACATTTTACCGATGTGTGAGGCATAAGCTGCGAAAGAATATAACTCATCAGTTTTAACTGTAATATTTTAGCAGCAGAAAAGCAGTTTAGACATCTCATTTCTGGTATAAACAAAATCTTCCGCCAAAAACTTGACGTAAACGCGCGTGCCGTCTCGTCTGCTTGTGAGCGCTTGCTTCCACGCTGACGTCACTAGGCCAGCCAATGGCAGAGCAGAGCGCTTACTGCTCAACCTTATTATTTAGTAATCTTGCGCCAGTGCACCTCTCAAAAACTGTCGATATTGGCATACTTGGACAATATGTTTCCGGATGTCATGAATTCTCAAGTGCTTCCTTCGAAGACTTGACTGCAACTCACAATCAAGTCTTCGAAGGAAGTACTTGAGAATTCATGACATCCAGAAACATATGGCCCTAGTATGCCAATATCGATAGTTTTTACAGTTGCATATGGGGCCTGAAGATGGCATAATGAATTGTCGAACGTGGTAAAAATAAGGCTCAAAATCATGAAAAGTTCAATTTTTACTTTTTTTGCGTTTTCTGAATCTGCAGACTATTACCTTTTAATAGATATATAATTTATTCAATTCCGAAGACTACAACTATTTTTAAATTTTTTTTTAAAATGTGTTCTACATGGGCGTGACCCACTGTGGCGCTGTTAAACTGCTGTCAGTTGGTGCTATTAACGTCCGTGTTCATCAGGTACATTTTAGTGATGTGAGATAAAGTACGTGTTGTGGCTAACCTGTGATGGTTCAATATATATCGCTGGTGTGATTGTCGATTGTTTCATGTCTATTTACTCTGTCGTTATCTCGAAAATATTCGTAATTATTTCTGTTTCTTGAGTCTCTGTTTTGTTGAAGTATAGTAATGAGTAAAAGTAAAGTTATTAGAAATCCTCTGAAGGCTTTTAAGAAAAGGAGAAATGTTGGAAAGCCAAAGGTATGTGTCATTACTGTAAACAATAAACACGATGAAAATCCCCAACATAGCTTGTGTCCCAAAGAAGAAGACAGTTGGTGTAAATATAACAAAGGATTGCTAACTGGTGAAGTGTACACTCATAAGCATAGTCTGCCTTATGCAATAATGGAGGTGATAAAACCTATTTTCAGAGACTTAGCAGCACCTGAACTGTTGAAAAAGTGTATTCACAGAAAAACTCAAAACCCCAATGAAAGTGTAAATAGTGTTATATGGTCGAGAATCCCCAAGACTGTATTTGTTGGAATAGAAACACTTCGCTTTGGTGTGTATGATGCTGTTGCGACTTTCAATGATGGCAACATTGTAAGGTGCAAGGTATTTAGAAATATGGGAATGAAGATAGGTTCTAACATGGTACGAGCGATGCTTGCTTTAGACAAGGAACGCCTTTGGGCTGCAGACAGGGCTGTAAAGAGTCTAGAAATACAAGCAAGAGTAAACAGGAGGAGGAACAAGAGGAAGCTGGAGGAGGAGTTTGCAGAGAATGAAGATAATCCATCCTATGGACCTGGAATGCACTAAAAAGTTAATCCAATCTTTGTCGCTCGATTCCCAAAACTTTTATTTTCTCATACTAATTACATGTTTTCTAAGGATCTTCCAAACATATTTGTTTCAAACTTTCAGTAAATGTTACACAGTACCTTCTGCATAATTTAACACAGCCTTTTTCCAAAAAACTGTATTTTTGAATATATAAATAAAAAATTGCAAAAAAATGTTGTGAATTTTCATTACAATTGAAAAAAATCATCTTTAATAACTGAACTAAAATTTTGTAAAATCCCTGTGTTAAGTTGTAGCCCATATTCCAATAAATAATCTGTAAAAAGTTCAACTTCGTACCTCAAATACTTTGTGAGGAAAGATGTAATTTATAAGCGTTATTTTAACATTGCAAGTATAGGGCGTTCCGGAGCCCCTTAACCCGCCATCGGTTTTGCCGCAGTGGTAACACCGGTTCCCGTCAGATCACCGAAGTTAAGCTCCGTCGGGCTGGGCTAGCACTCGGACGGGTGACCATGCTGTCTGCCGAGCGCTGTTGGCAAGCGGGGTGCACTCAGCCCTTGTGAGGCAGACTGAGGAGATACTTGACTGAGAAGTTGCGGCTCCGGCCCCATAAACTGACAACGGCCGTGAGAGTGGTATGCTCACCACATTCCCTTCCATATCCGCATCCAGTGATGCCGACCGGCCGCCGTGTCATCCTCGGTTGATATCCCTGTACACGCCTGTGCTTAATTTCTAACTGCCGGAAGTTTCATTGTTGCGTGGTTTGTTAGTTATTGTTCAATGCTGAATCGAGTAGAACGTTGAGTCGCACAGTTAACGAATTTCGAAATGCCAGAGCGGAGGAGCAAAGTGTATGCATTACATTTTGCGTGAAACTGAAGGAAATCCTTACAGAGACGCACCAAATGATGCGGGAAGCCTGCGGTGCAGAGTGTTTCAGCCATACTCGGTGTTACGACTGGTCCACACGGTTTAAAAACGGCCGGAGGAAAGTTAAAGGTGACACCCCAGATCACGTAAGAAACAGATTGACCGTCCTTACGGCGGAACAGGCAACCGTAAAAATAGTTTTCCCGTCGGTCAACAGATGTCGCAGGCGACGCTACAATGCTAACTGACCTGTCCATGTCGCGGAATTGGCAACGCTATTATCTTCGGTGACATGAATGGCGCTGATGTGTGTTCGGCTAGAGCGCTGCGCGCGAAATGCATTCGTCACACAGCTGACTGTAGCTCATGATCGGCTGTGGTTTTTCCCGAGTTTTCAATCTAAGAATGTAGATGAGCTCCTGTAATTCTACAAACCAAGTATTATTTCTCACAATCATATGCGAAATGAAATAAATGAAAAGTAACACACAAACATTTCTCGCGAGTTACTGTTTAAATGTAGACTGTTTTGCAGTCGCAAGGGTTTTACACTCGCCTTCCATGCCGTCCTTTTCTCTTTGCTGTACAGCTCTTCTGATACGGATTATGGTGGTAAAAAAGATCTCCACGTGCAGGTTAACACTAGAAAGTTTTCAAAATCCGCACTCGGTTATGATGCGAATTAAGGCTGGACATACTTCAGTGACAGTCATTTCAAATTTAAATTCTTTTACTTTGCATGTAACTTAGCCTAAATGATATAAGGGTTATTATATTGCTAGAGAAGGCCGAAATGCACGCGTTAACTCACGCAGGCTAGTAGATAGGTCTGAAACAGGATACGTAATGAATGCTATAAAGAAAAGTACGTAGCTCCTGGAATACTTAACTTTAATCCATCCTTGTGGTACATCGCTCTTGACGATACAAGTGAGACTCTTTAGATACAAGCTATGTAATGCTAATGGCGCCTTGCTAGGTCGTAGCCATTGACTTAGCTGAAGGCTATTCTAACTATCTGCTCTGCAAATGAGCGAGGCTTCGTCAGTGTGCATCGCTAGCTACGTCGTCCGTACAACTGGGGCGAGTGCTAGTAAGTCTCTCGAGACCTGCCGTGTGGTGGCGCTCGGTCTGCGATTACTGTCAGTGGCGACACGCGGGTCCGACATGTACTAATGGACCGCGGCCGATTTAAAGCTACCACTTAGCAAGTGTGGTGTCTGGCGGTGACACCACAAGAGTGGCACAAAACGATGAATTTTGGATTCTTGTTGAAAGGGCGCTGCAAACGCGGTAATATACAAGCGAAAGCGTGTTTTTCGAGCATATTCTGGCGGTGTCAACTTTGAAGAGCCACAGACGGCAAACCATAATTATGTTAAAAATTTACTTTGTACAGTTTAAAGATAACCCGCAAATATTCGCAACATACGTACGCTTTTATCTGCAACACAGTTATTACTGGGGATATCCGCACTCGAGCAGACCGGTTACTATAAATAGTGTTGTTTTCAAGTGAAAGCTGTGAGAGGATTATTAGCGCACAGATAAAAAAAATTAAAATAGGCAGCGTCTATAGTTTGCATGCTATGCTCGTTCTCTTCTATTCTCTTCCCTTCATTCCACTATAAACGCTTGTTCACACGTATAAACGAATGGCAGTGAACATTGGCGAATTATCTATGAATACTCGTTTGTAGCAGTGTAAACGAGGTTTTACACTCGTTCACTTCGTTCGCTCTAGTATGTACCAGGATTTAGAGGGACCGATGAACTAGCAATTAGATGACGGCTATTATTCACTTATTTCACTGTTGCGATTTCAGCTCTAGAGCCATTTTCAAGTACCAAGGGAAAGGTCTTCTAAGGTAATGCTTCTTAAATTGTTTACCAAATGTTACCACACTATGCTTTGCATTTTGCTATCCATATGTTATATTGGTTTCAGTTTTCACATTGCACACAAAAATGCCTCTACACCCAAAATTACGATAGTGAAGTGAATAAACAGTTTTAAAAAGTCCAAATCGCAGCAAAGATTTCATTTAAAAATTATATGATATGATTCTTGTACAAGAATATCGAATATAACATCGACAAAATTTAAATAGGATCGAATGCTTATGGCTCTTTATTAATTCTTACTCGTAACTAATTTATTGATTTACCTGAATTTAGAATCCACTCGCGTAACCTTTCTTTATCTTTGACGGGAAATCTGAACATTTTTAGTTAAGGATATGTTCGTCTACTCCCTCCACAGTTGATATACTCGCAGGCCCTCGGCATGACGACTCGATCCACTACCACCGGTATGTCAGAAACAGCTGTACTTCACAGACGCTAAATAGTGGAAAGCTGCACGCGTTTGGCCGATGTTGCCACATATTTCACAGAACTGAGTGCCATCTAGTGGTTGATTCCAGAAGTAAGGGTGTGACGCTGTTGCCGCCTGGTGGCCATTCCCTGATAAGGGTTGCCTGCTAGACCAAGCGATCGGGCAATCTGTTTCTTACTTGATCTGGGGTGACACTCATTCAGGACTCCCTCCGATATCTATTGACGGCACTCATGTCAGGAAGGTCAACGAAATTGTACGTGAGAAACGAAGACTGATTGTCCGAGAGATTACAGAGGAGTGTAACGTTTCAGTTGGATCATGTCATGAAATCCTGATACAACATCTTGGAATTCATCGTGCTGCCGCCAAGTTCATCCCACGTCTCATGAGTCAAGACCAGAAAGACCATCACAGGACAATATGTTCCTTAAGGGGCTCCGGAACGCCCTATACTTGCAATGTTAAAATAACGCTTATAAATTACATCTTTCCTCACAAAGTATTTGAGGTAGGAAGTTGAACTTTTTACAGATTATTTATTGGAATATGGGCTACAACTTAACACAGGGGTTTTACAAAATTTTAGTTCAGTTATTAAAGATGATTTTTTTTCAATTGTAATGAAAATTCACAACGTTTTTTGCAATTTTTTATTTATATATTCAAAAATAGAGTTTTTTTGGAAAAATGCTGTGTTAAATTATGCAGAAGGTACTGTGTAACATTTACTGAAAGTTTGAAACAAATATGTTTGGAAGATCCTTAGAAAATATGTAATTAGTATGAGAAAATAAAAGTTTTGGGAATCGAGCGACAAAGATTGGATTAACTTTTTAGTGCATTCCAGGTCCATAGGATGGATTATCTTCATCCTCTGCAAACTCCTCCTCCAGCTTCCTCTTGTTCCTCCTCCTGTTTACTCTTGCTTGTATTTCTAGACTCTTTACAACCCTGTCTGCAGCCCGAAGGCGTTCCTTGTCTAAAGCAAGCATCGCTCGTACCATGTTAGAACCTATCTTCATTCCCATATTTCTAAATACCTTTGGCTTTCCAACATTTCTCCTTTTCTTAAAAGCCTTCAGAGGATTTCTAATAACTTTACTTTTACTCATTATTATACTTCAACAAAACAGAGACTCAAGAAACAGAATTAATTACGAATATTTTCGAGATAACGACAGAGTAAATAGACATGAAACAATCGACAATCACACCAGCGATATATATTGAACCATCACAGGTTAGCCACAACACATACTTTATCTCACATCACTAAAATGTACCTGATGAACACGGACGTTAATAACACCATCTGACAGCAGTTTAACAGCGCCACAGTGGGTCACGCCCATGTAGAACACATTTCAAAAAAAATTTAAAAATAGTTGTAGTCTTCGGAATTGAATAAATTATATATCTATTAAAAGGTAATAGTCTGCAGATTCAGAAAACGCAAAACAGTAAAAATTGAACTTTTCATGATTTTGAGCCTTTCCGGAGCCGCTTAAGAGAATCGTGAATGGTGATGAGACGTGTGTTAGGTTCAATGTTCGCAATGGCTCGGGAAAGGTTCTCCAAGATCAAAAACAGCTCGTCAGATCAGATCAAATGTCAAAGCCATGCTGATAGCTTTGTTTGATTGTCAAGGATTAGTTCATCTTGAAATCGTGCCACAGGGTCAGACTGTTACTCGATGGTGCTGTCCGGACGTGTAGCGATGCCTGCGAGAAAATGTGAGAAGTGAAACGGCCTGAAACGTGGTGAGACAATTCATGGCTCTTGCTTCACGGTAACGCATCCGCACATTGACCTGGTTTAGTGCGTGACTATTGCACAAAAAACGAAATCAGTTTGTGAGGGGTCCACTTGTACGTGGAGCCCGATTTTGTAACATATTTCATGAAAAATGATCGGAAACAATTGGCATATGTAGAAGCGATCGTATTTTCGACACCACTGAACCAAAGATGTTGCCTGAGAGGCGGAATCAAATGTAAGTAGGAGCGCGCGGTGCGCAGTAGCAGTTGCCGTTGCACTCTGTCATACGTAGGATGCAGGACCTTAAAGCTAGTAGCTAGCTGGGAGAACTTAGGTGTTGGTCTTTGGGCGAATGATATTGTTTATTCTCACACAGTCCGTAAATGTTAGGTCATAGGTATTTCTATCAAAGTGTAAAGTGTGTATCATTAATTTGTGCCGCGCGGGGTAGCCGCCGGTCAGAGGCTTCTTGTCACGGTCCGTGTGGCTCCCCATGTCGGAGGTTCGAGTCCTCGTTCGGGCAAGGATGTGTGTGTGTGTGTCTATAGCGTAAGTTAGTTTAAGTTAGATTAAATTATGTGTAGGCTTAGGGACCGATGACCTCAGCAGTTCGGTCTCATAAGACCTTACCACAAATTTCCAATTTCATTAATTTGTAAAAATATAAGATTACCAACAATTGAAGTGATACTGATCGTTAAGAGTACTGACATTTGTCCACGGAAATTAGAGAAGAGGAATGAATTGATACTATAACTCAGAGGTAAAGCAACTGGAACAAATTTGTAACGTAATGAAATTATGTATATTTAGTTTTAAGTATGCAGCAACGCAATTTGTGTATTTGGGTGAATTTTAAGGTAGGAACCGAGTATTTTCCCTTAGATTTAATGTATAGATCGATTGTGTATAGCCGATTAGTAATATTTTGCGGTGTTTTGTAATCCTGATACAGAGAAATCTCCCCCCTGTGGGTCCGGGGATTACAATAGGCCCGATGTATTCCTCCCTGTCGTAAGAGGCGACTAAAAGGAGCCCCTCCCCCTCAAGGGGGTAGTTAGCGCCTGCGTCCGGAGACGGACGGTTCCACGACCTCTATTTGCGGTCATTTTGCTTTTTCACTTCTCGTTTCTTCCTTCCTTCCTTTGGTTGGTTCCTTTCTTTGCTCTTCTCCACCTCGCTGTCTTCCTTACTCTTTCCCTTGTCTTCTTCTCCTTGCCATCTCCTTGCCTTCTTCTCCCTGCCATCTCATTGCCTTCTTCTCCTTGCCTTCTCATTGCCTTCTTCTCCTTGCCTTCTCATTGCCTTCTTCTCCTTGCCTTCTCATTGCCTTCCTCTCCTTGCCTTCTCATTGCCTTCCTCTCCTTGCCTTCTCATTGCCTTCTTCTCCTTGCGTTCTCTGGTCTCCGCCCCGGCGTTTGAGACAGTCTGTCCTCTCTCTCCCTCTCTCTCTCTTCTTTTTCCTCTACTTCCTTCCTCCCTGTGCGCGCCTGAAGGCCGACCCACGCGTTCGCACGCGTAGCTGGTGACGGGGTAACGCGTAATTCCCCGCCCTGGGTAGACATGTAAGGCACGCACGTACCCCCTGGTAAAGACCAGGCCCAGGGAGGGGTGATTGCCTGAGCTGATACCTTCTGACCATGCCGATTGGTCCCTCCGTCTGTTTCTCGGGAGGTGTGACCTGAGGTGTAAACATTCACCTAAGGCGGGAGTGCACTCTGAGAGGGTCCCTACAAGGAAGGAGCGCGCCATCGGAGACGCTGGCAATCATGGGGGATTCCTCTGCAGTGGATTTCACTCCTTCTCTCTCGACTTCTGCCCAAAAACGGAAACTTGACCAGCCACCAGTGCCAAAAGTACTACCGCCTGCCCCACAGTTCCTCGTCGTTTCTCGATCTGAGGACGGAAAGGATTTTTCCTTTGCCAACCCTTTCGTTATCCAGAAGGGCGTAGATGCCATAGCCGGATCTGTCAAATCTTGTACCAGGTTGCGTAACGGTACCTTATTACGAGAAACTGAGAGCGCCTTTCAGGCACAAAAACAGCTTCGGGCCACACTCCTGTACACGTTCCCTGTCCGGGTGGAGGCTCACCGAACTTTGAATTCGTCTCGTGGTGTGGTCTATACTAGATCCCTCGACGGATTGACTGACGAGGAGATTCAGTCTTTCCTCGCTGAGCAGGGCGTGACGGCTGTCCATAGGGTCATGAAAAAGGTCAACAATGACCTTGTACCGACCCGGACACTTTTCTTGACCTTTGATAGTATTAAGCTGCCATCGCGCATCAAGGCGGGCTACGAGGTCATTTCAGTTCTCCCCTATGTCCCGACACCTATGCGCTGCTAGCAGTGTCAGCGTTTCAATCACACTCGACAGTCTTGTTCCAATGCGGCTAAATGTGTCACTTGTGGCAGGGATACCCATGAGGGTGACTGTCCACTTCCGTCTCCTCGTTGTGTGAACTGTCAGGGTGACCATGCCGCATCCTCCCGCGACTGTCCTGTCTATAAGGAAGAACGCTGTATCCAAGAAATTCGGGTCAAAGAGAAAGTGTCCACCTCGGCTGCTCGCAAGCTATTGGCTAGTAGGAAGCCCACGCTGCTCCCAGCGGGGAAATACAGTACTGTCCTCGCCTCTCCTCGGACTACCAGGGAGGTGGCAACACAGACATGCGATCTGACCTTCAGCACCACGGTCGTCCGTTCGGTCAGTGCTAGGATCGCGCGGTCGACGTCTCCTCTTCCTCCCATCACCCCACAGACACCAGTCCCTTCATCAGCTTCTGCTAAGACGAAGACCCCGAAGTCAGATGCACGGGCCTTCAAGAAGGAACCGTCCCGTGCAGACTTCCTACGTACCTCGACCTCCCAGCCTTCGACCGGTACTTCCACCAAACGACCTTCCCAGAAGGCTCATAGGAAGCACAGTTCTCCTTCTCCGCCACGGCGCATTTCTTCTCCTGCGCCACCCAGCGGTTGCCGCCCCAGGCCGTCATCCGTTTCGCCTGGCCGCACCGCTGGTAGCCGAACATCTGGCCGTTCACCGGCGGAGGAAGCTCCCCCTCCCGGCCATCTTCACAAGATGGCCGATGAACCTATAGACCCAATGGACGATGACTGTCCGCCTACTGATAGCGGCGGCAGTGCTCGCTCGAAGCCAGGCCCTCAGCGGCCTTCGAGGTGACCCCTTCTTTCATCTTCCTTTTTTTCTTACGATGGCACTTATTCACTGGAATATTCGCAGCATTCGCTCCAACCGAGAGGACTTGAAGTTGCTGCTCCGCTTGCACCGTCCGCTCGTCGTAGCCCTCCAGGAAACGAAGCTACGCCCATGCGATCAAATTGCCTTGGCACACTACACCTCTGTGCGTTTTGACCTACCCCCTGTGGTAGGTATCCCGGCTCATGGAGGGGTTATGTTGCTGGTCCGGGATGATATTTACTACGATCCCATCACGTTGCACACCGGCCTGCAGGCAGTTGCCATCCGCATTACTCTCCCCACTTTTACATTTTCCATTTGTACCGTTTACACTCCATCGTCGTCTGCCGTTATCAGGGCAGACGTGATGCAACTTATTGCTCAGCTACCTGCACCATTTTTGTTAACTGGAGACTTCAATGCCCACCATCCCCTTTGGGGCTCTCCAGAATCCTGCCCCAGGGGCTCCCTGTTAGCAGACTTTTCAACCAGCTCAATCTTGTCTGCCTCAATACTGGCGCCCCTACTTTTCTTTCGGACACATCTCACACCTATTCCCATTTAGACCTCTCTATATGTACTCCCCAACTTGCACGCCGGTTTGAGTGGTATGCACTTTCTGATACATATTCGAGCGACCACTTCCCGTGTGTTAACCATCTCCTGCAGCATACCCCCTCTCCGTGCTCATCTTGTTGGACCATCTCCAAAGCAGACTGAGGGCTCTTCTCTTCCAGGGCGACCTTTCAGGATCAAACCTTCACAAGCTGCGATAGTCAGGTCGCACACCTCACGGAAGTCATTCTCACTGCTGCTGAATATTCCATCCATCACCCTACTTCTTCTCCACGTCGCGTACCGGTCCCCTGGTGGACCGCAGCATGTAGAGACGCTTTACGTGCTCGTCGACGTGCTTTACGCACCTTTAAGCGCCACCCTACAGTGGCGAATTGTATCAATTATAAACGATTACGTGCACAGTGTCGTCGTATTATTAAAGAAAGCAAGAAAGCCAGCTGGGCTGCTTTCACAAGCACCTTCAACAGTTTTACTCCTTCTTCTGTTGTCTGGGGTAGCCTGCGCCGGCTATCTGGCACTAAGGTCCACTCACCAGTTTCTGGCTTGACGGTCGCGAATGACGTCCTTGTGGCCCCTGAGGCTGTCTCCAATGCCTTGAGCCGCTTTTTCGCCGAGGTTTCGAGCTCCGCTCATTACCACCCTGCCTTCCTCCCCCGCAAACAGGCAGAGGAGGCTAGGCCACCTAACTTCCGCTCCTCGAATCGTGAAAGTTATAATGCCCCATTCACCATGCGGGAACTCGAAAACGCCCTTGGCCGATCACGGTCCTCTGCTCCAGGGCCTGATTCTATTCATATTCAGATGCTGAAGAACCTTTCTCCTGCGGGTAAAGGTTTTCTTCTTCGTACTTACAATCGCATCTGGATTGAGGGACATGTTCCCGCATGCTGGCGCGAGTCTATTGTTGTCCCGATTCCTAAGCCGGGGAAGGACAAGCACTTGCCTTCCAGTTATCGACCCATCTCGCTTACCAGCTGTGTCTGTAAAGTGATGGAGCGAATGGTTAACTCTCGATTGGTTTGGCTGCTCGAGTCTCGACGCCTACTTACCAATGTACAATGTGGATTTCGTAGGCGCCGCTCTGCTGTTGACCATCTGGTTACCTTGTCGACCTTCATTATGAATAACTTCTTGCGGAAGCGCCCGACCGCGGCTGTGTTCTTTGATTTGGAGAAGGCTTACGACACCTGTTGGAGGGCGGGCATTCTCCGCACCATGCATACATGGGGCCTTCGCGGTCGCCTCCCTCTTTTTATTCGTTCCTTTTTAATGGATCGACAGTTCAGGGTACGTGTGGGTTCTGTCCTGTCACACCTTTCGCCAGGAGAATGGGGTGCCACAGGGCTCAGTTTTGAGCGTCGCTCTCTTCGCCATAGCGATCAATCCAATAATGGATTGCCTCCCAGCTGACGTATCAGGCTCCCTTTTCGTGGACGATTTTACCATCTATTGCAGCGCGCAGCGTACGTGTTTCCTGGAGCGCTGTCTTCAGCGTTCTCTTGACCGTCTTTACTCCTGGAGTGTCGCCAATGGCTTCCGTTTTTCTGCCGAGAAGACGGTCTGTATTAACTTCTGGCGCTACAAAGAGTTTCTCCCACCGTCCTTACGACTCGGTCCCGTTGCTCTCCCATTCGTGGAGACAACAAAATTTTTAGGTCTTACATTTGACAGGAAACTTAGTTGGTCTCCACATGTCATATTTGGCTGCCCGTTGTACCCGTTCTCTAAATGTCCTCCGTGTTCTCAGTGGTATGTCGTGGGGAGCGGATCGAACCGTCCTACTTCGCCTATATCGGTCGATCGTCCGCTCCAAGCTGGATTATGGGAGCTTCGTATACTCCTCTGCACGGCCATCCATCTTACGCCGCCTCAACTCCATACAACATCGGGGTTTACGACTTGCGATCGGAGCGTTTTATACTAGTCCCGTCGAGAGTCTTCATGCTGACGCTGGTGAGTTGCCACTCACCTACCGGCGCGATATACTGCTTTGTCGGTATGCCTGTCGGCTACTGTCAATGCCCGACCACCCGTCTTATCGTTCCTTTTTTGATGACTCTCTCGACCGTCAATACGGGTTGTATGTCTCTGCCCTGCTACCCCCTGGAGTTCGCTTTCGTCGCCTCCTTCAACACCTTAATTTTTCACTCCCTGCAACCTTTCGAGTGGGCGAGAGCCGCACGCCACCTTGGCTCCAGGCTCAGGTCCGCGTTCACCTCGACCTCAGCTCGCTCCCAAAAGAGGTCACCTCCGGTTCGGTCTACCACTCTCGTTTTTTGGAACTTCGCTCGAAGTTCAACAACATGACTTTCATTTATACAGATGGCTCTAAGACCAATGACGGGGTCGGGTGTTCCTTTATTGTCGGGGCACAAAGTTTCCAATACCGGCTCCATGGCCATTGTTCGGTCTTCTCAGCTGAGCTCTTTGCCCTCTACCAGGCTGTTCTGTACATCTGCCGCCACCGACATTCTGCTTATGTCATCTGCTCAGATTCCCTGAGCGCCATCCAGAGCCTCAGTGATCCGTACCCGGTTCACCCTTTCGTACACCGGATCCAACGCTCTCTTCAGCAGCTGGTGGACGTCGGTACGCCGGTTAGCTTTATGTGGGTTCCTGGCCATGTCGGTATCCCTGGGAACGAAGCTGCAGATGCCGCGGCCAAGGCTGCGGTCCTCCAGCCTCGGACAGCTTCTTGTTGTGTCCCTTCGTCCGATTTTAGCAGGGTCATTTGTCGGCGCGTTGTGTCGCTGTGGCATGCCGATTGGGCTGCACTTACCGACAACAAGCTCCGGGCCTTAAAACCTCTTCCCGTGGCTTGGACGTCCTCCTCACGCCCTTCTCGGCGGGAGGAGGTCGTTTTAGCAAGGTTAAGAATTGGACACTGCCGGTTCAGCCATCGCCATCTGCTGACGGCTGCGCCGGCGCCGTTCTGCCCATGTGGGCACTTGCTGACGGTTAGTCACATTTTAATGTCCTGTCCCGATCTTAAAACACTGCGCCTCGATCTTAACCTGCCTACTACTTTAGAAGCCATTTTAGCGGATGACCCACGAGCAGCTGCTCGTGTTCTTTGTTTTATCAATTTGACAAACCTCGCTAAGGACATTTGATGTTTTTTAATCCTATGCCTGTCAGTCTGTCTTTTATTGTGTTTTCCCTTTTAGTTGTTGTTGTCCACTTGTGCCTCGCGGTGCATTCTTAGAGTAGTCAGGGCGCTAATGACCATTGAAGTTGTGCGCCCGAAAACCACAAAAAAAAAAAAAAAAAAAAAAAAAAAAAAGCTGAGCTCTTTGCCCTCTACCAGGCTGTCCTTTACATCTGCCGCCACCGACATTCTGCATATGTCATCTGCTCCGATTCCCTGAGCGCTATCCAGAGCCTCGGTGATCCGTACCCGGTTCACCCTTTCGTGCACCGGATCCAACGCTCTCTTCAGCAGCTGGTGGACGTCGGTTCTCCGGTTAGCTTTATGTGGGTTCCTGGCCATGTCGGTATCCCTGGGAACGAAGCTGCAGATGCCGCGGCCAAGGCTGCGGTCCTCCAGCCTCGGACAGCTTCTTGTTGTGTCCCTTCGTCAGATTGTAGCAGGGTCATTTGTCGGCGCATTTTATCGCTGTGGCATGCCGATTGGGCTGCACTTACAGACAACAAGCTTCGGGCCTTGAAACCTCTTCCCGTGGCTTGGACGTCCTCCTCACGCCCTTCTCGGCGGGAGGAGGTCGTTTTGGCCCGGTTACGAATTGGACACTGCCGGTTCAGCCATCGCCATCTGCTGACGGCTGCGCCGGCGCCGTTCTGCCCATGTGGGCAGTTGCTGACGGTCCGCCACATTTGAACGTCCTGTCCGGATTTTAACACGCTGCGTCTTGATCTTGGCCTGCCATGTGCTCTAGAAGCCATTTTAGCGGATGACCCACGAGCAGCTGCTCGCGTTCTTCATTTTATCAATTTGACAACCCTCTCTCAGGACATTTGATTATGGTGTTTTCTTTTTTTTAATCCTATGCCTGTCAGTCTGTCTTTTATCGTGTTTTCCGTTTCGTTGCTGTTTTAAACTTGTGACTCGCGGTGCATTCCTAACGTAGTCTGTGCGCTAATGACCGTTGAAGTTGTGCGCCCTAAAACCACAAAAAAAAAAAAAAAAAAAAAAAAAAAAAAACAGAGAAATCTATTTTGTCAAACGATGTCAGACTTTCTGTCATGTAACAATCCAAGGGTTCTTAATTACGACAGTAAGTGAGAGTTGTAGAACAGTTGAAAAGTTCACTGATTTTGAAGTTAATATAAAACGTTTCATATCCGATTTTGTGAAGGAGTACTTTCAAATGGTTCAAATGGCTCTGAGCACTATGGGACTTAACATCTGAGGTAATCAGTCCCCTAGAACTTAGAACTACTTAAACCTAACTAACCTAAGGACATCACACACATCCATGCCCGGGGCAGGATTCGAACCTGCTACCGTAGCGGTCGCGCGGTTCCGGACTGAAGCGCCTAGAACCGCTCGGCTACACCGGCCGGCCATGGAGAAACTTTATTTTGAAAACAATTATCAAACTGAAGCATTTGGTCTTAGGATATTTCCTGATCAGTACTTCATCCTATTCCATGATATGTTTGAGCCCAATGAATATTTTTTAAAAGAAATCATTTTTCAATCAGTCACAAAAATATTAATGTACCAGAATGAGAAAAGTGTTAATGTTTGTAACAGCTTCAATGCGGGCAGCATAGCACAGTGTTGAGCCAATCTCCAATATTTTCACAGAACATTTGCAAAGTTATTCATTTATCAACCAATCTACTGAACAGCCATGTTACGACCGGAATTGCACTTCGCTTCGGATGCCTACTGTGGAGAGAACAGAAAAGCAAGATTACATCCGTTGTGACTTTAGAGGAAAATTTATTTAATTGTTTATTTGCACAGAGAATTTTGTCAGTATTTTGTACAGGACCATAGAACTCGGTGCTCAGAAGACTGTGTAAAACTCGGAGGGATTGATTTCACTATGAAAATTGCGTATTGGTTCTGGAGATTGTCATTTGCTCTTCAACGCATCACTCAATAAATTTACACCACAAAAATATTACACATTTCATACTCGTTGGCAAGCAAAAACAAAAGATCTTTTTATAAAGAACGTTAAAACTTTGCTGCCTCGTCCTCAGTTTTCTCCAAACCTGGCCCTTAAGGACTTTTTGTTTATTTTCGAAGTTGAAAACCCCGTTGAAAGGACGAAGATTTGCAACGATAGACGAGATAAAGGCAAATTCGCAGACGGCGCTTCGCGCGATTTAGAAAGAGGCGTACCAAGGCTGCTTCCGGTAGTGGAAACGGCGTTGCGAGCGGCGTATCAATTATTGTGGGGGACCATGTACAAGTAAGAGGTAAGCGTAGAAAAATTTTGTGGGCAAAGTTCCGGAGTTTTTTGAATAGACCCCGTATGGAAGTGAGCCTCCATCTGTCTGTGGTGAGCGAGATCGTTTGACTACCGTGGTTTGGGCAGCACGTTGGGCTACCTATTATCGCACCGATGGGTCGATAGCGGCGCGGCTGCCGCCGGGAGTCTCACGATATCCCGCATGAGAGCGGCTTAGCGCTCGCGAAGCCCGGCCGGTAGACAGCCACCGCTCGCAACCAGTAAACAGCGCGCCACTCCACGCCGCGTAGTGGGCGATGGCGTTGGGAGAAAAACCGTGGGGTACATACGACAGCCTGCCTCAACACCCATCCTCTGCAGACCGCTGTGTAGTACAGCGCAGGGGTACTTTCCATTCTACCAGTTATTTGGGCTGCTCTGTAAGTATCTAAACCCGAAATATTAAATTGTCACTGGCACCTAACAGAACATCGAACCTCCCGCTCAAAGGGAACCTTGTAAGACATCCTAAAATTTAAATGATGTAATGACTAGGGGACCCGCCAGGGCAGTCGAGAGCTCTACCTGGACTCGGGTAGGCGCGCCGGCCCCGGATCGAATCCACCCGGCGGATTAACGACGAGAGCCAGAAGTGCCACCCAGCCTGGATGTGGTTTTTAGGCGGTTTTCCACATCCCGCTAGGTGAATACCGGGCTGGTCCCCACGTTCCGCCTCAATTACACAGTTCGCAGACATCTGAACACATTCACACTATTTCATGGATTCCACTAGAAACAGACAATTGGAGTACACTAATTCCGTCCTGGGGAACAGGGTGGCGGCAGGAAGGGCTTCCGGCCACCCCTTAAACATTAACATGCGAAATCCGATTAAGGGGCTCCGGAACGCCCTATACTTGCAATGTTAAAATAACGCTTATAAATTACATCTTTCCTCACAAAGTATTTGAGGTGGGAAGTTGAACTTTTTACAGATTATTTATTGGAATATGGGCTACAACTTAACACAGGGATTTTACAAAATTTTAGTTCAGTTATTAAAGATGATTTTTTTCAATTGTAATGAAAATTCACAACATTTTTTTGCAATTTTTTATTTATATATTCAAAAATATACAGTTTTTTGGAAAAAGGCTGTGTTAAATTATGCAGAAGGTACTGTGTAACATTTACTGAAAGTCTGAAACAAATATGTTTGGAAGATCCTTAGAAAACATGTAATTAGTATGAGAAAATAGAAGTTTTGGGAATCGAGCGACAAAGATTGGATTAACTTTTTAGTGCATTCCAGGTCCATAGGATGGATTATCTTCATCCTCTGCAAACTCTTCCTCCAGCTTCCTCTTGTTCCTCCTCCTGTTTACTCTTGCTTGTATTTCTAGACTCTTTACAACCCTGTCTGCAGCCCGAAGGTGTTCCCTGTCTAAAGCAAGCATCGCTCGTACCATGTATTTCTAAATACCTTTGGCTTTCCAACATTTCTCCTTTTCTTAAAAGCCTTCAGAGGATTTCTAATAACTTTACTTTTACTCATTATTATACTTAAACAAAACAGAGACTCAAGAAACAGAATTAATTACGAATATTTTCGAGATAACGACAGTAAATAAACATGAAACAATCGACAATCACACCAGCGATATATATTGAACCATCACAGGTTAGCCACAACACATACTTTATCTCACATCACTAAAATGTACCTGATGAACACGGACGTTAATAACACCATTTGACAGCAGTTTAACGGCGCCACAGTGGGTCACGCCCATGTAGAACACATTTCAAAAAAAATTTAAAAATAGTTGT
Organism: Schistocerca nitens; assembly: GCF_023898315.1. NCBI lineage: Eukaryota > Metazoa > Arthropoda > Insecta > Orthoptera > Acrididae > Schistocerca > Schistocerca nitens. Next base: position 64,124,708 of record NC_064623.1, on the reverse strand, counting down.
AGTCTTCGGAATTGAATAAATTATATATCTATTAAAAGGTAATAGTCTGCAGATTCAGAAAACGCAAAAAAGTAAAAATTGAACTTTTCATGATTTTGAGCCTTTCCGGAGCCCCTTAACCATGGCCGAACCTGCGTAACCGCGGGACAAGGCGCAAGCGATAGACAGATGTAATGACTAGGGAAAGCGAAGTAACGAGATATCTACAGATATTTCTGAACGAACGTCGTAACTTTGCACACCATGTAGAGGAAGTAGGCAGAAAAACTACAAACGTGATGAATGAAATTATAACACTGCAAATAGGCAATTTCGGATTCCATTGAAGACAATCTGTATTAGCATCAGTCGTAGGATGTGGTGCGAGAGTCTGGGTTCGTAGACTGCAGCTAATGAAGCCAGCCACAGTAATGGTAAGAGTTCAATGAGGCTTGCTACAAAGATTAATGGGCGGCTATTGCATTACCCCGAATGATGGTTTGTTAGTAATTCTAGGAATATGCCCACTGGAATTGGAAATTCGGAAAAAGGGGGGCATTTTACAGCTTAAAATGGCTCAGATGGCTTTAAGCATTATGGGACTTAACATCTGGGGTCATCAGTCCCCTAGACTTAGAACTGCTTAAACCTAACTAACCTCTGGACATCACACACATCCATGCCTGAGGCAGGATTCGAACCTCCGACTGTAGCAGCAGCGCGGTTCCGGACTGAAGCGCCTAGAACCGCTCGACCACAGCAGCCGGCCAAGGGCGGATCCAGTGGCAGAAACATCCATCTACAAATTAAATGTACCAAAATAAATGAACAAAGAGTAAAGAAGTTCTGTAGTGTATGCAGTAGATTAGTAGCTGGTTGATTTGTTTAGGGTTTGAATGTAGTTTTGTAGCAGTAGGAGTACTTATAGTTTCTTATCTCTTTTTTAAATTATCAGAAATAAATAATTAATACATAACTTATTCCTGCACAAGGAAATGTGATTTGTATGGCCTATTTTAGCTTTTCAGATAATAAGCTGTAATTGTGAAGTATACATAAATAGCTTGTAACCTCCCCACAAAAATTTGAAAGACAATATTTAATAGAAATGGACCTAGAGCTAAGTGTGACTTCCCTAGAGAAATTTAATGACAATAACAATTAAATAAAAATTAGCAATCTGACCCAAGTATAGGTTCCACACAAAAAAAAAGAAAGTCAATTCAGTGATAATAAAATCTCAGTGACAATGAAAATGCAAATAGACCGAAATGTCGATCTTTAGGCCCTGTTCATTAATTAAACTGTAATTCTTACCTTAGTAAAACTGCATCTGCTCTTATTTTTCGCCATAGCTTGGAGGAAATTCATTGCAAAAATTTTGAATTTAAGGGAAACTTTTCTTTAAGGAATAGCAAAGGAATATTTCTTTCATTAAAGGATTCTTTGTTAAAAAATTGCTTTGAAAACAAAATTATTATTGGGGCGATTCTTGCACAAATTAGTTACAGTTAATTTACATTATTACCTGAGCGCAATGCTGCTTCATTACCTTATAAAAAATAATATACCTCGTCCTGAATCATGACCAGAGTGCGATGTCGACGCCCGCCGACTCTTCACACACAACTGCACTTTCTCGCAACTAAACCGCAACTACGTCATCTCCGACGCGCTACTACTCCTCGACCGCTAGCTCGCAACTGAACTGAACTCTCGCGCTACTGCCTCGCAACAGAACTGCTCTCTCGCGCGGTCAAGCGCAGACTAGGAACTCTGGTCAAAGATTTTATCATGCCTCACCATCGCTGCTACCGAGTACATACACGTTTCAAGCTAAACCCTCTTTTACACTATCGACTTCCTCCTCTCGATCGACTACTTGAGACAAGTGAATCTATTGCAGCGCCCCTGTCGTTCTGTTCCCGTACTGAGTCTCGTCTTTTTTGAGTGGTCATTTTCATTTCCACGTCAGGCACCAAAGTTGCCGGTGTTCAGAAAGCTGTCTGCTGTGCAGTTAGGTACCTGAATGGTGAAAACGAGGTTACGAGTGGGCTGTCCTTTTTAGGGGAAATAATCGGAATGTGTTAACAATACCTAGGAAGAAGCGGTGATCACAGAGTTTATTAACGACCGAAGCAGAATTCATAGGGGAAGTTCTTGCCAAAGGTCGCGTGATAAATTGTTCGCATGCCGGATGACTGAAAGAACAGAAAGTGTCGTCCAAACATTTCAGAAGTACACATTTATTTCCAGAATGAGATTTTCACTCTGCAGCGGAGTGTGCGCTGATATGAAACTTCCTGGCAGAAGTAAAGCTGTGAGTACCGGGCGTGAGTTGTGCTTCGGTGGCTCAGATGGTGGAGCACTTGCCCGCGAAAGGCAAAGGTCCCGAGTTCGATTCTCGCTCGGGCACACAGTTTTAATCTGCCAGGAAGTTACACATTTATTTGTTCGAAAAAATACACACATCAAGAAATGTTTTGCCTCACCTCGGTTCCGAGAGTTCCGGAACCTGTAAAGAAAACTGGAATACAGATCAGCATAAAAATCATTTCCGCCCTTTTTATTGCTCATGAAAACCTCACCTTGCATGTTGTACCACCATACAGCGAGCCCTTCAGAGGTGGTGGTCCAGATTTCTGTACACATCGGTTCCTCTAATGCCCGGCAGCACGTCCTCTTGCATTGATGCGTGCCTGTATTCGTCGTGGCATACTATCCGCAAGTTCATCAACGCACTGTTGGTCCAGATTGTCCCACTCCTCAACGGCGATTCGACGTAGATCCATCAGAGTGGTTGGTGGGTCACGTCGTCCACAAACAGCGCTTTACAAACTCTCCCAGGCATATTCGATAGGGTTCATGTCTGGGGAACATGCTGGCCACTCTAGTCGAGCGATGACGTTATCCTGAAAGAAGTCATCCACAGGACGTGCACGATGTGGGTGCGAATTGTAGTCCATGAAGATGAATGTCTCGCCAGTATGCTGCCGATATGGTTGCACTGTCGGTCGTAGGATGGCATTCACGTATCGTCCGTCCATGACCACCAGCTGCCTACATCGGCCGCACACAATGCCACCCCAAAACAGCAGGGAACCTCCACCTTGTTGCACTCGCTGGACAGTGTTTCTAAGGCGTTCAGCCTGACCGGGTTGCCTCCAAACACGTCTCCGACGATTGTCTGGTTGAAGGCATATGCGACACTCATCGACGAAGACAACGTTATGCCAATCCTGTGCGGTCCATTCGGCATGTTGTTGGGTCCATCTGTACAGCGCTACATGGTGTCGTGATTGCAAAGATGGACCTCGCCATGGACGTCGGAAGTGAAGTTGCGCATCATGCAAACTATTGCGCACAGTTTGGGCCGTAACACGACGTCCTGTGGCTGCACGAAAAGCATTATTGAAAATAGTGGCGTTGCTGTCAGGGTTCCTCCGAGCCATTATCCGTAGGTAGCGGTCATCCACTGCAGTAGTTGCCCTTGGGCCGCCTGAGCGAGGCATGTCGACAGTTCCTGTCTCTCTGTATCTCCTCCATGTTCGAACAACATTGCCTGGAGAGCGCTTCCTGGCACAAAGTAACAATGCGAACGCGATCGAACCGCGGTATTGACCGTCTAGGCATAGTTGAACTACAGACAACATGAGCCGTGTACCTCCTTCCTGGTGGAATGACTGGAACTGATCGGCTGTCGGACTCCCTCCGTCTATAAGGCGCTGATCATACATGGTGGTTTACATCTTTGGGCGGGTTTGGTGACATGTCTGAACAGTCAAAGGGACTGTGTCTGTGGTACAATATCCACAGTTAACGTCCATTTTCAGGAGTTCTGAGAACCGGTGTGATGCAAAACTTTTTTTGCTGTGTGTATATACTTCCGAACACACCAGACAATATACAGAACACAGTAAATAGCGCCTCTTAGCTTTAGCTTTGTATCTTGGTTCCTAGCTAACTGCCAAACAACGAAAATTATTTTTTTCGTCCAATTATTTATGCTTTTTTACTGTTGAAATTATTTTAATCAACACCTTTACCTATTTACCTTCTTATTCATATGTTGTGTAGGTATTTTCTCTGTAAAACGTAAATACTTTTTGCTCTCAGATATTCCGTCCCTCTTGTAGACTACAAGAACACTAGTAACAAAATAACAGGATCTTGTGCAAGATGTCATTTGCCACGAAAACAAAACGAACAACAAAACAAAGATTAAAGAGACACGAAAGCACAAAATCAATTTCTGCAATAGCAGTGAGCTCCAACTGAATGGGTTGTAACTTCCGATGTTACCAGACGCCGCCATAGTCCCTTGCGTCTGCGCATGCGCAGTGTAAAGCATTTTCGGAGAACTAGAACTCCACACTTGGCACAATCTGTAGATCTAAGCACTGGATATACCGAGCTGAACAATCCGCACATTTTGAACCCCAATCCAAGGACAGTGTTGTTCGCTTCGCGTGCCGTAGGAAAGTGAATCAGCGAATTTTGTTTAATTTTATTGTTCCACAGCGTCAAATAGTTGGGTGTGCAGCTCCAAACTGCTCAAATAATAGCAGACATGATCGCTGTAAGTTTATCGGTTTCCTTCAGATATAGATCGGCGGAAAAGTTGGCTTGTAAATTCAAGGCGCAAAAACTGGACACCAAAATCGAGCAACTAGCTGTGTGATGCAAGTAAAAAAGGTTTTTTCTTTGTGTTAGAAATATATGTGATCACAGAGCTTTAGTTTTTCTCTAAATTTACCAAACAGTTTGTCATTTCCCAACTTCTTTTACTTTCTAAATAAATTCTCACACATTTCTGTTAAAGCCTTCGAAATAGTCAATAAAATATACTTTGAATACTCATGCAATTCCCTCGGGTGTGCTGACGTGAAATTTTTATGCCTGTTGTATTCCATTTTAACATTACGAATGCAACTCGCACTTGCCGTAAACTTAAGTGGATGTATCATATAGAAACAAGAAATAAGATACTGGTAACGAATTTTAACTGTACTTGGCTAATATCTAGAACAGCAACGAATGACTTATACATGGAACTTAAGTGATTGTACCATATCTCGAAATATTCGTCTAATCAGCTACTTTGATTTGCTTCCCTGTTAAATTCTAACGTAAGCTCTAACTAGGCTCTAATATCATCTCCGCAAGGCATGTACATTTGATGGCCTTAAGAGCATATTAAAAAGTGTAAGGGCTCAGTAGAGTTTAAACTAGCACCTTCAACGTGGGAATCAAATCTGCGGATTGTTCAGCTTTTACGGTGCTCTATATAAACCCAAGCGCCAAAGAAACTGGTATAGGCATGCATATTCAAATGCAGAGATCCGTAAACAGGCAGAATACGGCGCTGCTGTCGGCAACGCCTATATAAGACCAACAAGTGTCTGGCGCAGTTGTTAGATCAGTTACTGCTGCTATAATGGCAAGTTGTCATGATTTAAGTGATTTAGAACGTGGTGGTGTAGTTAGCGCACGAGCGACGGACGCAGCATCTCCCAGGTAGTGATGGAGTGGGGATTTTCCTGTACGACCGTTTCACGAGGGTCCCCTGAATATTAGTAATCAGGTAAAATAACAAATCTCCGACATCGCTGCGGCTGAAAAAGATCCTGCAAGAAGGGGCCAACGACGACTGAAGAGAATCAACGTGACAGAAGTGCAGTCCGTCCGCTAATTTGTGCAGATTTCATTGTCAGCGTGGGAACCATTCGACGACACATCATCGATATGGACTTCTGGAGCCGAAGGCCCACTCTTGTACCTTTGATGACTGCACGACACAAAGCTTTACGCCTCGCCTGGGCCCGTCCACACCGACATTGGACTGTTGACGACTGGGAACATGTTGCCTGGTCGGACGATTCTCGTTTCAAATTGTAATGAGCGAATGGACGTGTACGCGTATGGAGACAACCTCTTGAATCCATGGACCCTGCATATCAGTAGGGGACTGTTCAAGCTGGTGGAGGTTTTGTAATGGTGTGGGGCGTGTGCAGTGGGAGTGATATGGGACCCCTGATACGTCTAGATACGACTCTGACAGATGACACGTACGTAAGCATCCTGTCTAATCACCTGCATCCATTCATATCCATTGTGCATTCCGACGGACTTGGGCAATTCCAGCAAGATAATGCGATGCCCCACACGTGCAGAATTGCTACAGTGCGACTCCAGCAACACTCTTCTAAGTTTAAACACTTCCGCTGTCCACCAAACTCCCCAGACATGAACATTATTGCGCTTATCTGGGATGCCTTGCAACATGCTCTTCAGAAGACATCTCCACCCAATCGTGCTCTTACTTACGGTCAGCCCTGCAGAATTCATGGTCTCAGCTACCTCCAACACTACTTGAGACGTTAGTCGAGTCCATGCCACGTCGTGCTGCGGCACTTCTGCGTGCTCGCGGAGACCCTACATGATATTAGGCACGTCTCGCAAAATATGTCCATATCGAGTTAGGTATGGTGTCACTGGATGATATATTACTCTTCGCCATTAAAGAGAAGTCTGTCCGCTTTGGTGCGATGTTGACGGTGTAGAGTTGGCGGTACGTGACGGTGATGTTGCCCTTGCGACGGTACCCAATGGTTACTACTAGTGTAATTCGTTTTCCAAACAGCAGTCCCAAACGAGCAAACCAGTTGCGTCTTCACCTGTAGTTATTCGTACTTTAGGTAGTTGGGCTATGCACGGCTCAGTTTATAAAGAATAGCTCCATGTAGTCATAGGATCGAGCAGCCCACGTCTGCTTTCTTCCGCCGCATCTAATTCGCTGTAGCTGCGATCCTGCAGTGAAATATACTATGCATTGGTTAGGATTGCAAGTTAATAAAATACACAGAAATAAATGTTAAATAAATGATTTAATAACAAGTGTTCTATGTAGATGATAGAGAATTATATTTAATAATATTTATTCAAAAAATGACCTCGGGTAAACGAGATTGAAGATTTTTTAGCAAACAGAACACAGCATGGTGTTATCAATGGAGAGACGTCTACAGACGTTAAGGTAACCTCTGGCGTGCCACAGGGGAGTGTTATGGGACCATTGCTTTTCACAATATATATAAATGACCTAGTAGATAGTGTCGGAAGTTCCATGCGGCTTTTCGCGGATGATGCTGTAGTATACAGAGAAGTTGCAGCATTAGAAAATTGTAGCGAAATGCAGGAAGATCTGCAGCGGATAGGCACTTGGTGCAGGGAGTGGCAACTGTCCCTTAACATAGACAAATGTAATGTATTGCGAATACATAGAAAGAAGGATCCTTTATTGTATGATTATATGATAGCGGAACAAACACTGGTAGCAGTTACTTCTGTAAAATATCTGGGAGTATGCGTGCGGAACGATTTGAAGTGGAATGATCATATAAAATTAATTGTTGGTAAGGCGGGTACCAGGTTGAGATTCATTGGGAGACTGCTTAGAAGATGTTGTCCAGCAACAAAGGAGGTGGCTTACAAAACACTCGTTCGACCTATACTTGAGTATTGCTCATCAGTGTGGGATCCGTACCAGATCGGGTTGACGGAGGAGATAGAGAAGATCCAAAGAAGAGCGGCGCGTTTCGTCACAGGGTTATTTGGTAACCGTGATAGCGTTACGGAGATGTTTAATAAACTCAAGTGGCAGACTCTGCAAGAGAGGCGCTCTGCATCGCGGTGTAGCTTGCTCGCCAGGTTTCGAGAGGGTGCGTTTCTGGATGAGGTATCGAGTATATTGCTTCCCCCTACTTATATCTCCCGAGGAGATCACGAATGTAAAATTAGAGAGATTAGAGCGCGCACGGAGGCTTTCAGACAGTCGTTCTTCCCGCGAACCATACGCGACTGGAACAGGAAAGGGAGGTAATGACAGTGGCACGTAAAGTGCCCTCCGCCACACACCGTTGGGTGGCTTGCGGAGTATGAATGTAGATGTAGATGTAGATGTAGATGTTGCCTAACGATAGTCACTTAAAATACAGACAGAAAATATCCTTATCAGATGCAGTAAATTTCGTCGATAGCAAAGTCCCAAAAATAAGTATTCATTAAGGATACACGAAAGCTAAGCCCATTCTTAATCACAGTACACAAAATATTCACCAGCTCGAAACAGTTTAGAGTTCAACATGATGATTTACAAATTATCACATGCTATAGAGGGAATAGTAACTCATACTCACTCCCCACAGGGTATCACCGACATGATTGAATATCACATGTTATCACGTGCAGGTCTGCCTTCTTTCAGAACGAACATCCCAGTGCAGAGAATCGCTGCCTTGAGCTCTTCGTTCGAAACGCCTCAGTCTTCACTTGGTTCCCTTAGTGTTCTGCTACTATCTGTTTTCCATTGGTTAAAGGCCGTCCTCACCAAAAATACATCATTCTGAAGTTCTACAGACGTGAGTTGGCTCAACATGACAACTTCTCGGGCTAAACGTATATATTACAACAATATTTAGATAAAGAAATGTTTTTAATATTTGGTCACACTCAAGTCATTCACAATAACTACATATAAAGAATTGTTCATAAATAAGCTAGTACTTTTGCAAAAGTGTACTCACAATAAATGACAACACATTGTCTTTAAATATTGTTTAAAAAATTATTTATGCCATCTTTATGGAAGAGTCTTTAGCTTCTCTTTTAAATTGTGACGTTCTTTAACAAACACAGTTGACCACTTTAAAATCAGCATAGTTTTTCATAGCACTTGCAGTCAACATTTAATTAAAGTTGCTGGCACAATAATAATCTGTTCATTAAATAACAACACAAGTAAGTCAAGATGTGAAGTATCCGTGCTACATTTATATGTTCTGACAGAGATTTGCGTAATAAAAAAGATATAAAAATCGAAATACGTCAATAAATAGACACAGATGAGTGGCTTTCCGGGGTGATAGCTATCGTGCAGTGTTAACATGTGAGAAATCGTTTTCCTGAAATCTCATGAGGCGTTCAAAAGTTGTTTACTGAATGGTTCATTGTGAAAATGTTTAGTCACTATGGACGATTAACTTCTGTAGTTTTAAATATACTGAAGATATTGTTGTGTCACTGGATGGGCTTCACTTTTCTGAGAACACACTTGCATTCAGATATATTTTAATACTCGTCTGTGAATTATTATAGAATCTGAAAGAGCTGAAAGAAATCATCTTTCCACTTGCCTGACACTCCGCTATTTTTAGTGCATCTCCCGCGCAGAGGCCATTAGAGCAACAACTGTCCAAATTCCCAGCTTTGGGATTCACCCATTTCTGGCGACCCTATTCGTCTATTTACCTGGGATCGCCCGAGCCAGTCACCTAGCCGAACCTGCCGCAGCGCGTCCTCAGCCCGCTGTTGTTCAGGTGCACAATAATTCCACCTCCCCTCATACTACTTCCAGAAGGCCAAATCACTCTCCTATATATGCATGACGTGGCACTTCCTCCACTGCTGACGTCGGTTACTCCACCTAGATACATGGCGTCAGTCTAGCTGAATGGGTGGAGATGGAGTTGTGATAGAAGAATAAAAGGAGCTGTTATGGCACAGAATAGTATGGGGTGGAAATTATACTGAATAGCCAAAGAAACTGGTACACTTGCCTAATCGTCTATGGCCCCCGCGAGCATGCAGAAGTGCGGCAAGACGACATGGCATGGGGTCGACTAATGTCTGAACTAGTGCTGGAGGGAACTGACACCATGAATCCTGAAGGGCTGTCCATCAAGCCGTAAGAGTACGAGGGGATGGAGATCTCTTCTGAACAACACGTTGCAAGGCATCCCAGATAAGCTCAATAATGTTCATGTCTGGGGGATTTGATGGCCAGCAAAACTGTCTAAAGTCTGAAGAGTATTCCTCGAGCCACTCTGTAGCAATTCTGGACGTTTCGGATGTCGCATTGTCCTGCAGGAATTGCCCAAGTCCGTTGGAATGCACAATGGACATGAATGGATGCAGGTAATCATAGATGATGCTTACGTACTTGTCACCTATCAGAGTTGTATCTACACGAGTAAGCTGTAACATATCAGTGCAACTGCACACGCCCCACACCATTACACAGCCTCCACCAGCTTGAACAGTCCCCTGCTGGCATGCAGGGTCCATGGATTCGTCATTATACCCGTATACGACCGCTCAATACAATCTGAAATGAGACTCTGCCGACCAGGCAACATGTTTACAGTCATCAACAGTCCAATGCCGGTGTTGACGGACCCAGGCGAGGCGTAAAGCTATGTGTCGTGTAGTCATCAACGTACACGAGTGGGCCATCGGCTCCGAATGCCCATATCAATGATGTTTCGTTGAATGGTTCGCACGCTGACACTTGTTGATGGCCCAGCGCTCAAATCTGCAACAATTTGCGGAAGGGTTGCAATTCTGTCACGCTGAACGATTCTTTTCGGTCGTCATTGGTCCCATTATTACAGGATCTTTTTCCCGGCGCAGCGATGCCGGAAATATGGTGTTTTACTAGAACCCCGATATTCACGGTACAGTCATGAAATGGTCGTACGGGAAAACCCCATTTTATGGCTACCTCGGAGATGATGTGTCCCATCGCTTGTGCGCCGTCTGTCCTACCAAGTTCAAACTCACTTAAATCTTGTTAACTTCCCATTGCAGCAGTAGCCGATGTAACAACTGCGCCAGACACTTGTTGTCTAGGACAGGCGTTGCCGACTGCAGCACCGTATTCTACCTGTTTACATTTCTCTGTATTTGAATACCCATTCTTCGGCGCTCCAGTGTAAAAGAAAATTATGAAAACTCTCTCACACTTGACTCAGGTTAATACATACACTCATGCTCATAAATTAAGGACAACTGCAGAATGTGGTGCCACACAACGTCGCACTTCACAAAACTGGCGCTAATAAGCCGGCCGCTGGTGGCTGAGCGGTTCTAGGCGCTCAGTCCGGAACCGCGCGACTGCTACGGTCGCAGGTTCGAACCCTGCCTCGGGCATGGATGTGTGTGATGTCCTTAGGTTAGTTAGGTTTAAGTAGTTCTAAGTTCTAGGGGACTGATGACCACAGATGTTAACCCCCATAGTGCTCAGAGCCATTTGAACCATTTTTTTGGCGCTAATAGCATCGGCACATAGGGAACTCACACGACACAGATCTGTAAGTAAGTACACGGTATTGGTGATAAATTGACAAAATCGTACCGAAACACATGTGCTACAAAACGACACTGTTTCCTGCGCATGTACCCCGACATCAATATGGGATATGACTACCACGCACACGTACACAGGCCGCACAACGGGTTGGCATACTCTGGATCAGGTGGTCGAGCAGCTGCTGGGGTATAGCCTCCCATTCTTGCACCATGCCTGTCGGAGCTCCTTGAAGTGTCCTAGGGGTTTGAAGACGTGCGGCGATAGGTCGACCGAGAGCATCCCAGACGTGCTCGATGGGGTTTAGGTCTGGAGAACAGGCAGGCCACTCAATTCGCCGATATCTTCTGTTTCAAGTTACTACTCCACGATAACAGCTCGGTGGGGCCGTGCGTTATCATACATCAGGAGGAAGGTGGGACCCACTGCACTCCTGAAAAGGCGGACATACCGGTGAAAAAAGCCGTCCCGATACACTTGACCTGTTACAGTTCCTCTGTCAGAGACATGCAGGGGTGTACGTGCATCAATCATAATCCCACCTCACACCATCAAACAACGACCTCCGTACAGCTCCCTTTCAAGGACATTAAGGAGTTGGTATATGGTTCCTGGTTCACGCCAGATGAAAATCCGGCGAGAATCACTGTTAAGACTATACCTGGACTTGTCCGTGAACATAACCTGGGGCCACTGTTCCAATAAGCATGTACTGTGTTCTTGACACCAGGCTTTATGGGCTCTCCTGTGACCAGGGGTCAGTGGAGTGCACCTTGCAGGTCTCCGGGCGAATAAACCATATCTGTTCAGTCGTCTGTGGACTGTGCGTCTGGCGACAACTGTTCCAGTGGCTGTGGTAAGGCCCCGAGCAAGTCTACCTGCAGTACTCCGTGGCTGTCTACGGGATGGTGAGATGTCGGTCTTCTTGTGGTGTTGTACACTGTGGACGTCCCGTACTGTAGCGTCTGGACACTTTTCCTGTCTGCTAGAATCGTTGCCATAATCCTGAGATCACACTTTGTGGCACACGGAGGGCCCGTGCGCCCGTGCTACGACCTGCTGTCTTTGACCAGCATCCAGTCGCCCTAGTATTCCACCCCTCATAACGTCATCAATTTTCAACACACAGTCACCATTAGCACGTCTGAAAACGTCTGTACACTTACTGACATGTACCAACACACCCTTGCATATGTGGACTGCTGCCAGCGCCACCGTGCGTCGACCGCAGGTCAAATGCTCCGCATGGTTATACCCCGAGGTGATTAAAACCGCAAACCGCCCACCAGAGCGTTGTTTCACCATGTATCAGCTTTATCCTTAATTTATGAGCATGTGTGTAGGTCAGATCGACGGCACTGTCTGCAGAGTAAGGAAAAAGCATTGAGTAGGAAAACCAAAGGAAGCGAGACAGCCGTGTCGCAAACAACTGTACGTATTTCATAAGCGCACATTGCCAGGGACCGACACAGCAGTTAACAGAATAAGGAGGACACATTCGGTCATTACGAACCAAGCATGGTATCACAGCCTCGTGCTAGCTCTTTTTAAATAATCCAGCTCTTGTCATCAGCTGATCACCGGGTCGATGCCATTCACAGTGATGGCACTCGGTTCCGTGATACGGTTCTGTAGTGAATCTATGTCCTAGATGCTCCAGCACACTATGGACTAGCCGAAAATGTGCTTAAGGGGCTCCGGAACGCCCTATACTTGCAATGTTAAAATAACGCTTATAAATTACATCTTTCCTCACAAAGTATTTGAGGTAGGTAGTTGAACTTTTTACAGATTATTTATTGGAATATGGGCTACAACTTAGCACAGGGATTTTACAAAATTTTAGTTCAGTTATTAAAGATTTTTTTTTCAATTGTAATGAAAATTCACAAAATGTTATTGCAATTTTTTATTTATATATTCAAAAATACACAGTTTTTTGGAAAAAGGCTGTGTTAAATTATGCAGAAGGTACTGTGTAACATTTACTGAAAGTTTGAAACAAATATGTTTGGAAGATCCTTAGAAAACATGTAATTAGTATGAGAAAATAAAAGTTTTGGGAATCGAGCGACAAAGATTGGATTAACTTTTTAGTGCATTCCAGGTCCATAGGATGGATTATCTTCATCCTCTGCAAACTCCTCCTCCAGCTTCCTCTTGTTCCTCCTCCTGTTTACTCTTGCTTGTATTTCTAGACTCTTTACAGCCCTGTCTGCAGCCCGAAGGCGTTCCTTGTCGAAAGCAAGCATCGCTCGTACCATGTTACAACCTATCTTCATTCCCATATTTCTAAATACCTTGCACCTTACAATGTTGCCATCATTGAAAGTCGCAACAGCATCATACACATCAAAGTGAAGTGTTTCTATTCCAACAAATACAGTCTTGGGGATTCTCGACCATATAACACTATTTAAACTTTCATTGGGGTTTTGAGTTTTTCCGTGAATACACTTTTTCAACAGTTCAGGTGCTGCTAAGTCCCTGAAAATAGGTTTTATCACCTCCATTATTGCATAAGGCAGACTATGCTTATGAGTGTACACTTCACCAGTTAGCAATCCTTTGTTATATTTACACCAACTGTCTTCTTCTTTGGGACACAAGCATCGTCTTTATTGTTTACAGTAATAACACATACCTTTGGCTTTCAACATTTCTCCTTTTCTTAAAAGCCTTCAGAGGATTTCTAATAACTTTACTTTTACTCATTATTATACTTCAACAAAACAGAGACTCAAGAAACAGAATTAATTACGAATATTTTCGAGATAACGACAGAGTCAATAAACATGAAACAATCGACAATCACACCAGCGATATATATTGAACCATCACAGGTTAGCCACAACACATACTTTATCTCACATCACTAAAATGTACCTGATGAACACAGACGTTAATAATAACACCATTTGACAGCAGTTTAACAGCGCCACAGTGGGTTACGCCCGTGTAGAACACATTTCAAAAAAAATTTAAAAATAGTTGTAGTCTTCGGAATTGAATATATTATATATCTATTAAAAGGTAATAGTCTGCAGATTCAGAAAACGCAAAAAAGTAAAAATTGAACTTTTCATTATTTTGAGCCTTTCCGGAGCCCCTTAAGATAATGACCTTCATCGGATGAACTTCTCGCTGCTCACCGCCTACCATCTGCTGATGGAGAAACTGACTGTCTTCGGACAACACCACGTCACAGAATGCTGCCAATACAGGACTTAAACGCAGGAGCCAGCAACAGGGGCCTCTCGGGGTCCACGTTCCTTTTGAACTCCGAGGCGCCTTCGGGTACTGAAACCAATGAGGGGTTGATCGCGGAAGGGATATCGAAGCTCATCGTAGAATTCGGAGTGCGAGCGAGTAGACTCCACAGCTAGCGGGAGAACCACTTCGCGCTGGGCAGCCGCCGCGGCGCCAAGGTCGTTGACTCGACGGGCGTCAGCTGGAATCTGACACGCAGCCGAGTCTGCTGCACAAGAGCGACGGCTTGTAAACGTTGTGAATAAGTAACTGAACTCTAATGACGTTTTACTGGCGTGTTTGGTGCCTCACAGGTTCCCCACAGTTATCCTGGTTTCACGAGAAGGTGTCTCCGCGTAGCCCTCTGTAGAGTCATCCTGTTTAGCCGTGCCTATGGCCACACAGTGAATGTAGTTGGCCGATCTGGTGGTATATCAAAGCAGACGGTCCAGTGTGTCTACAAGGAATGGTGGACCACTCGCAACCACATAATGTGCCGTAAGAACAGCGGTTGTAGAAAGACCCTAACAGACAGGGACCAGACAAAAGTGTCATACCTTGTCAATGACAACGGTTTCAAACCCGGCAGGAATTGACAATGAATCTGACTGGGGTTAAATTAAACATATACTGTCGATGTCCATTGAAGGTACACTACACTCCATAAGTTTGGAAACACCTAGTAGTTATAGACAATGGAAAGGAAATACCGTATAAAATGCATTTTGTTGTTTTCCTAATGCTTATTAAGCTCACATAATACACAGGAAGATGCAACAATTAAATATTCGATTCCTCAAAATAGCCACCCTTTGATTTCATCACTGCCTTGCACACTCCCGGCATGCGCTGAGTCAGTTACAACGCCCTCCATGCTTTACAGCTGGAATTACGCACTGAGGTTTCAAGCGTTCATGGGGTAAACGGTGTACAAATTGACGGCGTTTACTTCCAAATATTTCGAACTTGTGTTCATCAGTGAATAAGACTCTTTCCCAATCCCCCGCTCTCCAATGCTGGTGTGTCTTAGCCCACTGAAGGCTTTTCTTCTTGTTAACAAGGCGCAACAGTGGTTTCTTTGTTGCTACATAACCTCGGAGGTTGTTGTCTGCCAGGCGTCGTCTCGACTCACTCACCGGTGTATCCCTCGTTGCGTTTAGTTCAGCAGTCAATTGACGGACAGTTTTTAATCTGTTCCGTTGCTCCTGAGCCAGGACGATCTCCATAGGAGCCTGTTTCTGTATGCCGGTGTACGGTTTTGACCACTCCGCAGATGGAAGTCATCAGTTTGTTTGCTATTTGTCGGACACTATTGCCTTCTTGGTGCAAAGTGGTTACCATTACCCGTGATTCATAAGTAATCTGGCATTTTGGGGCCATTTTCAATTACTTTCGTAGCGTGTTATACCTTTATGCAAACGCAGCTACAAGTGAACAGAAATGTAAACAACGTACGTCTACATACAATGTACGTCTATATAGCCATACGGTCTACTCGCGCCACCTGGCGGGTTTAGTAGAACTGCTTCGACAGGTAACGTCTGTTTACATCAAACGGAGCAATATGGTTCAAATGGTTCTGAGCACTATGGGACTCAACTGCTGAGGTCATTAGTCCCCTAGAACTTATAACTAGTTAAACCTAACTAACCTAATGACATCACAAACATCCATGCCCGAGGCAGGATTCGAACCTGCGACCGTAGCGGTCTCGCGGTTCCAGGCTGCAGCGCCTTTAACCGCACGGCCACTTCGGCCGGCTAAACGGAGCAATACTAGTATGTTCTAGTATGTATGATGTACAATAATTAAGTGTACAATACTGTACGTTTCATTATTAACCGTTATTTGAGCTTGCTATTCCGTATTCTAACCAATAACTCACATAGATCACTTCCATCTTGCTCCGTTGCAACACGTAGCATGATGTTTCCAAACTTATGGAGGGCAGTGTATTTCAAATCCGTGTACGCAACTTCAAGAAAATGCATATTTTGTCATCAAACTAGACTCCTTTTATTGATGTAAAACTACATCAGCGGTCCGTAATGAAATATATAGAATCTAGACTGCTTCTAGAGCGAAAAAAAGTTATTTATAATAGATCTTGATTTACTAACGGTATATTGTGCCCGATTTTCGCTCACATCTGGAAACGCTGTCTGGCTGCACGTTGCAGTCATCCTCTCGCTTCGCACTGTTATCTGCCTAATCTCTCAGTATTTTGCACAACTATACATTTCCTGAAGTGAAATACGAAACAATGTTCCGCTACTACTGTTTGTCTGTGTTCTTCTGGCTAAACATATCTCTGTCTGTTTTGTGTAAAAACACGCATGTTGCCGGCCGATGTGGCGAAGCGGTTCTAGGCGCTTCAGTCCGGATCCGCGCTGCTGCTACGGTCGCAGGTTCCAATCCTGCCTCGGGCATGGATGTCTGTGATGACCTTAGGTTAGTTCGGTTTAGGTAGTTCTACGTCTAGGGGACCGATGACCTCAGATGTTAAGTCCCATAGTGCTTAGAGCCATTTGAACCATTTTTGAACACGCATTTTCTAATAAATACAAAGACGTAGTCAGAATCCATCTACCTACATAAATAAAAATAAATTGTCGCATTATGATAGACAATCACCTGAGAACTTTGTGACCAATTGTTTTTTTTTTTTTTTTTTTGTGTTCGTTGTTGCCATGACAAAATTTGTATGAAAGAAAATTTTTGGAAAGTCCAACGAGAAAGTCGTAAATTAACATCAATTGCCGCAAGTATGAAATGCCATCAGTTAAGAATGGATCGAAAGACATGGCTGATTTTTGTCTTTGGTGTGCTGGAAATTGTCAATACAAGGTTTGTATGGAAAAAAATGTTTGGAAAATCCACCGTAAAAGTCGAAAATTAAAGTCAGTCGTGAAAGGTCATTACTTGAGAACGGCTCGACCGGTTTGGCTTTATTTTTTCATAATTGTGTATGGTAACGTATTTTTCGTATGAAACAGAAAATAAAAAGAATTTTCGCGTTCAGTTTGACAGTTTTGCTGTCACATGGTTTTTAAGAAAAAAATCATTTTGACACATAAGTGATATATAAAAATGTCTAAAAGCTCTTTCGTTTATTTCAGATTTTTACACGTTACATTGAGATGGAAATGGACATAGAGAGGAGCGAGGGAGGAAGAGGTCAAGAAATTTGGGATATATATGCATTTCTCACACATATTTAGCAGTTATGAAACGCTACCGGGTTGACTTGCACCTTCAATAATTATAGAGTAACTACGAAACAGAAGTGAACATTTTAATGGCGCTCTGCTTGTGTTGGTTAGGGTCAGTGTTGTAACAAACCTATGGGAAGATCACTTTCGATTGCGGAAAATCGTAAAAACACATGCACCAATACAAACTCTACGGCTCGTCTCCGAAGACAGATCGTCGAAAGAGAATCCTACATTTCTAACATTTGTTGATATAGAGAAACTTTCGTACAAGGTCGACTGAAATGCAGGTTTAGAAATTCTTAACGCTGCAGGGATAAAATACTGGTAGCAAAAGATTATCTATAACTTGTACAGACACCAGGTTTCGCTTATAAGAGTCGAAGGAACCGAAAAGGAGGTAATAAGTGACGAAAATGCTATGCAGAGTTGTAGCCTACTTCCGTGTTGTTCATTCTGTACACTGAGCAAGCAGTAAAGGAAACCAAAGGAAAAATTAGAAGTAGGAGTTAAAGGTAGGGGGGAGGAACAATAACTTTGAACTTTTCCAGTGACATCGTAATTCTGTCGCGGACACCAAAGAATTTGGATGAACGGACTGGACGGTGTCTTGAAAGGAGGCTGTACCTTGGGTAATGGAACGTAGTTATCGTCATGTTGACTACGCCAGAAAAGGCACTGTCAGTGAAGGTTCACTATCGGAATGGAGAATCCGCTAGTGCAGCTCTACGATCACATCGCCATAAAAAGTACAGTAAAACTCGCTCAAATCAGCACGTGTATAATTCGGAAATCTGCCCAAACCGTACAAGTATTTCAGTCCCGAAGCATTCAGTGCACTTTTATAAGCTGATTTTTTGTATAAAGCGGAACGTGCCTAACGCGGCAAATCTTAGAACATACTTAATTTTGGAAATTTGTGGTAAGCTCTTATGGGACCAAACTGCTGAGGTCATCGGTCCCTAAACTTACACACTACTTAATCTAACTTAAACTAACTTACGCTACGGACAACACATACACTCATACCCGAGGGAGGACTCGAACCTCCGCTGGGGTGGAGGGGGGCGGGTTGGGGGGGGGGGGGGGGGGGAGAGCCGCGCGAACCGTGACAAGGCGCGTTAGTCCACGCGGTTACCCCGCGCGTCTCATACTTAGTAATTCATTGTATAATGCGGAAAAGAGCCTACACAGTACTACTGTATTATAGTTCAGTAGTTATTCACGACTCTACAAGGACGTTACTTTGAACACCTCTGTTAAGCGGCGCAAATCCAAGAAAAGATGACCAGCGCAGCCCGGCGCTGCTGGTGTGGACTTAACACCGTGCCGCTCTGTGCAACTACGAATAAGCTAAGGTCAGTGTTGGTACAGTACATCAAAGGAAACTGTTCGTTCGTCAGCGCTCTGTTTGTCGGCTTTCTAGTTTCCCTCATTATAGACGCACGCAGGCGCATACGGGAACATCTACCAACACTGCTGCAAAGTGTGCAGTGAAAGAGGTGGGTATTGTTCCGTTAAACAATGGTTTTACCCGGCAACGTCATTATTTTCTGCCAGTTTTACTTGACTAGTAGCACTTTAAGAGATACAGT
Organism: Schistocerca nitens; assembly: GCF_023898315.1. Lineage (NCBI taxonomy): Eukaryota > Metazoa > Arthropoda > Insecta > Orthoptera > Acrididae > Schistocerca > Schistocerca nitens. Next base: position 64,105,527 of record NC_064623.1, on the reverse strand, counting down.
AACTTGATGTCGAACAAACGGTATGCATAGTTAACACTTAAAAAGATTAATGTAATCGAGGCGAGTGAGACAGACAAACTCTCTGTGCGCGGAATTACGTTGCGTTTCAAATGTGGTAAAACACTAATTTATGAGACTTTAAGAAACAAGGATAAAACGAATGGATGAACGGATGAAAGAGAACGGGCAGATGGGAACAAAGGCGAAGGAGACCGGAAATGAAGAAATTACCGAAATAGTATGGGAATGGTTCGTGAGTGCGCAGGCAAAGAACCTTTATCTGGACCCATGTTGCCGAGTGCTGAAAGTCGCTAAAGAGCTGTGAATTACGGAGTTTAAGGCATCCACAGGGTCGCTTGACAGTTTCAAACCTAGGCACAACATGGTGTGGAATGAAGCGTGTTGGGAAGGATGTGCAGGAAAGTGTAACAACAGAATGGAAGACAATGACCTCTAACTTAATTGGGAATTATGTCTCGGAACACGTGTTCAGTGCCGCTGAAGCGGGACTGTTTTATCGCGCGCTGAATTCAGAATTCAAGATCGCTTGCAGTTCGAGGTGAAAAGTGCACCAGCGGAAAAATGTCCAAGGAAAGACTCACTGTACTGCTGTGTGGAAACATGTTAGGTGAAATGATGAAGCCACTGGTGATTGGAAAGGCGGCAGAACCGCATTGCTTCAAGAATATAGACGTCAGTAAGCTTCCAGTCACATGGCGAAGCAATAAAAAGGCGCGGATGGTGAGTGGTCTTATAGAAGAATAGCTGGGCTCTTTCAATGCCAAAATGAAAAAAGGCAATCCCCAAATTCTCCTTTTCCTAGACAATGCAACCTGCCGTCCGAAAGTATCGTTATCAAACGTGATAGTGGCTTGGTTCCCTCCAGGTTCAACCAGCCTCACACAACCCATGGACCAAGGGGCTATTTATACATTCAAGTGTCATTATAGGCGATTACTGATGCAATCTCTTATTCTTAGTGTTGAAGAAGCCGAACGTGCATTTGCTCTTACACATTTTGTGTCCCGGATGCAGTAAACTGGATTGTCTTGACAGTAAAGGAAATAAAACCCGAAACTGTCACCAAGTGCTTCAACAAAGCGGGGTTTGTGGGTCAAGAACAAGACGCTTCTGTGGCCATCGAAGTTCAAGAAAATGCAGCAGCAATTGCTGAATTAATGAAAATAAGAAACATTTCATGTAATGCAGATGATTACATTCGAAGTGATGATTAAATAGAAATCCGCAACACTGAGGGTGATGATAATATATAATGGCGTGTGACGAGGGCCTCGCGTCGCGTAGACCGCTCGCCTGGTGCAGGTCTTTCGATTTGACGCCACTTCGGCGACTTGCGCGTCGATGCGAATGAAATGATGATGATTAGGACAACACAACACCCAGTCCCTGAGCGGAGAAAATCTCCGACCCAGCCAGGAATCGAACCCGGGCCCTTAGGATTGACAGCCTGTCGCGCTGACCACTCAGCTACCGGGGGCGGACAGGGTGATGATAAAGAAGAAACACAGGAAGAAGGAGAGGAGCAAAATGATGTCCCTAGAAAAATTAATACGCCTGAAGAAGCCATTGCATGCATAAACGATGTTATGCAATTTGCGGCACACACACATTCTCCGAACTTGTTGGAACTATTGTATGGCGCAAAAAATTGCCTAGAAAAAAAAATTTTGAACAGGAAATTAAAACAAGTTTCCCTGCTTGATATGTGGCGAAAAAAGTGAAATGTAAAGCAAATAAACATAGCAATAATATGTATGTATATACAATAATAAACGAATTTAAAGCTCGAGTAAAAATATAGAAATGCCGTGTTATTTATCAATTAGTGTAACATTCCAGTGTTCTGTTGACCAATATATAGTAAATGAACATCTACTGTGCTGGAGTGAAGGTACGTAAATACAGTATATGCATAATTTAAAATTTTTACTGTACTTTTGTGCAGGATACGTGACAAATTTTACGTAGCCCAGTGAGTTTTGTGTAATCCACAAACTTGTCCATTTGGAAAATTATTGCAGCCCCAGACGATTCGGTTTTGAGCAGGTTTTACTGTATATTCGAACGGGTAAAGGTCCTGCGACTAGTGCCGCTGTGAGGAAAATGATCACGAAGTTCGAAGCCATTGCTTGTTTAGATGATGGGCCTCGTAGTGGGCGACCAGACCCAAGTGCTGCTGCTGCTCGGACAGTACAGGAAGAAGTGGAGACCTTGGCGAGTTCATCTCCGCATGGTGAGGTCAGCGCTCGTGAAGTCGCACGTCACGCCGGCATCCCACGCGCTATTGTTTGGAGAGCACTAAGGCGTACCCTCCAATGCTATCCGTACAAAATCCAGCGTCTCATGATCAGTTAGCCATAATTTTGTGACGCGGAGTGTATTTGTGCTGTGGGCCCTTCATAAAACTGGCGAAGATGGCGACTGGTTGTCCAGCGTGTTACGGACGAATGAAGGCCATTTTACTCACCCATGGTCTGTCAACACTCGTGACAGCAGAATTTGGGCTACCGAGAATCCTTGAACTGTCGTGTAAACCTCATAGCATGGCGAGAAAATCACGGTGTGGCGTGGATTTACCACATCCTGTAGCTACATCTCCATCCACACTCTCCAAACCACCGCGAAGTGCATGACAGTTATTCTGGTTTCTTCCCAATCCATTCACGTATGGAGCGTGGGAAGAATGATTGTTTGAAAGCCTCTGTGCGTGCTGTAGTTATTTTAATCTTGTACTCACGATCACTGTGTGAGCGATACGTAAGGGCTTGTAGTATATTCCAGGAGTAATCAAAAAGCCGATTCTAGAAACTTTGTGAGTAGACTTTGAAACGTCCCCTTAGAACAATTTATACAAGACTGAGCTTAAACTGACATACAATATTTTTTTAGCGCAACGCAATCTGACTTTCAAAAATCCCTACAAAAAAATGGCCCTGACTAACATTAACCTATGCGTTTCACAAATCGCTTACCTCACAAAAATCTTGGTTACTCGAACTGCTGCAATACAGCAAGCGCCACTACTGCCAGCTAAATAAAAGATTCAAACTATGGAAGGCACTAACTACTGATAGGGATAGTTAGCAAATGAAAGATATTAATAGAGAACAAACAATGTATTTACCTTAATATCATATATATATATATATATATATATATATATATATATATATATATATATATATATATATATATATATATATATATATATCAGTTCATGACAAATTTCAAAACCGCCATCTCTCTCCCCACATCCACCACTGCTGGCGGCTCACCTCCAACTGCGCAACGCTACGCGCTGTTCACATCCAGCTGCCGCTGCCCAACACTACAATGGCAGACAACAATGCAAACTAGCCACAGACTGCACACAGCACAGCCAGTGATTTTCATACAGAGCGCTACGTGGCGTTACCAATAAGAAAACCTAAACAGCCTACTTACAACTTTATCGGCATAGTTTACGTCTATCTTGAAAAGTCTGCCAGTTTAGTTTCTTCAGCATCACTATAACACTCTCCGACAGGTCAAACAAACCTGTAACTATTCGTGCTGCCCTTCTCTGTGTACATAGTCCCATTTACACTCATGCTCATAAATTAAAGATAATGCTGATACATGGTGAAACAACGCTCTGGTGGGCGGTTTGTGGGTTTAAATCATCTCGCGGTGTGACTATGCGGTGCATTTGACCTGTGGTCGTCGCACGGTGGCGCTGGCAGCAGTCCACATACGCAGAGGTGTGTTGGTACATGTCAGAGTACGGTGCAGCGGGTAAGTGTGCAGACGTTTTCAGACGTGCTAATGGTGACTGTGTGTTGAAAATGGCTCAAAGAACACATATTGATATTATGAGGGATAAAATACTAGGGCGACTGGAGGCTGGTCAAACACAGCAGGTCGTAGCACGGGCCCTCCGTTTGCCACAAATGGTGTACTCAAAATTATGGCAGCGATTCCAGCAGACAGGAAACGTGTCCAGCCGTTACAGTACGGTACGTCCACAGCGTACAACACCACAAGAAGACATATCTCACCATCAGTACCCGCAGACGGCCACGGAGTACTGTAGGTAGCCTTGCTCGGGACCTTACCGCAGCCACTGGAGACGACACACAGTCTACAGACGACTGAACAGACATGGTTTATTGACCCGGAGACCTGTGAGGTGCATTCCACTGACCCTTGGTCGTAGGTTGTGTTCCGAAAATGAGCAGCATAGCGACAGAAGCGGTGACACTTTCTGCAGGACCTGACCATTTTGCAGGACAATGCTCAAGCACGTACAGTGCAAGCTGTTGCTGATTTGTTTCACTGATGGCGCTGCTAAGTGCTATACCATTACTGGTCTCTCCTGACTTAAGGCCTCGTAAGTTCAAGAGGGAATTAGGTTAGGAAATGAAACACAGTAGTAAAGGAGTTTCGCTATTTGGGGAGCAAAATAACTGATGATGGTTGAAGTAGAGAGGATATAAAATGTAGACTGGCAATGGCAAGGAAATCGTTTCTGAAGTAGAAAAATTTGTTAACATCAAGTATAGATTTAAATGTCAGGAAGTCATTTCTGAAAGTATTTGTATGGAGTGTAGCCATGTATGGAAGTGAAACATAGACGATAAATGGTTTGGACAAGAAGAGAATAGAAGCTTTCGAAATGTGGTGCTACAGTAGAATGCTGAAGATTAGATGGGTAGATCACATAACTAATGAGGAGGTATTGAATAGGATTGGGGAGAAGAGGAGTATGTGGCACAACTTGACAAGAAGAAGGGATCGGTTGGTAGGACATGTTCTGAGACATCCAATTTAGTATTGGAGGGCAGCGTGGAGGGTAAAAATCGTAGAGGGAGACCAAGAGATGAATACACTAAGCAGATTCAGAAGGATGTAGGTTGCAGTAGGTACTGGGAGATGAAGAAGCTTGCACGGGATAGAGTAGTAGCATGGAGAGCTGCATCAAACCAGTCTCAGGACTGAAGATCACAACAACAATAAGTTCAATTCGATTTCTAATCTGAAGGAAACACTTCCCGGCATGCGTTTCAGAACTACAAATTCGTCGGCCAATAGACTGCGCCGCTAGAACTGTCAACGCAATGCCATTGCTAAGAGTACCCTACGATTTTCATATCGCTGGCACAATTCTGGTGACTACTTTGAAGGTCAGTAGAACTTTGAAACACGTATCTATTTTGTACGACCTGTAAATAAATAGTTGCCACTATTAAAGTTCCAACCCTCGTATAAACGCTCTTTTTAGACGCCATGTATCATTTGAAGCGCCTTCTTTTGATTATCTCGTGCACTCTTTTTCTTTTTAATAAAACCGTGTTATTTCAAGGGTGTGTCAAGAGAAAGTGAACGATAAGCAGTTCAGACAAGAAGAGAATTGAAGCTTGTGAAATGCGGTGCTACAGAAAGATGCTGAAGATCGTAGGGTAGATTGCACAACTGATGAGGAGCTGCTGAATCGAACTGGTGAAAATAGAAATTTGTGGAAAAACTTGACCAAACGACGGGATCGGTTGTTAGGACACAACCTCAGGCATCGAGGTCGTTAATTTACTAACAGAGGGAAATAGAGAGCAGGAGGGGGAGGGGGATAAGAATTGTAGAGGGAGGCCGAAAGATGAATGCAGTAAGAAGATTCAGAGGGATGTAGGCTGCAGTAGTTATTCGCAGATGAAGAGGCTAGCAGAGGATAGAGCAGCATGGAGAGATGAATCAAGCCAATCTTTGTACTCAGGATCAGGTGCGTACGTAATGAAGGAGCCCACCAAATGTTATTCGGCGACAGCGGCAGAAAAAGAGGTTCTGAAACAACAAGTTTGCCGCGCGGGATTAGCCGAGCGTTCTGAGGCGCTGCAGTCACGGACTGTGCGGCTGGTCACGGCGGATGTTAGAGTCCTCCCTCGGGCATGGGTGTGTGTGTTTGTTCTTACGATAGTTTAGGTTACGTAGTATGTAAGCTTAGGGACTGATGACCTTAGCAGTTAAGTCCCATAAGAATTCACACACATTTGAACATTTTGAACAACTTGTTTACGCCGTGGATTTCGCCGAGACATAGCCAGCTAGCTTCGCTCCGAACGTTTACACAGCCCTTATCAGCCTATCTCAACAGAGCGGCCGTGTCTGTCCCGTAATCTCTAGAGAGATATCCCGATAAAGAAATACATGTAAACAAGTGCATTCAACCGGTTCAGATATCGCGACGACGTGCTTACGCTAGAAACTCAAAACTTTCTTTGGCATAAACCTTCAGTGCCAGTGTTCTGTACTCACCTTGCTGAGTGACCGAGCGAGGTGGCGCAGTGGTTAGCACACTGGACTCGCATTCGGGAGGACGACGGTTCAATCCCGTCTCCGGCCATCCTGATTTAGGTTTTCCGTGATTTCCCTAAATCGCTTCAGGCAAATGCCTGGATGGTTCCTTTGATAGGGCACGGCCGATTTCCTTCCCCATCCTTCCCTCACCCGAGCTTGCGCTCCGTCTCTAATAACCTCGTTGTCGACGGGACGTTAAACACTAATCTCCTCCTCCTCACCTTGCTGAGTGGCAGAGTTCTAAAATGATAGAAGTAAAGGCCTAGTCAATGTGAGAATCGTTTCTCACGGACAGAAAATCGGCGCTATCAGGTAGTGTTGCGGTCAGCAGGCGGTCGAGATGGATGTCAAAATCTTTAACTCAGACAGAATAGTCTTCAGAAGGTATGAAAGTTGTGCTGTCTCGGAAGCAGAGCTTATGAAGAAAGAAAATGCGAGAAAAAGATACAGCAAGGGTTGTACAATGGGAAATGGCTTCTGCACTGCACAGAACAATTCAAAATGTACCGGATGATCAAAAAGTCAGTATAAATTTGAAAACTTAATAATCCACGGAATAATGTAGATATAGAGGTAAAAATTGACACACATGCTTGGAATGACATGGGGTTTCATTAGAACAAAAAAAAAAAACAACGTTCACAAAATGTCCGACAGATGGCGCTGGACACCAAAACTGCTACCGTGACGGATGAGAGGTACGCCGATATGTTACAGAATCGCATCATCCCCAGCCTGGCTGATAAACACCTGCTGGAACGTACGATGTTTATGCAAGATGGCGCTCCACCCCATATTGCTAGACGCGTGAAAGATCTCTTGCGTGCGTCGTTTGGTGATGATCGTGTGCTCAGCCGCCACTTTCGTCCAGCTTGGTCTCCCAGGTCCACAGACCTCAGTCCGTGCAATTATTGGCTTTGGGCTTACCTGAAGTCGCAAGTGTATCGTGATTGACCGACATCTCTAGGGATGCTGAAAGACAACATCCGACGCCACTGCCTCACCATAACTCCGGACATGCTTTACAGTGCTGTTCACAACATTATTTCTCGACTACAGCTATTGTTGAGGAATGATGGTGGACATATTGAGCATTTCCTGTAAAGAACATCATCTTTGCTTTGTCCTACTTTGTTATGCAAATTATTGCAATTCTGATCAGATGAGGCGCCATCTGTCGGACATTTTTTGAACTTTTGTATTTTCTTATGGTTCAAATAAAATCCCATGTCATTCCAAGCATGTGTGTCAATTTGTACCTCTCCATCTACATTATTCCGTGCTTTATTCGGTTTTCAAATTTATACTGACTTTTTTATCACCCTGTATATAGGGCACTCAAAGCTACCCCAGCCGATAATTACCAGATAGAACTGACGAAGGACGTCGCAAAAGTTGAAAGAAGGGCAGCGAGTTTTGTATTACGAAAAACTATAAAAGCAGTCAGTCAATAACCGTTTAAACTACCATAAAAATCATAACAATTAAAAAATTCACAATGTTGAGGTATTGCCAAAAGCCGCGTAGCTCTACGGAGGTGCTGTATTGGCAGCTGCGGGTCTGACTTCACTAGACGCATCACCAGCTGTATCTGCCAAATATACACATCATTGTGTGAAACTGTATTAAATGGTAGAAACACAAAAACCGATGGTTATATTTTCATAACAAAGTCTTAGCATTCGGCACTCGCTAAGAGTCAAACCGTGTTGGATGGTTATCATAATAAAGGGAACTACACCCAAAAGATATTCGTCGAATGTGTACAAAGCATGACTGCCGAATGAGCCAGACCCAAAAAAAAGAAAAAAAAACAACGAATGGCACAGTAATGTGGACGGGGATAAAATGCCCAAAAATTAACTAACGTCTAGGACAAGTACTCTATCTACACGGGATGATATTATCCAAAAATTAATTCAGTAGTATGGAACCGAAATGTCGAGAATGGAAGCAATCTGAAAAATACCTTACCACATAACATACCGTAGGATATATTACCGAATTCGGTAGCCACCAGCTCTATGAAACCGACGTAAGAAAAGCTTAAAATCCTGTGTGACTTGCTTACATCCGCCGTGTGACTGAGAGGCGGATGTGGTGAAAGCAGCCCATGGAGGGAAGAAATACACTGGAAGACGGAAGGCCACGGTGCCGAAGAGGAAAACAAAGTAAACACACGAACAGCTTTGAGGAGGCAGACATAACAAGGTAAACAGTAGAATGCCCGTAACTGCGTTACACAACTTTAAAAATTCGTGGTCCATTGTGGACATAAAAGATAAAACAATGTATATTACATTAGTATCTTAGTATTATAAAATTACGAAATGAAAAGTACTTGAGTATTATATCCTTGATAGATTAACCTGAAAACTATCCTAGTAATATTGGCGAGGATTCAGATAAAATTCGATAGGATATTGTAGTGTCTCAATTCAATCTGATTATTCAAAGTTGAACCTGGGATTCGCTTTCATGGATTTTCTCCAAAAAATGTAAAACATTGCCTTTCGTTTCTTTAATCACAATACGCAAAATCCTTATAGAAATAGAGCGAGCGGTTTCTTTCAGATGAACTGTTTTGGAGCAGGCGAGATGTACATGTTATTCAAATTGCTTATTAAAATTGCGCCCAGTCTGACCTGTTATTTTTGTTGCGGTATTGTCGCGATATAGGGAAGAGACTGTTATGGACATGACACACCAGTTAGGGTTGGCAAGCATTAAAACAAAGTCATTTTCCGTTGTTGCAATATCTTTTCACGAAACTTCAATCACCAGCGTTCTACGCCGAAGGCGAAATTATTTTGTTGATCCCTGTTAGCACATGCAGTGAAGATCATCGTGATAAAATAAGAGATCAGACCTCACACATAGAAGGGATTAGATGTTCCTTTTTCTCCTCGCGCTACTGAAGAGTTTAACTGTCAAGAAATAGTCTGGAAGTGGTATGAAGCCTCTGCAAAGCACTTAAAAGGTACCCTTCGAGTGCAAGGTGGCAAAAGGCTAATGACAGCATTTGACGCCACATGTATTGTCTACCATGCAACCACAATAATGGCTGCTAATGGCTAATGGTACAAGCCGACCTCGGGGAAGATCAGTTTGGATTCCGAAGAAATGTTGGAACACGCGAGGCAATACTGACCCTACGACTTATCTTGGAAAATAGATTAACGAAAGGCAAACCTACGTTTCTAGCATTTGTAGACTTAGAAAAAGCTTTTGACAATGTTGACTGGAATACGCTCTTTCAATTTCTAAAGGTGGTAGGGGTAAAATACAGGGAGCGAACGGCTATTTACAATTTGTATAGAAACCAGATGGCAGTTAGAAGAGTCGAGGGGCGTGAAATGTAAGCAGCGGTTGGGGAGGGAGTGAGACAGGGTTGTAGCCTCTCCCGGATATTATTCAATCTGTATCTTGAGCAAGCAGTAAAGGAAACAAAAGAAAAATTCGGAGTAGGTATCAAAGTCCATGAAGAGGAAGTAAAAACTTTGAGGTTCGTCGATGACATTGTAATTCTCTCAGAGACAGCAAAGGACTTGGAAGAGCAGTTGAATGGAATGGACAGTGTCTTGAAAGGCGGATATAAGATGAACATCAACAAAAGAATTAAATCGGGTGATGCTGAGGGAATTAGATTACGAAATGAGACACTTAAAGTAGTAAAGGAGTTTTGCTATTTGGGGAGCAAAATAACTGATGATGGCCGAAGTAGAGAGGATATAAAATAAAGACTGGCAATGGCAAGGAAAGAGTTTCTGAAGAAGAGAAATTTGTAACATCGAGTAAAGATTTAAGTGTCAGGAAGTCGTTTCTGAAAGTATTTGTATGGAGTGTAGCCATGTATGGAAGTGAAACATGGACGATAAATAGTTAGGAGAAGAAGAGAATAAAAGCTTTGGAATTGTGGTGCTACAGAAGAATGCTGAAGATTAGATGGGTAGATCACGTATCTAATGAGGAGGTATTGAATTGAATCGGGGAGAAGAGGAGTTTGTGGCACAACTTGACTAGAAGAAGGGTTCAGTTCGTAGGACATGTTCTGAGGCATCAAGGGATGACAAATTTAGCATTGGAGGGCAGAGTGGAGGGTAAAAATCGTAGAGGGAGACCAAGAGATGAATACACTAAGCAGATTCAGAAGGATGTAGGCTGCAGTAAGTACTGGGAGATGAAAAAGCTTGCACAGAATAGAGTAGCATGGAGACCTGCATCAAACCAGTCTCAGGACTGAAGACCACAACAACAACAACAACAATGGAAGCAGGGAGCAGGACTGCAGATATCCAATGGTGAGCAGCCCATGAGGCTATGGCAACAGGGGAAACGACTGGAGATATCCAATGGTGAGCACAGCATGAGGCTACGGCAACAGGGCGCAGCACTGGAGGTATCCACTGGTGAGCACAGCATGAGACTACGGAAACAGGGGGAAGGACTGGCGATATCCAATGGTGACCACAGCCTTAGGCTATAGAAACAGGGGGAAGGAATGGAGATATCCAATGGTGAGCACAGCATGAGGCTATGCCAACAGGGAGAAGGAGTGGAGATGTCCAATGGTGAGCACAGCATGAGGCTACAGCAACAGGGGGCAGGACTGGAGATATCCAATGGCGAGCACAGCATGAGGCTATGCAACCGGGGGCAGGACTGGAGATATCCAATGGTGAGCACAGCATGAGTCTACAGCATCAGGGGGCAGGACTGGAGATATCCAGTGGCGAGCATAGCATGAGGCTACGGCAACAAGAGGAAGGCCTGGAGATATCCAATGGTGAGCACAGTATGAGGTTACGGAAACAGGGGGCAGGACTGGAGATATCCAGTGGTGAGCACAGCCTGAGGCTACGGCAACAGGGGATGGGGCTGGAGATATCCAATGGTGAGCAAAGGATGAGGCTACAAAAACAAGGGGCAGGACTGGAGATATTCAATGGTGAGCACAGCATGAGGCTACAGCAACAGGGGGCAGGACTGGAGATAACAAATGGTGAGCACAGCATTAGGCTACGGCAACAGGGGGAAGACTGGAGATATCCAGTGGCGAGCACAGCATGAGGCTACACCAACAGGGGGAAGGACTGGAAATATTCAATGGTGACCACAGCATGAGTCTACACAACAGGGGAAAGGACTGGAGATATCCAATGCTGAACACAGCATGAGGCTATAGAAACAGGGGCAGGACTGGAGATATGGAATGGTAAGCACAGCATGAGGCTATGACAACAGGGGGAAGGACTGGAGATATCCAATGGTGAGCACAGCATGAGGCTACGGCAACAGGGGAAAGGACTGGAGATATCCAATGGTGAACACAGCATTACAGTATGGCAACAGGGGGCAGGACTGGAGCTATCCAGTGGCGAGCATAGCATGAGGCTACGGCAACAAGGGGAAGGACTGGAGATATCCAATGGTGAGCACAGCATGAGGTTACGGAAACAGGGGACAGGACTGGAGATATCCAATGGTGAGCACAGCATGAGGCTACGGCAATAGGTGGATGACTGCAGATATCCAGTGGCGAGCACAGCATGAGGCTACGGCAACAAGGGGAAGGCCTGGAAATATCCAATGGTGAGCACAGCATGAGGCTACGTAAACACGGGGCAGGACTGGAGATATCCACTGGTGAACGCAGCATGAGGTTACAGCAACAGGGGCAGGACTGGAGATATCAAATGGTGAGCACAGCATGAGGCTACGGCAACAGGGAGAGGACTGGAGATATCCAGTGGCGAGCACAGCATGAGGCTACAGCAACAGGGGGAGGACTGGAGATATCCAGTGGTGAGCACAGAATGAGGCTACTTTAGCAGTGGGCAGGACTGGAGATATACAATGGTGAGCACAGCATGAGGCTACGGCAACAGGGGGAAGGACTGGAGATATCCAATGGTGAACACAGCATTACGCTATGGCAACAGGGGGCAGGACTGGAGATATCCAGTGGCGAGCATAGCATGAGGCTACGGCAACAAGGGGAAGGACTGGAGATATCCAATGGTGAGCACAGCATGAGGTTACGGAAACAGGGGACAGGACTGGAGATATCCAATGGTGAGCACAGCATGAGGCTACGGCAATAGGTGGATGACTGCAGATATCCAGTGGCGAGCACAGCATGAGGCTACGGCAACAAGGGGAAGGCCTGGAAATATCCAATGGTGAGCACAGCATGAGGTTACGGAAACAGGGGACAGGACTGGAGATATCCAATGGTGAGCACAGCATGAGGCTACGGCAATAGGTGGATGACTGCAGATATCCAGTGGCGAGCACAGCATGAGGCTACGGCAACAAGGGGAAGGACTGGAAATATCCAATGGTGAACACAGCATTACGCTATGGCAACAGGGGGCAGGACTGGAGATATCCAGTGGCGAGCATAGCATGAGGCTACGGCAACAAGGGGAAGGACTGGAGATATCCAATGGTGAGCACAGCATGAGGTTACGGAAACAGGGGACAGGACTGGAGATATCCAATGGTGAGCACAGCATGAGGCTACGGCAATAGGTGGATGACTGCAGATATCCAGTGGCGAGCACAGCATGAGGCTACGGCAACAAGGGGAAGGACTGGAAATATCCAATGGTGAACACAGCATTACGCTATGGCAACAGGGGGCAGGACTGGAGATATCCAGTGGCGAGCATAGCATGAGGCTACGGCAACAAGGGGAAGGACTGGAGATATCCAATGGTGAGCACAGCATGAGGTTACGGAAACAGGGGACAGGACTGGAGATATCCAATGGTGAGCACAGCATGAGGCTACGGCAATAGGTGGATGACTGCAGATATCCAGTGGCGAGCACAGCATGAAGCTACGGCAACAAGGGGAAGGACTGGAAATATCCAATGGTGAGCACAGCTGAGGCTATGTAGCGTAGTTGGATGAGTGACTCACAACAGTGCTACAGTGCTAGTGGTGATGATACGAAGCCGAACACCAACTGAGGTGGTGCAGTGGTCAGCATACTAGGCTAGGATGTGTGAGGATGATGGTTCTAACCCTCATCTGGCCATCCTGATTTCGGTTTTCTGTGATTTCGCCAAATCCCATCAGGCAAATGCCAGGATGATTCCTCTGAAAGGACATGTCCGACTTCCTTCCCTACCCTTCCCTAATCTGATGGGATCGATGACCTCGCGCCGGCCGCGGTGGCCGTGCGGTTCTAGGCGCGTCAGTCCGGAGCCGTGCGGCTGCTACGGTCGCAGGTTCGAATCCTGCCTCGGGCATGGATGTGTGTGATGTCCTTAGGTTAGTTAGGTTTAAGTAGTTCTAAGTTCTAGGGGACTGATGACCTAAGATGTTAAGTCCCATAGTGCTCAGAGCCATTTGAACCATTTTGATGACCTCGCTGTTTGGTCCTGTCGCCCAAATCAACCACCCAACCAACAACTAGAGCAACGGCAATGATAAATAAAGCAAGCATTGCATTATATTTACAACACAGTTGCTGAAGTTGACATTTCGTCAGAAAGTAACCCAAGGAATTGCACAGAGTGAGAAAGAAGTGGCAGATGAAATGTTAGCATTCCCTCAAGATGCGTGAGTGGAATGTGTGATGTTGTATAAGCTTGACTGTGTGGATAATGTACATGTGGAGTACAATCATGATGATACGTGATTAACAAGTGGAAGTGATGCTGAAATAGGTGCCGAGCTATGCATCATCCATGTAAGACAAGGAACCTCAAATCTCGTTTGCAATGAAAAGTCGTGAAGGGCAATCGTTGTCCAATCGTTGTCCAAATTAGGTATGTGGAAGGTCATCGACGTCATAATAACAAAAAAATTATGAACAGATTTCGAATGGGTTCGCAGCAATGTGGCTGTGCAGTGCATAAGAAAAACTGCGGAAGTTCAAGGGAGGACAAGCCGCACTATTGGCAAAAACTACTGTTCAAGCGCTTCAAGGATGCTGGATACAACTTGCAAGATGTGCTTTGTAGTGATATACTACGATAAGCACAACATACTGCGCGCGGCTCAGCATACAGTGATTTCACGGGAAGCAGTGGATGGCTGCACATCTTCAAACAGTGCTACAGAACTGGAAGATGTGAGATAACGAAATTTCATAGTGTCAACTCGGCGTTACACAGCAAACTACGGGGTCGACCTGAAAGTTTGTAGACGCGATAAACAAACTATCTCATCCTTCAGTAAGGAATTTGTTTTCAACCTCGGCCAATCGGGATTTGAAGCTGAAACGCATATGAAAGGAACCCTGAAATTGGAGGTGCCGAGAGAGTTGCATCAGCTACCATCATTCCCTTAACGCCTTCGTACACAATCATGCCGACAGTTAATCTGGATGGTAAAATGGCCGGAAAGTTATTTATTGTGCTGCGAGAAGTTAGAGGTGCTCTGCCCCTACTACTCCTTCTAAATCTACATCTCCATCCATACTCCGCAAGCCACCCGACGGTGTGTGACGGTGTGCGGCGGAGTGTACTTTGAGTACCTCTATCGGTCCTCCCTTCTATTCCAGTCTCGTATTGTTCGTGGAAAGAAAGATTGTCGGTACGCCTCTGTGTGGGCTCTAATCTCTCTGATCTTATCCTCGTGGTCTCTTCGCGAGATATACGTAGAAGGGAGCAATATACTTCTTGACTCCTCGAAACTTCAACAGAAGGCCGTACCGAGCTACCGAGTGTCTCTGTTGCACAGTCTCCCACTGGAGTTTATCTATCATCCCCGTAACGCTTTCGCGATTGCTAAATTATCCTGTAACGAAGCGCGCTGCTCTCCGTTGGATCTTCTCTATCTCTTCCATCAACCCTATCTGGTACGGATCCAACACCTGCGAGCAGTATTCAAGCAGTGGGCGAACAAGTGTACTGTAACCTACTTCCTTTGTTTTCGGATTGCATTTCCATAGGATTCTTCCTATGAATCTCAGTCTGGCATCTGCTTTACCGACGATCAACTTTATATAATCATTCCATTTTAAATCACTCCTAATGCGTACTCCCAGATAATTTATGGAATTAATTGCTTCCAGTTGCTGACCTGCTATATTGTAGCTAAATGATAAGGGATCTTTCATTCTATGTATTCGCAGCACATTACACTTGTCTACATTGAGATTCAATTGCCATTCGCTGCACCATGCGTTAATTCGCTGCAGATCCTCCTGCATTTCAGTACAATTTTCCATTGTTACAACCTCTCGATATACCACATCATCATGCGCAAAAAACCTCAGTGAACTTCCGATGTCATCCGCAAGGTCATTTATGTCTATTGTGAATAGCAACGGTCCTAAGACACTCCCCTGCGGCACAACTGAAATCACTCTCACTTCGGAAGACTTCTCTCCATTGAGAATGACATGCTGCGTTCTGTTATCTAAGAACTCTTCAATCCAACCACACAACTGGTCTGATTGTCCATATGCTCTTACTTTGTTCATTAAACAACTGTGGGGAACTGTATCGAACACCTTGCGGAAGTCAAGAAACACGGCATCTACCTGGGAACCCGTGTCTGTGGCCCTCTGAGTCTCGTGGACGAACAGCGCGAGCTGGGTTTCACTCGATCGTCTTTTTCGAAACCCATGCTGATTCCTACAGAGTAGATTTCTAGTCTCCAGAGAAGTCATTATACTCGAACATAATACGTGTTCCAAAATTCTACAACTGATCGACATTAGAGATATAGGTCTATAGTTCTGCCCATGTGTTCGACGTCCCTTCTTGAAAACGGGGATGACCTGTGCCCTTTTCCAATCCTTTGTAACGCTACGCTCTTCTAGAGACCTACGGTACACCGCTGCAAGGAGAGAGGCAAGTTCCTTCGCGTACTCTGTGTAAAATCGAACTGGTATCCCATCAGGTCCAGCGGCTTTTCCTCTTTCGAGTGATTTTTAATTGTTTTTGTATCCCTCTGTCATCTACTTCGATATCTACCATTTTGTAATCTGGGCGACAATCTAGAGACGGAACTACAGTGCAGTCTTCTTCTGTGAAACAGCTTTGTGTGATTTTTGCAAGGGCAGTAGGGTATATTTACGTCACAGCAAGTAAGATTGAGAAAATGGGCAAAAGAGGACTAGAACTATGGTATAAGCACCGTTTATGGCCACTAGCTCGGCAAACTAACGTGCTTTTGCTTGATTGCTGGTCTGCATATAGAAATCATGCTCCCTTAGAGCAAACCAATCTTCCCGGAAAAAGTGTGACATTGCAGTACATACCACCTGGAACCACTGGACAAATTCAGCCTCTGGACGTTCGTTTTTCCGTGTCAACAAAACACATTACCGCACGGTCTGTATCTACGCCTAAAAGCACAGCCAGTTTCACGATAAGCTACACCACAGACTGTTTCGCATTCGGTTGCGTGTCATCAAATTCCATCAGCTCTCATCACCCCATTACACCAATATGATTGTACAAGCATTTTTTAACAGTGGATACCTAGCTGAACATCATGTACGGTTTGTATCTCCCAAGGAGTTCGCCTTCGATCTTGATGGTGCGAAGCTTTGTGATCACTGTGACGCCCATTTTTCATTCGTTGTTCATAGTGCAAAAAAATGGTTCAAATGGCTCTAAACACTAAGGGACTTAACATCTGAGGTCATCAGTCCCCTAGACTTAGGACTACTCAAACCCAACTAACCTAAGGACATCACACACATCCATGCCCGAGGCAGGATGCGAACCTGCGACCGTAGCAGCAGCGCGGTTCCGGACTGAAGTGCCTATAACCGCTCGGCCACAGCGGCCGGCTTTTCATGGTGCAAGGTAATGATTTGTTTTGAACATTAATTGAATGTCCACGATGTCCATTTTGTTAAGTGTAATACAAATATCCCATAGAACGTTGATCTCTGCATCTGCCGGACACTCATTTCATGTCGCGCGCCTGATGCACATGGTGAGTCATTAGCAGCTAATATTTTTCATGTCATAACTATTAACAGAACACTTTCAAATGAGCCTTACTAAAAATTTAACTTGCGACCTCCCACTGAAAGGCTTTCTTTTTAGATGAGAGCTGCAGAGTGATGTAGTGACATAGTGATGTAGATTTTACTGAACACTACGATTGTGAAGACAGGTCTGCAGGCTGTGCGAGCATGTTCTTTCAGTTGCTTCCGTCTAAGTTCCGCAAGTCAGTCTCTTCGTTATACTTCTTTCTTTACACGAAGACCACACAGCAATAGCATTTTTGTATTTTTTTATATTTATGGTATGTGAAGTTTAGAAGTAAAATATCAAATTCTCAAAGCGGTTCGATGCAAGGATTAAAATTCTCGAGAAAATCGGCGCAGAAGTTTACGACCGTCTTTAATCGCCTACTTCAAGCACATTTTTTCCAAAAATGTTCAAGTGTGTGTGAAATATTATGAGACTTAACTGCTAAGGTCATCAGTCCCGCCGGCCGCGGTGGCCGTGCGGTACTGGCGCTGCATTCCGGAACCGCGGGACTGCTACGGTCGCAGGTTCGAATCCTGCCTCGGACATGGGTGTGTGTGATGCCCTTAGGTTAGTTAGGTTTAAGTAGTTCTAGGGGATTGATGACCTAAGATGTTGAGTCCCATAGTGCTCAGAGCCATTTGAACCATTTTTCTTCATCAGTCCCTAAGATTACACACTACTTAACATAAATTATCCGAAGGACAAACACACACACCCATGCACGAGGGAGGACTCGAACCTCCGCCGGGACCAGGCGCACAGTCCACACAATTTACGAAGGGCCGTGTAAATGTGGGGTCCAAAGCTCGCGCGGACAGCCCAAGTTCGATTCCCGGCTGACGCAAATTTTTGAACGGGAAGACGTAAGGAAGTAAGGGTGCAGTGTCCTTATTGCGCTTACGAAAACGCTAAATACCGAAAGATGTGAATAGCTTTCACGGTATTGTCTACTGCCTAAAGTAGGGGAACAATCCGGATACGATAACTGTGTCAGCATGACAATGCACCCTGTCACGATGCTTTGTCGGCAGTATCATTCTCGAAATAGACTGGCGCGACCAAAGTCCAACCTGAAGCCAGCGGAACACCTTTAGGATGAGTCAGAACTACGACTTCGCTCTAGAGCAGTAGCAGTCAAAAATTTTTCGTTTTTACGTAAACTTTTCTTAAAGAACGATTAATTTTTATTCGTAACATTTTCATTGCTTTGAAATCTTACGGTATTATAGGAAATGGAAAAAGTCATCAGTGCTGTTTTAACAACAATGCCGATAGAAAACAGCAACAAAAATACACGGCATAAGGATTGGTACAGCATTGCTGATATAATAATAAAGCTGTTACCACGTGGTGTGGCGTATTCAGTCCCTGGTCTGGAAGTATTTTATAAAGTGCAGTAGTAGTGAAGTACAGTGCACCATTTGCTTTAAAAGATCAGAAACGGGAGAAGCCACAGCAAACTTGTGGAATAACATGAAGAGAAAATACAATAAAAACAGAAAGCAGGTAATCTGCTGCCTATGTCTACATAATATGCCTTTATCTGCTTGTAGCCACAGAAAACGGTCAAATGAATACGGAAAACAGAATTCTTCACCCTCAGTTTTCACCCTTTAGCACTGAGTATTCTTGATGCCCAAATGCTGATATGATCCTTGATTACGACATAATTTTTGAGTAGCGTTTCAAGAAATTATAGCCGGCCGCGGTGGCCGAGCGGTTCTAGGTGCTTTAGTCTGGAACCACGCGGCTGCTACGGTCGCAGGTTCGAATCCTGCCTCGGGCATGGATGTGTGTGATGTCCTTAGTTGGGTTTGAGTAGTTCTAAGTCTAGGGGACTGATTACCTCAGATGTTAAGACCCATAGTGCTCAGAGCCATTTGAACCATTTGAGTCAAGAAATCATAATCAATAGGAGAATACTTGAGATTTGTTTTGTTGTAGTCAACTACTTATCACTTTTCGAGAAAAACAGCAAATTTGGTCTTTTATTTCCCTACTTAATTTAATATTTCGATTCTAAGTATTTTGAAAGTAAGGCAGTGAAAATTTTTCTGTCTTTGTTCGATTTCTACATTTACTAAAGGTAATACTGTCCTCCCCCGGTTGCTGAGTGGTGAGCGCGACAGAATGTCAATCCTAAGGGCCCGGGTTCGATTCCCGGCTGCGTCGGAGATTTTCTCCGCTCAGGTACTGGGTGTTGTGTTGTCATCATCATTTCATCCCCATCGACAGGCAAGTCACCGAAATGGCGTCAGTTCGAAAGACTTGCACCAGGCGAACGGTCTACCCGACGGCAGGCCCTAACCACACGGCATTCCCATTACAGGTAACAATAGGAATAGAAAAAAAAAAAAAACGAAAATCGATAACTTCAGAAACCAGTTATTTTGTCTTGTTTTAACAGTCCCGCTAAACTGGCGTTGAAAAAAATCGATATAAGAAAAAACTGGTTGTTTCAGCGATAACCGCTATCTCTACCTCGGAAGCCACTGTCTCTGGCTTCTCTGCTTTCGCAACTAGAGGGCGAGGCGAATGGGCTGCCATTCGTCCACAGACTTCCAGACACCTCACCTAGCGGGGTGGCGCAGTGGTTAGGGTGACGTCGGTTCAAACCCGCGTCCGCCCATCCTGATTCACGTTTTCCGTGATTTGCCTCAATCGCTTCAGACAAATGCCGGGATTGTTGCTTTGAAAGGGAGCGGTCGGTTTCCTCCCCATCCTTGACGCAATGAGAGCTTGCACTACGCATCTGATGACCTCGTCGTCGACGGGACGTTAAAGGCTTAAGGGGCTCCGGAAAGGCTCAAAATCATGAAAAGTTCAATTTTTACTTTTTTGCATTTTCTCAATCTGCAGACTATTACCTTTTAATAGATATATAATTTATTCAATTCCGAAGACTACAACTGTTTTTAAATTTTTTTTGAAATGTTTTCTACATGGGCGTGACCCACTGTGGCGCTGTTAAACTGCTGTCAAATGGTGTTATTACTAACGTCCGTGTTCATCAGGTACATTTTAGTGATGTGAGATAAAGTATGTGTTGTGGCTAACCTGTGATGGTTCAATATATATCGCTGGTGTGATTGTCGATTGTTTCATGTTTATTTACTCTGTCGTTATCTCGAAAATATTCGTAATTAATTCTGTTTCTTGAGTCTCTGTTTTGTTGAAGTATAATAATGAGTAAAAGTAAAGTTATTAGAAATCCTCTAAAGGCTTTTAAGAAAAGGAGAAATGTTGGAAAGCCAAAGGTATGTGTTATTACTGTAAACAATAAAGACGATGAAAATCCCCAACATAGCTTGTGTCCCAAAGAAGAAGACAGTTGGTGTAAATATAACAAAGAATTGCTAACTGGTGAAGTGTACACTCATAAGCATAGTCTGCCTCATGCAATAATGGAGGTGATAAAACCTATTTTCAGAGACTTAGCAGCACCTGAACTGTTGAAAACGTGTATTCACGGAAAAACTCAAAACCCCAATGAAAGTGTAAATAGTGTTATATGGTCGAGAATCCCCAAGACTGTATTTGTTGGAATAGAAACACTTCACTTTGGTATGTATGATGCTGTTGCGACTTTCAATGATGGCTACATTGTAAGGTGCAAGGTATTTAGAAATATGGGAATGAAGATAGGTTCTAACATGGTGCGAGCGATGCTTGCTTTAGACAAGGAACGCCTTCGGGCTGCAGACAGGGCTGTAAAGAGTCTAGAAATACAAGCAAGAGTAAACAGGAGGAGGAACAAGAGGAAGCTGGAGGAGGAGTTTGCAGAGGATTAAGATAATCCATCCTATGGACCTGGAATGTACTAAAAAGTTAATCCAATCTTTGTCGCTCGATTCCCAAAACTTTTATTTTCTCATACTAATTACATGTTTTCTAAGGATCTTCCAAACATATTTGTTTCAAACTTTCAGTAAATGTTACACAGTACCTTCTGCATAATTTAACACAGCCTTTTTCTAAAAAACTGTATATTTTTGATTATATAAATAAAAAATTGCAAAAAAATGTTGTGAATTTTCATTACAATTGAAAAAAAAATCATCTTTAATAACTGAACTAATATTTTGTAAAATCCCTGTGTTAAGTTGTAGCCCATATTCAAATAAATAATCTGTAAAAAGTTCAACTTCCTACCTCAAATACTTTGTGAGGAAAGATGTAATTTATAAGCGTTACTTTAACATTGCAAGTATAGGGCGTTCCGGAGCCCCTTAAGGCTGGCCAGTAACAGGTGTCCTGATACTCTTTTCATGAGACAGTGTATGTTGAGCCGTAGTTGTGTCCGGCTCTTCGAAAAGAGCGCCAGGCGGAGTGCTTTAGTTTCGCGTGTAGTGTTTGCGGTGGCGTTTTCGGTTTGGCGCGTTGTTTGGATCGCTACCGCCCTCTGGCGGGAGTTGCAGCAAGTGTACGGTCGCGTGACGATCGAGGAGGAGTACGTACATTGTGTTAACTGTAAGACGGCAGAGTTGTGTTGGGAGTGCGGGGAGAGAGGAAAGCAAGCATTGACTGGCGATGGGGGAGGAGCCGTTGGGGGTGGGGGGGGGGGACAAGGCACGCCCACCAGTTGCAGTGCTGGCACTACAAATTGCGCGTCATGCTTACACGAAAGCAGACGAAAGGCTTGGAAGTAAAACTCGCTTTAAATGTTGTTCGTAAACGAAACTGAAATCGTCATGTATATGAAATATAAGGTAATTCGGACGAAATAGGGGGCTCCTTTAAAGTGATCGCGAACAAAATATCTGAAATGGAAACTCATCTTTTCTTGCCAGGCGTTTGTGGTGATACGACAGGATGATTCTTAGAAAACTGTTCGAATCTTCCAATGCTACGCATGCTTTGTCCTGTGTATGTAGCAGCTCTCACTGAAGATTTATAAATGGGGTGAAGCAATTTTTTCTGCTCCCTTTCCCTTTCGCAGCATTCAATCACACGCAATATAATTTTGCGAGCATCGCTACGTAATACTGGTTTCCTTCTAACCGTAGGCCTACCGGTAGGGGTTCTTGGCGACTCCCGAGATGGGCCAGCAACTGCCTCTTCGCTCATTTTGATAATGTTTAGCACAACTGCACAATAAAAACATACAGAAGAGTACAGCGCAAAACAATAACGAAGCAGACGACAATGGCTACCTTGTACAACACATTCAGCTACGTAATGTTGGCAGTAGTCGAAACTGCGTGCCTACCGAAGCCTCCCGACGTTTTCCGACTTCTACCGATTCAGGACTAGCGAGAGGTCGGCCATCCAAAGATCTTGTAAAAAATAACTAGACACACTGATGGCGCTGCAGTCGCGGGATAATTTGAACCTTCGGCTGGACGCCATTATAGTGGTTGTAGTCTGATGTGTTGTGTAGTATTGTTGTTTATGAAGACCCAGATTCAACGTTGTATATTTGTTGGGGCGTACATACAGTATTTGTTACTCGTAATTCTACTGTCTGTACGTTCCAATCAAAAGAAGTACAATGGTGAGGAGTTGTGCAGCGATTAATTGTACAAATAAATTCGAGAAAGGAACGAATATTACATTTCACAGGTATGTGAATATTTTAAGTTGTTTTGTATCTCAGTGTACTTGCTTAATAAATGTTTTTGTAACACGGTATTAGCATAATGTCTGTGCATCTATTTACAGGTTTCGTTTCTCAAAACCACAGCTGTTACAAAAATGGTTACATGCTGTCAGGAGGCAAGATTTCCGACCGACAGAATACCATTTTATATGTTCTGATCATTTTGAAGAAAGTTGGCTGATCGGTAGTGTTTTCATGGTCTAGATTAGGTTGAAACTTGATAATTTGGTCGTGAGTTGCCAAAGCACTATGCCATATAAAACGCGCTTCTCGTCATAAAATCTAAAGCAAGGTAGTCAGAAAATATCTATTAATATAGTGGGCAAATCTTCGAGTATTTTGATGCATTTTGCGTACATCTATCGTAAATGAACTACGAAAAATGCTAGGGGTCCAGGACATAACTTTTAGCTACGGCAGATTCCATGTAGTACGTAAGATAAATTCATAAACAGTGACTAGCTGCTGTTTGTTCGTAAATTAAAAAGTATATTGTAGTAAAGTATTTAAATGAGGCATTATGTTTGTGACCTAACTCAAGGGAAGGCATTTTATAACCAAAAGCGATGTATAAACATTCGAACTCCGCGCGTCAGTTTACCACTCTAATGGCCGCCGCCCAGCTATTCAATTTGTCCGCTCTTCACAGTCGACCACTCGTGCGGTTGTGGGGGCCTGCTGCCATCTAAAAGTTTACACACTGTACTGGACTGTGACCGAGAGAGGTGGTGGCGCAAGCAGGGCCCTGCTGTTAGGGGTCGTCAACTCCTCGCCACGTGCTGTGGCCGACCTCTTGGCTGTCAGGGGCTAAGTCTGCCTTACCCGCATGTACGTGGCTTATGAAGCTTAGAAGACGCGATGCAGGAGATGAGCACATGGGACCGTATGTCTTCTTATCGGCCGTTGAAACCACTGGTAGCGGTTGGCTCTGACGAGCATTTGGAAGTGTGACGTGTTCCCGGCGCTGGGGTGGAGTGTGAGAAGTTGAGTACTGTTTTTGTGTAACAGGGTTATTTATAAAGGTTTTTCAAATTCTAGTGAAGTGTATGAGTTTCTTCACTAGTGGTTTTGTTGGGGTCTTCCCACCACAGCTTTCGTTTGTCTGTCCGCAGGAATGTGGTAATTGCTTCTTGGTCGAGCCGTTTCATTCACACCTCGATTGGGTGATTTAGGGTCGGTGTCGCTGGTCTCTGTGGTTCGGAATCTGTGTAGCCACCGCCCTTGCTACATCTTCTGGTTTTGAGTAACTCGGGAAGGTGGCGGCTTGTAATGGAAGTTTTGGGGCTGATCTGCTGTGGTCCTGTAGACCACCAGTAACTATTCCGCCTATTGTGATTTGGGCCCCTTTATACGTGTCACTCCCTCACCGAGCTAAGCAATTTTTTATTTATTTATTTATTTTGGGAACTGCCTTTAATATGAAGGTTTGTGTGCTGGCGTATTCACATTTATCTTGTAACAAATATAAGTTATGTAACTGGCGAGAGACAACTATTTTTGCTACTTAAAGTTTTTTTTGGAATTGTTCCCTTATTGATATAACAAGTTTAAAATCTTATTGTTAACATTCCTCACACACAAATAAAGAAAAGATGTTATGTGGACATCTGTCCAGAAACGCTTAATTTCCATGTTAGAGCTCATTTTAGTTTCGTCAGTATGTACTGTACTTCGTTGATTCACCGCCAGTTGGCCATATTGAAGGAAGGTAATGTTGACTTCGGTGCTTGTGTTGAAATGCGACTCATTGCTCTACAGTACTAGCATCAAGCACATCAGTACGTAGCATCAACAGGTTAGTGTTCATCACGAACGTGGTTTTGCAGTCAGAGCAATGTTTACAAATGCGGAGTTGGCAGATGCCCATTTGATGTATGGATTAGCACGCGGCAATAGCCGTGGCGCGGTACGTTTGTATCGAGACAGATTTCCAGAACGAAGGTGTCCCGACAGGAAGACGTTCGAAGAAATTGATCGGCGTCTTAGGGAGCACGGAACATTTCAGCCTATGACTCGCGACTGGGGAAGACCTAGAACGACGAGGACACCTGCAATGGACGAGGCAATTCTTC
Organism: Schistocerca nitens; assembly: GCF_023898315.1. NCBI lineage: Eukaryota > Metazoa > Arthropoda > Insecta > Orthoptera > Acrididae > Schistocerca > Schistocerca nitens. The sequence goes on along the minus strand of NC_064623.1, from coordinate 64,080,553 downwards.
GTGCAGTTGACGATAACCCTAATGTCAGCGTCAGAGAAGTTGCTGCTGTACAAGATAACGTTGACCACGTCACTGTATGGAGAGTGCTACGCGAAAACCAGTTGTTTCCGTACCATGTACAGTGTGTGCAGGCACTATCAGCAGCTGATTGGCCTCCACGGGTACACATCTGCGAATGGTTCATCCAACAATATGTCAATCCTCATTTCAGTGCAAATGTTCTCTTTACGGATGAGGCTTCATTCCAACGTGATCAAGTTGTAAATTTTCACAATCAACATGTGTGGGCTGACGAGAATCCGCACTCAATTGTTCAATCACGTCATCAACACAGATTTTCTGTGAACGTTTGGGCAGGCATTGTTGGTGGTGTCTTGATTGGGTCCCATGTTCTTCCACCTACGCTCAATGGAGCACGTTATCATGATTTCATACGGAATACTCTACCTGTGCTGCTAGAACATGTGCCTTTATAAGTACGACACAACATGTGGTTCGTACACGATGGAGCTCCTGCACATTTCAGTCGAAGTGTTCGTACGCTTCTCAACAACAGATTCGGTGACCGATGGATTGGTAGAGGCGGACCAATTCCATGGCCCCCACGCTCTCCTGACCTCAACCCTCTTGACTTTCATTTATGGGGGCATTTGAAAGCTCTTGCCTACGCAACCCCGGTACCAAATGAAGAGACTCTTCGTGCTCGTATTGTGGACGGCTGTGATACAATACGCCATTCTCCAGGGCTGCATCAGCGCATCAGGGATTCCATGTGACGGAGGGTGGATGCATGTATCCTCGCTAACGGAGGAGATTTTGAACATTTCCTGTAACAAAGTGTTTGAAGTCACGCTGGTACGTTCTGTTGCTGTGTGTTTCCATTCCATGATTAATGTGATTTGAAGAGAAGTAATAAAATGAGCTCTAACATGGAAAGTGAGCGTTTCCGGACACATGTCCACATAACATATTTTCTTTCTTTGTGTGTGAGGAATATTCCTGGAAATTGAAATAAGAACACCGTGAATTCATTGTCCCAGGAAGGGGAAACTTTATTGACACATTCCTGGGGTCAGATACATCACATGATCACACTGACAGAACCACAGGCACATAGACACAGGCAACAGAGCATGCACAATGTCGGCACTAGTACAGTGTATATCCACCTTTCGCAGCAATGCAGGCTGCTATTCTCCCATGGAGACGATCGTAGAGATGCTGGATGTAGTCCTGTGGAACGGCTTGCCATGCCATTTCCACCTGGCGCCTCAGTTGGACCAGCGTTCGTGCTGGACGTGCAGACCGCGTGAGACGACGCTTCATCCAGTCCCAAACATGCTCAATGGGGGACAGATCCGGAGATCTTGCTGGCCAGGGTAGTTGACTTACACCTTCTAGAGCACGTTGGGTGGCACGGGATACATGCGGACGTGCATTGTCCTGTTGGAACAGCAAGTTCCCTTGCCGGTCTAGGAATGGTAGAACGATGGGTTCGATGACGGTTTGGATGTACCGTGCACTATTCAGTGTCCCCTCGACGATCACCTGTGGTGTACGGCCAGTGTAGGAGATCGCTCCCCACACCATGATGCCGGGTGTTGGCCCTGTGTGCCTCGGTCGTATGCAGTCCTGATTGTGGCGCTCACCTGCACGGCGCCAAACACGCATACGACCATCATTGGCACCAAGGCAGAAGCGACTCTCATCGCTGAAGACGACACGTCTCCATTCGTCCCTCCATTCACGCCTGTCGCGACACCACTGGAGGCGGGCTGCACGATGTTGGGGCGTGAGCGGAAGACGGCCTAACGGTGTGCGGGACCGTAGCCCAGCTTCATGGAGACGGTTGCGAATGGTCCTCGCCGATACCCCAGGAGCAACAGTGTCCCTAATTTGCTGGGAAGTGGCGGTGTGGTCCCCTACGGCACTGCGTAGGATCCTACGGTCTTGGCGTGCATCCGTGCGTCGCTGCGGTCCGGTCCCAGGTCGACGGGCACGTGCACCTTCCGCCGACCACTGGCGACAACATCGATGTACTGTGGAGACCTCACGCCCCACGTGTTGAGCAATTCGGCGGTACATCCACCCGGCCTCCCGCATGCCCACTATACGTCCTCGCTCAAAGTCCGTCAACTGCACATACGGTTCACGTCCACGCTGTCGCGGCATGCTACCAGTGTTAAAGACTGCGATGGAGCTCCGTATGCCACGGCAAACTGGCTGACACTGACGGCGGCGGTACACAAATGCTGCGCAGCTAGCGCCATTCGACGGCCAACACCGCGGTTCCTGGTGTGTCCGCTGTGCCGTGCGTGTGATCATTGCTTGTACAGCCCTCTCGCAGTGTCCGGAGCAAGTATGGTGGGTCTGACACACCGGTGTCAATGTGTTCTTTTTTCCATTTCCAGGAGTGTATATGTGTGTGTGTGTGTGTGTGTGTGTGTGTGTGTGTGTGTGTGTGTGTGTGTGTGTCAAGTTAAAATCTCATTAATGGCAAGCTGTTCATGTCATACCTGGTAATCTCTTTTTCATAATGAAAATTGTTGAGCTATTTGAATTTGTTTTGAAATTATTTTTTTAAGAAATGCCAGACTTCAAAATTAATTATTGAGAAAGTTTCAAAATAAAAAGGTATCTTTAGCAGTGTGTGTTATTTCAGCAGCACATCCTGGCCCCAACTTCCACGATAACGTGTTGGAATAACATGTGTACCTGAGTTGTTGTTTGTGAACCGCCCTATTTGACGGTTTATGTGTGACGTCAGACAACGCGGCTGAGTGCCGTGCTTGGAACTTATAACGAGCGTACTGCATGCGGCTCGGCTGTACACGCACAGCGGCGTGTCCCGAAAGAACACAACGGGTGATTACACTTGTCCAGCTCTCCAGGGAACAATCGACCCCGGATATCGCGCGGCGAGACCCACCAGAGGCGGCGATAGCGGCTATCTGGCCCCTCGGCCCGCTTTCAGCGACAACACGTCTGGTCTGTTCCCACACCCGCCCTGCAGTTCTCTCTGCCTAGGCTCGGCATGCGTCTGACACACCCACCTAACCGTTCGCTCGAGTCCACTGCGAACGGAGCCGTACTTCAGTGACTTTCTAAAGCGACTCCCACTCGCTCACTACAATTGACAGGTGGCGTCAGAAAGGTCTCAACGACTTTGGAATTATGTACACTACTGGCCATTAAAATTGCTACACCACGAACATGACGTGCTGCAGACGCGAAATTTAACCGACAGGAAGAAGATGCTGTGATATGCAAATGATTAGCTTTTCAGAGCAGTCACACAAGGTTGGCGCCGGTGGCGACACCTACAACGTGCTGACATGAGGAAAGTTTTCAACCGATTTCTCATACACAAACAGCAGTTGACCGGCGTTGCCTGGTGAAACGTTGTTGTGATGCCTCGTGTAAGGAGGAGAAATGCGTACCATCACGTTTCCGACTTTGATAAAGGTCGGATTGTAGCATATCGCGATTGCAGTTTATCGTATCGCGACAATGCAGCTCGCGTTGGTCGAGATCCAATGACTGTCAGCAGAATACGGAATCGGTGGGATCAGGAGGGTAATACGGAACGCCGAGCTGGATCCCAACGGCTTCGTATCACCAGCAGTCGAAATGACAGGCATCTTATCCGCATGGCTGTAACGGATCGTGCAGCCACGTCTCGATCCCTGAGTCAACAGATGGGGAGGTTTGCAAGACAACAACCATCTGCACGAACAGTTCGACGACGTTTGCAGCAGGATGGACTATCAGCTCGGAGACCACAGCTGCGGTTACCCTTGACGCTGCATCACAGACAGGAGCGGCTGCAATGGTGTACTCAACGACGAAGCTGGGTGCACGAATTGGAAAACGTAATTTTTTCGGGTGAATCCAGGTTCTGTTTACAGCACCATGATGGTCGCATCCGCGTTTCGCGACATCGCGGTAAACGCACATTGGAAGCGTGTAATCGTCATGGCCATACTGGCATATTACCCGGCGTGATGGTATGGGGTGCCATTGGTTACACGTCTCGGTCACCTCTTGTTCGCATTGACGGCACTTTGAACAGTGGACGTTACATTTCAGATGTGTTACGACCCGTGGCTCTATCCTTCGTTCGATCCCTGCGAAATCCTACATTTCAGCAGGATAATGCACGACCGCATGTTGCGGGTCCTGTACGGGCATTTCTGGATAAAGAAAATGTTCGACTGCTGCCCTGGCCAGAACATTCTCCAGATCTCTCACCAATTGAAAACGTCTGGTCAATGGTAGCCGAGCAACTGGCTCGTCACAATACGCCAGTCACTACTCTTGATGAACTGTGGTATCGTGTTGAAGCTGCATGGGCAGCTGTACCTATACACACCATCCAAGCTGTGTTTGACTCAATGCCCAGGCGTATCGAGGCTGTTATTACGGCCAGAGGTGGTTGTTCTGGGTACTGATTTCTCAGAATCTATGCACCCAAATTGCGTGAAAATTTAATCACATGTGAGTTCTAGTGTAATATATTTGTCCAATGAATACCCGTTTTCATCTGTATTTCTTCTTGGTGTAGCAATTTTAATGGCCAGTAGTGTAGCTCTGACGTAATGCACTCGTAAGTAAACTGCCCTGACCATAACTGACAATTGCAACGTGCTGAGGACACTGCAGAGGTGCAGTTCATGATCAAATAAAACAGTGGAACCAGCGGGTACGGCTACCATCTGCATTTCAGTCGAAGTATCGAAGTATTCATTTCCCGTGGTGTTCCCACATATTAGTGACCTAGTGCAGTGGCCATCATTTTTTTTCCCTTAAGAGCCAATATTGACGTTGTAGGGAAACACCATGGGCCGCCTAGGATATTAGGGCTAGGGGGGCGAAAAGTGGCCACTCAAAGACAGAAATTCAATTTTTATCATACCCTGGTTATTGATACAAACTTACCACTTACACATTTTGAATCTACGCATTAGAGGATGACTCATTAAACTGAAACAGTTGAGTATGTCTCGGTTGCAAAATACTAATACGGATTCTTTACAGAAAAATGGAAAAAGTGGTAGAAGCCAACCTTGGGGAAGGTAAGTTTGGTTTCTGGAGAAATGTAGGAATACACGAGGTGATATTGACCCTACAGTTTTGCATAGAAGATTGGTTGAGGAAAGGCAAACGTACGTTATAGCATTTGTACTTAGAGAAAGCTTTTGACAATGTTGACTGGAATACTCTCTTTCAAATTCTAAAGGTGGTATGGATAAAATACAAAGAGCGAAAGGCTATTCCCAATGTATGTAGAAACCGGATGGCATAAGAGTTGAGGGGCTCGAAAGGAATGCAGTGGTTGAGAAGGTGTAGCACCGAAAATGTAGATACGAGGGTGGTTTGCAAAGTTCTCGAAACGGAACAGAAAAAAGTACTTACCTCACTGAAACGTTCTTATTTTTCAATGTAGTCTCCTTGTAGATTGACACACTTGGACCAACGATGTTCCAAGTGCCTTGATCCTATCTCGAAAATGAGTTTCCTCCAGACCTGCAAAATAATTGCCGACTGCGGCTATCTATTCTTCGTTTGAAGTGAATCTTCGTCCACGAAGAAAAATTTTCAGTTTTGGGAAGAGATGGAAGCCTGACGGAGCCATATCAGGTGAATAAGGCCGGTGTGGAAACAATTCATACCTTGTTGTTGTTGTTGTTGTTGTTGTTGTTGTTGTCTTCAGTCCAGAGACTGGTTTGATGCACCTCTCCATGCTACTCTATCCTGTGCAAGCTTCTTCATCTCCCTGTACCTACTGCACCCTACATCCTTCTGAATCTGCTTACCGTATTCATCTCTTAGTCTCCGTCTACGGCTTTTACCCTCCATTCTACCCTCCTATAATACATTGGTGATCCCTTGATGCCTCAGAACATGTCCTACCAACTGATCACTTCTTCTAGTCAAGTTGTGCCATAAATTTCTCTTCTCCCCAATTCTATTCAGTACCTCCTAATTGATTACGTGATCTACCTATCTAATCTTCAGCACTTTTCTTTAGCACCACATTTTGAAAGCTTCTATTCTCTTCTTGTCTAAACTATTTATTGTCCATGTTTCATTTCCATACAGGGCTACACTCCATACAATACTTCCAGAAATGACTTCCTGACACTTAAATCAATACTCGATGTTAACAAATTTCTCTTCTGCAGAAACGCTTTCGTTGCCATTGCCAGTCTACATTTTATATCCTCTCTACGTCGACCATCATCAGTTATTTTGCACCCCAAATAGCAAAACTCCTTTACTACTTTAAGTGTCTCATTTCCTAATCTAATACCCTCAACATCACCCGACTTAATTCGACTACATTCCATGATCCTCGTTTTGCTTTTGTTGATGTTCATCTTATACCCTCCTTTCAAGACACTGTCCATTCCGTTCAGCTGCTCTTCCAAGTCCTTTGCTGTCTCTGACAGAATTACAATGTCATCGGCGAACCTCAAAGTTTTTATTTCTTCTCCATGGATTTTAATACCTACTCCGAATTTTTCTTTTGTTTCCTTTACTGCTTGCTCAATATACAGACTCAATAACATAGGGGATTAGCTAAAACCGTGTTTCGTGCCCCTCGACTCTTAAAACTGACATCTGGTTTCTGTACAAATTGTAAACAACCTTTCGCTCCCTGTATTTTATCCCTACCACCTTAAGAAATTGAAAGAGAGTATTCTAGTCAACATTGTCAAAAGCCTTCTCTAAGTCTACAAATGCTAGAAACGTAGGTTTGCCTTTCCTCAATCTATTTTCTAAGATACGTTGTAGGGTCAGTATTGCCTCACGTGTTCCAACATTTCTACGGAATCCAAACTGATCTTCCCCGAGGTCGGCTTCTATCAGGTTTTCCATTTGTATGTAAAGAATTCGTGTTAGTATTTTGCAGTCATGGTTTATTAAACTGATAGTTCGGTAATTTTCACATCTGTCAATGCCTGCTTTCTTTGGGATTGGAACTATTATACTGTTCTTGAAGTCTGAGGATATTTCGCCTGTTTCATACATCTTGCTCGCCAGACGGTAGAGTTTCGTCAGGACTGGCTCTCCCAAGGCCGTCAGTAGTTCTAATGGAATGTTGTCTACCCCCAGGGCGTTGTTTCGACTCAGGTCTTTCAGTGCTCTGTCAAACTCTTCATGCAGTATCATGTCTCCTATTCCATCTTCATCTACATTCTCTTCCATTTCTATAACATTGTCCTCAAGTACATCGTCCTTGTATAGACCCTCGATATACTCCTTCCACCTTTCTGCTTTCCCTTCTTTGCTTAGAACTGGGTTTCCATCTGAGCTCTTGATATTCATACTTCTTTTTTCTCCAAAGGTCTCTTTAATTTTCCTGTAGGCAGTATTTATCTTTCCCCTAGTGATATGTGGCTCTACATCCTTACATTTGTCCTCTAGCCATCGCTGCTTAGCCGTTTTGCACTGTCTGTCCATCTCATTTTTGAGACGTTTGTATTCCTTTTTGCCTGCTTCATTTACTGCATTTTATATTTTCTGCTTTCATCAATTAGATTCAATATCTCTTCTGTTACCCAAGGATTTCTATTAGCCCTCGTCTTTTTACCTACTTGATCCTCTGCTTCCTTCACTATTTCGTCTCTCAAAGCTACCCATTCTTCTTCTACTGTATTTCTTTCTCCCATTCTTGTCAATCGTTGCCTAATGCTCTCCCTGAAGCTCTCTACAACCTTTGGTTCTTTCTGTTTATCCAGGTCCCATCTCCTCAAATTACCACCTTTTTGCAATTTCTTCGGTTTTAATCTACAGTTCATAACCTACAGATTGTGGTCAGAGTCCACATCTGCCCCTGGAGATGTCTTACAATTTAAAACCTGGTTCCTAAATCTCTGTCTTACCATTATATAATCTATCTGACACCTTCTAGTATCTCCAGGATTCTTCCATGTATACAACCTTCTTTCATGATTCTTGAACTAAATGTTAGCTATGATTAAGTTATGCTCTGTGCATAATTCTACAAGGCGGCTTCCTCTTTCATTTCTTCCCCCCAATCCATATTCACCTACTACGTTTCCTTCTCTCCCTTTTCCTACTATCGAATTCCAGTCACCCATGAGTATTAAATTTTCGCCTCTCTTCGCTATCTGAATAATTTCTTTTATCTCATCATACATTTCATCAATCTCTTCATCTGCAGAGCTAGTTGGCATATAAACTTGTACTACTGTAGTAGGTGTGGGCTTCGTGTCTATCTTGGCCACAGTAATGCGTTCACTATGCTGTTTGTTTTAGCTTACCCGCACTCCTATTTTCCTATTCATTATTAAACCTATTCCTGCATTATCCCTATTTGATTTTGTATTTATAACCCTGTGTTCACCCGACCAGAAGTCTTGTTCCTCCTGCCACCGAACTTCACTAATTCCCACTATATCTAACTTTAACCTATCCATTTCCCTTTTTAAATTTTCTAACCTACCTGCTCGATTGAGGGACCTGACATTCCACGCTCCGATCCGTAGAACGACAGTTTTATTTCTCCTGATAACGACTTCCTCTTGAGTAGTCCCCGCCCGGAGATCCGAATGGGGGACTATTTTACCTCCGGAATATTTTACCCAAGAGGACGCCATCATAATTTAATCATACAGTAAAGCTGCATGACCTCGAGAAAAATTACGGCTGTAGTTTCCCCTTGCTTTCAGCCGTTCGCAGTACCAGCACAGCAAGGCCGTTTTGGTTAGTGTTACAAGGCCAGATCAGTCAATCATCCAGACTGTTGCCCCTGCAACTACTGAAAAGGCTGCTGCCCCTCTTCAGGAACCACACGTTTGTCTGGCCTCTCAACAGATACCCCTCCGTTGTGGTTGCACCTGCGGTACGGCTATCTGTATCGCTGAGGCACGCAAGCCTCCCCACCAATGGCAAGGTCCATGGTTCATGGGGGCGGGGAGTAAAACATATATCAAAGAAAAGAACCAAAAGGTAGGCCAGGAGTCTAATGTCTCTGTGCTATCTAAAACACAGTAAATAATTGACCAGTTTCTTCATGAATAGCATATATTGGATAATAACAAAGACATAGATGAATCAATATATTTATAAGCATGATGCTACCGTTTTTTCGTGTAACTGTGGAGTACTTATGGCCTGACGATAGCAATCGGCCACTTTGACCTCCAATAACTCATGTACTATTTAAGTTACATGCTTGTAATTCATACCAATTCTGGTTTACACTAATAGCTTTTTAAAGACACGGCGATCGACAAAAACGGATGAAACGTTTAGATTTTGGATATTCATTGCTGGGTGTTACTTGTATAATTTACGATCAGATACTAAACTTTAAACTAATAACGATATTGAAAATCTGATTACTTCATGAGAAGTGCAAATAATAGTAATGTACATGTTTCTTTTTGAGGTTTCACGATTCATCTGGCTGCTATTAATTTCTAGACGAACTGTGAAATATCTGCCATTAAGGTTTTACAAAGTCCGCTCTCCCGGCGTGTCTCCTTCACCGACACAGCGTCACTTTGGAATTCCAAGCCACGCTACCGATGGACCACGTGGTGCGGCCGTTGTGCAGCATCATGCGGTTGCTAACGAGCCGCGGCTAGCCGGGCGCCCCGAGCGCTGGCCGCCAACTCTGCACTTAGAATACTTTCAGGGCGGCAAAACTCGCCCGTTACCTCACATGTTTCTAAATTTCGCGTTACGTTACACTGAGATTACTGAAAGTCATTTTTTTACATAACAAAGCTTATGTCAAGCCAGTCATTTACGTAACCAGCAATTTCATTTATTTTACTTTCAAAATTTAGTGTTTCTGAATAAGTAACTGCAAAGTCAACGCTTTCTGATTCATTTATTATCTCGTGAACTGTTGTGCTGTGAAGAAGCGCGACGACCTTCTGTTGCCGCGCCAGTGATTATTGCTTAATTTCTTTGCAGTTACCTTTCTCAATATTCTGGAGATTCATTGCCCTGGCCGGCTGGCGGCCGTTTAATTATCCCCCTCTTTAGCTAATCAGTGTTTTCTTCGTGTTATCAGTGATTTTTGTAGTAATTATTACGTGCTAACCTGTTCCTCCCTGCACGGTTTGTGATCGATTGCACTACATTCCACCCATTTCAAAATAATCATCAGTTTTCAGCTTAAGTTTAGAATAGATTTCTCCTTCAACTAACCGGTTTTTTTTCCCTTCTGTAACGATAGCCTTACTCCCTGCAAAATGTCATTAGGCATATGCGATACCAGTCAGTTACATCGCAATCCAGTAGGCCGATTAGGAAGCAGGACATTACAAATGGAGTGAGACTGGGCTGTGGCCCATGCCCGATGTTATTCAATCTGTACAATGAACGGGCAGTAAGGGGAACCAAAGAAAAACTTGGAGTAGGAATTAAAGTGCAGGGAGAAGAAATAAAAACGTTGAGGTTTGCCAATGGCGCTGTAAGACAGCAAAGGACTTGAAAGAGCAGTTGAACAGAATCGATAATATCTTGAAAGGAAGATATAAGATAAAAATCAACAAAAGCAAATCGAGGATAATCGAATATAGTCGAATTAAAACAGGTGATGCTGAGGGAATTAGATTAGGAAACGAGGCACTTAAAATAGTAGATGAGTTCTGCTATTTGGGCAGCAAAATAACTGATGATGGTCTAAGTAAAGAGGACACAGTAATTGCAATACGAGACACTGTCAGAAATGTTTACTAAATCTTTCGAATGGTTTGTTTTTCTTTTTTACTCACTGCATTATGAAGGGTGGCGCACGAAAAACTGGCCCCGAGTCGAGACTGCTCGCCAATTACGCAGGAATTGTTGGCGCCAAAAGAATACTTTTTTGTTTTTGGTCATCAGTCTACTGACTGGTTTGATGCGGCCCGCCACGAATTCCTTTCCTGTGCTAACCTCTTCATCTCAGAGTAGCACTTGCAACCAACGTCCTCAATTAGTTGCTTGACGTATTCCAATCTCTGTCTTCCTCTACAGTTTTTGCCCTCTACAGCTCCCTCTAGTACCATGGAAGTCATTCCATCATGTCTTAGCAGATGTACTATCATCCTGTCCCTTCTCCTTATCAGTGTTTCCCACATATTCCTTTCCGATTCTGCGTAGAACCTCCTCATTCCTTACCTTATCAGTCCACCTAATTTTCAACATTCGTCTATAGCACCACGTCTCAAACGCTTCGATTCTCTTCTGTTCCGGTTTTCCCACAGTCTGTTTCACTACCATACAATGCTGTACTCCAGACGTACATCCTCAGAAATTTCTTCTTCAAATTAAGGCCGGTATTTGATATTAGTAGACTTCTCTTGGCCAGAAATGCCTTTTTTGCCATAGCGAGTCTGCTTTTGATGTCCTCCTTGCTCCGTCCGTCATTGGTTATTTTACTGCCTAGGTAGCAGAATTCCTTAACTTCATTGACTTCGTGACCATCAATCCTGATGTTAAGTTTCTCGCTGTTCTCATTTCTACTACTTCTTATTACCTTCGTCTTTCTCCGATTTACTCTCAAACCATACTGTGTACTCATTAGACTGTTCATTCCGTTCAGCATATCATTTAATTCTTCTTCACTTTTACTCAGGATAGCAATGTCATCAGCGAATCGTATCATTGATATCCTTTCACCTTGTATTTTAATTCCACTCCTGAACCTTTCTTTTATTTCCATCATTGCTTCCTCGATGTACAGATTGAAGAGTAGGGGCGAAAGGCTACAGCCTTGTCTTACACCCTTCTTAATACAAGCACTTCGTTCTTGATCGTCCACTCTTATTATTCCCTCTTGGTTGTTGTACATATTGTATATGACCCGTCTCTCCCTATAGCTTACCCCTACTTTTTTCAGAATCTCGAACAGCTTGCACCATTTTATATTGTCGAACGCTTCTTCCAGGTCGACAAATCCTATGAAAGTGTCTTGATTTTTCTTTAGCCTTGCTTCCATTATTAGCCGTAACGTCAGAATTGCCTCTCTCGTCCCTTTACTTTTCCTAAACCCAAAATGATCGTCACCTAGCGCATTCTCAATTTTCTTTTCCATTCTTCTGTATATTATTCTTGTAAGCAGCTTCGATGCATGAGCTGTTAAGCTGATTGTGCGATAATTCTCGCACTTGTCAGCTCTTGCCGTCTTCTGAATTGAGTGGATGATGCTTTTCCGAAAGTCAGATGGTACACTCCTGGAAATGGAAAAAAGAACACATTGACACCGGCCAAGTAACAGTCGTATTTTAATACGTCACCAACTGGTTCAGAAGTTGATCATTCAACGAGGCAGCAACCAAAATTCAGGTACCAGTTACGACTCAATGTAAAAATCTCAATAAAAAATGAATCTCTCTCTCTCTCTCTCTTTCCCTCCCTCTCTCTCTCTCCAAACACATATATAAATATTCATATTATTAAAAAAAAAGTCATTTTATAAATGTAATACCAAGATTACCGATAGTGACTTCAACAGGACTACTACTGAATACCTTGTACCACATAGCATGGACTCTATTCTAGTTAAGCATCAAGTTCATGTAAATAAACAACCGTATTAATCAACGTGTGCATCTGAGTTCCATACGGCACAAGACTCCACAGGCAGAGCGGAGGCAGGCCTGCGTGAAGTCAGGATAGCTGTCGGGAGCCTTTGAAGCATCAGCGACGCCAGTAAAGCATTATTGGAGTTCAATTATTTATTCACAATGTTTACAAGTCGTCTTCCAGCTGACGTCCGTCCAGTCAGCGTTTGCTCGCCCAAGAGGTGACGTCAGCTACGCTGGCGGAGCGACGGCTGCCCAGCGCAAAGTGGTTCTCGCGCCAGCTGCGGAGTGTACTGGCTCCCGCTCCGAATTCTGCGATGGCCCTCGATGACGCATCCGCGATGCACCTGGTGTCTGTAGTCGTGTGGTCGGTTGATCTGCTCCCTACCCCTGGTAGGATTCAGCACCAGAAGGCGCCTCTGTGTTGAACAGGGTCCAGAACCGTGCTGCTGCTACAGTCGCAGGTTCGAATCCTGCCTCAGGCATGGATGTGTGTGATGTCCTTAGGTTAGTTAGGTTTAAGTAGTTCTAAGTCTAGGGGACTAGTGACCTCAAATGTTAAGTCCTATAGTGCTCAGAGCCATTTGAACCATTTGTTGAACAGGAATATGGTCCCTGAGAGGCCCTGTTGTTGGGCATCCGCGATGCTGCTGGTGTCGGTAGCCGTGTGGTTGGTTGATCTGCTCCCTACCCCTGGTAGGATTCAGCACCAGAAGGCGCCTCTGTGTTGAACAGGGTCCAGAACCGGGCTGCTGCTACAGTCGCAGGTTCGAATCCTGCCTCAGGCATGGATGTGTGTGATGTCCTTAGGTTAGTTAGGTTTAAGTAGTTCTAAGTCTAGGGGACTAGTGACCTCAAATGTTAAGTCCTATAGTGCTCAGAGCCATCTGAACCATTTGTTGAACAGGAATATGGTCCCTGAGAGGCCCTGTTGTTGGGCATCCGCGATGCTCCTGGTGTCGGTAGCCGTGTGGTCGGTTGATCTGCTCCCTACCCCTGGTAGGATTCAGCACCAGAAGGCGCCTCTGTGTTGAACAGGGTCCAGAACCGGGCTGCTGCTACAGTCGCAGGTTCGAATCCTGCCTCAGGCATGGATGTGTGTGATGTCCTTAGGTTAGTTAGGTTTAAGTAGTTCTAAGTCTAGGCGACTAGTGACCTCAAATGTTAAGTCCTACAGTGCTCAGAGCCATTTGAACCATTTGTTGACCAGGAATATGGTCCCTGAGAGGCCCTGTTGTTGGGCATCCGCGATGCTCCTGGTGTCGGTAGCCGTGTGGTCGGTTGATCTGCTCCATACCACTGGTAGGATTCAGCACCAGAAGGCGCCTCTGTGTTGAACAGGGTCCTGAACCGTGCTGCTGCTACAGTCGCAGGTTCGAATCCTGCCTCAGGCATGGATGTGTGTGATGTCCTTAGGTTAGTTAGGTTTAAGTAGTTCTAAGTCTAGGGGACTAGTGACCTCAAATGTTAAGTCCTATAGTGCTCAGAGCCATCTGAACCATTTGTTGAACAGGAATATGGTCCCTGAGAGGCCCTGTTGTTGGGCATCCGCGATGCTCCTGGTGTCGGTAGCCGTGTGGTCGGTTGATCTGCTCCATACCCCTGGTAGGATTCAGCACCAGAAGGCGCCTCTGTGTTGAACAGGGTCCAGAACCGGGCTGCTGCTACAGTCGCAGGTTCGAATCCTGCCTCAGGCATGGATGTGTGTGATGTCCTTAGGTTAGTTAGGTTTAAGTAGTTCTAAGTCTAGGGGACTAGTGACCTCAAATGTTAAGTCCTATAGTGCTCAGAGCCATCTGAACCATTTGTTGAACAGGAATATGGTCCCTGAGAGGCCCTGTTGTTGGGCATCCGCGATGCTCCTGGTGTCGGTAGCCGTGTGGTCGGTTGATCTGCTCCATACCCCTGGTAGGATTCAGCACCAGAAGGCGCCTCTGTGTTGAACAGGGTCCAGAACCGGGCTGCTGCTACAGTCGCAGGTTCGAATCCTGCCTCAGGCATGGATGTGTGTGATGTCCTTAGGTTAGTTAGGTTTAAGTAGTTCTAAGTCTAGGGGACTAGTGACCTCAAATGTTAAGTCCTATAGTGCTCAGAGCCATCTGAACCATTTGTTGAACAGGAATATGGTCCCTGAGAGGCCCTGTTGTTGGGCATCCGCGATGCTCCTGGTGTCGGTAGCCGTGTGGTCGGTTGATCTGCTCCATACCCCTGGTAGGATTCAGCACCAGAAGGCGCCTCTGTGTTGAACAGGGTCCAGAACCGGGCTGCTGCTACAGTCGCAGGTTCGAATCCTGCCTCAGGCATGGATGTGTGTGATGTCCTTAGGTTAGTTAGGTTTAAGTAGTTCTAAGTCTAGGCGACTAGTGACCTCAAATGTTAAGTCCTACAGTGCTCAGAGCCATTTGAACCATTTGTTGACCAGGAATATGGTCCCTGAGAGGCCCTGTTGTTGGGCATCCGCGATGCACCTGGTGTCGGTAGCCGTGTGGTCGGTTGATCTGCTCCCTACCCCTGGTAGGATTCAGCACCAGAAGGCGCCTCTGTGTTGAACAGGGTCCTGAACCGTGCTGCTGCTACAGTCGCAGGTTCGAATCCTGCCTCAGGCATGGATGTGTGTGATGTCCTTAGGTTAGTTAGGTTTAAGTAGTTCTAAGTCTAGGGGACTAGTGACCTCAAATGTTAAGTCCTATAGTGCTCAGAGCCATTTGAACCATTTGTTGAACAGGAATATGGTCTCTGAGAGGCCCTGTTGTTGGCTTCCACGTCGAAGTCCGGTACTGGCAGCAGTCTGCGATGTGGTTTTGTTTCGAAGACAGTTTCATCAGTAGGTGGTAGGAGGCGAGCAGCGTGAAGTTCATACGGTGAAGACCATCATCTCGAGTACATCTTTGGCTAGTTTACAGACTATGCTCGTGCATCTGGGACATGGGTTGGCTATAGTATCATAATCACAGAATAGAGTGCTATTACTGTGAATGACACCGGTGCCACAGATCAAGAGCTGGAAAGCTGAAGTATTTAATGGGCGCTATCGTAAGGCTGTGACGCAAATCTCGGTTCGTAATGACCGAATGCGTCCTCCCTATTCTCCTACATCCACTGAAGAGGCTGTTAACTGCTCTGTCGGTCCCTCGCTATGTGCTCTTATGAAGACTTTCGTGCAACATGCCTACCGAGCTAACAAATGTGCTTGTCACGCTTCCTGTCGTTTTCCGTCCTCTTTTTTGCTGAAAGCTTATTCCTTACTCAGCAGAGTCGTTGCTCTGATCCACGTACGACGTAGTGACTCGCTTCCTCCGTCTACCTTTATCTCTGGCAAGACTTCAATATGCCAGAGGCAATGGGACTGAGTTTTTAAATTTTTTTCCTGATTTCTACCCCTTACTATTCTGTGCCGTAACAGTTCAGCTCTTAGTTTCGAACCGTTGCCGGATTGTAGAAGGGATGGACAAGATCCCTGGAAGAGAGGCGCGTTTCATCACACGATCGTTTATTAACCGAGACAGCATTACTGATGCATTGAACGAACTCCAGCGACAGACAATACGTGAGAGATTTGGTGCTCCAAGGAGAAATTTACTGTAGAAACTCCGACAGATTACGTTCCAAGAGAATACAACAGCCTAGATTGCATAAAATACTTTCTTGTTTAAGACAACTAGTTTCGACAGACTTTGCTGTTAACTGTGATTTCTGGCGTTCCTCAAGGTTGTGTTATAGGCCCTTTGCTGTTCCATATCTATATAAATGATTTAGGAGACAATCTAAGCAGCCGTCTTAGTTTGTTTGCAAATGATGCCGTTTTTTATCGATTAGTAAAGTCACCAGAAGATCAAAACAAATTGCAACACGATTTAGAAAAGACATCTGTATGGTGCGAAAATTGGAATTGGCTCTAAATAATGAAAAGTGTGAGGTCATCCACATGAGTGCTGAAAGGAACCGGTTAAACTTCGTTTATACGATAAATCAGTCAAATCTTAAGGCCGTAAATTCAACTAAATGCCTAGGAATTACGATTACGAACAACTTAAAAAGCAACACAGAAAATTTTGTGGGGAAGGCTAGTCAAAGAGTGCGTTTTATTGGCAGGACACTTCGTAAATGTAACAGATCTACTGAAGAGACTGCCTAGACTACGCTTGTCCGTCCTCTTTCAGAATACTGCTGCGCCGTCTGGGATTCTTACCAGATAGACTGACTGACTACATCGAGGAAGTTCAAAGAAAGCAGCAAGTTTTGTACTATCGCGAAATATGGGAGAGAGTGCCACTGAGATGATACAGGATTTGCCGTGGACATCGCAAAAACAAGGCCATTTTTCGTTACGGCGGTGTCTTATCACGAAATTTCAATCACCATCTTTCCCCTCCGAATGCGAAAATACTACGCCGACTACATAGGGAGAAACGATCATCACAACAACATAAGGGAGATAAGAGCTCGCAAGAAAAGATAATAGGAATTCGTTTTCCCCGCGCGCAGTTCGGGACTGGAATAATAGAGAATTATTGTGAAGTTGCTTCGGTGAATCCTGTGCCAGGCACTGAAATGTAATTTACAGAGTACCCATGAAGATGTAGATGCTACCATCACCAGATCTTAAAAATCTTTTATTGCGGAAAACCCGTTCATTTTACGTTGAACATCACGCGAGATTGTCAAGTGTACAGCTAAGTCTGGCGAAACTGGTTGTCTTAAACAAAGAAATGTTTTCTGCGATCTACGCTGCTGAATATTTTTTAGCAATTAATTGCCGGCCGGTGTGGCCGAGCGGTTATAGACGCTTCAGTCTGGAACAGCACGACCGCTACGGTCGCAGGTTCGAATCCTGCCTCGGGCATAGATGTGTGTGATGTCCTTAGGTTAGTTAGGTTTAAGTAGTTCTAAGTTCTAGGGGACTGATGACCACAGTAGTTAAGTCCCATAATGTTCAGAGCCATTTGAACCATTTTTTTTCTCCTGGGTCCGTCAACATTGACATTAGACTGTTGATGACAGGAAACATATTGCCTAGT
Organism: Schistocerca nitens; assembly: GCF_023898315.1. NCBI lineage: Eukaryota > Metazoa > Arthropoda > Insecta > Orthoptera > Acrididae > Schistocerca > Schistocerca nitens. Next base: position 64,062,984 of record NC_064623.1, on the reverse strand, counting down.
CGGCCGAGTCTCGTTTCAAATTGTACCGAGTGGATGGACGTGTACGGGCATGAGGACAACCTCCTGAGTCCATGGACCCTGCATGTCAGCACGGGACTGTTCAAGCTGGTGGAGGCTCTGTAATGTTTTGGAGCGTTTGCAGTTGGAGTGATTCAAACGGTTCAAATGGCTCTGAGCACTATGGGATTTAACATCTGAGGTCATCAGTCCCCTAGAACGTAGACTTAAACCTAACTAACCTAAGGACATCACACACATCCATGCCCGAGGCAGGATTCGAATCTGCGACCGTAGCGGTCGCGCGGTTTCAGACTGAAGCGCCTAGAACCGCTCGGCCACTCCGGGCGGCAGTTGGAGTGATGTGGGACCCCTGATACGTATAGATATGACTGTGACAGGTGACACGTACTTAAGCATGCTTTCTGATCACCTGCATCCATTCATGTCGATTCGGCAATCGGACGGACTTGGGCAATTCCAGCAGGACAATGCGATACCCCACACGTCCAGAATTGCTACAGAGTGGCTCCAGAAACACTTTTCTGAGTTTAAACACTACCGCTGTGTGCTCGCAGGCGCCCTGTACGGTATTAGGTAGGTGTACCAGTTTCTTTGGTTATTCGGCGTGTTATATATGTACGATTATCGCTTTGTAGAAATCGATGCACGTATAGCCGTTTGCTCCCCTGTATCTGATGCCAGTGATGATTTGTTGTAAACGCGAAATCCGTTTTTTTTCTTTTTTTTGACCAATAAAACATTTCCAGTGCAAAAAAAAAAATGGTTCAAATGGCTCTAAGCACTATTAACATCTATGGTCATCAGTCCCCTAGAACTTAGAACTACGTAAACCTAACTAACCTAAGGACTTCACACAACACCCAGTATTTCCAGTACAGCTCGTGCTGTATAGAAGATGTCTTTTAATAAGAAGCTGCAGTCTCATCTGAGTCTTCATTTCGGCAGATCCCTGCAATTTCCACACAAAATTTTTTGATCGGAGTTAGCGCCACCCCCAATGAGAGTGCGACACATGTTTATGTGCAATTTTTAACAGCCTCGGTCATGAAATAGTTTTCATCTCTGACGGAGGCATAAGCCAGAAGACGTGGTGTTTCATCCACAGACGTGTTCGAAATTGCTGGCTATTTTCAACGCCCACTCACTTAGGAAGCGACGGTTAAAAATTGAACGATAACAAACACCCATGCCGTGTTGACGGTTCTTTTTCTGCTTGAAGGACGACTTTGCTTGCACACACACACACACACACACACACACACACACACACACACACGCCGTTCGCACGTTTCGCTGCACCTTATCATAGTAAATATACTCTCGGGGTATTTAAAGCCAGTTTTAACACGACCGACTTTCTGGTCCAAATCGGTTTCTCGTTGATGATGCGCGCCGCGATCTAACATCTCGAATACTTTCCTCCTTCCCTCGTGGCTACAAATTACGTCGTAAAGTTTTAGTAAACTGTTAAAAATGGTAATCCAGTGAAAAACCTCGGTGTGAAATAATGTAAATGTGGATCGAATGTACATCTCTGCCTACTTTCTTATGTTCGCCTTCCGTAGAGCGAGACTACATTTGTCCATTTTTTCGGAGAAACAGTTCGATTCCGCCATTAGGGAGAAGCGGACGGAAATGGTCTGTGGTTGCCATTGTTTCAATATGAAGAATTAAGCGAACCCAACTGACATTAATAAAGACTGGTTACATTAATGGTATAAAGGACCAGACGTCGCATACTCAAATATTTTGCTGTTGTTTTACATACGGTGTCAGTTTCATTCGAAGTCGTATTCCCAGATCATGTATCAACTTCGCAATCCAAACTATTTTTATCAAGATCTGTTCCCCATATAATTGCCTTTCCAAGAGCGCACGTGTCGTAAATTAGAAAATCAGCAGTGGGTTACAATTTTTTTTAAATAAAAAGAAATAAAAAAGAACTATCTCTCTCTCTCTCTGTCTCTCTCTCTCTCTCACACACCCACACCCACCCACCCACCCACCCACACACACACACACACACACATTTTGTATGTTCATCCCTAGCTTTCTAAACGCTATTATAATACTCTAGCCTATAAACGACCTCTTGTAGATCACGCCAACTTTACACCTACTAGATTCTGGTGGAAATCGACCATCCTGACGAGTGCGTGAAACGTGGCGGCGTTCAAATCAGTCGTCAACGATGTCGTGAATGGGTCTGTGACGTCAATTATGGCGACCGTTGCGAGTGAAGATTTCGAAACTCCCGCGTTCTCACACATTTGGTACTAGTGGACATCTTCATTTTCGTTTCGCCTCTGTTTGCGTGACATGTTGCAAAGTTTGAACGAAGACTTTTTCAAGTTTGCTACCTATGTTCTCCCACAAAAGATACCAGATATTTCAAAACCCAAAGATATTTAAGTTTTACAATACGTCGACAAAGAAAAAGCCTACACTGGGCACAAATAGTAACGTAAATAAAGGACTAACTTTTTTTCACGAAAATTGTTTCAGCCGCGAGTAAGTGAGCTCTACTGAAGATGAAAATCAGCTTTGGATGTTATTTGACATTTAGAAACAAAACAAGACACAATGGATACAGTAAAAAGGCGTTACGTACTGCCTTCTAAATATAATATGGTGTGATTCTATGTACACATATTCTCGAGCAAATAAATATTGATGTTTGGACTTACCGTTTCTCTCAGCTCTCAGCAGTATAGATAATTTACCATACGGCCTCTGCATTTTGCTTTTTTCATTAACGAACTGTATTCTTGATAGATAGTTGCTTAATGCAGTTGCTTCAGAATGGATAAAACAGGCTGATATCAAGGCCAGAGCAGGTTGACGGGCGTGGAATCGAGCAGCATGTCTTAGAAAACCACAGGTCGGAAATGTACTATTGTGGAGCTATGCCCAATAAATCTACTAAAGCGGCCGCCACTTACACACCTCAAGTTCACCCCCACTGCCGGCAGTCCACAGGCGCCAAGCGCTGTAGTTCTGTCGCCTGAAACATTTGTTGCTGCATGTACATTTAGCAGCAGTGTAGCCAATTTGGGGGAAAAGTCAGTGAATATGGGTTATTTGACAAGCAAAACAGCGACTAAAATTCATGTTTGGGATTAGCGGCTTTTTTGGGTCTGCTTGGATATACACTCCTGGAAATGGAAAAAAGAACACATTGACACCGGTGTGTCAGACCCACCATACTTGCTCCGGACACTGCGAGAGGGCTGTACAAGCAATGATCACACGCACGGCACAGCGGACACACCAGGAACCGCGGTGTTGGCCGTCGAATGGCGCTAGCTGCGCAGCATTTGTGCACCGCCGCCGTCAGTGTCAGCCAGTTTGCCGTGGCATACGGAGCTCCATCGCAGTCTTTAACACTGGTAGCATGCCGCGACAGCGTGGACGTGAACCGTATGTGCAGTTGACGGACTTTGAGCGAGGGCGTATAGTGGGCATGCGGGAGGCCGGGTGGACGTACCGCCGAATTGCTCAACACGTGGGGCGTGAGGTCTCCACAGTACATCGATGTTGTCGCCAGTGGTCGGCGGAAGGTGCACGTGCCCGTCGACCTGGGACCGGACCGCAGCGACGCACGGATGCACGCCAAGACCGTAGGATCCTACGCAGTGCCGTAGGGGACCGCACCGCCACTTCCCAGCAAATTAGGGACACTGTTGCTCCTGGGGTATCGGCGAGGACCATTCGCAACCGTCTCCATGAAGCTGGGCTACGGTCCCGCACACCGTTAGGCCGTCTTCCGCTCACGCCCCAACATCGTGCAGCCCGCCTCCAGTGGTGTCGCGACAGGCGTGAATGGAGGGACGAATGGAGACGTGTCGTCTTCAGCGATGAGAGTCGCTTCTGCCTTGGTGCCAATGATGGTCGTATGCGTGTTTGGCGCCGTGCAGGTGAGCGCCACAATCAGGACTGCATACGACCGAGGCACACAGGGCCAACACCCGGCATCATGGTGTGGGGAGCGATCTCCTACACTGGCCGTACACCACTGGTGATCGTCGAGGGGACACTGAATAGTGCACGGTACATCCAAACCGTCATCGAACCCATCGTTCTACCATTCCTACACCGGCAAGGGAACTTGCTGTTCCAACAGGACAATGCACGTCCGCATGTATCCCGTGCCACCCAACGTGCTCTAGAAGGTGTAAGTCAACTACCCTGGCCAGCAAGATCTCCGGATCTGTCCCCCATTGAGCATGTTTGGGACTGGATGAAGCGTCGTCTCACGCGGTCTGCACGTCCAGCACGAACGCTGGTCCAACTGAGGCGCCAGGTGGAAATGGCATGGCAAGCCGTTCCACAGGACTACATCCAGCATCTCTACGATCGTCTCCATGGGGGAATAGCAGCCTGCATTGCTGCGAAAGGTGGATATACACTGTACTAGTGCCGACATTGTGCATGCTCTGTTGCCTGTGTCTATGTGCCTGTGGTTCTGTCAGTGTGATCATGTGATGTACCTGACCCCAGAAATGTGTCAATAAAGTTTCCCCTTCCTGGGACAATGAATGCACGGTGTTCTTATTTCAATTTCCAGGAGTGTATTATGGAAAATTAAAGATTTTTCTTTATCATAATTCCCAAATTATACTCTATAATTGGTACCTATAATACTTCTGCAAATGATACAGAGATGCATATTCAGAAAATATGTACACCAAATACCTCTCCTGCGACTGTGGGTTCTTTAGTGCGTGAAGGGAAAGAAAGCACTTGTTTTCCATTGTGAGAAGTGAGTAAGCCTTATTCAGCGTATCCCTGACCACTTACCAACAATAATCAGTAAGAGTTTTCCTGTACTGCACCACTTATGAAACAAGAGCAACTTTCGCAGTGAACTCGCTCTTCCTCATCTAAAGAACAAAACAAGTTACAACAATGAGTCCCGTAGAACGTAGTATATAATACTGTTACGCAGTTTCCTTGCAGTGTTGAGTTACGTCAATTTCAATGTTTGATTCCCACCGTATCCGTGTGCGCATTTCGCTGGTGTTTAGCCATGGGACCTATTCATAAATCTCGTACAAACAACATTACAGATAGGTTTGGCAGTCAAGCCCTCAATTTAAAGGGTGGTTACGTTCTGTTGAATATGACGCTACAGGAGACTACTGTACCTACTGCAAACGTAAAATTAACAGAATTTATAAAGCACATTAAAACACAGAAACACAGTACATTTTCGGATCCTTTAGAAAGTTCTCGAGAACGAAAGCTTCCGTTTAAAAGCGAGACGAAAACAAATGCCATATGAAGCAGGAATCTGCATGTTCATTGCTGAACACAATTCATTTCTTATCAGAATAATGTAGAAAAACTATTTTCGGATAGCAAATGTGCCACAAAACTACAGTTACACGGAACTGAGTGCAGAGAAATTTCGCAAGTGCTGCATAAAAATGTTGGTGAAAACCGATTCAGATTAACTTTAGATGAACCAACAGATACACTAAGTGATCAAAAATATCCGGACACCCCAAAAAACGTACGTTTTTCATATTAGGTGCATTTTGCTGACACCTAGTGCCAGGTACTCCGTATCAGCGATGGCTCTGAGCACTATGGGACTTAACATCTATGGTAATCAGTCCCCTAGAACTTAGAACTACTTAAACCTAACCAACCTAAGGACATCACACAACACCCAGTCAACACGAGGCAGAGAAAATCCCTGACCTCGCCGGGAATCGAACCCGGGCGCGGGAAGCGAGAACGCTACCGCACGACCACGAGCTGCGGACCGTATCAGCGACCTCAGTAGTCATTAGACATAGTGAGAGAGCAGAATCTGGCGCTCCACGGAACTCACAGATTTCGAACGTGGACAGGTGATTGGGTGACACTTGTTTCATACGTCCTTACACGATATTTCCACACTCCTAAACGTCCCTATGTACACTGTTTCAAATGTGAAACTGGAGACTTAAAGGGACACGCACAGCACAAAAGCGTGCAGGCCGACCTCGTCTGTTGACTGACAGAGACCGCCAACAGTTGAAGAGGGTCGTAATGTGAATAGGCAGACATCTCTCCAGACCATCACACAGGAATTACAAACCACGTCATGGTCGACTGCAAGTACTATGACAGTTAAGCGTGAGGTGAGAAAACTTGGATTTCATGGTCGAGCGGCTGCTCATAAGCCACAAATGACGCCGGTAAATGCAAAACGACGCCTCGGTGTAAGGAGCGTAAACATTGGACGATTGAACAGTGGAAAAACGTTGTGTGGAGTGACGAATCACTGTACACAATGTGGCGATCCGACGGCAACGTGTGGGTACGGCGAATGCCCGGTGAATGTCACCTGCCGAGCGTGTGCAGTGCCAACAGTAAAATTCCGAAGCGGTGGTTTTATGGTGTGGTCTTGTTTTTCATGGAGTGTGCTTGCACCCCTTGTCGTTTTGCGTAGCGCTATCAGAGTACAGGCCTACATTGATGTTTTAAGCATCTTCTTGCTTCGCACTGTTGAAGAGGAATTCGGGGATGGCGGTTGTATCTTTCAACACGATCGAGCACCTGTTCATAACGCACGCCTTGTGGCGGAGTGGTTACACGACAGTAACATCCCTGTAATGGAATGGCCTGCTCAGAGTCTTGACCTGAATCCTATAGAACACTTTTAGAATGTTTTGTAACAGTTACTTCGTGCCAGGCCTCTCCGACCGACTTCGACACCTCTCCTCAGTACAGCACTCCTTGAAGAATGAGCTGCCATTCCCCAAGAAACCATCCAGCACCTGATTGAACGTATGCCTTCGAGAGTAGAAGCTGTCATCAAGGCTAAGGGTGGGCCACCACCATACTGCATTACCGATGGAGGGCGCCACAAACTTGTAAGTCATTTTCAGTCAGGTGTCCGGATACTTTTGATCACATAGTGTATATCCGTTACAAAATTACTTGGCATTTGTATAAGCTATTTCAGCGTCTCAATCCAAAAAATAGTGCCCACGTTCTTGAGTTTGGTGGAATAACAATCTGCCACAGCTAAAGCCATTGTTAATGCAACAGAAGCTTTGTTGAAGTGTCATAAACTTAACCCAGAGAATACGGCTGGGATCGTGCGAAATACAACCAAAGCATTTGAAATTGGGAACGTTATCCCTAAAAAATTACTTCAGGATTTGTAAAAGCTCATCCAGTCAGTGAGTACGAGAATTGTATACTGAAGAGCCAAAGGAACTCGTACACCTGCCCGGTATCGTGTAGGGTCCCCGCGAGCACGCAACACGCCGTGGCATGGACTCGACTAACGTCTGAAGTAGTGCTGGACGGAACTGAGACCATGAATACTGCAGGGCAGTCCATAAACACGTAAGAGTACGAGGGGTGGGGATCACCTCTCAACAGCACGCTGCAAGGTATCCCAGATATGCTTAATAATGTTCATGTTTGGGGAGTTTGGTAGCCAGCGGAAGTGTTTAAACACAGAAGAGTGTTCCTGTAGCCACTCTGTAGCAATTCTGGATGTGTGGGGTGTCGCATTGTCCTGCTGGAATTGCGCAAATCCGTCGGAATGCCCAATGGACATGAATGGATCCAGGCGCCATTTAAAACTTCCGGGCTGATAGGCCGTGATCGATGTAGAAAACTCTTCCCTGACGTTTCCTCTCCGACTGCGGGAGACATCCTCTGGGAAAAGCGGCGCACTGCAAAGAGAACTCGACGAAGTGCTGATTATATTGGCAGTGCAGAGGGCGCCACAGTCCATCACGTGGCGTCAGCTATGAGACTGTCTCTGGTAATGCCAACATTCTCGATTGAAAGTAATCGATCGTCCCACTTCCGGTGCAACGCTGACATCTAAATTTTATCCAGTTTCACACATTCCTGTTAAAATTATTACGGTGTTTACCAATATCGATAGCCTCTCTGTACATGCGCGGATGTACAGAGATATAACGCTCGTCTCAGTAAATTTTATTTCGTGTTTACCTTCCTGAAAAACATGTTTTGCTACAGCCGATTTATCCGTGTGTCCCTGGAGACAATTCCCCTTACGTTCAACAAGACGGGTGCTAACACTTGTCTTTGTCCACAACTACGAGTACAAGGAATTTTATATATCCCCAGTGTAGCCAAAGGATGTCGTGCATCTTTTGCCGATCTTAAACATTCTTTTATTTTCCGGTGGGTCTGAAAATAGTTTCCACTCCATATTTGCTAAACACTTTCCCAATGCGGTCTGTGACCTTACTAATGAACGGAAGAAATACCTTGCCGTTGGGCAGCTGCTGTTCTTCGTTGCTTCTGATTCTCTGCCTAGAGCGGAGTGCTAGATCTGTCTCATTGCTAGAATAGCCATTCTTCACGAAATTCGACTGTAGATGTTCAATCTCATCTTTTAAATAAACAAGTTCACAAATTTTGTACGCCCTTTCTACCAAGGTTTTTATTACACCTCATTTATGTCTAGGTTGGTGGTTTGAACCATTATGCAGATAACGATCAGTATCTGTTGTCTTTCTATACATATTACGGCCCAACGTGCGTCCCATCGTTTAATCACAGACACATCCAGAAAATTCAGTTGACCATTACCCTCGGTCTCCATAGTAAATCCTACCGATATTGTGGCATTATTCCGACACTGCCTCATCACAGTTTACTTTCAATATAATAGTCACTTTCATGAACAGATTGACGGGGTGGCTAACTCGTTTGTGGAAACTTTTGAACAACGGGCGCTACAGTCTGCCAGTAAGAGACCAGCCAAATGGCATCGCTATGAACAGATTGACGGGGTGACTAACTCGTTTGTGGAGACTTTTGAACAACGGGCGTTACAGTCTGCCAGTAAGAGACCAGCCAAATGGCATCGCTATGAACAGATTGACGGGGCGGCTAACTCGTTTGTGGAGACTTTTGAACAACGAGCGTCACAGTCTGCCAGTAACAGACCAGCCAAATGGCATCGCTATGAACAGATTGACGAGGTGGCTAACTCGTTTGTGGAGACTTTTGAACAACGGGCGTCACAGTCTGCCAGTAACAGACCAGCCAAATGGCATCGCTATGAACAGATTGACGAGGTGGCTAACTCGTTTGTGGAGACTTTTGAACAACGGGCGTCACAGTCTGCCAGTAACAGACCAGCCAAATGGCATCGCTATGAACAGATTGACGGGGTGGCTAACTCGTTTGTGGAGACTTTTGAACAACGGGCGTCACAGTCTGCCAGTAACAGACCAGCCAAATGGCATCGCTATGAACAGATTGACGGGGTGGCTAAGTCGTTTGTGGAGACTTTTGAACAACGGGCGTCACAGTCTGCCAGTAACAGACCAGCCAAATGGCATCGCTATGAACAGATTGACGGGGTGGCTAACTCGTTTGTGGAGACTTTTGAACAACGGGCGTTACAGTCTGCCAGTAACAGACCACCCAAATGGCATCGCTATGAACAGATTGACGGGGTGGCTAACTCGTTTGTGGAGACTTTTGAACAACGGGCGTCACAGTCTGCCAGTAACAGACCAGCCAAATGGCAAGGCTATGAACAGATTGACGGGGTGGCTAACTCGTTTGTGGAGACTTTTGAACAACGGGCGTCACAGTCTGCCAGTAACAGACCAGCCAAATGGCAAGGCTATGAACAGATTGACGGGGTGGCTAACTCGTTTGTGGAGACTTTTGAACAACGGGCGTCACAGTCTGCCAGTAACAGACCAGCCAAATGGCAAGGCTATGAACAGATTGACGGGGTGGCTAACTCGTTTGTGGAGACTTTTGAACAACGGGCGTCACAGTCTGCCAGTAACAGACCAGCCAAATGGCATCGCTATGAACAGATTGACGGGGTGGCTAACTCGTTTGTGGAGACTTTTGAACAACGGGCGTCACAGTCTGCCAGTAACAGACCAGCCAAATGGCATCGCTATGAACAGATTGACGGGGTGGCTAACTCGTTTGTGGAGACTTTTGAACAACGGGCGTCACAGTCTGCCAGTAACAGACCACCCAAATGGCAAGGCTATGAACAGATTGACGGGGTGGCTAACTCGTTTGTGGAGACTTTTGAACAACGGGCGTCACAGTCTGCCAGTAACAGACCAGCCAAATGGCATCGCTATGAACAGATTGACGGGGTGGCTAACTCGTTTGTGGAGACTTTTGAACAACGGGCGTTACAGTCTGCCAGTAACAGACCACCCAAATGGCATCGCTATGAACAGATTGACGGGGTGGCTAACTCGTTTGTGGAGACTTTTGAACAACGGGCGTCACAGTCTGCCAGTAACAGACCACCCAAATCGCATCGCTATGAACAGATTGACGGGGTGGCTAACTCGTTTGTGGAGACTTTTGAACAACGGGCGTCACAGTCTGCCAGTAACAGACCAGCCAAATAGCATCGCTATGAACAGATTGACGGGGTGGCTAACTCGTTTGTGGAGACTTTTGAACAACGGGCGCTACAGTCTGCCAGTAAGAGACCAGCCAAATGGCATCGCTATGAACAGATTGACGGGGTGGCTAACTCTTTTGTGGAGACTTTTGAACAACGGGCGTCACAGTCTGCCAGTAACAGACCAGCCAAATAGCATCGCTATGAACAGATTGACGGGGTGGCTAACTCGTTTGTGGAGACTTTTGAACAACGGGCGTCACAGTCTGCCAGTAACAGACCAACCAAATGGCATCGCTATGAACAGATTGACGGGGTGGCTAACTCGTTTGTGGAGACTTTTGAACAACGGGCGTCACAGTCTGCCAGTAACAGACCAGCCAAATGGCATCGCTATGAACAGATTGACGGGGTGGCTAACTCGTTTGTGGAGACTTTTGAACAACGGGCGTTACAGTCTGCCAGTAACAGACCACCCAAATGGCATCGCTATGAACAGATTGACGGGGTGGCTAACTCGTTTGTGGAGACTTTTGAACAACGGGCGTCACAGTCTTCCAGTAACAGACCACCCAAATGGCAAGGCTATGAACAGATTGACGGGGTGGCTAACTCGTTTGTGGAGACTTTTGAACAACGGGCGTCACAGTCTGCCAGTAACAGACCACCCAAATGGCAAGGCTATGAACAGATTGACGGGGTGGCTAACTCGTTTGTGGAGACTTTTGAACAACGGGCGTCACAGTCTGCCAGTAACAGACCAGCCAAATGGCAAGGCTATGAACAGATTGACGGGGTGGCTAACTCGTTTGTGGAGACTTTTGAACAACGGGCGTCACAGTCTGCCAGTAACAGACCAGCCAAATGGCAAGGCTATGAACAGATTGACGGGGTGGCTAACTCGTTTGTGGAGACTTTTGAACAACGGGCGTCACAGTCTGCCAGTAACAGACCAGCCAAATGGCATCGCTATGAACAGATTGACGGGGTGGCTAACTCGTTTGTGGAGACTTTTGAACAACGGGCGTCACAGTCTGCCAGTAACAGACCAGCCAAATGGCATCGCTATGAACAGATTGACGGGGTGGCTAACTCGTTTGTGGAGACTTTTGAACAACGGGCGTCACAGTCTGCCAGTAACAGACCAGCCAAATGGCATCGCTATGAACAGATTGACGGGGTGGCTAACTCGTTTGTGGAGACTTTTGAACAACGGGCGTCACAGTCTGCCAGTAACAGACCAGCCAAATGGCATCGCTATGAACAGATTGACGGGGTGGCTACCTCGTTTGTGGAGACTTTTGAACAACGGGCGTCACAGTCTGCCAGTAACAAACCAGCCAAATGGCATCACTATGAACAGATTGACGGGGTGGCTAACTCGTTTGTGGAGACTTTTGAACAACGGGCGTCACAGTCTGCCAGTAACAGACCAGCCAAATAGCATCGCTATGAACAGATTGACGGGGTGGCTAACTCGTTTGTGGAGACTTTTGAACAACGGGCGTCACAGTCTGCCAGTAACAGACCAGCCAAATAGCATCGCTATGAACAGATTGACGGGGTGGCTACCTCGTTTGTGGAGACTTTTGAACAACGGGCGTCACAGTCTGCCAGTAACAGACCACCCAAATGGCATCGCTATGAACAGATTGACGGGGTGGCTAACTCGTTTGTGGCGACTTTTGAACAACGGGCGTCACAGTCTGCCAGTAACAGACCACCCAAATGGCAAGGCTATGAACAGATTGACGGGGTGGCTAACTCGTTTGTGGAGACTTTTGAACAACGGGCGTCACAGTCTGCCAGTAACAGACCAGCCAAATGGCAAGGCTATGAACAGATTGACGGGGTGGTTAACTCGTTTGTGGAGACTTTTGAACAACGGGCGTCACAGTCTGCCAGTAACAGACCAGCCAAATGGCAAGGCTATGAACAGATTGACGGGGTGGCTAACTCGTTTGTGGAGACTTTTGAACAACGGGCGTCACAGTCTGCCAGTAACAGACCAGCCAAATGGCATCGCTATGAACAGATTGACGGGGTGGCTAACTCGTTTGTGGAGACTTTTGAACAACGGGCGTCACAGTCTGCCAGTAACAGACCAGCCAAATGGCATCGCTATGAACAGATTGACGGGGTGGTTATTCGTTTGTGGAGACTTTTGAACAACGGGCGTCACAGTCTGCCAGTAACAGACCAGCCAAATGGCATCGCTATGAACAGATTGACGGGGTGGCTAACTCGTTTGTGGAGACTTTTGAACAACGGGCGTCACAGTCTGCCAGTAACAGACCAGCCAAATGGCATCGCTATGAACAGATTGACGGGGTGGCTAACTCGTTTGTGGAGACTTTTGAACAATGGGCGTTACAGTCTGCCAGTAACAGACCACCCAAATGGCATCGCTATGAACAGATTGACAGGGTGGCTAACTCGTTTGTGGAGACTTTTGAACAACGGGCGTCACAGTCTGCCAGTAACAGACCAGCCAAATGGCAAGGCTATGAACAGATTGACGGGGTGGCTAACTCGTTTGTGGAGACTTTTGAACAACGGGCGTCACAGTCTGCCAGTAACAGACCAGCCAAATGGCAAGGCTATGAACAGATTGACGGGGTGGCTAACTCGTTTGTGGAGACTTTTGAACAACGGGCGTCACAGCCTGCCAGTAACAGACCAGCCAAATGGCAAGGCTATGAACAGATTGACGGGGTGGCTAACTCGTTTGTGGAGACTTTTGAACAACGGGCGTCACAGTCTGCCAGTAACAGACCAGCCAAATGGCATCGCTATGAACAGATTGACGGGGTGGCTAACTCGTTTGTGGAGACTTTTGAACAACGGGCGTCACAGTCTGCCAGTAACAGACCAGCCAAATGGCATCGCTATGAACAGATTGACGGGGTGGCTAACTCGTTTGTGGAGACTTTTGAACAACGGGCGTCACAGTCTGCCAGTAACAGACCAGCCAAATGGCATCGCTATGAACAGATTGACGGGGTGGCTAACTCGTTTGTGGAGACTTTTGAACAACGGGCGTCACAGTCTGCCAGTAACAGACCAGCCAAATGGCATCGCTATGAACAGATTGACGGGGTGGCTAACTCGTTTGTGGAGACTTTTGAACAACGGGCGTCACAGTCTGCCAGTAACAGACCAGCCAAATGGCATCGCTATGAACAGATTGACGGGGTGGCTAACTCGTTTGTGGAGACTTTTGAACAACGGGCGTTACAGTCTGCCAGTAACAGACCACCCAAATGGCATCGCTATGAACAGATTGACGGGATGGCTAACTCGTTTGTGGAGACTTTTGAACAACGGACGTCACAGTCTGCCAGTAACAGACCACCCAAATGGCAAGGCTATGAACAGATTGACGGGGTGGCTAACTCGTTTGTGGAGACTTTTGAACAACGGGCGTCACAGTCTGCCAGTAACATACCACCCAAATGGCAAGGCTATGAACAGATTGACGGGGTGGCTAACTCGTTTGTGGAGACTTTTGAACAACGGGCGTCACAGTCTGCCAGTAACAGACCAGCCAAATGGCAAGGCTATGAACAGATTGACGGGGTGGTTAACTCGTTTGTGGAGACTTTTGAACAACGGGCGTCACAGTCTGCCAGTAACAGACCAGACAAATGGCAAGGCTATGAACAGATTGACGGGGTGGCTAACTCGTTTGTGGAGACTTTTGAACAACGGGCGTCACAGTCTGCCAGTAACAGACCAGCCAAATGGCATCGCTATGAACAGATTGACGGGGTGGCTAACTCGTTTGTGGAGACTTTTGAACAACGGGCGTCACAGTCTGCCAGTAACAGACCAGCCAAATGGCATCGCTATGAACAGATTGACGGGGTGGCTAACTCGTTTGTGGAGACTTTTGAACAACGGGCGTCACAGTCTGCCAGTAACAGACCAGCCAAATGGCATCGCTATGAACAGATTGACGGGGTGGCTAACTCGTTTGTGGAGACTTTTGAACAACGGGCGTCACAGTCTGCCAGTAACAGACCAGCCAAATAGCATCGCTATGAACAGATTGACGGGGTGGCTAACTCGTTTGTGGAGACTTTTGAACAACGGGCGTCACAGTCTGCCAGTAACAAACCAGCCAAATGGCATCGCTATGAACAGATTGACGGGGTGGCTAACTCGTTTGTGGAGACTTTTGAACAACGGGCGTCACAGTCTGCCAGTAACAGACCACCCAAATCGCATCGCTATGAACAGATTGACGGGGTGGCTAACTCGTTTGTGGAGACTTTTGAACAACGGGCGTCACAGTCTGCCAGTAACAGACCAGCCAAATAGCATCGCTATGAACAGATTGACGGGGTGGCTAACTCGTTTGTGGAGACTTTTGAACAACGGGCGTCACAGTCTGCCAGTAACAGACCAGCCAAATGGCATCGCTATGAACAGATTGACGGGGTGGCTAACTCGTTTGTGGAGACTTTTGAACAACGGGCGTCACAGTCTGCCAGTAACAGACCAGCCAAATAGCATCGCTATGAACAGATTGACGGGGTGGCTAACTCGTTTGTGGAGACTTTTGAACAACGGGCGTCACAGTCTGCCAGTAACAAACCAGCCAAATGGCATCGCTATGAACAGATTGACGGGGTGGCTAACTCGTTTGTGGAGACTTTTGAACAACGGGCGTCACAGTCTGCCAGTAACAGACCAGCCAAATAGCATCGCTATGAACAGATTGACGGGGTGGCTAACTCGTTTGTGGAGACTTTTGAACAACGGGCGTCACAGTCTGCCAGTAACAGACCAGCCAAATAGCATCGCTATGAACAGATTGACGGGGTGGCTAACTCGTTTGTGGAGACTTTTGAACAACGGGCGTCACAGTCTGCCAGTAACAGACCACCCAAATGGCAAGGCTATGAACAGGTTGACGGGGTGGCTAACTCGTTTGTGGAGTCTTTTGAACAACGGGCGTCACAGTCTGCCAGTAACAGACCAGCCAAATAGCATCGCTATGAACAGATTGACGGGGTGGCTAACTCGTTTGTGGAGACTTTTGAACAACGGGCGCTACAGTCTGCCAGTAAGAGACCAGCCAAATGGCATCGCTATGAACAGATTGACAGGGTGGCTAACTCGTTTGTGGAGACTTTTGAACAACGGGCGTTACAGTCTGCCAGTAACAGACCAGCCAAATGGCATTGCTATGTTGATGACACCTTCGTAGTATGGACACACGGAGTGGAGGAGTTGGATGCCTTCCTGACACATCTAAACAGCGTTAATGCGAAAATACAATTTCGTACAGAGACGGAGAGTAATGCGCATACATCGAGCACGGCCTATCAGCCCGGACGTTTTAAGTGAAGAGAACACCCGCCTTGGAAGCCAACATTGTAGGATCCAGCCGATCAGACTGGTGCTTACGTACGTGTCACCTGCCATAGTCGTATCTAGAGGTATCAGGGGTCCATATCACAATAACTGCACACACCCCACACCATTACAGAGGCTCCATCAGCTTGAACCACTCCCCTGCTCACACGCAGGGTCCATGGATTCGTGAGGTTGTATCCACAGCCGTACACATCCATCCGCTCGATACAATTTGAAACGAGACTCGTCCGACCAGGATACTTGTTTCCAGTCATCAACAGTCCAACGTCGGTGTTGACGGGCCCAGGCGAGGCGTAAAGCCTTGTGTCGTTCAGTCATCAAGGCTCCGAAAGCCCATATCGGTGATGTTTCGTTGAAAGCTTCGCACGCTGACACTTGTTGACGGCCCAGCATTGAAATCTGCAGCAATTTGCGGAAGGGCTGCACTTCTGTCGCGTTGAACGATTCTCTTCAGTAGTCGTTGGTCCAGTCCTTGCAGGATTTTTTTCCGGCCGCAGCGATGTCTGACATTTGATGTTTTACCTGCTTCCTGATATTCACGGTACACTCGTGAAATGGTCGTACGGGAAAATCCCCACTTCATCACTACCTCGGAGATGCTTTGACCCATCTCTCGTGTCCCGACTATAACACCACGCTTAAATCTTGCTAACCTGCCATTGTAGCAGCAGTAATCGCTCTAACCACTGCACCAGACTCTTGTTTCATAGGCGTTACCGAACGCAGCGCCGCGTTCTGCCAGTTTACATATCTCTATATTCAAATACGCATGCCTGTAGCAGTTTCTTTGGCACTTCATTGTAATACCTACAGCAAATCAGACATCCTGACAAGTGATAATATCCCTCTAAATGGTGCACAGACTTCACAATAAAACTCACTAAAGAACTAAGAAGTAGGCTTCCTAATAATATTCACATCGGGAAAAAAGTTGACATATTCTATGTAAACGAGATTCTCAAGTCTATTAAAGATCCGATTACACTAAGCTCAACGTAATCGAATCCGTCGTTAGTCAGTGGCTGATTCTGCGGAAGAAAATACATATGTTTTGCCTGGAACATTTATTTTCTCATTTCTAAGGAGATGGCGCTATAATGTGAAAAATCAAAATCTCTGGGAAATCGTATGTTTCAAAATGCTAGCCAATGACAGTTTAATTAAACCCTCACCTCCACTTCCATGGTGCGAGGGTACATTTAATGGGAAACCCCATTCTAAACGTTCTATTCCTTCGAGACGCGTCACTGTGAACCGTGAACTACGACCGACTCATCATAACAGGCAGTGCAGTCCCATTAAAAGTTACCAAATAATTGCCTGTCCTATCCTCGCACCGTGGAGGTCGGCGGTTAATTCAAGTGTTATTGGAGAGCATTTTAAAACATACGGTTTTCTAACAACCTTAATTGTCTCTGATTAAACGTCATCTGTCGCGAAACGAAAACAAAATATTTCAGACAAAAGTTATGTATTTTTCCGTAGAATACGAATCTGCAGTAAAAAAAAGTGAGCGTTTGTAACTAAGACTTCAAAGTAGACCCCTCGTCCTCACACACGGGATGGGGAGAGGGCTGAGTTTCGTATCATTGGACGTCCTCCGAAATGTATAAATTTTAAGTGTAAATTTTTTGTATCCAGTGTGATTTTTTCGAGATATTTCACTGACTTCAGATAAACTGAACACCCTGTATGTTCCCGCGTTGTGGTACTTTAACAAACTGTCATTAGAGGATTCCGGGCGCTGATGAGCGAGCATTTGAGCACCCCACAAACTAAACATCATCATCATTAGAGGATCCAGTACAAGAGGATGAATGTTCTGTTTTTGCATACTTGTCTTCTTTCTCAGTATGAGGGCGAAGTAATTCTAAGTAAGTTATCAAAAGTTTCACTGTGCACTCGGATAAAGTTGATGTAATCATTAGGTTTCAAGTGTAAACATTTACTTTGACAGGTTTTCATGTGTATATTTCTCTCCCGTTTCAAATCATTCCCTGGAACGGAGCATTGTTTTCTTCTTTAAACACAGTTCCAAAGTCAATGTTAGAAATGCTTTATCTGCATTTGTAGCCATTCCCACTACATACCAGCATCTCCCTCAAAAATGAGATTAAACTGACAAATTTAATGGATGGCTGTACGGGTTTGTTTGACAAATCGATGGATAGATAAGACCGAATTTGACATATAAGTTTGATCACGTGCTGCGGCCTTAAAGAGTATTGCATCTGCCACACTCCTACTGTACACTTGGACCAGCATCCTTCTTTCGCTGGCGTGAGCATCGCGCAGGCGCACCAGCATTGTTACAGTATGTGATGCGCAGG
The DNA here is from genome assembly GCF_023898315.1 of Schistocerca nitens. Classification (NCBI taxonomy): domain Eukaryota; kingdom Metazoa; phylum Arthropoda; class Insecta; order Orthoptera; family Acrididae; genus Schistocerca; species Schistocerca nitens. The sequence continues at coordinate 64,044,867 of NC_064623.1, read as the reverse complement.
CAGGCAAGTGGGTCGTTCTGTGAAGTTACGATGGCAGTTCAGAAAGTAAGTTACAGTTATTGTACTACGACAAGCCAAGTAACTTTTACTGAATGCTGCATTACACTTCAGAGCGCGGGCGCTACAACACACTGTAGGGATCACGGGGTGTATTCGCAGTAGCAAACCGCGCTGCTGACGTCAGAGTGAACCCAGCCAGCGCTCAGTGGCCCACAATTGCCATAACGTATTGTGTGGTAGTTGCGTTTACGAGTGAAAACGAGGTTGTTTATGGTAGTATGATTTTAATTAGAAAATTCCGATTGAGAACAGAGTTACTCTGTAATTATCAATATATACGGAGGGATTTTTTGAGTAAGTTTTTAAGGGGAAAATAATGGATTGCTGCACAATCGCCAGTTGAACTAATCACAGCAGACAAAGAAATAAGCTAAGAATTAAATTTCATACATTTCCTAAAAACAATTAGACGAAACTGAAATGGATGAATGCTTGTAAAAATGCAGGTCCGTTTTCTGTTGAATATGCTCTTGTCTAGCTGAAAATGCTCGTGTCCACTCAACACATTTTGCTGATTCAGATTATGAAAAGAATCTGGAAAGTGAACTGTTAAATATTCATTCATAATGCAAATAGGAGAATGGTGCTGTTTGAGCTCTAAATGTGCCATCTCCGGTGCAATGAGAGAAATATTCGGGCACAAAAACGAAGCTGCCATAAAGAAGTAGAAGGTATTTTCCAGGTAAAGTATATTGCCAATTAACGAAGGAATTGCTATTAGACCAAACGGTAACAGTGAAAACAAACACAGCTGTAAATGCGACAGTATGTGTTCACACCAACAATTAGAAATTATGGAAACAGCAATAAAAGACCTTAGGCAAAGGAATGAGAATTTAGAGGATCGGCTCTCTCAGTGTAGCAGTGAGTTACTGAAATTAAAAGGTGAGTCAGGGCTTTTTTGTCAACAGCAAGCTTTTATGAAAGAACAGTGTACTAACTGGTCATCAGAAGACAGTGCAACCGCTGCGACTTTACGTTGCCAATGTTATAATGCATTATCTTTTGTCAGGACTTTCCTGAACGTGTTTTTCAAGGACATGCACTTTCATTAGAATGAAAGCTATAAACAAGACAAAAAAAAATCACATGTTAGTGAACTTAGACTGAACAAAGACAAAAACTGAACCAAGTTATGACATAACTTTCCAGAATAGGAAAAGGAAACGTCATAAGACAGCTACAGAGTTCGAAGTGATGTTAGGTTTCTCCATACTACAGGTCTGTGAGGCCTAAAGGTGTGTGAGTCTCTTCTCGCAGATAAAAAGCAGTGCCCTTGGAGGTTGTGAAAGAAGCTGAAGTCCTTCGGAGGTTTTAATCTAGCATTTCACCGACCGTAGAAAAAATTGTCTAACTGATGTAAAGCTTAATAATAACAGTAAAGACACTAAGACATGGAAAATCTAGATTACATTCATACCTACTTATGACTTGACCATGTGTGCCAAGAAGCCCAATTGCAGTGCGGCATGACGAGAGAGTTCAGGGTGACGTCACATCTCACAGCCCACTTGCGTTGGACCCTGTGCTTTAAAATAACACACTTGTTCCGGCGTAACATCAAGCGCCTGTGCTTTAAAATAACACACTTGTTCCGGCGTAACATCAAGCGCCAGTACGTCAGCCTGGAACGAAACAGCAGAGAAGGCTGTGAGACGACGTCTGCCAATAGGACGCTGACTAGGACCACATCACGACAGGAGCAGCCCCTACACGAAGAGAATATAAGCGCCGCACAGCCTAGCTGCCGCCCTCCTCTTCAAGCTCCAAACCTTCGCCCTTCCTATCAACTACGTCCGTCTGATCGGGTCCTTTCTTTCCCAACGTCCTTCCTATGGCACCATCCGTAACACGGATTCCTACACCTTCCACCCCTCCGCCGGAGTGCCCCAAGGTTCCGTCCTCTCCCCTCTTCTGTACCTTCTGTATACGGTGGACATGCCGCCACCTCCACCCCCCCATTCACCTTCTCCAGTTCGCCGATGACACCGCCTTCCTTACCCTCGCCCCCACCCTGCAGCACTCCCAACACCTTCTCCAATCTCATCTTGACCGGTTCACCACTTGGTGCAACCAGTGGTTGCTCAAGGTCAATCCTTCCAAGACCCAGGCGATCATTGTGGGCAAAACCAGCCCTTCCTTCCGTCTCCTCGACTTCTGTATCACAAGTTATGGCCGTCCTATCACCCTCACCCCCACCCTCAAGTACCTTGGCGTCACCCTCGATTGTCGCCTCTTCTGGACCCCCCATCTCTGGACAATTCAAGCCAAGGCAAGCTCCCGCCTCTGCCTCCTCAAGCTCTTTTCTGGCCGTACATGGGGTCTGGACCCCTCCACCATCCTCCACACCTATAAATCCCTCATCCACCCTATCCTCTGCTACGCCCACCCTGCATGGATCTCCGCCCCTCCTACCTTTTACAAATCCCTTCAAATCCTAGAACACCATGCGCTCCGCCTCGCCTATCGCATCCGTCTCCCCTCCCCCATGCAGATCCTATATGACCTTATTCCGTTCCCACACCTCCTCCTTTTCCTCGAACGGATACGGATCCTCTACACCTCTCGTAAACTTGACCCCCTTACCCGCTTGTCTCTCCCATCCTCTCCCACCCCCATCTGCTGCTGCGCCTGTATTCCCACGTCCCACCTGCTCTCCATCTCTCCACTCTCCCCTCGCCCAAGGTGGCTTCCACCAACTCCCCCTCCCTGATGATGCCCTCATCCCCTCCATCTACCCCTCCTACCAACTGTGATCCTCCCCTTCCCCACTCTGTGTTTCCTTAGGACACCCTCTCTGCCTTCTCTCCCTCTTCCCTTCCCCCCTCCCTCCTCCCCTGGGCTTCCCCTACCCCCTACCTTCTTTCCTCCCCTCCCATCTCCTCTGCCACTGGCATCTACACCCTCCCCTATCCCTCCTCCTCCACCTTTTCCCCTTTTCGCAGGTCCCCAAACTCGCACACGTCAAGTGAACATTCGCGCGCCAGAGATCATCACTATCGGTTCTCTGTGTGTGCCATCATGTTAGTGCATCAGTGTTTTCACCGCCCACGCTCCATCGTTCACGAGTGTCGTTTCAGTCATCAGTGTCTGTGTACAAGTCCTGAACGTTCTTTTTTTATTATGCTCCACCTGTGAATGGCTCCATGTTTTTTGCTCAAGTGTCTACTGTTTTTTTGTCCACCATTGTGTTTTGCTTTTCTGTATCTTCCTTGTGTCTATTTGTTCTATCTGTGACCGAAGATGGGTGTAACATTGCCGCTGCCAGCCCACCTTTTGTGTAAGGTATTGAAATAAGAATGAAGAAAAAGAAAACTAGCTGCGGCCGCACTAGAAGACGAGCCATGAGCCAAACGATTTAGCCGTGACTTGTGATCTGTATTGTTTGCATGGAAATTATATATATCGAAGGACATTGATTATTTGCATGTCGCCAATTGCTTGCGACATCCCATTGTAAATCCGCTAAGTATTGTCAATTCAATTTACTGTAATAAACTCCATTAATATGATTTGCTTGAATTGTTGTCTAGCTATCCTAGGCACCCTGTATTAGACGAATGGGCCAGACACGGCAACACATACATGACACTATTTTTCAACGTGGTCTCCAGGTCCCTGTAAACGACGATCGGGACGTTCGGTTCTACCACTTGTTCAGTTTCTCGATGTTAGAAACCTGCTCCTGGGTCCCGGGGCTATTCGAAAACCACTGTGTGAATGTTCTCGCTGTCAAAAAATCTGCCGTTGATGATGATGATGTTGGTTTGCGGGGCGCTCAACATCGCGGACATCAGCGCCCGTACAAGTTCCAAAACTTTCCAGTTCCAATCTCGGCACTTCCCGAATGAAGATGGGATGATGTGAACAACACAGATACACAGTTCCCTGGGCAGGGAAAATCCCCGACCCGGCGGGGAATTGAACGCGGGACGCCGTGATCCAGAGGCAGCAACGGTAGCCACTGGACCATGAGCTGTGGACTCTACAGTTGATGCGAGTTAGTTCCTCGACTGCGTCGGCATTGTCGTCTGTGGGTCAATGTTGATGCCCTTACTAACTGATCAGCGTCACTGACGCATGTGCGGCCTTGGTCAAATTGTTGGTAACAGTTCGTTACGGCTGGAAGAGACATTGCATTTGCTCCAAATACCACCACAATTTCGCGACGAATCTGTGAGCAATTTACACGGTTTGCGCACAAGAATCGTACTGCCCGGCGTGGTTCAACTGTGCAGTACATTTCCAGCTTCCGCGCCATTTTGCTACCGCTCTGTAATGCACCTGTTATCCGTTCCTTGGTGGTGGTATACTTTGTTGTAGGATCCCACCTGTCTGCTTTGACCCGTGACGTAGCTGCGCTGTGCCGTGAAGTGTTGTGTGATGTCGGGGAGTCGCGGTGTGCGCGCGCGCGCGCGCGCGTGTGTGTGTGTGTGTGTGTGTGTGCGTGTGTGTGTGTTGGAGGGGTTCAAAAAAAATGGTTCAAATGGCTCTGAGCACTATGGGACTTAACAGCTGAGGTCATCAGTCCCCTAGAACTTAGAACTACTTAAACCTAACTAACCTAAGGACATCACACACATCCATGCCCGAGGCAGGATTCGAACCTGCGACCGTAGTGGTCGCGCGCTTCCAGACTGAAGCGCTTAGAACCACTCGGCCACATCGGCCGGCTGTTGGAGGGGAAATGGAATGCTGTAGAGAGCGCAGCCGCGCGGAGTAGCCCACGGTCTCGGGCGTGTTGTCACGGTTCGCCCGGCTTTCCCCTGTCGGAGGTTCGACTCCTCCCTCGGGCATAGGTGTGTGTCTTGTCCTTAGCGTAATTTAGTTTAAGTTAGATTAAGTTGTGTGTAAGCTTAGGAACCGAAGACCTCAGCAGCCTGGTCCCATAAGATCTTACCACAAATTTCCAAATTTTGTAGAGAGCGCGGAGTGTGAAGAGTTGGCGTGCTCCAGCGGTTTAATTATGTGGTGGCGATGTGTTTACGAGGTATGTTATTTTGTCATTTAGAGTGCTAGAGTCGTCGTGATGTGGAATATACGAAATACGTGGTGGCGCAATGGAATATATTGTGCAGAATGCTGTCATATAAAACAGAATATGTCGTAAAATTTAAACCGCACTCTTAGGTGTCTGCATAACCTCTGAGTAATGCTTTTAAGCAAATCGCTCAGGTTAGGCAGGTACATTAATGTTTATTAATATATCGAACGTGCGACTATTATTATTATTATTTATTTATTTATTTATTTATTTATTTTATTTTTTTTTTTTTTTTTTTTTTTTTTTTGTGGTTTTAGGGCGCACAACGTCAATGGTCATTAGCGCCCAGACTACTTTAGGAATGCACCGCGAGTCACAAGTTTAAAACAGCAACGAAACGGAAAACACGATGAAAGACATACTGACAGGCATAGGATTAAAAAAGAAAACAGCATAATCAAATGTCCTTTGAGAGGGTTGTCAAACTGATAAAATGAAGAACGCGAGCAGCTGCTCGTGCGGCGACTATTATTGATAAACATTGATCCACCTACCTTTTCCCAGGACTTAATTGAAAACATAGATCCATCTGTTTTCTCCCATGGTGTAATTAAAAAGATTCAACCTCCTACCTTTTCCCATGATTTAATTGGTAACATCAATCCACTTAACGATGTTCATTGAAAATTACAGGGTGATTCAAAAAGAATACCACAACTTTAAAAATTTGTATTTAATGAAAGAAACATAATATAACCTTCTGTTATACATCATTACAAAGAGTATTTAAAAAGGTTTTTTTTCACTCAAAAACAAGTTCAGAGATGTTCAATATGGCCCCCTCCAGACACTCGAGCAATATCAACCTGATACTCCAACTCGTTCCACACTCTGTAGCATATCAGGCGTAACAGTTTGGATAGCTGCTGTTATTTCTCGTTTCAAATCATGAATGGTGGCTGGGAGAGGTGGCCGAAACACCATATCCTTAACATCCTTCATCACTAAACACAATCTTTGAAACGAAAGACTCATCTGTTTCCATTTGAGCAAGGATAAAATCACAGAAATCGATTCTTTTAATCTTATCAGCTGCAGACAGTGCTTGAACCAATTTCAGACGATAAGGTTTCATAACTAACCTTTTTCGTAGGACTCTCCATACAGTTGATTGTGGAATTTGCAGCTCTCTGCTAGCTCTGCGAGTCGATTTTCCTGGGCTGCGAACAAATGCTTGCTGGATTCGTGCTACATTTTCATCACTCGTTCTCGGCCGTCCAGAACTTTTCCCTTTGCACAAACACCCATTCTCGGTAAACTGTTTATACCAACGTTTAATACACCACTTATCAGGAGGTTTAACACCATACTTCATTCGAAATGCACGCTGAACAACTGTCGTCGATTCACTTCTGCCGTACTCAATAACACAAAAAGCTTTCTGTTGAGCGGTCGCCATCTTAGCATCAACTCACGCAGACGCCTAGTCAACAGCGCCTCAAGCGAACAAATGTACAACTAAATGAAACTTTATAGCTCCCTTAATTCGCCGACAGATAGTGCTTAGCTCTGCCTTTTGTCGTTGCAGAGTTTTAAATTCCTAAAGTTGTGGTATTCTTTTTGAATCACCCTGTATTTTCTCATGGGATTCGCTGACTTATCCTGTCGGACTCACCATTCCTTATGTTCACTTCCCATGATGCTCTCATTTACCAACAGTTAGACTCAACAGAAAAACCCGTGGACACCATAAGTGCATTTTTACCGTAAGGTTGAGCTGTACAGGTAAAATGGAGATTCGGGTAGCACCTTTTGTAGTTGTGAGAGAGGGGGGGAGGGGTATTCCAGTCAGGGTTGAACTACTTAAGTGAACTGGGAATTAAGGCTTTTGTAGTTATGGAGAGGGTATATTGGTAACCCAGTATAGGGTTAAGACATATAGGTGAACTGCACATTGGGACACCGGATTTTGTAACTGAAGTGAGGTTTTATTGGCACTCTGAGCCAGGGTTGACTTGTAAATGTGAATGGAGATAGGGGTACCGACTTCTGTAGTTGTGATGGAGGAGGGGGGTGGTGGTCATTGATATCCGAGTGTAGCGTTGAGGTATATAGGTGAACTGGAATTTGGAATATTGATTGTTGTAGTTGTAAGGAGGTTTCATTGGTATTCAGGTCTAGGGTTGAGTTCTACAGGTGAACTGGAGATTGGGATACCGCCTTTTGTAGTTGTGAGGGGTTGTTTGTTGGTATTCCGGTTTAGGGTTGAGCTATATAAGTGAACTGGAAATTGGGATATCGACTCATATAGTTGTGGAGGGAGGAAGTTGTTATTTGTATCCTGATTTAGGTTTCAGCTTTATAGGTTAAAATGGTTCAAATGACTCTAAGCACTATGCGACTTAACATCTGAGGTCATCAGTCCCCTAGACTTAGAGAACTACGTAAACCTAACTAACCTAAGGACATCACACACATCCATGCCCAAGGCAGGATTCGAACCTGCGGCCGTAGCCGTCGCGCGGTCCCAGACTGTAGCGCCTAGAACCGCTCGCCCACACCAGCCGGCTAATTTTTCGTCATAGCTGTTTGAGAACGGATGCCGAACAGTTAACCGTCTGTACGGCACCATTTACTGTAACGCTGACGGTGAGCGCGCTGCTTGTAATGAAAAATAGACGAACGATTCTGGGCGAAACGATGGATAGTGAGAAGAGAAGAACTATGTGTTCCCAGAACTACAGTGCGAGGGCATAAAGAGCTACGAACATTATTTGAGTGTGGACTACAAATAGGCCGGCCGAAGTGGCCGTGCGGTTAAAGGCGCTGCAGTCTGGAACCGCAAGACCGCTACGGTCGCAGGTTCGAATCCTGCCTCGGGCATGGATGTTTGTGATGTTCTTAGGTTAGTTAGGTTTAACTAGTTCTAAGTTCTAGGGGACTATGACCTCAGCAGTTGAGTCCCATAGTGCTCAGAGCCATTTGACTACAAATATTACATTTCCCCGTCATGAAAATAGCCCGTCATATTTCGAAACGATATTTATTAAAGGCGATCTCTGTTAAAGATAGTCTCATGGTTATGTTAAGATTTTTAGCAACAGGCGAAAGCTGTTCGAAGTTACAAAGTTTTGGGGCTATTGGTGTGCATCATGTCTTTAATACAGCCCCAAAAGAGTAGTGGCAAGTGTTCAGGTCCGGAGAATAAGGCGACCAATCGAGGCCCATGCCTGTGGCCTCTTGGTACCCCAGACACGAAATGCGGTCCCTAAAGTGCTCCTCCAGGTCATCAAGCACTCTCCTGCTTCGATGGGGTCGTGCTCCATCTTCCAAGAAACACTTGTCGAAATCAGGGTCACTTTGGATAATGGGGATGAAATCATCTTCCAAGACCTTCACGTACCGTTCGTCAATCTACATGCCATCAGAGAATATCGCACCGATTATTCTACGACTGGACATTGCAGACCACACAGTCACCCGTTGAGGATGAAGAGACTTCTCGAACGCGATATGCTGATTCTCAGTCCCCCAAATTCCCAAATTTTGCTTATTGACGAACCCATCCAAATGAAAGTGGACTTCGTCGCTAAACCAAACCACACAGCGCATACAGTTCCCATCATACAACGCAGCCAGCCCTGCAGTTTGAACGACCTAACACAAACCGTTCAGAAGTTATGACGATTATATTTCATATAGTTCAATAATTGTCACCATGCATCTCCATCTACATCTGCATCCATACTCCGCAAGCCACCTGACGGTGTGTGGCGGAGGGTACTTTGAGTACCTCTATCTGTTCTCCCTTCTATTCCAGTGTCGTATTCTTCGTGGAAAGAAAGATTGTCGGTCTGCCTCTGTGTGGGATCTAATCTCTCTGATTTTATCCTCATGGTCTCTTCGCGAGATATACGTAGGAGGGAGCAATATACTGCTTGACTCCTCGGTGAAGGTATGTTCTCTAAACTTCAACAAAAGCCCGTACCGAGCTACTGAGCGTCTCTCTTGCACAGTCTCCCACTGGAGTTTATCTATCATCTCCGTAACGCTTTCGCGATTGCTAAATGATCCTGTAACGAAGTGCGCTGCTCTCCGTTGGATCTTCTCTCTCTCTCCTATCAACACTATCTGGTATGGATCCCACACTGGTCAGCAGTATTCAAGCAGTGGTCGAACAAGTGTACTGTAACTTACTTCCTTTGTTTTCGGATTGCATTTCCTTAAGATTCTTCGAATGAATCTCAGTCTGGCATCTGTTTCACCGACGATTAGTTTTATATGGTCATTCCATTTTAAATCACCCCTAATACCTACGCCCAGATAGTTTATGGAATTAACTGCTTCCAGTTTCTGACCTGGTATATTGTAGCTAAATGATAAAGAATCTTTCTTTCTATGCATTCACAGCACATTACACTTGTCTACATTGAGATTCAATTGCCATTCCCTGCACCATGCGTCAATTCATTGCAGATTTTCCTTCATTTCAGTACAATTTTCCATCATTACAACCTCTCGATATACCACAGCATCATCCGCAAAAAGCCTCAGTGAACTTCCGATGTTACCACAAGGTCATTTATGTATATTGTGAATAGCAACGGTCCTACGACACTCCCCTGCCGCACACCTGAAATCACTCTTACTTCGGAAGACTTCTCTCCATTGAGAATGACATGCTGCGCTCTGTTATCTAATGAAACGTCTCCTTAGAAAAATTAATCAATTACTGTGCTGATAAACCTCTTACATTATTTGATTTTCAAACAGCTGAGCAGAACTGAACGTACTCAGAGATTTCGATCTTTACCTATTCTGATCAACACTAAACTGACACACAATATTTTTAGCGCAACGCAATGTGACTTTCAATAATCCCTAATCCCTACAAAAGAATGGCCCTGACTAACATTAACCTATACCTTTCACAAATCACTTACCTCACAAAAATCTTCGTTACTCGAACTACTGCAATACAGCGAGCGCCACTAATGCCAGCTAAATAAAAGATTCAAACTACTGAAGGCACTAACTACTGATAGGCATAGTTAGCAAATGAAAGATTTTGATAGAGAACACTCAATGTATTTAGCTTAATAGTGTTCAAAAGTCATAATATATATAGCAGTCCGTGACATGCAGTCTCACAAATTTACTGTCTCTGATGGACACACGTCCAGATCATCCGCTCTCAAAACTCCATTTCTCTCCCCACGTCTACCACTGCTGGCGGCTCATCTCCAACTGCGCAACGCTACGCGCTGTTAACAGCCAACTGCCCAACACTACAATAGCGAATATTACAACAATGCCAACAAGCCACAGACTGCACACAGCACATCCAGTGATTTTCATACAGAGCGCTACGTGGCGTTACCAATATAAAACCTAAAGAGCTTACTTACACTAGGAACTCTGCAATCCAATCACACACTTGGTCTGTTAGTCCATGTGCTCTTACTTTGTTCATTAAACGACTGTGGGGAACTGTATCGAACGCCTTGCGGAAGTCAAGAAAGACGGCATCTACCTGGGAACCTGTGTCTATGGCCGTCTGAGTCTCGTGGACGAATAGCGCGAGCTGGGTTTCACACGATCGTCTTTTTCGAGACCCATGCTGACTCCTATAAATTTCTAGTCTCCAGAAAAGTCATTATACTCGAACATAATACGTGTTCCAAAATCCTACAACTGATCGCCGTTTGAGATACAGGTCCATAGTTCTGCAGATCTGTTCGACGTCCCTTCTTGAAAAAGAGGATGACCTGTGCCCTTTTCCAATCTTTTGGAACGCTACGCTGTTCTAGAGACCTACGATACACCGCTGCAAGAAGGGGGGCAAGTTCCTTCGCGTACTCTGTGTAAAATCGAATACAAAATGTCAAAGGGACACAGCTTGGAGACCTACAGAGAAACTGAGAACATCTGGGCTGCTGTCAGCACCGCATGCTGGGCCGAACTGTGCGTGAGGTGCGGCGTGAGCGTGCTCCGGCGGGTAAACACGCGGTCACGACTCGGCAGCTCGGCACGCCAGCCCACACCACGCGCAGCTGTTTGCGGGCCGAGTTCTCGCCGACAAACCGTCCCGCCTTGTGCCAGGCTCGGGCTCCGTGTCGAGTCGCCTGCCGGCTGTTCTCGACTCAGTGCCAACACGCCACTGCCTGCGACTGTAGTCTGATTTAAATTACTTGGTAGCTGACACCACGCGTTGGAGCTGGCTTCCTCCAAAGTGCTCAACGTCACCCCCGGACCGTTCATTATTGCCAAACTACCGCAACAAGTAAAACTTTGAACATAGCTGCTAAGGTTCAGTGTCAGAATTATATTGGAACAAATAAGCCCTCGGTCACAAATATTAAGTCAAAATTGACCTGGTTTCGACGCTACTATGAGCGTCGTATTCAGAATTATACTAACTGTTCTAAAACATATTAGGTATATAGTACATTAATAAAATTAAAATTTGTACTTGCTGGAAAAGATGCAGTACTTAATATGTGACTTGTAAGTACTGCATCTTTTCCAGTCAGTACAAATTTTTATTTTATTAATGTACTATATACCTAATATGTTTTAGAACAGTTAGTCTAATTCTGAAGACGACGCTCATAGTAGCGTCGAAACCAGGTCAATTTTGACTTAACATTTGTGACCGAGTGCTTATTTGTTCCAATACAATACCGCAACAAGTGTTTTACTTTAGCGCAATGCTCAGCTTATCAACCTGCCATGATGAAGGTCATAGGTCTGAAGCTCGTCAAACATCATAAACTTTTTTTTATTCTGAACCTAATCAAAAATGTTTGATTATCTTTTTCATTCAGTTAATCGGTTTAAACCTTTTTTTCTAATACTCTGCCACGTCATTCTCATCATCGTATTGACGTTTTTATTTTCTCTTATTTTTCAGCCTACCATTCTTTTTTCGTCTGGAATCTGCCTTTGTCGCCCATAATCTGCAACCAAGTGCCGACGAGGACAGCTCATTGGTTGTAACGCAGCAGCTTGTGAAGCCAGTGAGAGGATAGTTTCAGGTAACCAACAAAAGCAAGAAATTGCAGTTTACTTTCAGCGCTGAAACGACTTTTTCTGCCTCGAGTTTGGTCATAGAGGTTAGCTTTAACAGCCGTGAACAAAGCTATCGTGATTTTACCTCTGCCGCAGATTGTCTTCCGCCACTTTCTCGGATCCGTTGCACATCACTAGGTAGTGGTTGGCCCAGAACATGAGTTTCAGGTTAGGGCTACAAAACGCCTCTCCTGTGGCAGTTCAGTCATTTTCGACGTGCCCCGTGGCGGCCATATCCAACATTGTTCCGCTTTTCACACTATCAGCATTTGTGAAGTGACCCCCCGGGTTTCTGTCACCTATAACTGAACTGTAACCTGCAGCCGACGTGCAACACTGTAGCGGCAAGCGACAGACGTCAACTATCAAGTAATTTTAAACGGACTACAGAGCCAAACCACAGATCGCATTAATACAGTACTTACCTACTATCTGAGTTTTTATTATGGTGACTCGAGTTCAAACCTTAATTACAAGCAAATCAACAGTCGTATTGCAAAATGAGTTAAACCAACACCTTTCTTGTTTTATTTTGCATTAGACTATATGGAGCGATTTGGTTTTAAAGTTCAAATAATATCTTTCATTTTAGATTATGGTAAGGATTGTCCGGTTTTCGGCTTCTTTGCTACGAACTCCTCACTTCAAAACTATTCACGGATTAAATTATACTATTACAGATACAGGAATTAGACAAGGGCACTCACTAAGCCCACTTCTGTTCAGTTTAATAATGTACCACATCACTGATGATGTAAGAAAGAAACTGGGCTATAAAATGAGAGAGAAGCGGTAAATATTGTATGTTATGCTGATGGTGCTGTACTGATAGCAAATAATGAGGATAATTTACAAAGGCTAATTCACCAATTTAATAAAAAAGCTTACATGAAAAGCATATCTGGAAAAGCTAGGAATATGGTAATGCCAAAAGCACCTGTTCGGTATAAACTAGAAGTAGATTGTGTGTCAATTTAACAGGTGATGAGCTTTAATTATCTAGGGACTGTTATCACCAGCTACAAAGACTTAATCATGGAACTGAAGAATAAGAGACAAAGGCAGTAAGGGTAGCCGGATGCCTGCAAAATACTGTCTGTAGAAACAAAGTTATGGTAAATGAGGGGAAAATAGAAATGTATAAATTAATGGTGCGTCCTGTTTTGACATATGCGGCGGAAACTAGAGCAGAAACCAAAAGGATGAAAGTTAACGGCACTGGAAATGACGGTACTAATACACTTCCAATGAGTAACTGTGTCGGACAAAAGGACGAATGTGTCTATAAGGGAAAAGTGTGGAATACAAAATAGAAATAAATGTATGAAGACAAGAAAAAGTATTTGGAACTATCATGTGCAAAAGATAGACCGTTCAAGACTAGCTGAAATTTGTAAACATGGACGGCCGCAAGAGAAACGATTACTCGGACGACCATCCGAGAGATGAGACAAGAGTTGGTCCAGTACATCCACGGAATGAAGCAGACAGACAGGGGCAGTCCTAGTCAGCAGAACAAGAAGAAGAAGACGAGGCGCAAGATGCTTCGGTCGGTCTGTACTAGGTTGCCATCCAGTACCTTTATGACCGTTTGCATGCCAGAACACACGCATTCGTTGCTGACAGAGGAGAGGGCGCTGTGCATTGATCCGACTGTCTGGGTACCCTATACTGCGACATGTGTGTTTCATTTGGTCTGAATTTACTATTATATTTCTTTTAGTCATAAGTCTTCTGACTGGCTTGATGCGACCTGCCACCAATTCCTCTCCTGTGCCAACGTCTTTATCTCGACACTGGCAACCTACAACCTCTATTCGCTGCATGTATCCCAATATCTGTCTTCCTCTGCAGTTTTTATGCTTTGCATCCTCTAGTACTATGGATGTTATTACGTGATGTCTTAACAGATGTCCCGTTATCCTGTCCCTTCTTCTTCTTAGCCGGCCGGAGTGGCCGTGCGTTTCTAGGTGCTGCAGTCTGGAGCCGAGCGACCGCTACGGTCGCAGGTTCGAATCCTGCCTCGGGCATGGATGTGTGTGATGTCCATAGGTTAGTTACGTTTAATTAGTTCTAAGTTCTAGGCGACTGATGACCTCAGAACTTAAGTCGCATAGTGCTCAGAGCCATTTTTTCTTCTTCTTACTGTTTTCCGTATGGTTCCTTCTCTCGCCGATTCTGCGGAAAACCTCCTCATTCCTTACCTTGTCAGTCCACCTAATTTTCAACATTCTTCAGTAGCAGCACATTGCAAATAATTCGATTGTCTTCTTTTCCGGTTTTCCCATAGTCCGCATTTCCCTACCATACAATACTTTCCTGCAAATGTACATTATCAGAAATTTCATCGACATATTAAGGCCTATATTTGATAGTAGTAGACTTTCCTTGGCCAGGAATGCCCTTTTTTCCAGTGCTAGTCTGCTTTTGATATTCTCCTTGCTCCGTACGCCATGGGTTATTTTGCTGCCTATGTGGCAGAATTCCTTAACTTAATCTACAGGCAGTTTCCTTCTCACATTTTCTCGCAGACGTCGCAACACGCCCTTATAGTGCCATCGATTAACAGTATGTCCCTGTGGCTCGAATTCAAGACGAACTAATCCTCCAAACTCAAAGAAAACTATCAGCATGGCTTTGAAATTTGAGCTGATGTAACGAGCTTTTTTTGGTCTTGGAAAAACTTTCCCGACCCACTTTGAAGATTGAACCTTGGTCTAACACCATAACCGTAGACCCACGTCTCACCACCAGTTACGATTCTCTTAAGGAACATCTCGTTCTCATTTGCACAATCCAAAAGCTCTTCATAGATTGCGAAGCGAAGGTCTTTCTGGTCTTGACTCATGATCCGTGGGATGAACTTGGCAGCAACAAAATAAATTCCAAGATGCTATGTCAGGATTTCATGACATGATCCAACTGAAATGTCAGATTCTTCTGAAATCTCTCGGACAGTCAGTCTTCGTTTCTCACATACAGTTTCGTTGACGTTCCTGGCATGAGTGTCGTCAGTAGACGTCTTGGGCGTCCTGTTTCAGACCGTGTCAAGCACTCGCAATAGCGAGTACGGCTTAAGCATCCATCACTGTAGGCTTCCTGCATCATTTGGTCTGTCTCTGTACAGTTTTCCTTCAGTTTCACGCAAAATTTAACACAGTCCCGCTGCTCCTCCAACTCTGCCATCTCGAAATTCGCATACTGTGCGACACAACGCGCTACTCAACACAGCAGTAAACAGTAACTAAAGTCTAGTTCCCAAGACGACTTCGCTACCGGCCACTGCGCATGCGCGCCGCGCGTTTGCGCAACTCGTCAGTGAAACTAAACAGTTCCGGCGTGTTCCAACTTTGGCGACACTAATTGCACGGGTTTTGAGGTTATGTGTGTTGGTAGAGTGTAGACAAACTGAAATATGAAGTGTGTAATGGAGAATGTTGTTCGTTTTTAGGATATCTATGCTTTGCATAGGTGTTTGTGGGATTTCAGTGATGCTGATTACAAAAATAAGCAACATATTGCTGCTCCTGAGACCGTCACGTGCAATCACAACATACTTTGGCGATATCTGAGCTGCAGGACAAAATTTATTGAATTAGGAGCACATATACAACTAAATTCAGAAAAATACAAGCAAATGTAATTCTAGATGTGGAAATGCTTTCGTCTACAAGACTAAAATCTTTCGCGTTGGCCGACTCTTCTATTTTTCTAAGGGATATTGTTCACAGGAGGGAAGGCTACACAAATCATGAAACTACATTCTTTATTCAATATTCATCTATTTAAAACGTCACAGCAGTGCTCCCCATTCACATATATTTGAATTATGAAGTATTGCCTCTGTAGGAATCTAACTTGAAAAGAGTAGTTTGCAAACCATTCTCTTCGTAATGCGCCCTGCTTCGAATAATTACTGCTGTTAATGTTAATAATTATTACTGTTAATAATTATTGGTGTTAACGAAAAAGCGTCATCACCAACTAAAACCGCATCTTATAGCATGCCGAGTGTTCTCAATTGTAATGCATGCAATGTGATATGTAATTTCAGTTCTGGCGACAGTGCTTCATGCTTTACAATGTCTTTATTCCTTATCGCAATAATTAACTCTACTTAGAAGAAACGTTAACAATTCTGGTGACAATCTAACTAAAAGAACTTTTTGGGTCTTCCATTACAAACTATTTCAGCAAGGATGCTGAGCAACTGAACTGACATCTTTTCTTCATCCAGTCACGAATCGAAACACGTTTCTTATTTTGTTTTTATGCAGCCATTCCACGCAACAAGCTTCAACTCCATCAAAACTCGTGCAACGTGCAGCTGCCGAAACTTGCATTTCTGACACGACTCAGGGATCCACAAAACGACGAAACTGCTGTAAATACTGGTTTCGCCGTGTCTACAGTCAAATATGAAACCATTTGCGTGCAACCCATTCCACGCAACGAGTGGCGCAACCCAATGTCGTCGTGTAAACAAAAGTGCGCATCATTTACGACGGCGGCCGAGTTTAGGTTCGTTCTGTGCATCTGACGTCACAAAACACAGTCAGCCAATGAACAGAGAACGACGTTGCCAGAGCTTGACTGCAGTGCAGACCACGGACGAGTGGCTTCAGTTTTAGAAACGTTCAGTCATAAATAAAGTAATAGAACAAAAGCAATGTCTTGATAGCAGACTTTCTTTTATAGAAAGTTCGGAAAAAGCATTCTTTATACAAGCTGCTTCATATTCTATTAATTAATTAAACGAAACAAGGAATAAGCCTCCTAATTCAGGCAATAGCAAGGAAAGGTGTTTGTATCATTCTCACTAACCGCTTTTTCGCGATAAAGAACAGCGGTAATTGTTTATTTCCTATTCTACTTCGACGAAACGTGAATAATTCACAGTCATACCAACAGTGTTTGTCGGTATTTTGCGTGCCTTGTTATAGTCCTTCAGGGGTTTGTTCAAATGATGAGCTGTGTTAGTGTAATGGTTAAGGTGTTTGACTGCCAAGCGAAAAGTTCTTGAGTTCATTAGGGTGCTTAATATTTTGTTTATTTAAAAACGATATCGAAGTGTCTTACTTCATGAATTTTATTCGTTTGAATGTACTTTTTTGAAATTTCTAATTCTTTGTCTCTTCATTATAATCATAATAAGTTTTCGGTTTTTCTAATTTTGTCCTACAATATTTCTTTTCACAACAATTAAAAACAATGAAAAGGCACAATTACAATATTCATGTTATCTGTTTTGTTTGTATATCTTCTCTTCTGCAGTCGCTGTTTCACTATTCATATTGAAATATATTATTTGCGACAGTATTAAAAGTATTATTTAGAGCAGAATTTCGGCTCGTACGTTGCCGAGCTACTTGATTGTCTGACGCAATTCTTTGCTTCACTGCTTTGGCAACATCATCATTTTCAATGCTTCCGTCAACTGATCTATGTTTTGGCAAGTATTTGCTGTCCGTTGTGACAAACACAAATTTTTTGCGCGATGCGCCTCACTGACAATATATTTTAGTTTCTATGTTTTATTACGTCCACAATTCAGTTTTGTGTACTTCACCAATTTTGTTTTAATCAGAACTTTTTAGAAAAAAGCGAAATGACTGTGGTATAAATATAACTCTTATTACAGTCGCGAAAGACAGAATATTTCTCAATATTACATACGACACCTATCTGGTACTTAAATTAAATGAGATATTGTTATGCAGTAAATTTTATATGAAATTTAGTTATATTGTCCACATTTCATTGTGAACATTGTGCCAGCTAAAATCGACCATACAGAAAGTATATGATATGGACTTTTACCTCTGCAAACTTTTCAAAATTTCGTTGAATGGTTTACTACATTTAATGCTGCACAATAACTGTGTTGAATACCGAAACAAAATTAAGTCATTTATGGGGGTGGGGGGTGGGGGGGGGGAGGTATCAGTCAAGAAGATGCGTAAAAATCAAATTTTGGGCCAAATAGTTTCTGTGAAATCGAATGATAAGTGTCTTAAAGCAGGCGGATCACCATGTGTCAGCATAGGCGAGCAGTGCAGTGATGACAAAATAGCGCACAGCGCGGAATGCGGGGAGCACGTCTCTGTAGCAGCGAAAGGGTTAATGCGGCCGTGGTGGCCTTACTTCATAAACTGCGCGCTCCCCCCTAAACGTAAGTTTGCGAACTATACTACACTATGGCAGGAAACGTTAGCGACAACCCCGGACATTTGCACAAGCCCCGCCCATTTACCCCCTCCACACCTACCCCCCGCCACACCAACCAAGAGCGCATCAATATGATCTTTGGTAGTCCTCGTCGCTGTCGTATTTTTGTTCGTCGTTTTTTGTTTTACGCGGTTGTTCATACTAGCTGTGTTGTGCTGTTAGTACTTCTTAGCAGTTTGTGTAATACTGTCAAAATGAAACATAGATATGAACTCTCAATAAAGTTATCATACACAAGGTACCTAATCTTGACTGTTGTGGCCAATTACTGTCAAAACTGATATCTAACAGACATTAAAGTACGATAAGAATCGCGTGTCTGCTATAAGCAAGCAGTCATAACAGTTCACAAGCAACGATTCACCCATTACACAGGCAAATATTAATGAAGAATGTCACTGTATAAATATCTGACTGCTTGCATTACGCATTTCTACATTATCCCACTCTTATATTCTTTAGTCTTAATGAGGTAATCAGAAACAAACCAAGACATCGACTTTGCCTTGTTTATGCACAACATTGACTTTACACAATCGAGATAATGGACAGCATCCTTGGCGATTCTACCTATTAATATTTCCAAACAGAATTTCTTACACTACGCGAGGTGACGGAAATTTGCGCTCACTGCAATGAACAAATATCAGATTTTTTTATGTAGTGCAGATTAAAGCTCATGAAATAAAAAAGACGGTGTGGATACCATTTTTATTTTTCATTCTTCTTGATGATTTTTCAATTCGCATATTCAATTAACATATTTATAATTCTTTTCACAATGGTACCGGAAAAACTGTATTTCGTACTAACTACTGATTTTCTCCCTTGTTACGACTGCCATATCTGTGATACGAACAACTTTGATGTTGGAACATGCGGCAGACCATGCGCGGAGCTTAGGATATGGATTGGTGTGGAGGGGGGTGATTGGGCGGGACTTGTGCACCGTCCGGGGCTGTCGCTAACGTTACGTTACTATGGCGCGGCTTCTCTTGGCGCGTGCGTCGTTTGCAACTGGCAACGCAGCGATCTCCCGCGTCTGGGCGGGCATGCGCGAGCCGACAAGATAAAAGAATTCTACTATACGCTTAACAGACATACAACAATGAAACTTCCGGCCGTTACACGTTAAGCACAGACGTGTGCAGGGATGCCAACACATCTTCTTTGGAGCGAAATTAACGAATGTTACGGAGTTCTTTGAACAGATCTCGAAGATGCCGCACGCGATGTGGAAATAGACATGGCGCCCACTTGACGACTGGCCACGGTCTGCCTACACGGTGCGCTGTAGCACAGCTCTTGAGATACACCTCTGCACGGCGGTTATCTTATCCGCGCACCGCCCTGCTACTGCTGTGCGGAGATGCTTATCTCGCGAGAGGCCGTGCCCGCTGCGGCAGTCTTCTTTTATCGCGGCCGCGGCACACACACGCCCGCAGCTGCCGAGCAGTTTCCCGTCAGGCGGCAAGGTACGCCACACGCTTACGTCATACACCTAACAGCGGGCTACAGCGAAGGGGCTTCCAACCTCTTCCCGGGGGCGGTAAGTCAAGTTCGTCCACCTCACCTCTGTTCTCCTCCATTTCTCACGCTCTGTGAGGCTGCTCGGTGGTTATGTAGGTTGCGAAGGCGTAGGTTCAGGGTTCAACGCTCCGTTGGTCCAATACCGTATTCGTCACAAGAATAAATCTGTTGTAAACATTGTACCGTGTATTCTTCCGCGTCTGCTACAATCTCACTGGAATTCGTTTCACATGGAGCCGAATCCAAGCTGTCTCGAGTACAGTCAAGTACGATAATAAGGATATGTTTCAAGCCTTACGAGCAGATCGACTGGCCGATAATACGGGACAAAAGCTCTACCGGTGCATTTGTGGACAGTACATGCCAACCAGCTGCCCCAACTAACCTGCAGGGATTTGAACAGTTGCAGTTGAGACGTAAAAAGAGACGAGCAGAGAAGTAATATAGCTTCGAATTTCATTTTATCTTTAAACAGAACGAAATAATATTCGGCAAAACCGCATCACTACCGCACGCTCCTCAGCGGTCTAGACCACGGATCCCCAAACTATTTTGGACAAGTGACCCATTTTCCAAAATGAACTCTTACCTCAGACCCCCATCGCCAAATTACCTACTTTTAAGATCAACCCCCTTATTCATAATGGTCCGCTAACTTAAAACAGCAGCTACAGAGTGTTATTTTTCATTCTTAGGTCAATAGAAGAAGGCAGAGTGAGAATTGGCAATGCTTTAAGTTAGCAGACTATTATCAATAAGGGGGCCTATCTTTAGTTTTTTCCTATTGATACAAAATACCTAGGTACTAAGTTACCAATTGGAAAACTTTGCACTTGGTTAAGTGAGTAAAGTTGACTTCTTTTTCTCATCAAAATTTAACAAAATAAAAAGACGTACGCTCGAACTCATTATCTTGCACAAACTTGTCCACGCAGACTTGCCGAGTTTTTCATCTTGTACAAACTTGAGACTTTACATTACTACAACAATGCTATTTCCTACAAAAATATTAATTATTCTTAGTACACGTAACACAACATAAGCAATACAGTACCTACCTATGTTGAAAGTTATAAATAAGAACTTGTGTTAATTTAATAGGGGTTGATTTTTAGACCTCGTCGACCCCCAAAATCAGTTTTCGTTTGTGTCGACCCCTATGGGAATCCCTGGTCTACACGGAAAGCCTAACATGCTCCCGTTCTTTCCTAACATAGTATTGTAATTGAAGAAAAAAAGTGATGAAAATTCGTGACTTAAACACATAGCAATTTTTCTGCCCGAACTACATGTGACTCAAAAAAGACGGATTTCATGGTACAGTTAACAACTGCGGCCCCAAAAGTTATTATCTGCAGTCATTCGTCTGATAATCTCTGTACACCTTCCATCTACATCTACATGGATACTCTGCAAATCAAATATAAGTGCCTGGCAGAGGGTTCATCGTACCACCTTCTTCACAATTCCCTACTATTCCAATCTCGTATAGCGCGCGGAAAGATTGAACACCTATATCTTTCCGTACGAGCTCTGATTTTCCTTACTTTATCGTGGTGATCGTTTCTCCTTGTGTAGGTCGGTGTCAACAAAATATTTTCGCAATCGGAGGAGAAAGTTGGTGATTGGAATTTCGTGAGAAGATTCCGTCGCAATGAAAAACACCTTTCTTTTAATGATTTCCAGCCCAAATCCTGTATCATTTCTGTGACTCTCTCTCCCATATTTCTCGATAATACAAAACGTGCTGCCTTTCTTTGAACTTTTTCGATGTACTCCGCAGTCCCACCTGGTAAGGAACCCACACCGCGCAGCAGTATTCTAAAACAGGACGGACAAGCATAGTGTAGGAAGTCTCCTTAGTAGATCTGTTACATTTTCTAAGTGTCCTGCGGATAAAACGCAGTCTTCGGTTAGCCTTCCCCACAACATTTTCTATGTGTTCCTTCCAATTTAAGTTGTTCGTAATTGCAATTCCTAGGTATTTAGTTGAATGTACGTCCTTTATATTTGACTGATTTATCGTGTAACCGAAGTTTAACGAGTTTCTTTTAGCACTCATGTGGATGTTCTGACACTTTTCGTTATTTAGGGTCAACTGCCAATTTTCGCAGCATTCAGATATCTTTTCTAAATCGTTTTGCAGTTTGTTTTGACCTTCTGATGGCTTTATTAGTCGATAAACGACAGCGTCATGTGCAAACAACCGAAGACGGCTGCTCAGATTGTCTCCCAAATCGTTTATATAGATAAGGAACAGCAAAGGGCCTATAACACTACCTTGGGAAATTCCAGAAATTACTTGTGTTTTACTCGATGACTTTCCGTCAGTCACTACGAACTGTGGCCTCTCTGACAGGAAATCACAAATCCAGTCACATAACTGAGACGATATTCCATAAGCACGCAATTTCACTACAAGCCGCTTGTGGTACAGCGTCAAAAGCCTTCCGGAAATCCAGAAATACGGAATCGATCTGAAATCCGTTGTCAATAGCACAAACACTTCATTTGAATAAAGAGTTAGTTGTGTTTTACAGGAACGATGTTTTCTAAACCCATGTTGACTGCGTGTCAACAGACAGTTTTCTTCGAGGTAATTCATAATGTTTGAACACAATATATGTACCAAAATCCTGCTGCATATCGACGTTAACGATATGGGCCTGTAATTTAGTGGATTACTCCTGATACCTTTCTTGAATATTGATGTGGCCTGTGTATCCGAATCGGTGGAATACCTTTCAGTGCTGGAAATGTAGTCTTCTACGTTGCTAACGAGACGACAGCGACAGTATGCACGGAGCCATCCAAGCGCCTCATTTTGTTCTCTTCTTTTGTGACGTGCCGTTCTGTACCCCGTTAGTGTTAGTGACGTATGACAGAGCTTCGTACGTTAGTTCCAGTACGGCTGGCATCTTGAACGTCTTGTTATTTCTCGCGACAGATCCCTTAACTTGGCTCCAGACCGGTTCTGTTGCGTTCATAAAGCATTGTACAATAATAACTATCAAGATGAAGCATTTGTACTGTGTGCCCGATGCGTAAAAGCGATTGTTTTCCATGTTTCTACTTTGCTTATCACTCTGGCTCGCATTAAGACCGCATCTGTGGTGTAAAACGATGGACACCCTCCAAATAATGAGTATCTGATTTCTCATTTTTGTCCTAAAATTTTAATATGTTCAGTTTTCTTCATTTAAACAATCTCTACTAACAATCTTTTATAAAATATCGATAATTAACAATTTATATTTGCAGTGAAAACTAAAATATTGAGTATTGTTTAACCAGAGCCGGCCAGAGTGGCCATGTGGTTCTAGGCGGTACAGTCCGGAACCGCGCGACCGCTACGGTCGCAGGTTCGAAACCTGCCTCGGTCATGGATGTGTGTGATGTCTTTAGGTTAGTTAGGTTTAAGTAGTTCTAAGTTCTAGGGGACTGATGACCACAGCAGTTAAGTCCCATAGTGCTCATAGCCATTTGAACCATTTTTTTTTGTTTAACCAGAAACAAGACGACGTGCATTTTTGGTAAATAATGCTGATTAGTTATGTTAATTAGCATATATTTGATGAATTTTATATTTAAAAGATGTATGTATTCCAGATTGAACGGAAAAAAGACCGCTCCGAGATTTGAATCACCGATCTATTGGCTTCAGTTTATTCTACCACGCTATCGATACGGTGTGCATATCATTTACAGACGACACCTTAACTTTAATAAAGTTCTCGGAAAACTTCAAAGCTGACTTTTTTCCGTAAAGGTTTGAAAAAGAATGAAGGCAACTTGTTTCTCACCACTTTTTAACGGTGTTCCACAAGCTTGTTTCATTACGGAGCACACACCATATTAACACCACGATAATCAGAGCACAACAGTACACAGACTGCAACTATACGCCTTTATCGAAATAAAAACTACGTAGCTAAAGTTTGATTAAGAAAAACATTGATGGCTGATAATAAATTAGAATATCTTAAAGTTTCGTTTAATTTATGTGTGCTACGCTGCTGACCAATCATTGCGTTTGTGTTTGTTTACGTAAGGTTTATTCTTATAACGAACAATGTACTTTTTTTAAGTATAGGGTTTGTTTTGTCATTTACCGCCTCTTTCACGTCTGCAACCCAACGAAACGGCGTACTGAGATTGGAGAATGATCGCTACAAGCATTGCTCATGGGTCTCGTTGTACACAAGGTATTAAAAAATGTATTTCATATTTTTAAGGCGGCAGGAGGGACCCAAGAAGAGACAAATATGTGCAGGTAACATGGGCTCTTAAGGGGATACCTTGAGAACTACGAGCAGTTATTCATCTTTGATACAGAAAAACACATCTCTTCTACTGCCAAGTTATTACGAAGTAGCGTATAAAGCGGAAATTTTCGCGAGTGCTTTAGTTCTGAGCGAGACAGCGCACAGCTGTGGCATCTAGCGGTTCTAAATGGTAACATTATTTTTATCGTCTGTTAGCATGTAATACCTTGCGCATGAAATACGCATGGCATGGAATTGGTTGTCATACTTAAAGTAATGGGTGTATGACGACATTTACTGAATCATAGGGTGGTAATTTTGGCGTAAAGGAAATATTTTTAAGCAGTTTCATTTGTCAGAGAACTGGATGTGGTAGACTATATACTTACATTTGGCGCCATATAAAAGTTGGATGTAGAAGAGCTGCTTATTTTGTTTACATATGCTTTAATTAGCACCGCAAAGTATTTTTGCGAAATAAGAAACACAAGTTTCTCAAACACCTTTTACAGTAGCACACTGACTCATCAGTATATGGACCAATTTGTTTTGAACTCAATCAGTGCTTTCAAATTAAAAATCACTGAAATGACTACTAATAATTTAGGCACTGTAGAAGACAAGAGTTTGGCACATTCATTGAAAAAAAGCGTTTTGCTTGTTTCATACATTTTACCAGTATACGAAAGGGTATCAGAGTCATGATAATTTCGTTCAGTTAACATGAAAGTAATTTTACACCTATTGTGTTCAATACTGTTTATGGTCCAATACATAACATATTTATCGGCGTTTCTTAGTCCAGCGTCTCTATCAGTGGCTACATTACAGATAGACCTACCATTGGTACAAACAGTGAGGTTCCTCATCTACGTGTATCTTTCTGTAATAAGAAATGCTGAAACATCGAGTTGAGTTACTGCTTTGTGATGGGGTAACAGCCTCTTTATGACAATTGAAATGTCATGCATCTGGGGTAACACTGTTTCCCCCTTTATCTCTCACTATGACAAATGCATTTTCAATACAATCCCTTTTTAGTATTCTAGTAAAAAGAAATTTAAAATTAAATCTTTCATTTAATTCTGAACATAAGGACTTTGGAGCAGTTATGCTATCAACCCAGCACTGAATGCACTGTGGATTAAGAACACATAACTACTTCAAATTTTCCTAAATTTCTAATAGTTTCTCTAAATGCTTAGGATCACTCTAGAGTCGTTTCCTGTACTGTTTGGCTCTGTAATATTTTGAGAAATTGAAAATGTCAAGTAAGTTATCACACATTTCAATGAAATCAGCTATAACAGTAGCTGAGAATGGCAAAGATTCGTATCTCGTCTTTACTTGAATACCACAGCCAACAGAATGATTCACTGCTAAACATACACTCGTTGGTGAGAATGGAAGAACCGTGATGCGTAATTTTGTGAGCTTAGGGGCAACTCTAGGTACAACTGCTGAGTCTTTCATACAATTTTCTTCAACATGAATCCAGTTATAGACTTTGCCTTTCCACTGAAAGTCATATTTCTTCACATTATTGCTGAGTGGTTTGAGCAAGTGAGGGGCATCATGGAAAAAAAATTTTTTTCCTCCAGTCACGTCAATAAATGGTTTTTCTGAGTTAATACCTAAGAGTTATCTCATTTTTACATTATTAGTACTTTGATCACAAACAACAGTTCTAGGTATCATAACACTCCTGAATTTGAACCAAAATGCTAACCAACATATCTTGCATTATCTCCCCTGGCAGTGCTTCTCAGGACAATTAATAATGTCTTGTTTGACCATCGCTACCATGGCTTTGTTAGGTAAGTAGCACTCAGTTACCCCTCAGTCGCTACAAATTTCTGCACCAGTGCCTACAAAATTCTCGAATAAGTCATTTTGTGCTCTGCAGGTCAACAGTGACTTGAGAGAAATTTCATCAAATACTACTGACAACTTTTTTCTCTGATTTCGTGTTTTCGACTTTTAGTTGCGGCAGATCGAGCGCTAGGCTATTAATACTGGGTTAACCTCTGAATTTACCAATCAGCTCTTTAGTGTTCTTCGAATAGGTAAACAAAAATATGTCTGCAAAAAGCTGCACGATTTTGGTGAACAGAAATTAAACGCCAAAGCAAACCCTCTGTCTTGTTCTGTATACTCTCTTCCCTTAGGTTTTCTGTGTTTCATAATATCCCGTAGGTTGATAAATTTGACTGTCACGTCATGACAAACATTTCTTTTGGTACTATCGCATTTCATTCTCTGCTTTTTAAATCAGACATCTCGGATCTCAAAGCATGAATCAGACCTTTCCGTCTCCATACTGTCTCCTGTAACACTCTGCACTTTATCATAAATGACAACCATTTTTTAGAGTTTTTTGCAACTTTGAACCTGACCCTATCGTCCACTTCAACCTCCATGTCGGCGACTGATTTTTGTTGCTCCACTTCTTCTTTCCTCTTTCTTTTCTTTGGGTTCGTCTGAAATTACTTTCCTTTCTGTCGGGCAAAACTAAAGAAACAGAGCTAGGCCAAATACTGAAACGAGGAGAAAAAACTTGTGACAGCAATGATGTAACAAATCATTGAACAGGCGTTAAGATATAGCTGCTTTGTTGCTTTACAGACAATCCTTACTTCTGGCATAGTAATTTCTTATTTCTAAAGTCGGTCTCTATAAAATGATCGGAGCATACTACACGACTCCTATTTAAATGCTCTGGTGCTTATTTTCTAAATGTTTCATCAAGATCTGCTCTCATACTGCGAATCACCCATCGTTTACATGTAAAAATAACTGAACCCAAGTTACAATAATTATACGAAGTAAAAATAACTCACTGAGAAACACTAGGAACTCTAACCTCCAATTTACACTGAAGAGCCCAAGAAACTGGTACACCTGCCTAATGTCGTGTAGGGCCCCGCGAGCAAGCAGCAACACGACATAGCATGGACTCGACTAATATCTGAAGTAATGCTGGAGGGAACTGACACCATGAATCCTGCAGGGCTGTCCATAAATCCGTAAGAATACGAGGGGATGGAGATCTCTTCTGAACAGCACGTTGCAAGGCACCACAAATGTGCTCAATAATATTCATCCTTGTGGAGTTTGGTGGCCAGCGAGAGTGTTCATCGAGACACTCTGTAGAAATTCTGGACATGTGTGGTGTCGCATTGTCCTGCTGGAATTTCCCAAGTCCATCGGAATGCACAATGGTCATGAGTGGAAGCAAGTGATCAGACAGAATACTTACGTGCGTGTCACCTGTCAGAGTCATATCTAGACATATCAGGGATCCCTTATCACTCCAACTGCACACGCCTCACACCATTACGGAACCTCCACCAGTTTGGACAGTCCCCTGATGAGATTCAGGGTCCATGGATTCATGAGGTTGTCTCCAAACCCTACACGTCCGTCCGCTCGATACCATTTGAAATGAGACTCGTCCGACCAGACAATATGTTTCGAGTCATCAACACTCCAATGTCAGTGTTGATGGGTCCAGGCGAGGCGTAAAGCATTGTGTCGTGCAGTCATCAAGGGAACACGAGTGGGCCTTGGGCTCCGAAAGCCCATATCGAAGAAGTTTCGTTGAATGGTTCGCGCGCTGACACTTGTAGATGGCCCAGTATTTAAATCTGCAGCAATTCGCGGAAGGGCTGCACTTCTATCATGTTGAACGATTCTCTTCAGTCATCGTTGGTCCCGTTCTTGCAGGTTCTTTTTCCGGCTGCAGCGATGACGGAGTTTTGATGTTTTACCGGATTCCTGATATTCAACGTTACACTCGTGAAATTTTCGTACGGGAAAATCCCCACTTCATTGCTGTCCCAGCGCTCGTGCGCCGGCTGTTAACACAAAGTTCAGACTTACTTAAATTTCCGTTACCTGCCATTGAAGCAGCAGTAACCCATCTAACAACTCTGCCAGACACTTGTTGTCTTATATAGGCGTTGCCGACCGCAGCATCGTTTTCTGCCTGTTCACATATCTCTGTATTTGAATACTCATCCCTATATCAGTTTCTTTGGGGCTTCAGTGTATATTCGTACTTACATTACTTTATTCCTCGACAATCTGTAGAAAGACTTTGTCACTTTGTTGTCAGTAATTATTTCATCAAAATATGGCACAAATAACACCTCTAACAGCCCTTTACAACTAACAAAAAAACTGAGACCAACGAGGCTCTCGTCTGTCTTCTTACTGAGGCTGCTCAGTGCTGTATTCTTTTCCAGCCATCAGGCTATGCTGTAATCCCTGTCGCACTCTTTCGGGCTCAGTTTCCTGAATTACCTGTAAACATTATTTGCTGTTATGAACGATCTACAGAACGCAAGTAAACAAATGATGATACAGGGTGTTTCAAAAATGACCGGTATATTTGAAACGGCAATAAAAACTAAACGAGCAGCGATAGAAATACACCGTTTGTTGCAATATGCTTGGGACAACAGTACATTTTCAGGCGGACAAACTTTCGAAATTACAGTAGTTACAATTTTCAACAACAGATGGCGCTGCAAGTGATGTGAAAGATATAGAAGACAACGCAGTCTGTGGGTGCGCCATTCTGTACGTCGCCTTTCTGCTGTAAGCGTGTGCTGTTCACAACGTGCAAGTGTGCTGTAGGCAACATGGTTTATTCCTTAGAACAGAGGATTTTTCTGGTGTTGGAATTCCACCGCCTAGAACACAGTGTTGTTGCAACAAGACGAAGTTTTCAACGGAGGTTTAATGTAACCA
Source organism: Schistocerca nitens (assembly GCF_023898315.1). NCBI lineage: Eukaryota > Metazoa > Arthropoda > Insecta > Orthoptera > Acrididae > Schistocerca > Schistocerca nitens. The sequence goes on along the minus strand of NC_064623.1, from coordinate 64,015,974 downwards.
AAGGACCTAAAAGCGATACAATAAAGGATCTGTTTGGAAAATTTCAACGGACTGGGAACGTGACGGATGAACGTGCTGGAAAGGTAGGGCGACCGCGTACGGCAACCACAGAGGGCAACGCGCAGCTAGTGCAGCAGGTGATCCAACAGCGGCCTCGGGTTTCCGTTCGCCGTGTTGCAGCTGCGGTCCAAATGACGCCAACGTCCACGTATCGTCTCATGCGCCAGAGTTTACACCTCTATCCGTACAAAATTCAAACGCGGCAACCCCTCAGCGCCGCTACCATTGCTGCACGAGAGACATTCGCTAACGATATAGTGCACAGGATTGATGACGGCGATATGCATGCGGGCAGCATTTGGTTTACTGACGAAGCTTTTACCTGAATGGCTTCGTCAATAAACAGAACTGGCGCATATGGGGAACCGAAAAGCCCCATGTTGCAGTCCCATCGTCCCTGCATCCTCAAAAAGTACTGGTCTGGGCCGCCATTTCTTCCAAAGGAATCATTGGCCCATTTTTCAGATCCGAAACGATTACTGCATCACGCTATCTGGACATTCTTCGTGAATTTGTGGCGGTACAAACTGCCTTAGACGACACTGCGAACACCTCGTGGTTTATGCAAGATGGTGCCCGGCCACATCGCACGGCCGACGTCTTTAATTTCCTGAATGAATATTTCGATGATCGTGTGATTGCTTTGCGCTATCCGAAACATACAGGAGGCGGCGTGGATTGGCCTCCCTATTCGCCAGACATGAACCCCTATGACTTCTTTCTGTGGGGACACTTGAAAGACCAGGTGTACCGCCAGAATCCAGAAACAATTGAACAGCTGAAGCAGTACATCTCATCTGCATGTGAAGCCATTCCGCCAGACACGTTGTCAAAGGTTTCGGGTAATTTCATTCAGAGACTACGCCATATTATTGCTACGCATGGTGGATATGTGGAAAATATCGTACTATAGAGTTTCCCAGACCGCAGCGCCATCTGTTGTTGAAAATTGTAACTACTGTAATTTCGAAAGTTTGTCTGCCTGAAAATGTACTGTTGTCCCAAGCATATTGCAACAAACGGTGTATTTCTATCGCTGCTCGTTTAGTTTTTATTGCCGTTTCAAATATACCGGTCATTTTTGAAACACCCTGTACATTCTTCTGTTATTGTCCATCAAAACGGTTCAAATGGCTCTAAGCACTGTGGGACTTAACATCTGAGGTCATCAGTCCCCTAGACTTAGAACTAGTTAAATCTAACTAACCTAAGGACGTCACACACATCCATGCCCGAGGCAGGATTCGAACCTGCGACCGTAGCAGCTGCGCGGTTCCGGACTGAAGCGCCTAGAACCGCTCGGCCACAGCGGCCGGCTATTGTCTATCGATGGAGCATGTGGTAAACATCTGTTAGAATGTTAACCGTTTTCGCATTTCTGGGTAAGTGCAGTGCATACGTTAGTTCTAATGGAACCAGTTTGTGTGTTGATAAGTTTGTAAAATACCTTATCCCTGTAATGTTATCTTTGCACTTAGCAACAGCATGGACATCATATTGAACACATTTATCGATGACTGAAATGCAGATCGTATGTAACAGCAAGCAGATTAAATTAGAAACTCTGCTGTTTCATATCAACAGAATAATGTGCCCTGATTTGCTTACTATCTTCTGGAGGTCGTTCGTAACAGAGCACGCAGCAGTGACGAAGATGAAAAATTGCTCATATCTTTCAATGCTTGCTTTTTATACCCCATGTTTACTAGACTTTTTTCGTTTTTGCTTTGCTTCACACCACCACTTCTCAAAATATTGAATACTTTTTAAGAACCTTATATATGATATCGTATTTACAGGATGAATCACCTAAACTTGCATCGCAAATATAGCGAAAACTGAAAGTGCTATTGATGCACTGTTTTCACAGAATGAATTGGCAGCCATGGGCTCATGTTGTTAGCCAATAAACAGTTTGTACTAATAATTATAAACTGTATTTTTGTGCAGATATACGCTTTTATTGAATGGAACAATGCCTGTTCACATTTACAAACAAGAGTAGGATACACTAGAATGTCAGTGGTGTTGGTTGCAGGACTGTGGTGCGGGTCGCTAACGAGATATCGTATTTTGAAAAGTTTCCACACCGAGACTTTTTGTGCCATTCAGCCTGCCTAGTTGCTAGGTACGATGTTTCTGGGTTTGCTTACAGTGTTCTTGTGTGTCCTGTGAGTGCATTGCAACTTGCTAACAGTTAGTGTGACACAGCTCAAGCAGTAGGTCGTGTGTAGCCGATGGGATTTACCAACGCATAAAAAGCCGATATGCTCGTAGTGTATGGAGAGTGTAGGAAGAACACAGTTCGTTCTTCTACGGTATATGTGGCAAGATATCCCAACAGACGTGAACCACCTATTCAATTATTTATCAAACTCTGCAAACAGTGCCATGAAGGAGGTAGTGGATTACTTAGACAACGTAAAGAACGGGAATCGTGACAACAGAAGAGAGAGAAATTAGTATTCTCGTTACTGTTGCAGTTGAAAGGTAACTTGTTTGGTCTATTTAACTAATTGAGAGTGATGGCAAAATTTAGTGTTCTAAAAACATATACACTACTGGCCATTAAAATTGCTACACCACGAAGATGACGTGCTAAGGACGCGAAATTTAACCGAAAGGAAGAAGATGCTGTGATATGCAAATGATTAGCTTTTCAGAGCATTCACACAAAGTTGGCGCCGGTGGCGACACCTACAACGTGCTGACATGAGGAAAGTTTTCAACCGATTTCTCATACACAAACAGCAGTTGACCGGCGTTGCCTGGTGAAACGTTGTTGTGATGCCCCGTGTAAGGAGGAGAAATGCGTACATCACGTTTCCGACTTTGATAAAGGTCGGATTGTAGCATATCGCGATTGCAGTTTATCGTATTGCGACATTGCTGCTCGCGTTGGTCGAGATCCAATGACTGTTAGCAGAATATGGTATCGGTGGGTTGAACTCGTATCACTGGCAGTCGAGATGACAGGCATCTTATCCGCATGGCTGTAACGGATCGTGCAGCCACGTCTCGATCCCTGAGTCAACAGATGGGGACGTTTGCAAGACAACAACCATCTGCACGAACAGTTCGACAACGTTTGCAGCAGCATGGACTATCAGCTCGGAGACCTCGGCTGCGGTTACCCTTGACGCTGCATCACAGACAGGAGCGCCTGCGATGCTGTACTCAACCACGAACCTGGGTGAACGAATGGCAAGAGGTCATCTTTTAGGATGAATCCAGCTTCTGTCTACAGCATCATGATGGTCGCATCCGTATTTGGCGACATCGCGGTGAACGCACATTGGAAACGTGTATTCCTCATCGCCATACTGGCGTACGACCTGGCGTGATGGTATGGGGTGCCATTGGTTACACGTCTCGTTCACCTCTTGTTCGCATTGACGGCACTTTGAACAGTGGACGTTACATTTGAGATGTGTTACGGCCCGTGGTTCTACCCTTCATTCGATCCCTGCGAAACGCTACATTTCAGCAGGATAATGCACGACCGCATGTTGCAGGTCCTGTACGGGCCTTTCTGGATGCAGAAAATGTTCGACTGCTGCCCTGGCCAGCACATTCTCCAGATCTCACCAGTTGAAAATGTCTGGTCAATGGTGGCCGAGCAACTGGCTCGTGACAATCCGCCAGTCACTACCCTTGCTGAACTGTGGTATGGTGGTGGTGGTGGTTAGAGTTTAACGTCCCGTCGACAACGAGGTCATTAGAGACGGAGCGCAAGCTCGGGTTAGGGAAGGATTGGGAAGGAAATCGGCCGTGCCCCTTCAAAGGAACCATCCCGGCATTTGCCTGAAACGATTTAGGGAAATCACGGAAAACCTAAATCAGGATGGCTGGAGACGGGATTGAACCGTCGTCCTCCCGAATGCGAGTCCAGTGTGAAACTGTGGTATGGTGTTGAAGCTGCATGGGCAGCTGTACCTGTACACGCCATCCAAGCTCTGTTTGACTCAAGGTCCAGGCGTATCACGGCCGTTATACGGCCAGAGGTGGTTTTTCTGGGTACTGATTTCTCAGGATCTATGCACCCAATTGCGTGAAAATTTAATCACATGTGAGTTCTAGTATAATATATTTGTCCAATGAATACCCGTTTATCATCTGCATTTCTTGTTAGTGTAGTAATTTTAATGGGCAGTAGTGTATTTTTCCAAACAAGACATAAATTATACTAAACAAATTATAGACTGAATTCCCTAAGCAACTAATAGAGGATTAAACACTCCACTGTGTGGCGTCTGGTTGGCAAAGACAGTTTAACTAGGTGATCAGTTAGTCAAGTACTCTGGCCCTAAAAATGTGGATAACGCAAGCTGAATTGATCTGAGGCTGAGCAGACTTTGATTGATCAAATCTACTGAAGTTTCTCTACATGTGCAGTTAAGAGCAATTGGCGATTGAGATCTGTACGCCCTGACAATGCCAGAGCGGCAGTACGTTACACTGTTTACTTCATACAGTGATGTAACTTGCAGCTGGCGAGACGTGTGCGGCGGAGGAGGTGAGACGTAGAGGCGGGACCTGTGAATCGATTGCGGCCATGACAGAAATGCAAAAATCTCACGGTCTAGCGATCAGGCAGACACATCATAAGTTACTCTCTACTAGAGCCCTGAAATCACGGTAGATTTCAGTGTGTGACACACCCGTTCGCTGGTCGTATCAAGGACCAATTTGGCTCACTTACACGACAGAGCGCTCAAGGATACCAAACGCCAAGACTGGTAAACCAAAAACGAATTACAACGACTAGACCGAGACGTTAGAGGTCACACTGTCGGTACAGTAAGTACTTCACCACAGGCTCCCCAGTGTAAACTACTGGAAAGTGAAGTCAGTCTCAGGGCAGGTCCCAAGTACCAAAAATACATTCCAGAACTTCGAACAGAAGTGCTTACCAGACCAAAGACCCACACCTGAGTGTTTCCCACCTATCCAGAAAAAAATTCTGTTTTCCTGCAAAGTGCACAAACGACACTGTCTTCACTCTGTCTTGAGCCAATCACAAGGCTCTGGAGGCGCTAAATTTCTCCTCCCACACGACAGCACAAACTCATTTCGAACCAGGGCAAGAGTTAAGAAACCTGCATCTCTGAAAAAGAAGAAATCGCCAATTACTGACTTTAAGTTTTCACAGAGGGGAAAAGATTTTCTCCAAAGTTGTGTCTCTTCCCACAACAACAAGCGAACACATACAATCTCAAAGATCTTTATCTAAACCACCTGCACCTTGGAGCGCGTTCCAGCTATGAGATGTAATAAAGATTCCAACTCCAAACATTTCTCAGATGCTGGAGTTTTCCTGTACAACAGGGGCTGGCATTCTTGCAGTATCGGCGAACAAAAAAAATGTGAATTTTTATTACTTGTGGTTCTGCACACAATGTGTGGTTTAAGACTCCATTGTGTAGATGCGTTCTCTTTAGACTGTCGCCCCAGCCCAGGCTTCTGCTGGCGCTGCGGCAGGTATCACGGCATTGTTCTGCTGGAGCCCTGTCTCGATGAGGGGCTGCCCTGTCTGCCTTTTATGCGTCTGGCAAGATTTACTAACGCATGGGCTCGCCACCAATTGCTTTCAACTCCCAACATGCCGTTTCTACGAGCTAAGAATCATAAAAACACATCATGCTTTTAGCATCCTACCAGGCTCCGTCAATGTGTGGCCAGATCATTAACTTTCTGGAGTCTCGCTTAAGATCAGGTTGTAATAAAAGCTTTAATAATTTTCTGTATGCGAAAAATAGATGAGAGAGTAACTTGTTCTTTCTCAAAGTTGATCCAAAAGTTAGGTCCTGCACAATAGCAGGAGGAACTGCTGTGAGTCAGGGAAGTGAACTATGCATTCTCCAGTGATGTAGGTTCCATTCCTATCACATCTCTCCATCAAGAGCTACATGTAAACCATTATGAAAATTGTATAACTTATGTACATGGCCATTAAAACAGATACTCCTGATATATCATCTAATGAATCCACATTTACCTGTCATGGAGAGATAAAATGTCGTGTAACTTAGGGCCTCCCGTTGGGTACACCATTAACCAGGTGCGAGTCTTTCGATTTGACGCCACTTCAGCGAATTGGGAGTCAGTGGGGATGAAATGATGATGATTAGGACAACACGACACCCAGTGCCTGAACGGAGAAAATCTCTGACCTAGCTAGGAATCGAATCCGGGCCCTTAGGATTGACATTCTGCCACGCTGACCTCAGCTACCGGGGGCGCGCATGGAGAGAGAAACCGGCGAAACATCTATTACTGGTCTGTTGACCGTCGCCGTTGGATTCGTCAGGTGGAACGTCAGCGTCCATGGAGTATAAACCTGTGCTGTGGGTTAGTGAACGATCAGCTCATAGCGTGTTTTTCATTGACGGAATACTGAACGTGCACAAGTATTGCAGCCTCCTAACAGACGTCCTTCCGCAGATGCTTTAAGATGTCCCTCTACAGACTAGGAGGAACCTGCTTGTGCCAGCATGATTGCTGTCCAGCCCATTGTGCACGAAGTACTACAGCATGTCTTCACAAATTGTTTGAATTTGACACAGATGACCTATACCTTGGCCAGCCCATTCCTCTGATCCGACGCCTGTAGGCTGTTTTCTGTGGGGAACACTGACGGACGCTGTCTACCGGACACACCAACTACTTGCGGTGACTGGGGACGAAGCTGAACTGCTGGCATGTGTGCAGCAGTCGTTCCATACCAGACTGGAAGCGTGCGTTGCTGCAACCAGTCGTCATTTTGAACACAACCTGTAATGGTCAGTTGTCTCGTAAGGATCCACGTAACTGGTCGATGGATCGCACGAGAGGTTTCAGTTGTATGGCATGGTCGTTCACCGGATCTCAACCCGTGCGATTTCTGGTTATGCGGCCATCTCAAAAGTGTCGTGTATGCAGAGTCCACTCCAGATGTGGCGACTGTTCATCAGCGTATTCATGCTGTCTTTGAGACTGTTCGGATGCAGCCTGGCCAATTTGAATGTGTGGGACAGAACATACTACGGACACATACTCTAACCGCAGTGTCTGTAACATTGAATGCTTGAATAAAAGGTCTCTAGCATGGAAACCGTGCATTTCCGGACATAAGTTCATTAGACCTTTTTTCTCCGCATTCTCTCACCGATAAATCACTAGAGTTAGCACACGCTGGAAAAAATCATTGTGCGTTTCATTTGTTTTTGCTTGTTCTTCAGTTTTAATGTTGAAATTCAGGTATTTCTAAATGGAAAATCTAGATAGCGCTTCTAGAAATCGATGTGATATATTATAGCAGTGTAACTCTTCAGGCTTTCCCGGCAAGATCTTGACATGTGGAATAATCGGGTCTACTGCCGGATGTTTGTGTCGCTCTGGCACAATATTTCGGCCACGTAACTCGTTGCCTTCTTCAGGTGCTACCTGAGACTGCCGTGTTGGATTATATAAAGGATGGGGCCCCTCCACGCCCACACCAACATGGTGACCAAACCAAAAGTTCTACTGTCACCTCCGTAAACATGTTAGTTTTTTAATCAGGCGTCACAGGATGCAGGCTGTAATGTTATCCATGCGTCTGGGTAAGATTACTCATTAACATGGTCCATCAGGAGATAGAAGTGGTCGCAAACGATTGAAGGGTAGCGGTTGTAAGGGCAGAGGAAAAAAAGTGCCGAGGCCAGCGCCAAGGGAAAAAAACCTCTGCGACAGTAGGACGGGTAGTAAGGGCAGTAGCGGCTTGCTAGCTGCGACAGAGAATGCAAGGTGAAGGAAGGTTAGCGTGAGGTATCGTGCATCGTTACCTATGTAGTGCGTGGTCGTTAGCTGGGTCAGTCCGGGTGCTGCGGCTGGGCTCGCTTGTAGTCTCCTGGGCCGGCCGCAGTGACTTCCTCCCTGTAACATAAGAGTCCGGCGCGGCAACGCATGCGTTGCTGTTAGGCCCTCTGCTGCGCCTTGTCGTCAGTGACTTGGTGCAGCTTCATCAGGCTGGTGCAGAACGGCGGCGATCGGCTACCGTTCAGCGTCCTCCTCTACTGCACGGCGCAGGACTTCTGCATTGTAGCTTCGAGCAGCTCCGCTTGTTCAGTGAGCTGCGCCGCTTCAGCGTCGGAGAAATGCACGCCGTTCGCTCGCGCTTGCGCGATGATGGCTGCCTTTCTGGCTTCTCGGTCCCTCGGAGGGGCCGCTCCCGCAGCGGTCAGCGTCATCACCGGTTCCGCTGGGGCGGCGGTTTTCTTCTTTGCACCTTTCACCTGCGGTGCTGCTGGGGCAGCCGCTGGGATAGGCGCGCGAACGTCCTTCTGCGAGTTCGCAGGTACGACTGCGCTGAGGCCTCGGGTGAAGACTGCTCGCAGTTGCCTCAAGGCCTCTTCCTCCTCTGCAGCCACGGCGGCTGCGAAGGCAGCCCTCTCGGCCGCCATGACGGCTTTGAGGGCTGCTGTGGCCTCCTTCACGGCGGTGCCGAGTTCGAGGCCACATTCTTCACGGGAGAGCGAGCTGCGTCCTGGCTGCCCGTTTCCGAGCGGCCGTCCCCGCCCCTGGCAGGTGGATCTGCTGCTGCGCCGTCCCTCTGCTGCGCCGTGCTGTTCTGCGCCCTACGCCGTTTCCGACGTCGTCTTCGCTTCTGCCGCTGCGTCGGTGCGGCCACGGCCGCCTCGCCGCCCCCGGCACGGCTGCGGCTTGAGAAAGCCGCACAGCCGCGCCAACTGGCGACGTGCGGGCCGCCACACCGGACACGAGTCGGCAGAGCGTTGCTGCCGCGGTCGCAGGCGCGGCTGTCGTGCTCACCTGAGCACTTGACGCACCGCGCCGCGTTGCGGCAATACTTCGCAACGTGGCCCTCGCCCTGGCACCTGAAGCACTGGGGCTGAGGGTCCGTGGCGGTCGGGAGAGCCTCTGTCGTAACCGGGAAGCCCAGCAACTTCCGCAAGTCGAAGATGCCGCTCCCGCCGTCGACCGTTTGCACGGTCACGGCATAGAGCGGCGCCCTCTTCCTGTTGGTCCGGTTGTGCAACCTTGCGGCTGCATTACCAAACCCGGCTCGCAGCAGCCCTTCCCGGACCGCTGCCTCGTCACAGCACCGAGGTAACCCCCTGAGGAGTGCCTCGGTCGTCTTCATCCTTCCTACGGAAGGTACCTTCTCACGCGCCGGTGGCGCGTCGACGATGTGGTCGGCCACTGCGACCTTGATCGCCCTGTGGTCGGCCACGTTCGCAGCACGAACGCAGATCAGTTGGAGGGTCTTGTCCAGTATTTATGCCCAGAGGGCGCTGGGTGCTCTCTTTGCCGTCCGCGCCCGCCTGGCGCCGCTTCTAATGTGTTGTCTTCCCCGGTGCTCCCTCGGACGTCCGCGCCCGACTTGGGCGCCATCTGTGGCAGCTCTCTGAGGCCTGTCCTGTGTCGGGCGTTCCGTTCGCGGTACGCGCGCGCCAGGTGCTGCTCCTGATGTTTTGGCCCCTCCCTGGTGCTCCCACGGACGTCCGCGCCCGGCCCGTGCACCATCTGTGGTCGTAGCTGTCTGGGGCCGGACCCGCGTTTGGCGTTCCGTTCGCGGTCTGCGCCCGCTTGGCGCTGCTCCTGAAGTGTTGGCACTTCCCTGGTGCTCCGACGGACGTCCGCGCCCGCCTAGTCCACCATCTGCAGTTGTGGCAGCTGTCTGAGGCCCGTCCTGCGTCGGGAGTTGCGTTCGCGGTCCGCGCCCGCCTGGCGCTGCTTCTGCGGTGTTACTACTTCTTGAGGAGTTTCTTGGTTCCTTTCCTTGGGCCATGATAAGCTCCAGAGCCGGACTCCACGCCAAGCTGAGCTGGTAACCGCTGTCTCTGTTTATTAGGTTGTCTGTGACCTTGATCTCGATGGCCTCCTTTATGACACCCAAAATCTTGGCCTCTGTGTCACAATTTTGGTGTTGTTGTAGTTCATTGAGTGGCCGAACCCCAGACAGTGCTCCGCTATGGCAGATTTGGTTGCCTGTCCGAATCTGGTGTGCCTCTGGTGTTCTTTGCAGCTGACGTCCACCCTCCTGGTTGTCTGGCCAATGTATTACTTTCCACACTGGCACGGGATGTTGTAAATGCCTGGTTTACGTAGCCCCAGGTCGTCCTTCACACTCCCTAGCATTGTCCCAATTTTGGAGGGTGGACAGAAGATACACTCTATATCATATTTTGAAAGATTTCTGCTGGTAAATTTTAATGGCCAGTCGTGCACTTGTCATGAGTGTAGGAACGCCTCATGCCTCAAAGTGCGCGACGACTTCGGTCAGTGTGAGTCACAGCGCACTAAGCTTATTTCGCGTATCTTAGCTGCCGCGTGCGGTCCAGTTTATTTCGCGTAACTTAGCTGCCGCGTGTGGCCCAAGGTCGGGAGATTTAGCGCCCGCAAACGTTCCCTTCCCACGTGTAAGCGGCCGACGCGCCTCGCTTATCGCAACAAACTGTCAACCGCTAACGGGTTGCAAGCAAACGCTGTATCCGCTCTTTGCGAGATACAAGCCAGTTGACCTTACAGGAGGTCCAAAAAGTGCTGTAAAAGACTCAGTCCGAGTTCCATTATCATTATGAGCGACTCGTATTGAAACAATGAATACGTGACAGTCTCCGTGCGCGATGTTCTTCAAATGGTTCAAATGGCTCGGAGCACTGTGGGACTTAATTTCTGAGGTCATCGGTGCCCCAGAACTTAGAACTACTTAAACCTAACTAACCTAAGGATATCACACACAATCATGCCCGAGGCAGGATTCGAACCTGCGACCGTAGCGGTGGCGCGGTTCCAGACTGTAGCGCCTAGAACCGCTCGGCCACCCCGGCCGGCCGCCATGTTCTTTTCAACTGCTCTGTCTTACTACAAAATCGTACATGCGTAGATACAAGACTTCTGCACGTACACACACACTCCGCAAACTACTGTGAAGTGGGTGCCTATCACTCTAGTACATGCTGGGTCTAGGTTTCTTCCCGATTCCAGTCGCGTATGGATCACAGGGAGAATGGCTCCTTATGGCCTGCATTACACGAATCCCCCATGTGAAGGTTCCCTATCGGCAGAGTGAGTCAATCTGGGATTTCAGAAGACGGCTTATCCGCCCGGGACCATTAGGAACCGATCTAGTCTGCTCCCGTGGATCCGCGCATGGGCAGTAGCAGGGGCGTATGCGCGCCAACCGCGGAACACAGCATTTCGAGCGAACTTCCTGTTTGCTAACGTTTTGAAGTATGGTCAGCACAGGAGAAAGACGTGAGCTTTTGCTGCGTCTTTCGGCTATTGCGCGAGTTATTCTACGCATTTTTCCAGAGAGTAATGGACAGTGTCTTGTAAGGAGGATAGAAGATGAACATCAACAAAAGCAAAACAAGGGTAATGCAATGTCGAATTAAGTCGGATGATGCTGAGGGAAATAGATTAGAAAATGAGACACTTACAGTAGTAAAGGAGTTTTGTTATTTGGGGAGAAAAATAACTGATGATGGCCGAAATAGAGAGGATATAAAATGTGGCAAGGAAAGCGTTTCTGAAGAAGAGAAATTTGTTAACATCGAGTATAGAATAAAGCGTGAGGAAGTCGTTTCTGAAAGTATTTGTATGGAGTGTAGCCATGTATGGAAGTGAAACATTGAAGACAAATAGTTTGGACAAGAGGAGAATAGCTTTCGAAATGTGGTCCTAAAGAAGAATGCTGAAGATTAGGTGGGTAGATCACATAACTATGTTGTTGTTGTTGTTGTTGTTGTTGTTGTTGTGGTCTTCAGTCCTGAGACTGATTTGATGCAGCTCTCCATGCTACTCTATCCTGTGCAAGCTTCTTCATCACCCAGTACCTACTGCAACCTACATCCTTCTGAATCTGCTTAGTGTATTCATCTCTTGGTCTCCCTCTACGATTTTTACCCTCCACGCTGCCCTCCAATGCTAAATTTGTGATCCCTTGATGCCTCAAAACATGTCCTACCAACTGATCCCTTATTGTGGTCAAGTTGTGCCACAAACTTCTCTTCTCCCCAATCCTATTCAATACCTCCTCATTAGTTACGTGATCTACCCACCTTATCTTCAGCATTCTTCTGTAGCACCACATTTCGAAAGCTTCTTGTCCAAACTGGTTATCGTCCATGTTTCACTTCCATACGTGGCTACACTCCATACAAATACTTTCAGAAACGACTTCCTGACACTTAAATCTATACTCGATGTTAACAAATTTCTCTTCTTCAGAAACGATTTCCATGCCATTGCCAGTCTACATTTTATATCCTCTCTACTTCGACCATCATCAGTTATTTTTCTCCACAAATAGCAAAACTCCTTTACTACTTTAAGTGTCTCATTTCCTAATCTAATTCCCTCAGCATCACCCGACTTAATTCGGCTACATTCCATTATCCTCGTTTTGCTTCTGTTGATGTTCATCTTATATCCTCCTTTCAAGACACTGTCCATTCCGTTCAACTGCTCTTCCAAGTCCTTTGCTGTCTCTGACAGAATTACAATGTCATCGGCGAACCTCAAAGTTTTTACTTCTCCATGAATTTTAATTCCTACTCCTAATTTTTCTTTTGTTTCCTTTACTGCTTGCTCAATATACAGATTGAATAACATCGGGGAGAGGCTACAACCCTGTCTCACTCCCTTCCCAACCACTGCTTCCCGTTCATGCCCCTCGACACATAACTAATGAGGAGGTATTGACTACAATTGGGGAGGAGTTTGTGGCACAACTTGACTAGAAGAAGGGATCGGTTGATAGGACACGTTCTAAGGCATCAATGGATCAAAATGGTTCAAATGGCTCTGAGCACTATGGGACTCAACTGCTGAGGTCATGAGTCCCCTAGAACTTAGAACTAGTTAAACCTAACTAACCTAAGGACATCACAAACATCCATGCCCGAGGCAGGATTCGAACCTGCGACCGTAGCGGTCTTGCGTTTCCAGACTGCAGCGCCTTTAACCGCACGGCCACTTCGGCCGGCATCAATGGATCACCGATTTAGTATTGGAAGGCAGCTTGGAGGGTAAAAATCGTAGAGGGAGACCAAGAGATGAATACACTAAGCAGATTGAGAAGGATGTAGGTTGAGATGAAGAAGCTTGCACAGGATAGAGTAGCATGGAGAGCTGCATCAAACCAGTCTCAGGACTGAAGATCACAACAACAACAACCATCTTTTATACGAGAGTTGTAACTTAAATACTGGCAACTATTGATTCACAACCGACAAAAAAGAGTTGCATGTGAGCCGTGGCGGCTGGTGATCGGGTGTTTGACTTACATCGCTGATATCGATATTCGGCTGTCCTGCTATCTGTGACTGCTCCCCCGGCGGGTTTTCCGGGTGAACGTGTGACGAGAGATGGCTCTGAGCACTATGGGACTCAACTGCTGTGGTCATCAGTCCCCTAGAACTTAGAACTACTTAAACCTAACTAACCTAAGGACATCACACACACCCATGCCGGAGGCAGGATTCGAACCTGCGACCGTAGCAGCAGCGCGGCTCCGGACTGGAGCGCCTAGAACCGCACGGCCACCGCGGCCGGCCGTGTGACGAGAGAGTCTCCGGTCAGCATTCAACTAGCCACCTTGTGTTGAACACAAGCCGGCCTCCCTAACCGTGGTGCATGGGCCTCGCCGCCCTTGTCGTTTGTCGCGCCGGATGTACGGTGCCGATCTTTGGGCACCTTGACGTGCAAAATTGTTGTGGGTTCGTCGTCTCACGCTGAATAGCTTCCCAGCTCGTAATTTGCTAGCTCCAAATTACGTATGACTTTTATTATGTGTTCAACTAACAAGGGAACCTCCCCATCGCACCCCCCTCAGATTTAGTTATAAGTTGGCACAGGGATAGGCCATGAAAAACTGAACACAGATCAATCGAGAAAACAGGAAGAAGTTGTATGGAACTATGAAAAAAATAAGCAAAATATACAAACTGAGTAGTCCGTGTCCAAGATAAGCCACATCAAGGTACGTGTACACTGATGAGCACCGTGGTCCCGTGGTTACCGCGAGCAGCTACGGAACGGAAGGTCCCTGGTTCAATCCTCCCTCCAGTGAAAAGTTTTAATTTTTTATTTTCAGACAATTATCAAAGTTCATGCAGTCAGACATGATCAACTTCGCTCTCCAAAATTCCAGGACATGTTCAGATTTGCTTGGACACATGCAGGATTTGATGGTCTACACACGGAAAAACTTGAAAACGTTAAAAACGTATGTTTTGACAGAGCACAGGGAAAACTGTGCGACTATGAAACTTGCATTCATTTGTTGCAGTTTATGTGACAAACTCTTATGTCTTCATCACTTTTTTGGGAGTGATTATCACATCCACAAGAAAACCTACATCGGGTAAGGTAGAAGAAACTTTTTACCCATTCGCCAAGTGTTCAAGTTAGGTGGGTCGACAACATATTCCTGTAATGTGAAGCACATGCCGTCACCAGTGTCGTATAGAATATTTCAGACGTGTTTTCCTGTGGAGGCATCGGTTGACCTATGAATTTGCGATCAAATGTTTTCGGTTCCTATTGGAGAGGCACGTCCTTTCGTCTACTAATCGCATGGTTTTGCGGTGCGGTCGCAAAACACAGACATTAAACTTATTACAGTGAACAGAGACGTCAATGAATGAACGGTCAGATCGTAACTTTGCGAAAATAAAGTAAGTAAAATTTTTACTCGAGGGAGTACTCGAACCAAGGACATTTCGTTCCGCAGTTACTCACTCTAACCACGGGACCACGGCGCTCCTCAGCTTACACAGTCCTTGATGTTGCATATCTTACACTTGGACTACTCAGTTTGTATAATTTGCTTAATTTTTCATAGTTCCACACAACTTCTTCCTGTTTTCTCGATTGATCTGTGTTCAGTTTTTCAAGGCCTATCCACTGTGTCAATTTATAACTAAATCTGAGGGGGGTGCGATGGGGAGGTTCCCTTGTAAGAAGGTTGTTTAAACTTATTGCGGCATGGGTAGCTGCCAGAGATGATTCTGAACTTTGTTCCACAGTGGCTATTTTAAGAAGGCTGATGTTATTCATTCCGTTTTTGATCGTCCGTGGAGTGTGTGTTTTAAGTGGTTTTCATGCAAATTTTAACTAGTTTATGACATCTTGTCCGCTTTGGGACTGGCTGCGGTTGTGTACGTGCCTGGCAACTGTAGATTTAATGGTGTAATCATTTGTCACGGGAGCATTTGGTATGTTTAATGCTGAAGGTGCCTTAAGGCAACTGGAAGTGATCTCTAAGTTTACTGCTAATTTACTGGGAGACGGGTAATATTAGAGTATTGCTCCTTAAGAATTTGGGGGCGTGCTTATTATATATTCCAGCGTGGCCGTGATTTGACCTTGTTTTCATTGCAATCTATTTGTGCTGCAGGCCATTTGTTAAGACTGCTCGTTCCCTGGCGTCGGCGCTGTTATGGATTCTTGTTAGGACCGCTCATTGTGGGGCCGGTCGGATTATATATAAATATATACCGCCTGCTATGTGACCCCGTGCACAAGCCGTGGGGAGCGAACGCTCGTATTAGCTGCCAGCCGTAGCGTTATTTCTACCAAACAAGGCTACGGGCCTTAACGCTGTTCTCTAAAGTGCAAATTGGAAATCATGCCGAGTCACGGTGTCCGTTAATTAAGTGAGGCCACCTTGTTAATATTGGCGTTTCTCTAAGTCGGTTGCGTTATTTATCGGTTGCGTTATTACTAGCACTTCCTATTTAACACTTACGTTAATCATTTGTGTATATTTAATGAACGTGCAACTTGTTATTATTCCTGTGTGCAAGTTTTGCGAGCTGTAAACACAAACCATCCCGTTACTGCCACTGTTCACATTATTTTGCCTGTCTCCTGTGCTTAACATGCGCCTGTTTGGGCACGATAAGTTGACGACTGGCGCGGTGGCTGTCGGGAACGGCCGTGTCCCCGCATTATGGCTGCCGAGGGGGGAGGAGAGGCGAGGGGGAGGCAGCATCGACTCCTTGCACCGCTACCCGCATTTTGTACTTAACGCGAAATCGGAGGCGCAAGTATTATCCGCCTGACACTTCCGTCGGATCGGAATCACTTCATTTGTTGATATATTTATGCTAGAGAGTTTTACCTACAACTTACGTATTACACTACTGGCCATTAAAATTCCTACACCACGAAGATGACGCGCTACAGACGCGAAATTTAACCGACAGGAAGAAGATGCTGTGATATGCAAATGATTAGGTTTTCAGAGCATTCACACAAGGTTGGCGCCGGTAGCGACACCTACAACGTGCGGACATGAGGAAAGTTTCCAACCGATTTCTCATACACAAACAGCAGTTGACCGGCGTTGCCTGGTGAAACGTTGTTGTGATGCATCGTGTAAGGAGGAGAAATTCGTACCCTCACGTTTTCGACTTTGGTAAACGTCGGGTTGTAGCCTACCGCGATTGCGGTTTATCGTATCGCGACATTGCTGCTCGCGTTGGTCGAGATCCAATGACTGTTAGCAGAATATGGAATCGGTGGGTTCAGGAGGGTAACACGGAACGCCGTGCTGGATCCCAACGGACTCGTATCACTAGCAGTCGAGATGACAGGCATCTTATCCGCATGGCTGTAAAGCATCGTGCAGCCACGTCTCGATCCCTGAGTCAACAGATGGGGACGTTTGCAAGACAACAACCATCTGCACGAACAGTTCTACGACGTTTGTAGCAGCGTGGACTATCAGCTCGGAGATCGTGGCTGCGGTTACCCTTGGCGCTGCATCACAGACAGGAGCGCCTGCGAGGGGTGTACTCAACGACGAACCTGGGTGCACGAATAGCAAAACGTCATTTTTTCGGATGAAACCAGGTTCTGTTTACAGCACCACGACGGTCGCATCCTTGTTTGGCGACATAGCGGTGAACGCACATTGGAAGCGTGTATTCGTAATCAGCCGGCCGAAGTGGCCGTGCGGTTAAAGGCGCTGCAGTCTGGAACCGCATGACCGCTACGGCCGCAGGTTCGAATCCTGCCTCGGGCATGGATGTTTGTGATGTCCTTAGGTTAGTTAGGTTTAACTAGTTCTAAGTTCTAGGGGACTAATGACCTCAGCAGTTGAGTCCCATAGTGCTCAGAGCCATTTGAACCATTTTTATTCGTAATCGCCATACTGGCGTATCACGCGGCGTGATGGTATGGGGTGCCATTGGTTACACATCTCGGTCACCTCTTGTTCACATTGACGGCACTTTGAACAGTGGACGTTACATTTCAGATGTGTTACGACCCGTTGCTCTACCCTTCATTCGATCCCTGCTAAACCCTATATTTCAGCAGGATAATGCACGACCGCATGTTGCAGGTCCTGTACAGAGCTTTCTGGATACAGAAAATGTTCGACTGCTGCCCTGGCCAGCACATTCTCCAGATCTCTCACCAACTGAATACGTCTGGTCAGTGGTAGCCGAGCAACTGGCTCGTCACAGTACGCCAGTCGCTACTCTTCATGAACTGTGGTATCATGTTGAAGCTACGTGGGCAGCTGTACCTGTACACGCCATCCAAGGTCTGTTTGACTCAATGCCCAGGCGTATTAAGGCCGTTATTACGGCCAGAAGTGGTTGTTCTGAGTACTGACTTCTCAGGATCTATGCACCCAAATTGCGTGAAAATGTAATCACAGGTCAGTTCTAGTATAATATATTTGTCCAATGAATACCCGTTTATGATCTGCATTTCTTCTTGGTGTAGCAATTTCAATGGCCAGTAGTGTATATATGGCCGGTCGGATTATATATAAATACACTCTTGGAAATGGAAAAAAGAACACATTGACACCGGTGTGTCAGACCCACCATACTTGCTTCGGACACTGCGAGAGGGCTGTACAAGCAATGATCACACGCACGGCACAGCGGACACACCAGGAACCGCGGTGTTGGCCGTCGAATGGCGCTAGCTGCGCAGCATTTGTGCACCGCCGCCGTCAGTGTCAGCCAGTTTGCCGTGGCATACGGAGCTCCATCGCAGTCTTTAACACTGGTAGCATACCGCGACAGCGTGGACGTGAACCGTATGTGCAGTTGACGGACTTTGAGCGAGGGCGTATAGTGGGCATGCGGGAGGCCGGGTGGACGTACCGCCGAATTGCTCAACACGTGGGGCGTGAGGTCTCCACAGTACATCGATGTTGTCGCCAGTGGTCGGCGGAAGGTGCACGTGCCCGTCGACCTGGGACCGGACCGCAGCGACGCACGGATGCACGCCAAGACCGTAGGATCCTACGCAGTGCCGTAGGGGACCGCACCGCCACTTCCCAGCAAATTAGGGACACTGTTGCTCCTGGGGTATCGGCGAGGACCATTCGCAACCGTCTCCATGAAGCTGGGCTACGGTCCCGCACACCGTTAGGCCGTCTTCCGCTCACGCCCCAACATCGTGCAGCCCGCCTCCAGTGGTGTCGCGACAGGCGTGAATGGAGGGACGAATGGAGACGTGTCGTCTTCAGCGATGAGAGTCGCTTCTGCCTTGGTGCCAATGATGGTCGTATGCGTGTTTGGCGCCGTGCAGGTGAGCGCCACAATCAGGACTGCATACGACCGAGGCACACAGGGCCAACACCCGGCATCACGGTGTGGGGAGCGATCTCCTACACTGGCCGTACACCACTGGTGATCGTCGAGGGGACACTGGATAGTGCACGGTACATCCAAACCGTCATCGAACCCATCGTTCTACCATTCCTAGACCGGCAAGGGAACTTGCTGTTCCAACAGGACAATGCACGTCCGCATGTATCCCGTGCCACCCAACGTGCTCTAGAAGGTGTAAGTCAACTAACCTGGCCAGCAAGATCTCCGGATCTGTCCCCCATTGAGCATGTTTGGGACTGGATGAAGCGTCGTCTCACGCGGTCTGCACGTCCAGCACGAACGCTGGTCCAACTGAGGCGCCAGGTGGAAATGACATGGCAAGCCGTTCCACAGGACTACATCCAGCATCTCTACGATCGTCTCCATGGGAGAATAGCAGCCTGCATTGCTGCGAAAGGTGGATATACACTGTACTAGTGCCGACATTGTGCATGCTCTGTTGCCTGTGTCTATGTGCCTGTGGTTCTGTCAGTGTGATCATGTGATGTATCTGACCCCAGGAATGTGTCAATAAAGTTTCCCCTTCCTGGGACAATGAACTCACGGTGTTCTTATTTCAATTTCCAGGAGTGTATTTAAACCTAACTAACCTAAGGACAGCACACAACACCCAGTCATCAGTAGGCAGAGAAAATCCCTGACCCCGCCGGGAATCGAACCCGGGAACCCTGGCGTGGGATGCGAGAACGCTACCGCACGACCACGAGCTGCGGACAATCGTATGGCGTCGATCACTGTCCACTAACACGGCAACAGCATGCACTTCTTCTTCAGAGACGCTAGGACGACCTGCCCGATGCGTGTCTGCCACAGTTTGTCGACCTCCGTTGAAGGCTTTTACCCAACGCGCCACTGTTCTGTACGGTAATGGCGATTCCCCGCACGCCTCTTGAAGACCTTGATCGCACTGTCGTGCTGTACGAACTCTGACATTAAATTTTGATCCAATTCCGTTGTTCCTGTTTCGAAAACATAGTGACACCGTTACGTTAGACCGCTCGCTCACAAGTGACTGTGTTTCCCTCGATTGTGCGTACGCAGATGACGTGGGACGGGCGAGTCCATTTGCTCGGACGTAAGGTAGGTATGTCAACAACGTGTGCTATCAGCGACAATAGTAGATTCCATTGCATAGTGTCTCCACAGCGGTGTTGTCACTATTTAAGTTCCAACGAGCGTAGATACAGTAATAAGACAAATGACATGTTATAATGATAGGTTTTTAGTGTAGAAATGGAATGAAAACAAAGTATCGAGTCGCGCAGATAAAAGTAGCCCTGAAGTTTAAAGTAAATGCAATGAAATTACAGGAACGAATAGCCGAAACGCACTTACCGTTTATTTACAGCTGGCAACATGAGTAACGCAGAAGTTAATACCCTCGGAGTAGTGAAGCAACACTTAATAAAGGCAAGTCTTCTGGTCCAGACTGTATACCAATTAGGTTCTTTTCGGAGTATGCTGATGCATTAGCTCCATACTTATCATATACAACCGTTGGCTCGACGAAAGATCCGTACCCAAAGACTAAAAAGTTGCACAGATCACACCAATATACAAGAAAGGTAGTAGGAGTAATCCACTAAATTACAGGCCCATATCGTTAACGTCGATATGTAGCAAGATTTTGGAACATATATTTTGTTCGAACATTATGAATTACCCCGAAGAAAACTGTCTATTGACACACAGTCAACATGGGTTTAGAAAATATAATTCAAGTGAAGCGCAACTAGCTCTTTATCCACATGAAGTGTTGAGTGCTGTTGACAAGGGATTTCAGATCGATTCCGTATTTCTGGATTTCCGGAAGGCTTTTGACACTGTACCACACGAGCGGCTCGTATTGAAATTGCGTGCTTATGGAATATCGTCCCAGTTATATGACTGGATTTGTGATTTCCTATCAGAGAGGTCACAGTTAGTAGTAACTGATCGAACGTTATCGTGTAAAACAGAAGTGATTTCTGGCGTTCCCCAAGGTAGTGTTATAGGCCCTTTGGTGTTCCTGATCTATATAAAAGATTTGGGAGGCAATCTGAGCAGCCGTCTTAGGTTGTTTGCAGATGACGCTGTCGTTTATCGGCTAATAAAGTCATCAGAAGATCAAAGCAAACTGCAAAACGATTTAGAAAAAATATCTGAATAACCCTGAATAACGAAAAGTGTGAGGTCATCCACATGAGTGCCAAAAGGAACTCGTTAAACTTCGGTTACATAATAAATCAGTCTTATCTAAAAGCCGTAAATTCAACTAAATACCTAGGTATTACAATTACGAACAACTTAAGTTGGAAGGAACACACACAAAATGTTGTGGGGAAGGCTAACCAAAGACTGCGTTTTATTGGCAGGACACTTAGAAAACGTAACAGACCTACTAAGGAGACTGCCTACACTACGCACTGCCTACACTACGCTTGTCCGTCCTCTTTTAGAATACTGCTGCGTGGTGTGGGATCCTTACCAGACAGGACTGACGGAGTATATCGAAAAAGTTCAAAGAAAGGCAGCACGTTTTTTTTATCGCGAAATAAGGGAGAGATGACACATAATGAAACAGGATTTGGGGTGGAAATCGTTAAAAGAAAGGCGTGTTTCGTTGCGACGGAATGTCCTCACGAAATTCCATTCACCAACTTTCTCCTCGGAATGCGAAAATATTTTGTTGAGACCGTCCTACATAGGGAGGAAAGATCACCACGAAAAAATAAGGAAAATAAGAGCTCGTACGGAAAGATCTAGGTGTTGATTCTTTCCGCGCGCTATAGTAGATTGGAATAATAGGGAATTGTGAAGGTGGTTCGATGAACCCTCTGCCAGGCACTTAAATGTGATTTGCAGAGTATCCATGTAGATGCAGATGTAAATCACGGTGTAATTCGTACAGTGCTAATTTAGAATGCGAAATGGCGTGTTAGTGAACTTTTATGTCAGCTGACTCTGTTCGCAGAAGCCTAATCCATTATAAATGAGGTGACGTTCCATTAAACTTGGGTTCTGAGACGAACGTGTGCTTACGAGGTGTCTCTGACTCCGCCCGCTGTAAACATCATTACGCATTGCTCGTTACGCATAAGAAGCAGCCTGCGATGTGGCGTTGTTTAGAGAAGAGATCACTGCCAAGAGTCGAAGCTGTAATCAGACGACGCGTGCAGGGCGGATAAAGCCGTATCAGTTGCTTCGGACACCTGTCGTAACAGTTTTCGGCTCTTTACACTCCTGGAAATTGAAATAAGAACACCGTGAATTCATTGTCCCAGGAAGGGGAAACTTTATTGACACATTCCTGGGGTCAGATACATCACATGATCACACTGACAGAACCACAGGCACATACACAGGCAACAGAGCATGCACAATGTCGGCACTAGTACAGTGTATATCCACCTATCGCAGCAATGCAGGCTGCTATTCTCCCATGGAGACGATCGTAGAGATGCTGGATGTAGTCCTGTGGAACGGCTTGCCATGCCATTTCCACCTGGCGCCTCAGTTGGACCAGCGTTCGTGCTGGACGTGCAGACCGCGTGAGACGACGCTTCATCCAGTCCCAAACATGCTCAATGGGGGACAGATCCGGAGATCTTGCTGGCCAGGGTAGTTGACTTACACCTTCTAGAGCACGTTGGGTGGCACGGGATACATGCGGACGTGCATTGTCCTGTTGGAACAGCAAGTTCCCTTGCCGGTCTAGGAATGGTAGAACGATGGGTTCGATGACGTTTTGGATGTACCGTGCACTATTCAGTGTCCCCTCGACGATCACCAGTGGTGTACGGCCAGTGTAGGAGATCGCTCCCCACACCATGATGCCGGGTGTTGGCCCTGTGTGCCTCGGTCGTATGCAGTCCTGATTGTGGCGCTCACCTGCACGGCGCCAAACACGCATACGACCATCATTGGCACCAAGGCAGAAGCGACTCTCATCGCTGAAGACGACACGTCTCCATTCGTCCCTCCATTCACGCCTGTCGCGACACCACTGGAGGTGGGCTGCACGATGTTGGGGCGTGAGCGGAAGACGGCCTAACGGTGTGCGGGACCGTAGCCCAGCTTCATGGAGACGGTTGCGAATGGTCCTCGCCGATACCCCAGGAGCAACAGTGTCCCTAATTTGCTGGGAAGTGGCAGTGCGGTCCCCTACGGCACTGCGTAGGATCCTACGGTCTTGGCGTGCATCCGTGCGTCGCTGCGGTCCGGTCCCAGGTCGACGGGCACGTGCACCTTCCGCCGACCACTGGCGACAACATCGATGTACTGTGGAGACCTCACGCCCCACGTGTTGAGCAATTCGGCGGTACGTCCACCCGGCCTCCCGCATGGCCACTATACGCCCTCGCTCAAAGTCCGTCAACTGCACATACGGTTCACGTCCACGCTGTCGCGGCATGCTACTAGTGTTAAAAACTGCGATGGAGCTCCGTATGCCACGGCAAACTGGCTGACACTGACGGCGGCGGTGCACAAATGCTGCGCAGCTAGCGCCATTCGACGGCCAACACCGCGGTTCCTGGTGTGTCCGCTGTGTCGTGCGTGTGATCATTGCTTGTACAGCCCTCTCGCAGTGTCCGAAGCAAGTATGGTGGGTCTGACACACCGGTGTCAATGTGTTCTTTTTTCCATTTCCAGGAGTGTATTTTTGGTCCCTTACTTTACACTACGTAAGATGAGACTAACATTAATTATGTTCAGTACGTAGGTGGGGCCAATATAAGCTGAAGACTTTGTAGGAGGCCAAATGAATGCTTGTTTTTATTTTAGACGAGCGCCAGGCTCCCTATAAGTTAATAATTTCACGAAATGAAGTTCACTGATCTGCCTTAACTGATATCGCTGAAAATATCTGAACTATTGAAAATGCGAATTACTGAAATCCTCAAACTCGAAGTAAATAATGATTTAGTAGTCACTGCAATGAATGAAATCTGCAAAATAATATTTGAATCTGGCGCGTAATGGTGGCCAATTGTTGCCCGTCGGCAATAAGGGCTTTTTGGCATCGTAGCAGCTGAAAAATACTAATTGATCTTTCTCTTTGTGGTGTGCGTACTGTAAGACCTTCGGTACACACACCATCAGATTATTTGACTTGTCGCTCCAACGAAGTAGGCGAGTGTCAGCAATATGTCTCGTGGTCTTATCGTGGCGTGTTTATCTTCTGCCGTTAGGTCAGACGATGGAAATGCCACTCGAACACTTAGAGTAGCAGATTGACGGTGACCAACTTTAAACAGAACTTGATTAATTTTCACACATATTTATTAAAACAATAAAAAGCATAGACATTACGTAACTTGATTCTGGGTGCTGTTTACAATTGACAATCTGAAGTTCGTTTGGCCTTGGTACGTTAATCTTATTCTCACATATCTCTGATACTTGACAAAGTGTCTATACATTTCTCTTCATGGCTATGTACAGGAATATGGTAATCTTATTAGGCGCAGACTGAAACTTGACTATAGACTGGTACAGACTAATGCAGACTGGTACAGACAAATACAGACTGACTAATCGGAGGTCTGTACACTCATTATAATACCTCGCGCATTCAGGTATCACTGCGCGAGTGTGATCCGCGAGGTTTCAGGTTCTACGTTAGCAGCAATCTCATTAGCTGTGTTAGATATTAATACGTGGATCGGCGGAAGCAGAGTTTGGTCCGTCTCTATGGCAGCGCCATCTCGGAGTGCGGAGACGGACGAGCGCTGCGCCGGCGCTGTTGTGCTTAGCGGGGCGCGCTCTGGTGGGAAAGTTGTGTAGGCGCTGACTACGCGGAACTATGTACACAACACTCTTCATGTGAAACATTGGGATGAGGTGCTTATATTACCTTGAAATAATCACATGAGCTAGTTTTTATACATATAATTAAAGTAATACTTTACATACACACCTTAACATCGTCTACGAGAGAAAAAATTACGAACATCTGAAAGCGTTAAGCGCTACCCACAATCTCTAACGAAAAAAGAAGCAGAAGAAAAAGATTTGTTCTGTCCATCGTATATATAATTACACAAAGATACCAATTTTTGATTTCAATATATTTTTCACTACGATATTAATCATAAGCGATAAAGACCTTTTCACATCAGAGTATTTACGTTATAGGTTTTCATAAATATTACTAACACAGTTCTTCACAAATGCCTTTTTAAGTCTTGTCTATTTTATGTTATTTACTATTTTTATATGCATTGCACACGCACTGTCCGTAATAATCGCCTAAGGGACACTACACTGAGACGAACGTGTGCTTACGAGCCAGCGCTTACTCCGCCCGCTGTAAACATCGTTACACATTCCGGAATGAGATTTTCACTCTGCAGCGGAGTGTGCACTGATATGAAACTTCCTGGCAGATTTAAAACTGTGTGCCGGACCGAGACACGAACTCGGGACCTTTGCCTTTCGCAGGCAAGTGCTCTACCATCTGAGCTACCAAAGCACGACTCACGCCCCGTCCTCACAGCTTTACTTCGGCCAGTACCTCGTCTCCTGCCTTCCAAACTTTACAGAAGCTCTCCTGCAAACCTTGCAGAACTATCACTCCTGAAACAAAGGATATTGCGGCGACGTGGCTTAGCCACAGCCTGGTGGATGTTTCCAGAATGAGAGTTTCACTCTGCAGCGGAGTGTGCGCTGATATGAAACTTCCTGGCAGATTTAAAGCTGTGTGCCAGACCGAGACTCGAGCTCGGGACCTTTGCCTTTTGCGGGCAAGTGCTCTACCATCCTTTTTTTTAAATTATTAGAATAACATTAAATACAACAAAATATAACATATCCTGTTTTCTTCCTTGTTTTTATTTTTTTAATAATCTTTATTGAACAAACTAAAAGTACATATATATTCACTATGCAAGAGTTCTTCAAGGTACCATTTAAACATATACAAATGACTGGTAGTTAAACAAA
This sequence comes from Schistocerca nitens, assembly GCF_023898315.1. Lineage (NCBI taxonomy): Eukaryota > Metazoa > Arthropoda > Insecta > Orthoptera > Acrididae > Schistocerca > Schistocerca nitens. The sequence continues at coordinate 63,990,361 of NC_064623.1, read as the reverse complement.
ATCTATTAAAAAAACATACAACAAAATATAACATATTCTGTCTTCTTCCTTTTTTTTTATTTGTTTGTTGGTCGATGCATGAGAACGTGCAGAAGGGTGCTGTGTCATGTGACAGGTAGGCATGGCACACCCAAACTTTGAAGGGGGTCAAGGAAGACGCTGCGGAGATAACCGGCAAAAGTTTTGTCGGTAAGATGGTTTTCGGGTGAGGGTGCTATGCGCGGTCACAACTTTGTACCAGAAGTCAAGGACTGTATGCGGACCACTCTGAAACAGGTATTCTAAAGCCTGTCCTCGAAACCAGATTACGGTATGGTGCTTAGCAAGAGGGTAGTGAAATGTCTGGGGCAACAACAACAAATCCGGGGTTAAAATTCCGTTCCGCCCAGCGTGGGGCTCGAACCCACGACCCTGCGATTAAGAGTCTCATGCTGTACCGACTGAGCTAGCCGGGCTGCCTCATCATCTGAGCTACCCAAGCACGACCGATTGACGCCCCGTCCTCACAGATTTACTTCTGCCAGTACCTCGTCTCCTACTTTCCAAACTTTACAGAAGCTCTCCTGCGAACCTTGCAGAGCTAGCACTCCTGAAAGAAAGCCGTGCTTGGGTAGCTCAGATGGTAGAGCACTTGCCCGCGAAAGGCAAAGGTCCCGAGTTCGAGTCTCGGTCCGGCACGCAGTTTTAATCTGCCAGGAAGTATCACTACGCATTGCTCGTTAGCATAAGAAGCAGCCTGCGATGTGGTCTTGTTTAGACCCACTGCCGAGAGTCGGAGATGTAATCAGACACCCATACAGGGCGGATATAGCCGTAGCAGTTGCTTTAGACGCCTGTCTCAGACAGTTCTCAGCTGGCGTCACGGCAGCGGATAGCGTGCGGACGTGCGTTCGGTGCGCAGCAGCTGCCCGTCTGTACCAACAAAAATAGCACGACTGAAGACACCGTACAGTCGTGCACTTACAACAAGGACCCACCTGCGTCTCCGACAACACGGCGAGCTTCGCGTATGGCAGGGGGGTGGGGGGGGGAGTAACAAGTCCTGCACACGTCACGCCCGCAGTTGAGGATGTGATTCTGGCAGCGGAACTGCTCTCTCCAGCAGCTTCGGCGGGTAGAACAGCTGCACAGGTGCCTACACTAAGACACCTTAGAGTGTCGACAGTCATACATCCCAGTTTCCTGTACCTGTACCATCTCATCTACTGCTACATCTGCGTGATTCCACTGCAGTTCATCGAACCACCTTCGAGCTACTTCTCCACCGTTAGGCTCTCGAACAGCGCGCAGCAAAAACCAACGCTTAAAGTTTCCTAAGGACAAACACACACACACACACACCCATGCCCGAGGGAGGACTCGAACCTCCACCGGGACCACCCGCACAGTCCATGACTGCAGCGCCTCCAACGAAGTGTCATAGGCCCTCTGTCGTTCTTGATCAGCATGAACGATTTAGGAGACCATCTGAGCAGTCATCTTTGATTGTTTGAAGATAATTCTGTCATTTATTGTCACATAAAGTCATCATACCGTCAAAACAAATTGCAAAATGATTTAGACAAGATGTGTCTATGGTACAAAAAGTGGCAGTTGACTCTGTATCATGAAAAGTGTGAAGTCATTCACATGAGCACTAAAAACAATTCTCTAAATTACAGTTACACGATAAATCACACAAATCTAAAGACTTTAAACTCAATTAAATACTTAGGTATCACAGTTATGGGTAACTTAAATTGGAACGATCACACAGATAACGTTGTGGGGTAAGCAAACCAAAGACTGCGAGTTATTGGCAAAACACTTAGAAAATGCAACACGTCTGCTAAAGAGACTACTTATATTATGCTTGCCCGCCCTCCTTTGGCGTATTGCTGTGCGGCGTGTGATCCGCATTGGCGAGGACCGACGGAGGACATCGAAAAAGTTCAAAGAAGGGCAGCTCGTTTTGTACTGCCGTGGAACAGGGAAGAGAGCGCCACGGATATGATACGTGAATTGGGATGGCAGTAATTAAAACAAAGGCATTTTTCGTTGTCACCGGATATTCTCATGAGGTTTCAATCACCAGCTTTCTCCTCAGAGTGTGAAAATATTTTGTAGACGACCACCTACATAGGAGCCCCCGGTAGCTGAGTGGTAACAACAAACAACAAGAACAACAAAACAACACCGTGATGTGGCTGTTAGGACTGTTTGTGACATATATCATCATTCACAATAGTGAAGATAATCTCATTAGTTTCGAGGCTTATATGAGAACGGCACGTTGGAAGATGTAACGTTACCCAAATTTCAGGACGATGTTTGATAACATGTTAGACATAATGTTTGAAAAAAAAGGCGTAGGGTAATTCTCGACGCCGGTAAGGTTTCAAATCACGTGCAAGACTATGTAGCGAACACAATACACAACGAATAAGGTTCAAAATGGCTCTGAGCATTATGGGACTCAACTGCTGTGGTCATAAGTCCCCTAGAACACAGAACTACTTAAACATAACTAACCTAAGGACATCACACACATCCATGCCCGAGGCAGGATTCGAACCTGCGACCGCAGCAAATACAAATCCTCATTGAGTAGGTCTATGACACCATAGTTAATTTATTCAATTTTCATTTATATTTATTGACAATACGCTATCTTACTCTTACTAGATAACGTTTCAAAGTGTAGTTGACCACTTGCTCTATTTATTTCATTAAACTCCTTCAGCGCGTACAGCGGCGTCATCGTATGAAATACAGTCCTGGAAATTGAAATAAGAACACCGTGAATTCATTGTCCCAGGAAGGGGAAACTTTATTGACACATTCCTGGGGTCAGATACATCACATGATCACACTGACAGAACCACAGGCACATAGACACAGGCAACAGAGCATGCACAATGTCGGCACTAGTACAGTGTATATCCACCTTTCGCAGCAATGCAGGCTGCTATTCTCCCATGGAGACGATCGTAGAGATGCTGGATGTAGTCCTGTGGAACGGCTTGCCATGCCATTTCCACCTGGCGCCTCAGTTGGACCGGCGTTCGTGCTGGACGTGCAGACCGCGTGAGACGACGCTTCATCCAGTCCCAAACATGCTCAATGGGGGACCGATCCGGAGATCTTGCTGGCCAGGGTAGTTGACTTACACCTTCTAGAGCACGTTGGGTGGCACGGGATACATGCGGACGTGCATTGTCCTGTTGGAACAGCAAGTTCCCTTGCCGGTCTAGGAATGGTAGAACGATGGGTTCGATGACGGTTTGGATGTGCCGTGCACTATTCAGTGACCCCTCGACGATCACCAGTGGTGTACGGCCAGTGTAGGAGATCGCTCCCCACACCATGATGCCGGGTGTTGGCCCTGTGTGCCTCGGTCGTATGCAGTCCTGATTGTGGCGCTCACCTGCACGGCGCCAAACACGCATACGACCATCATTGGCACCAAGGCAGAAGCGACTCTCATCGCTGAAGACGACACGTCTCCATTCGTCCCTCCATTCACGCCTGTCGCGACACCACTGGAGGCGGGCTGCACGATGTTGGGGCGTGAGCGGAAGACAGCCTAACGGTGTGCGGGACCGTAGCCCAGCTTCATGGAGACGGTTGCGAATGGTCCTCGCCGATACCCCAGGAGCAACAGTGTCCCTAATTTGCTGGGAAGTGGCGGTGCGGTCCCCTACGGCACTGCGTAGTATCCTACGCTCTTGGCGTGCATCCGTGCGTCGCTGCGGTCCGGTCCCAGGTCGACGGGCACGTGCACCTTCCGCCGACCACTGGCGACAACATCGATGTACTGTGGAGACCTCACGCCCCACGTGTTGAGCAATTCGGCGGTACGTCCACCTGGCCTCCCGCATGCCCACTATACGCCCTTGCTCAAAGTCCGTCAACTGCACATACGGTTCACGTCCACGCTGTCGCGGCATGCTACCAGTGTTAAAGACTGCGATGGAGCTCCGTATGCCACGGCAAACTGGCTGACACTGACGGCGGCGGTGCACAAATGCTGCGCAGCTAGCGCCATTCGACGGCCAACACCGCGGTTCCTGGTGTGTCCGCTGTGCCGTGCGTGTGATCATTGCTTGTACAGCCCTCTCGCAGTGTCCGGAGCAAGTATGGTGGGTCTGACACACCGGTGTCAATGTGTTCTTTTTTCCATTTCCAGGAGTGTATCTGAAATTCTAAAATAACCTACTTTTACTTCATGTTGCGGGGTAGTGGGGGGGGGGGGGGGGGGGAGGGGAGGGGGGCTTCTGATGACGTGAAGTATTTTTACTGCTGTTAACTACTTTAATACATTACATTTGGCCGCGCGGTCTGAGATGTCTTGTCACGGTCCGTGCGGCTCCGCCCCCCGTTGGAAGTTCGAGTTCTCCCTCGGTCATGGGTGTCTGTGTCGTCCTTAGCGTAAGTTAGATTAAGTAGTGTGTAAGCTTAGAGAACGATGACCTCAGCAGTTTGGTCCCATGAGACCTTACCACAAATTTCCATTACCTTTCTGTCGGCGCCGTTAGATCATTGTCTATAATTTTTTAAACAGTGTTCTTATATTGGAATCTTTGTCTTCTTTAAACGAGCATTTCCACATGGGTAGACTGGTTTTTGATACGTTTATGGCATAGGCTGGCAGCCGGTCTCCTGTCGTGTCTTTCTGAGGCCTGCGAAATACTTGTCCACAAACAGTCACATTTCACATTTCCGACTCTTCCCGGAAAATGCTCTGTCGTAATTTCAATAGCAAACTTCTCCGTCATGTGCAGCGCCTCTTCAATAATCCGTCGAACAAGTGCCTTGTAAGCCACTTCCTTTGCTGATGAGTTACATTTCCTTGAGATTCTTCATGTGGATCTCATTCTGGCGTCCGCTATTCCTATCATTTGCCTTTGTGGTCACTGCACTTACGTCGTCATGAATAGTTATCCCTAGATATTTTACAGTAGATATCGTTCCCAGAAATTTGTCACCAATCGAGTAGTCTTGCAGTAGTGCATTTCTTTTGCTACGTATGCGCAACACGCTATACGAGGGTTGGAACTTTAATAGCGGCAACTATTTATTTACAGCTCGTACAAAATAGATACGTTTTTAAAGTACTTGAAAAGCCGCGATCGCTTCAATCGTTTATTAGATGACCGGTTTCAGCACTTTGAAGGTGCCATCATAAGATCTGTGAAGGTATAACATAACAGGTTTGAGGGAGGGCTTACCTGAGTTAACTACAGGGTGTTTCAAAAATGACCGGTATATTTGAAACGGCAATAAAAACTAAACGAGCAGCGATAGAAATACACCGTTTGTTGCAATATGCTTGCGACAACAGTACAGGCGGACAAACTTTCGAAATTACAGTAGTTACAATTTTCAACAACAGATGGCGCTGCAAGTGATGTGAAAGATATAGACGACAACGCAGTCTGTGGGTGCGCCATTCTGTACGTCGTCTTTCTGCTGTAAGCGTGTGCTGTTCACAACGTGCAAGTGTGCTGTAGACAACATGGTTTATTCCTTAGAACAGAGGATTTTTCTGGTGTTGGAATTCCACCGCCTAGAACACAGTGTTGTTGCAACAAGACGAAGTTTTCAACGGAGGTTTAATGTAACCAAAGGACAGAAAAGCGATACAATAAAGGATCTGTTTGAAAAATTTCAACGGACTAGGAACGTGACGGATGAACGTCCTGGAAAGGTAGGGTGACCGCGTACGGCAACCACAGAGGGCAATGCGCAGCTAGTGCAGCAGGTGATCCAACAGCGGTCTCGGGTTTCCGTTCGCCGTGTTGCAGCTGCGATCCAAATGACGCCAACGTCCACGTATCGTCTCATGCGCCAGAGTTTACACCTCTATCCGTACAAAATTCAAACGCGGCAACCCCTCAGCGCCGCTACCATTGCTGCACGAGAGACATTCGCTAACGATATAGTGCACAGGATTGATGACGGCGATATGCATGTGGGCAGCATTTGGTTTACTGACGAAGCTTATTTTTACCTGGACGGCTTCGTCAATAAACAGAACTGGCGCATATGGGGAACCGAAAAGCCCCATGTTGCAGTCCCATTGTCCCTGCATCCTCAAAAAGTACTGGTCTGGGCCGCCATTTCTTCCAAAGGAATCATTGGCCCATTTTTCAGATCCAAAACGATTACTGCATCACGCTATCTGGACATTCTTCGTGAATTTGTGGCGGTACAAACTGCCTTAGACGACACTGCGAACACCTCGTGGTTTATGCAAGATGGTGCCCGGCCACATCGCACGGCCGACGTCTTTAATTTCCTGAATGAATATTTCGATGATCGTGTGATTGCTTTGGGCTATCCGAAACATACAGGAGGCGGCGTGGATTGGCCTCCCTATTCGCCAGACATGAACCCGTGTGACTTCTTTCTGTGGGGACACTTGAAAGACCAGGTGTACCGCCAGAATCCAGAAACAATTGAACACCTGAAGCAGTACATCTCATCTGCATGTGAAGCCATTCCGCCAGACACGTTGTCAAAGGTTTCGGGTAATTTCATTCAGAGACTACGCCATATTATTGCTACGCATGGTGGATATGTGGAAAATATCGTACTATAGAGTTTCCCAGACCGCAGCGCCATCTGTTGTTGAAAATTGTAACTACTGTAATTTCGAAAGTTTGTCCGCCTGAAAATGTACTGTTGTCCCAAGCATATTGCAACAAACGGTGTATTTCTATCGCTGCTCGTTCAGTTTTTATTGCCGTTTCAAATATACCGGTCATTTTTGAAACACCCTGTATATACATTACAATTATTACAGAACCACATACCTGAAACTTGGATTAACATTTATAAAACCATATGCTGTGCATTTTTGGAACATAACCTGCGAGTAGCTTACACACAGAAGTGATGACGCTTTCTGCAGGACCTGACCATCATGATGCAGGACAATGCTGAAGCACGTACAGTGCAAGCTGTTACTGATTTGTTTGACTGATGGGGCTGCTAAGTGCTATACCACCTACTGCACTCCTTTCACTTAAGCCCTCGTGAATTCAACTCGATTTCTAAACTGAAGGAAACACTTCACGGCATCCGCTTCAGAACTGCTACAAATTCGTCGGGCAATAGACCGCGCCGCTCGAACTGTCAACACAACTGGCACTGCTGAGAGTAGCCTACGACTTCCACTTCGCTGACAACGGGTTATACACAATGCTGGTGACTTCTTTGAAGGTCAGTAAAACTTTGAAACACGTATCTATTTTGTACGAGCTGTAAATAAATAGTTTCCACTACTAAAGTTCCAACCCTCGTATTTTCTTTACGTTCAGGGCCGGCCGGTGTAGCCGAGAGGTTGTAGGCGCTACAGTCCGGAACTGCGCGACCGCTACGTTCGCAAGTTCGAATCCTGCCTCGAGCATGGATGTGTGTGATGTCCTTAGGTTAGTTAGGTTTGGCTCTGAGCACTATAGGACTTAACATCTGTGGTCATCAGTCCCCTAGAACTTAGAACTACTTAAACCTAACTAACCTAAGGACATCACAAACATCCATTCCCGATGCAGGATTCGAACCTGCGACCGTAGCGGTCACTCAGTTCCAGACTGAAGCGCCTAGAACCGCACGGCCACACCGGCCGGCTTTAGTTAGGTTTAAGTAGTTCTAAGTTCTAGGGGACTGATGACCTCAGAAGTTCAGTCCCATAGTGCTCAGAGCCATTTGAACCATTTACGTTCAGAGTCAACTACCGCGCCTGCATCACTCATCAATCTCCTGCAATTCTGTACTGTCTTCTGGCGTTGCTACGTTCTTGTAGACAATCGGACCAGCCGTGAACAGTCTTAAAGAGCTTCCGACACTTTGTGCCTGATCATTTGTATACATTGTAAGCAGTAACGGCCCTACCACACTACCTTGTCGTACTCCGGTAACTACATTTACGTCTGTCAATTTTTTTCCGTTAAGAGCGACAAGTTGAGTTCTGCCTGCAAAGAAGTCTTGGATCCAGGCGCAGATCTGGTCCGTTATTCGGTAAGCTGGAAATGTTTTTTTTTTGTTTTTGTTTTTTCACTAAGCGCCGGTTCGTGACGGTGTATCTGTTCACGAGTTTTCCTCACAACGACATTTCTCACTGAATGTGTCGTGAGAGGTACCACGTGATCATGTCACTGGGCCACACATTGTTCCACGTTCTGTTTCTGTGGTGGGACCTTCCAGGATTGCTTCAGGGTGTCACCTCTCATAAAACGTTGTACTACGAGGTGCATTCAAGTTCTAAGGCCTCCGATTTTTTTTCTAACTAACTACTCACCCGAAATCGATGAAACTGGCGTTACTTCTCGACGTAATCGCCCTGCAGACGTACACATTTTTCACAACGCTGACGCCATGATTCCATGGCAGCGGCAAGGGCTTCTTTAGGAGTCTGTTTTGACCACTGGAAAATCGCTGAGGCAATAGCAGCACGGCTGGTGAATGTGCGGCCACGGAGAGTGTCTTTCATTGTTGGGAAAAGCCAAAAGTCACTAGGAGCCAGGTCACGTGAGTAGGGAGCATGAGGAATCACTTCAAAGTTGTTATCACGAAGAAACTGTTGCGTAACGTTAGCTCGATGTGCGGGTGCGTTGTCTTGGTGAAACAGCACACTCGCAGCCCTTCCAGGACGTTTTTGTTGCAGTGCAGGAAGGAATTTGTTCTTCAAAACATTTTCGTAGGATGCACCTGTTACCGTAGTGCCCTTTGGAAAGCAATGGGTAAGGATTACGCCTTCGCTGTCCCAGAACATGGACACCATCATTTCTTCAGCACTGGCGGTTACCCGAAATTTTTTTGCTGGTGGTGAATATGTGTGCTTCCATTGAGCTGACTGGCGCTTTGTTTCTGGATTGAAAAATGGCATCCACGTCTCATCCATTGTCACAACCGACGAAAAGAAAGTCCCATTCGTGCTGTTGTTGCGCGTCAACATTGCTTGGCAACATGCCACACGGGCAGCCATGTGGTCGTCCGTCAGCATTCGTGGCACCCACCTGGATGACACTTTTCGCATTTTCAGGTCGTCATGCAGGATTTTGTGCACAGAACCCACAGAAATGCTAACTCTGGAGGCGATCTGTTCAACAGTCATTCGGCGATCCCCCAAAACAATTCTCTCCACTTTCTGGATCATGTCGTCAGACCGGCTTGTGCGAGCCCGAGGTTGTTTCGGTTGTTGTCACACGATGTTCTGCCTTCATTAAACTGTCGCACCCACAAACGCACTTTCGACACATCCATAACTCCATCACCACATGTCTCCTTCCACTGTCGATGAATTTCAGTTGGTTTCACATCACGCAAATTCAGAAAACGAGTGATTGCACGCTGTTCAAGTAAGGAAAACGTCGCCATTTTAAGTATTTAAAACAGTTCTCATTCTCGCCGCTGGCGGTAAAATTCCATCTGCCGTACGGTGCTGCCATCTCTGGGACGTATTGACAATGAACACGGCTTCATTTTAAAACAATGCGCAAGGTTTCTATCTCTTTCCAGTCCGGAGAAAAAAAATCGGAGGCCTTAGAACTTGAATGCACCTCGTATGTGGTAGATGCATGATGTGATACTGGCACGTTTTGCCGTTGATGTTAGTGACGTGTTAAGCGCCAGTATGGTCCAACATGGATAGTTAGAGCAGTGCAGACCGTACCATGGCTTCCTAGATCTGCTTGCATGAGTCCTCTGGATTTTTCTATCTAGGGTCGCCTCAAACGTGAGTGTGCAGGAGTGGTGTGCCAGACGAAAACCACTCTACGCTACAGTGGTGGGTTCATTGGTTTGCTCCGAGGGGAGATTGGGTGGAACTGTAACACCAGAAATATTCGTTCACTTTATTACATCAGCGATATGAAGACTTACTGGGTACAATCCATTTCCACGGGAATGTTTTGAGTATTTACAACTATCTCTGGCTATGGAAGTAGGTTGAGGCATAAGTTCGTAGCGATTTTTGGTTTTGCTTGCTGGTATACCGGGTGCTATGGGTTTATATATCTATTGCCATTTTTTATTTGTGGTTCACTGTTGCTATTTGAGTTTACATGTTGTAATTTTGTCATTTGTGGGTAGTGAGTGGAGCTGTGGAAATCTACCTCTAAGAAACGGAGTGCCAAGCGGAGAAATCGGCACATTTCCGACGTATTCTTCTGTTTGTGTTCAATGGAGTGGCGACAGCAGTGGAGGCTCAAAATGGTTCAAATGGCTCTAAGCAGTATAAGACTTAACTTCTGAGGTCATCAGTCCCCTAGACTTACAACTACGTAAACCTAACTAACCTAAGGACAACACACACATCCATGCCCGAGGCAGTATTCGAACCTGCGACCGTAGCAGCAGCGCGGTTCCGGACTGAAGCGCCTAGAACCGTTCGGCTACAGCGGCAGGCGCAGCGAATGCAGTCAGAAACATTTTCGCCGTGTATGGAGATGATACCATTGGACATAGTACAGCAAGAAAGTGGTTTACTCATTCTAAGGAGGGTCGTTTTGCCATTAATGGCTCTCCACATTCATGAAGACCTTCGGAGTTTGATAAAGATCGTTTAAAGACAATAATCTACAATGATCCACGTTAGTATTCATTCCACCATCGAGAGACATATGTATGGAACGGGGAAGGTTCAAAAATCGGGTGTATCCGTACCGCATGCTCTAACAAGGGGAGGCCGCCAATTGTGAAATTCGGATTCGATTCATACTGCGCATAATAAAAGCTCATGGCCAGAGGTGTAATGTGGCAAAGCACCAAGATGCACTTCTCGGCCGTTGTGGAGAAAATCGACAGTTAAAAGAAACCGTTGCCGTGAAATACTCTCTACGATTAATAATTTTGTACAGCGTCGTGGCGCAGCGGTAAGCGCTCGGGTTTGTAAGGATCGCCGAATCGAAACTCGCACCATGCAACTTTTTTTTTGAAGTATTTGGTTTTTGTAATTCAAATGTTGAAAGTCGTTTGTCGTGGAAAAACTGGCGACTTCGAACATCATTATGTTTTCCGCAAACAAAGTTATATTTCACAAATGTTGTTAATTGTCTTCATAATGTTAACGACGTATAGTTAACGGAAGACATAGAAACGATATTCCGAAACGAATACGTATAGCGTAAGTCAAACGTTCGAATTAGAATACAGACCCCACGAACACAAATTCGCTGTGGCAGGTATGAAATATAAACTCCGTTACTCGCTCGTTACACTTGAAGGACAGATGTTGAATGGGCCGAAACGAGTCGCCGCATAACAGCGTAGTTGCCTGCTAACTTCGAAAGAAGGTAGATGCGGTCCCTAGCGCAACTTATAACATCGTCGAAAATCAGTGCGGACGGGAGAGCTTTGGTACACCCTGTTAAAAAAACGGAAAAAATGGAGGCGGTACAATTGGAAAGCGATCCGCCTTCACCAACATGCATAAGCAATTCGTTAATAGTATATATATATATATATATATATATATATATATATATATATATATATATATATATATATATATATTTGGATACAAAAAACTAATAAAAAAATTGCATGGCGCGAGATTCGATCCCGCGACCTTCGGATTACGAACCCGAGCGCTTACCGCTGCGCCACGAAGCTGTAGAAAGCTATTAATCGTAGAGAGTATTTCACCGCAACGGTTTCTTTTAAGTGTAGATTTTCTCGACAACGGCTGAGAAGTGCATCTTGGTACTTTGCCACATTACACCTCTGGCCATGAGCTTTTATTATGCGCAGTATGAATCGAATCTGAATTTCACAATTGGCGGCCTCCCCTTGTAAGCCAAAATCACAGAAATCAGTGGGTTGTCATATGTGCAATGTGTCATATATGTATCGTTACTGGTGTCTTGATGCTAACAGACGGAAAAGAAAGAATTTTTTGACTCCAAACGAAGCAGCGACTTCCTATACAAAGACCTCCGCGCATCCACAAAGGTTAACGTTATGCATCTGGTGGAGCTGCGACGGTGAGGTGTACTACGAATTGCTTCCCCGAGGTGTAACCGTCACTGGTGACATTTATTGTCAACAACTGAGACACGTTGCTGACGGAATCCAAGGACAACAATGTCTTGCAAACAATAAAGGGGAAACGCGTATGGAATGATAATTGTGTTTCATTCAGTTGTGATTAGAGATGGGCAAAGCCGTTCATCCTTGGGAACTAGTTCACTGGTGATCGCTCTTTTATGGGAGCCGTTCATTTTTACTCGTTCACCGTTCACTGTGCTTGGTATATGTTTCTTATGGAAAACTGAAAATTTTTAGCATAGGAGACTGAAGATGGAAGGCGCCAAGAGGGGACACTTGCCTTCCCCCTGGAGTACAGAGTTTTTATTCATAACAGGATTCTCACACACTTGCAATTTTCGTGATTCTGCAAAACATCTCGTTTAGCCAACTGTAGCGTTATGTGGCTGATCGCAGTGAAATAGTATAAGGTGGCGCACGTAAAAGCGGCCCCGAGTACAGACTGCTCGACAATTACGCACGTTTTGTTGACCGCTTCGAGCAGAATAGATAAACATGTAATAATTATGCACTGCCGGCCGCGGTGGTCTAGCGGTTCTAGGCGCTCAGTCCGGAACCGCGTGACTGCTACGGTCGCAGGTTCGAATCCTGCCTCGGGCATGGATGTGTGTGATGTCCTTAGGTTAGTTAGGTTTAAGTAGTTCTAAGTTCCAGGGGACTGATGACCACAGATGTTAAGTCCCATAGTGCTCAGAGCCATTTGAACCATTTTGAATTATGCACTGAAGAAATGACAAATAAGCTAATGCAAACAAGTTCGAAACAATAGATGACGACTGGTAAGTGACAATGAGCAGTCTAGTACTCGGAGCCGATTTTTCGTGCGCCACCCTGTACCACTGAAATAATATTGTAGGACTCATTATATTCTATTTACAAAATGTGACGCCATACACTCGATTACGACGCGCGGGCTTCATTCGGTTGTAAGTCGGTCTGCCTTCCATAACAATGAACATGTTCTTTTACCTTGGATCAAAAAAAGACGGTTCAAATGGCTCTGAGCACTATGGGACTTAACATCTGAGGTCATCAGTCCCCTAGAACTTAGAACTACTTAAACCTAACTAACCTATGAACATCACACACACCCATGCCCGAGGCAGGATTCGAACCCGCGAACGTAGCGGTCACGCGGTTCCAGACTGAAGCGCCTAGAACCGCACGGCCACACCGGCCGGCTTAAAAAAGACGGAAAATGGCCACTCGTGTGTGCCGTGCCGACGTCCATTGCATGTGTAATAACAAAAAAATCTCGTCTTTTTACAGGTATTTCTTCTGCTGTTTATTGAAATAGTGAAGTAAGCTGATACGCCGCTTTCTTACCAGAAAAGATGTATGTACTACATGCCACGTAATTGTTATGTAGTTTACGTAATTGTAAAATACACTCCTGGAAATGGAAAAAAGAACACATTGACACCGGTGTGTCAGACCCACCATACTTGCTCCGGACACTGCGAGAGGGCTGTACAAGCAATGATCACACGCACGGCACAGCGGACACACCAGGAACCGCGGTGTTGGCCGTCGAATGGCGCTAGCTGCGCAGCATTTGTGCACCGCCGCCGTCAGTGTCAGCCAGTTTGCCGTGGCATACGGAGCTCCATCGCAGTCTTTAACACTGGTAGCATGCCGCGACAGCGTGGACGTGAACCGTATGTGCAGTTGACGGACTTTGAGCGAGAGCGTATAGTGGGCATGCGGGAGGCCGGGTGGACGTACCGCCGAATTGCTCAACACGTGGGGCGTGAGGTCTCCACAGTACATCGATGTTGTCGCCAGTGGTCGGCGGAAGGTGCACGTGCCCGTCGACCTGGGACCGGACCGCAGCGACGCACGGATGCACGCCAAGATCGTAGGATCCTACGCAGTGCCGTAGGGGACCGCACCGCCACTTCCCAGCAAATTAGGGACACTGTTGCTCCTGGGGTATCGGCGAGGACCATTCGCAACCGTCTCCATGAAGCTGGGCTACGGTCCCGCACGCCCCAACATCGTGCAGCCCGCCTCCAGTGGTGTCGCGACAGGCGTGAATGGAGGGACGAATGGAGACGTGTCGTCTTCAGCGATGAGAGTCGCTTCTGCCTTGGTGCCAATGATGGTCGTATGCGTGTTTGGCGCCGTGCAGGTGAGCGCCACAATCAGGACTGCATACGACCGAAGCACACAGGGCCAACACCCGGCATCATGGTGTGGGGAGCGATCTCCTACACTGGCCGTACACCACTGGTGATCGTCGAGGGGACACTGAATAGTGCACGGTACATCCAAACCGTCATCGAACCCATCGTTCTACCATTCCTAGACCGGCAAGGGAACTTGCTGTTCCAACAGGACAATGCACGTCCGCATGTATCCCGTGCCACCCAACGTGCTCTAGAAGGTGTAAGTAAACTACCCTGGCCAGCAAGATCTCCGGACCTGTCCCCCATTGAGCATGTTTGGGACTGGATGAAGCGTCGTCTCACGCGGTCTTCACGTCCAGCACGAACGCTGGTCCAACTGAGGCGCCAGGTGGAAATGGCATGGCAAGCCGTTCCACAGGACTGCATCCAGCATCTGTACGATCGTCTCCATGGGAGAATAGCAGCCTGCATTGCTGCGATAGGTGGATATACACTGTACTAGTGCCGACATTGTGCATGCTCTGTTGCCTATGTGCCTGTGGTTCTGTCAGTGTGATCATGTGATGTATCTGACCCCAGGAATGTGTCAATAAAGTTTCCCCTTCCTGGGACAATGAATTCACGGTGTTCTTATTTCAATTTCCAGGAGTGTACATTTCAGTTACCGGTCGTGGACGCTGAATAGAATACGAAAAGAACCGGAAGTCCAGTGCTCAAAAAAGATTTGCAACAGATCTAGAATGGGCGTGCGAAGCGAACGAAACGAACGACAACAACTCAATACTGAACTAACTAAGAGCAGTCGGCAGTGGAACTGCGACGAGTGGCCACGCGAAGGAGGACGAGTCCGGCCGAGCGAGACCGAGACCGAGGCGGGAACGGGACCGAGGCTGGAACGAGGCCGGCCGTCGTGCCGTTGCGAGAACGAGACCGACAGTTTCCCGTTCCCGGGAACTATAAGTAGGAAGCCGCGACCGAAGTGAACTACGAAAGACCGTTCCTTACAATTCGTTCATCTCTCGTGCAGTTCATCTTGATGAACCGTTCATTTGGACCCGTTAGTTCGTGAATGACTCATCTCTAGTTGTGATTACACGTCCCAAAAGCAAAAATCATCGACATACCGTAATAAAAGCAACATACAGTCCTCTGCCTTGTGTAACTTTTGCCTGTGGTCGTAGAGTGAACACACAAACTTCGATCTAACGCCATTTACGAGCAGCAATTGTTATGTGCGCAGTATGCCACGGAAAAAACGCGGAGGTAGAAAACTTACGCAGAATTAATTGTTAATTTAATTTAGCAGTAACGAAAATTTGTCTTTCGCCATAACGAGAAAGTATATTTTGCGGTAATGAAACTTAATTTTTGCGAAATTTCTTTTCATCTTTCCGCATTTCCAATTTTTGCTATTTTAACAAGAGTTGCAGCAGTATTGCATTTCTTGTTATTCTTGGTCATGGGTCAAATTTGAATCCAGTTAGACGGGGCCTTACGAAAAACTTTACATGTCGCATACACTCATAGTAAATAGGACAATGTTTGATACAGTGAGCGTTAGCAAGTACGCAGTTATCTCGAAAATCTTTCATCCGTGCCAGTTTCCGCTACTAATTAATGCGCACGCTGTGTACGCTCAGGTTACAAAAGTCACGCGGTAGCTGCTAATGTAGCCGGCCGCTGTGGCCGAGCGGTTCTAGGCTCTGAGCACTATGGGACTTATTTAACATCTGAGGTCATCAGACCCCTAGACTTAGAAATACACTACTGGCCATTAGAATTGCTAAACCACGAAGAAGACGTGCTACAGACGTGAAATTTAACCGACAGGAAGAAGATGCTGTGATATGCAAATGATTAGCTTCTCAGAGCATTCACACAAGGTTGGCGCCGGTGGCGACACCTACAACGTGCTGACATGAGGAAAGTTTCCAACAGATTTCTCATACACAAACAGCAGTTGACCGGTGTTACCTGGTGAAAAGTTGTTGTGATGCCCCGTGTAAGGAGGAGAAATGCGTACCATCACGTTTCCGACTTTGATAAAGGTCGGATTGTAGCCTATCGCGATGGCTGTTTATCGTATCGCGACATTACTGCTAGCGTTGGTCGACATCCAATGATTGTTAGCAGAATATGGAATCGGCGGGTTCAGGAGGGTAATACGGAACGCCGTGCTGGATCCCAACGGCCTCGTATCGCTAGCCAGTCGAGATGACAGGCATCTTATCTGCATGGCTGTAATGGATTGTGCAGCCACGTCTCGCTCCCTGAGTCAACAGGTGGGACATTTGGAAGGCAACAACCATCTGCACGAACAGTTCGGCGACGTTTGCACCAGCACGAACTATCAGCTCGGAGACCATGGCTGCGGTTAACCTTGACGCTACATCACAGACAGGAGCACCTCCGATGGTGTACTCAACGACGAATCTGGGTGCACAAATGGGAAAACGTTATTTTTTCAGATGAATCCAGGTTCTGTTTACAGCATCATGATGGTCGCATCCCTGTTTGGCGACATCGCGGTGTACGCACATTGGAAGCGTGTATTCGTCATCGCCATACTGGCGTATCACGCATCGTGATGGTATGGGGTGCCACTGGTTACACGTCTCGGTCACCTCTTGTTCGCATTGACGGCACTTTGAACAGTGGACGTTACATTTCAGATGTGTTACGACTCGTGGCTCTACCCTTCATTCGATCCCTGCGAAACCCTACATTTCAGCAGGATAATGCACGACCGCATGTTGCAAGTCCTGTACGGGCCTTTCTGGATACAGAAAATGTTCGACTGCTGCCCTGGCTAGCACATTCTCCAGATCTCTCACCAATTCAAAACGTCTGGTCAATGGTGGCCGAGCAACTGGCTCGTCACAATACGCCAGTCACTTGATGAAGTGTGGTATCGTGTTGAAGCTGCATGGGCAGCTGTGCCTGCACACGCCATCCAAGCTCTGTTTGACTCAATGCCCAGGCGTATCAAGGCCGTTATTACGGCCAGAGGTGGTTGTTCTGGGTACTGATTTCTCAGGATCTATGCACCCAAATTGCGTGAAAATGTAATCACATGTGAGTTCTAGTATAATATATTTGTCCAATGAATAACCGTTTATCTCCTGCATTTCTTCTTGGTGTAGCAATTTTAATGGCCAGTAGTGTACTTAAACCTAACTAACGTAAGGACATCACACACATCCATGCCCGAGGCAGGATTTGAACTGCGGCCGTAGCAGCAGCGCGGGTCAGGACTGAAGCGCCTAGAAGCGCTTGGCCACAGACAGACTGTACTAACGGATACGTTCGTCGTACGTCCCCCATTGATTTCTGCGGTTGTTTCAAGTAGTGTTGCTTGTGTCTTAGCACTGGCAACTCCACGCAAACGCCGTTGCTCTCGGTCATTATGTGATGGCCGTCGGCCACTGCGTTGGTCGTGGTGAGAGGTGACGCCTAAAATGTGATATTCTGGCCACGCTCTTCGCACTCTGGATCTCGGAATATTGAACTGCCAAGCGATTTCCGAAACGGATGTTCCCTGCGTCTAGGTCCAACTACCATACCGCGTTCGTAGCCTGTTATTTCCCGTCGTGCGGCCACAATCACGTCGGAAACATTTTCACATGAATTATCTCAGTAGAAATTAGGGCTCCGCTCTATACGAGGTCACTCCAAAAGAAATACGCACTATTTTTTTTTTAAATACACTTTTCATTCTGCATGTGTGAAAGTTTTACAGTGTGTAGATACATCCTTACCGCTTGTTTTCAAACTTACAAGGGGAGGCCGCCAATTGTGAAATTCAGATTCGATTCGTACTGCGCATAATAAAAGCTCATGGCCAGAGGTGTAATGTGGCAAAGCACCAAGATGCACTTCTCAGCCGTTGTCGAGAAAATCGACGGTTAAAAGAAACCGTTGCGGTGAAATACTCTCTACGATTAATATTTTTCTACAGCGTCGTGGCGCAGCGGTAAGCTCTCGGGTTCGAAATCCGAAGGTGACTGGATTGAATCTCGCGCCATGCTACTTTTTTTTTGTATTTGTTTTTTTGTAATTCAAATGTGTGTATATTCACACACACACACACACACACACACACACACACACACACACAGGCAATCACTTGCAACAATTATGCATATAATAAGTTGTTGAAAGTCGTTTGTCGTGGAAAAACTGGCAACTTCGAACATCATTATGTTTTCCGCAAACAAAGTTGTATTTCACAAATGTTATTAATTGTCTTCATAATTTTAACCACGTATAGTTAACGGAAGACGTAGAAACGATATTCCGAAACGAATACGTATAGCGTAAGTCAAACGTTCGAATTAGAATAGAAACCCCACGAACACAAATTCGCTGTGGCAGGTATGAAATATAAACTCCGTTACTCGCTCGTTACACTTGAAGGACAGATGTTGAATGGGCCGAAACGAGCCGCCGCATAACAGCGTAGTTGCCTGCTAACTTCGAAAGAAGGTAGATGCGGTCGGTAGCGCAACTTATAACGTCGTCGAAAATCAGTGCGGACGGGAGAGCTTTGGTATACCCTGTTAAACAAACGGAAAAATGGAGGCGGTACAATTGGAGAGCGATCCGCCTTCACCAACATGCATAAGCAATTCATTAAATATATATATATATATATATATATATATATATATATATATATATATATATATATATATATGAAGTACAATAAACTAATAATAAAAAAATGTTGCATGGCGCGAGATTCGATCCGGCAACCTTCGGATTACGAACCCGAGCGCGTACCGCTGCGCCACGACGCTGTAGGAAACTGTTAATCGTAGAGAGTATGTCACGGCGTCGGTTTCTTTAACTGTCGATTTTCTCGACAACGGCTGAGAAGTGCATCTTGGTGCTTTGCCACATTACACCTCTGGCCATGAGCTTTTATTATGCGCAGTATGAATCGAATCTGAATTTCACAATTGGCGGCCTCCCCTTGTTAGTTCAACCTGTTCCCGTGAGCGGCGCTGTCACAGCATCTCTTCAAGATGGCTGCTACACTTCACGTTCGTCAGAAGCAACGTGCTGTCATAGAATTCCTGTGCTGTGAAAATGAGACAGTGGGAAACATCCACAAGAGGTTAAAAAGGTGTGTGGAGATGCTGCTGTCGATCGCAGTGCAGTTAGTCGATGGGCAAGCAGGTTACGTGATGAAAGCGGGCACGGCAATATTGAGGATTGTCCTCGCAGCGGCAGGCCTCGTACTGCACACACTCCAGACAATGTGCAGAGAGTTGACGAATTGGTGACTGCTGACAGGCGCATCACAGTGAAGGAACAAATTGTCACGCTACGTTGAGAAAGGGCCAAGGAAGTGTTTGCAGAACACTGAAAGTCTTGGCGTTAAAAAGGTTTGTGCCAGGTGGGTTCCCAGGATGTTGACAGTGGCTCACAAAGAAACAAGAAAAACAGTATGCAGCGAACTTTTGCAACAGTACGAGAATGGTGGAGATGAATTTCTTGGAAGAATTGTGACAGGTGATGAAACATGGCTCCATCATTTTTTCACCAGAGACGAAGAGCAATCAATGGAGTGGCATCTGTGCCCTCTGCGAAGCCGAAACAATACAAAGTCTCAGGGGACAACGTCCCGTCGAGATCATTAGAGAAGGAGTAACGGGTTCAGACAGCAGGAGGAAAACTGGTGGATTCTGCCCAGTGGCAGAACTGTACACGACGTTCAAAGTCGTCGCCATGCAATTCCTGGTGCATAGAAATATGGTAGGGGTGCAATCGATGTTGATGTAGCATTCTCAACACCGACGCTTTTGATATTCCCAATTCTCGCGCAATTTGTCTGCTACTGATGTGCGGATTAGCCGCGACAGCAGCTAAAACACCTACTTGGGCATCACCATTTGTTGCAGGTCGTGGTTGACGTTTCACACGTGGCTGAACACTTCCTGATTCCTTAAATAATTTAACTATCCGGCGAACGGTCCGAACTCTTGGATGATGTCTTCCAGGATACCGAGCAGCATACATAGCACACGCCCGTTGGGCATTATGATCACAATAGCCATACATCAACACGATATCGACAGCTTCCGCAATTGGTAAATGGTCCATTTTAACACGGGTAATGTATCACGAAGCAAATACCACTGGCGGAATGTTACGTGATACCACGTACTTATACGTTTGTGACTATTACCGCGCCATCTATCAAAAAGCGAAAAAAGTGGTCCAACAAAAACATTCATAATTCTTTACGTACTACACGAATATGTAATAAAAAATGGGCGTTCCTATTTAAAAAAAACGCAGTTGATATCCGTTTGACCTATGGCAGCGCCATCTAGCTGGCCAACCATAGCGCCATCTGGTTTCCCTCTTCAATCTAGGCAAGTTTCGTACTTTGTATTTTTTTTCGTTTGACGCTTATTTCGTGAGATATTTGGCCCGGTCACGATCAAAGGACCATCCTCTATAATGCTAGGCTTATACCTGATCCTCATCACACTCATTATGAAGCTGACTCACTTTTCCCGTTCCCGGCTACGAAAGGGGTTGTTTCGGTTCACAGAATGGAATCTATACGTCGTTTTACAGTCCTGATGTGAGCTGACAGCGTGTAGTGTGTGTATAGGAGCTGCACATTGTGGCACTAGCTTTTTAGATTATGAAATAACTTCCCTGCAATAATGTACGACGTGCGGTCACATATACGTGACCACCGCCTATGTTCGACGTGAGCGTGTAGTAACCACTAACAGACGGCAGGTGGTAGCACCAACAGTGGAGGGAACATAAAGCGTGTCGGAGGGACGCGGAAAACAGTGCAGTCGTTGTAATGTGGAATCGGAGCGATTTATCTGACGTCCAAAAGGGCGTGATTGGCTTTCTCGCCAAGGTTGGAAGCATTGCCGAAACAGCTACGAAGGAGAGGTCCCCAGTCGTGGGTTAGACTCTTTGAAAGCATCTGTACAGTGATTGTAGGCTAACGTCCCAGATATCACAACGTGCAGACAATCAGTCTGGTTTATCTTCGTTTACGAGTAATCGACGAAAAAAATTGGTATCTTGAATGACAATCAGTGGATTTAAATCATTAGTATTGAATGGACTGTTTATGTCGTGTAATGGATAGGGTGTGGACTTCGGGTCCAGAATGTCGTTGATTAGAATCTTGTCATGTGGTCCCAACATTTTTTTAAGTCTTTTTCGAAATAATTTTGATCATTATTTGCATTCAGTTACTTGATTGAAATGTAGTATTTTATTTGTAATCCTTTGTCACATCATAACCGTCATATCAGCTTGTTTATTTGCTCTCTTTTCTCTTTATTTTTTTCTTTTCTCACTTGAAATCTTTGTTCCTATAATTTTCATTAATTTTATGTATTGATTTCGATTTAATTTCTTTCACTTTATCAATCCGGGTATCGAACCCGCGCCGTTAGGTTTGACATTCCGTAGCGCTGACCACTCAGCTACCAAGGGGCGGACGTTTCTTTAATGATGAAGTCCCAATGCGTGGAAGCGAACGGAAGGATCTTTGTCTCTCCGCAGTCCATACCGCGTCCCGTGTCAAGACAGCGTTCAGTAACAGCAGACTTTTCTCGCTGACCCAGTCTGGTGTGACGTCTACGTTCAGCGTATCTATCCTTAACAGTGCGACACGTCTGGCCAATATATTATTTACCACACTGGTGCGGGATTTTATGTATCCCTGGTCTCCTTAGACCTAGATTGTCTTTAACAGAACCCAGGCCGGCCGCGGTGGTCTAGCGGTTCTGGCGCTGCAGTCCGGAACCGCGGGACTGCTACGGTCGCAGGTTCGAATCCTGCCTCGGGCATGGGTGTGTGTGATGTCCTTAGGTTAGTTAGGTTTAAGTAGTTCTAAGTTCTAGGGGACTTATGATCTAAGATGTTGAGTCCCATAGTGCTCAGAGCCATTTGAACCATTTTAACAGAACCCAGCATCGTTTGCACTCGTGCTGGAGGACGGAAGACACATTTTATTTCATCTACCTTGAACAGCGCGCCGATGTTAAAGTACATGCTACCAACATAGTGTAGAAAAACAATCTTCCTGGACTTCTCCGTTTCTTCTGGATGTTACTGAGCTCTATCGTGTGCAGGTCGAAATGCGTTACGAATCTGTTTATCAGAGTACAAGCTTTGAACAAACACAGAGCGAAGATGGCTAAGCTCAGCTGATAAGCTCTCTCCATCTGAGATAACTCTACCCTATGAACGAGAGTCCGTAATACGCCATTGCACTGAGATAGCTGATTGCAGCTCGGAGGTCGTAGATATAAGTCAATATGAGTTGGTTTACACACTGTGACGCAAGGAACCGTCCCTTTTTCTGTGGACCAAGACATTAAGGAACGGGAGGTCTCCATTTTTCTCCACTTCCATGGTGAAACAAATGCTCGGATGGAGGGAGTTAAGATGATCCAGAAATACAAGGAGCATTGCTGCCACATGTGGCTTAACTACATAGGTGTCGTCCACATATCTCCCTGCGCTTTCCTAGCGAGCCAGCGTATGTATTGACGATCCACTGTAGCTACATGTCAGTAGACACCTCAAGATAACGAGCAGCTGTCTCGTTGAAATACTGTGCAGCTTCCACAACAATGACGCCAACGAAGCCAATGAAGCATTCATTACGTTGGCAAAGTGTCAAACAGCACAATTTTACTTTTCTCGAAAGTGGAAATCTGTATTGGTTTTCAACACTCGTTTTTGATAGCACTTATAATTAAAATGATTTCACTTACTGAGTATTGCAACGTAGTATAGCAGTAACGTAACAGGTAAACTGTGAAAAAGGCCACTCACTACATTTTCTTACAGTACTGACAAGATTTTTTTTTTCGAAGGCGTTAGGTACGGCACTTCTAAAATTCTATGGAATGTTTGGTCTTAGGTACATTACCATGTTGTAACTTCCAACATTTTTTTCACGTTTCAAAAAACCTTACTTTTACGGAATAGCTTTTGTAATCTCAAAAAGACCGTGGCCCACAAAAAGTAATGCTGTTATTTAAAAATGGGTTAGTGAAATATAATAAACTCCAATTACATAGACGGCCAGAGGCGAAAGTATGAAAAGTCTTCCAAAATACACCCATGTTCATAAATTAAGAGCCGGCCGCGATGGCCGTGCGGTTCTAGGCGCTGCAGTCCGGAACCGCGGGACTGCTACGGTCGCAGGTTCGAATCCTGCCTCGGGCATGGTTCAAATGGCTCTGAGCACTATGGGACTCAACTGCTGTGGTCATCAGTCCCCTAGAACTTAGAACTACTTAAACCTAACTAACCTAAGGACATCACACACAGCCATGCCCGAGGCAGGATTCGAACCTGCGACCGTAGCAGTCGCACGGTTCCGGACTGCGCGCCTAGAACCGCGAGACCACCGCGGCCGGCCGCCTCGGGCATGGATGTATGTGATGTCCTTAGGTTAGTTAGGTTAGTTCTAGGGGACTGATGACCTAAGATGTTAAGTCCCATAGCGCTCAGAGCCATTTGAACCATAAATTAAGAATAATGCTGATACATAGTGGAAGAACGCTCTGGTGGGCGGTTTGCGGGTTCAAAACACCTCGGGGTATGACCATGCGGTGCATTTGACCTGCGGTCATCGCACGGTGGCGCTGGCAGCAGTCCACATACGCAGAGGTGTGTTGGTGCATGTCAGGGTATGGTGCAGCGAGTAAGTGTGCAGACGTTTTCAGACGTGCTAATGGTGACTGTGTGTTGAAAATGGCTCAAAGAACACATATTGATGCCGTTATGAGGGGTAGAATACTAGGGCGACTGGAGGCTGGTCAAACACAGCAGGTCGTAGCACGGGCCCTCCGTGTGCCACAAAGTGTTTTATTTATTTATTTATTTATTTATTTATTGTTCCGTGGGACCAAATTAAGGAGAAATCTCCATGGTCATGGAACGAGTCAATACATGAAATTATAACACGATATTAGAAACAGATAAAATGAAATATAGAAAAAAAAACATATTCAGGTGACAAGTCATAAGTTTAAATGAAGACAATCAACAATGTAACACTGGAATTTGCTTAATTTTTTAGCTCTTCCAGGAGCTCCTCGACAGAATAGAAGGAGTGAGCCATGAGGAAACTCTTCAGTTTAGACTTAAAAGAGTTTGGACTACTGCTAAGATTTTTGAGTTCTTGTGGTAGCTTATTGAAAATGGATGCAGCAGAATACTGCACTCCTTTCTGCACAAGAGTCAAGGAACTGCATTCTACATGCAGATTTGATTTCTGCCTAGTATTAACTGAGTGAAAGCTGCTAACTCTTGGGAATAGGCTAATATTGCTAACAACAAACGACATTAAAGAAAATATATACTGTGAGGGCAATGTCAGAATTCCCAGATTTTTGAATAGGGGTCGACAAGAGGTTCTCGAACTTACACCACATATAGCTCGAACAGCCCGTTTTTGAGCCAAAAATACCCTTTTTGAATCAGAAGAATTACCCCAAAAAATAATACCATACGACATAAGCGTATGAAAATATGCGAAGTAGACTACTTTTCGTGTTGAAGTGTCACTTATTTCAGATACTGTTCTAATGGTAAATAAAGCAGCATTTAGTTTCTGAACAAGATCCTGAACATGGGCTTTCCACAACAGCTTACTATCTATCCGTACGCCTAGGAACTTGAACTGTTCCGTCTCGCTTATAACATGCCCATTCTGTCTTATTAAAATGTCAGTTCTTGTTGAATTGTGAGTTAGAAACTGTAAAAACTGAGTCTTACTGTGATTTAGCATCAAATTATTTTCCACAAGCCACGAACTTATTTCATGAACTAAATTATTTGTTACTGTTTCAATATTACACACAAGATCCTTCACTATCAAGCTGGTGTCATCAGCAAACAGAAATATTTTTGAATCACCTGTAATACTAGAAGGCATATCATTTATATAAATAAGAAACAGCAGTGGCCCCAGCACCGACCCTTGGGGAACGCCCCACTTAACAGTGCCCCATTGGGACTGAACATCACTACCACTCTCAATATTGCGGAGAATTACCCTCTGCTTTCTGTTCTTAAAGTAAGAGGCGAACCAGTTGTAAGCTACTCCCCTTACTCCATAATGGTCCAACTTCTGCAGTAATATTTTGTGGTCAACACAGTCAAAAGCCTTCGTTAAATCAAAGAAAACACCTAGCGTTCGCAACCTTTTATTTAATCCGTCGAAAACCTCACAGAGAAAAGAGAATATAGCATTTTCAGTTGTTAAACCATTTCTAAAACCAAACTGAACATTTGACAGCAAATTATGTGAATTTAAATGCTCCAGTAACCTTGTATATACAACCTTCTCGATGACTTTAGCAAACACCGATGGCATAGAAATAGGTCTAAAATTGTCAACATTATCAATGTCTCCCTTTTTATAAAGTGGCTTCACTACCGAGTATTTTAATCGATCAGGAAACCGACCACTCCTAAAGGAAAAGTTACAGATATGGCTAAGTACTGGGCTAACATACATAGAACAATACTTCAGTATTCTGCTAGATACCCCGTCATATCCATGAGAGTTCTTGGTCTTTAGTGATTTAATTATTAACTCAATCTCCCTCTTGTCAGTATCATGGAGGAGCATTTCAGGTAACAGTCTCGGAACACTTTTTTCTAAGAGCGCTATATGATTCCCTGTTGGAATTAGGTTTCTATTTAGTTCACCTGCTATATTCAGAAAGTGATTATTAAATACTGTACATATATGCGACTTATCAGTAACACGGACATTCCCACTACGCACTGATTCTATATCCTCGACCTGTCTCTGCAGACCAGCAACCTGATCTCAAGATTATGGCAACGATTCCACCAGACAGCAAACGCGTGCAGGCGCTACAGTACGGAACGTCCACAGTGTACAACACCACAAGAAGACCGATATCTCACCATCACTACCCGCAGACGGCCACAGAGTACTGCAGGTACCATTGCTCGGGACCTTACCGCAACCACTGGAACAGTTGTCTCCAGACACACAGTCTACAGACGACTGAACAGACATGGTTTATTCGGCCGGAGACCTGCAAGGTGCATTCCACTGACCCCTGGTCACAGGAGAGCCCGTAAAACCTGGTGTCAAGAACACGGTACATAGTCATTGGAACAGTGGTCCCAGGTTATGTTCACGGACGAGTCCAAATATAGTCTGAACAGTGATTCTCACTGGGTTTTCATCTGGCGTGAACTAGGAACCAGATACACACCCCTTAATGTGCTTGAAAGGGAACGTGTATGGAGGTCGTGGTTTGATGGTGTGGGGTGGGATTATGACTGGTGCACGTACACCCTTGCATGTCTTTGACAGAGGAACTGTAACGAGTCGGGTGTACCGGAACGTCATTTTGCACCAGTATGTCGGCCTTTTCGGGGGTGCAGTCGGTCCCACCTTCCTCCTGATGGATGATAATGCACGGCCCCACCGAGCTGCCATCGTGGAGGAGTACCTTGAAACAGAAAATATCAGGGGCATGCAGTGGCCTGCGTGTTCTCCAGACCTAAACCCCATCGAGCACGTCTCGGATGCTCTCGGTCGACGTATCGCTGCACGTCTTCTAACCCCAACGACACTTCAGGAGCTCCGAAAGGCACTGATGCAAGGTTGGGAGGCTGTACCGCAGCAGCTGATCGACCACCTGATCCAGAGTGTGCCCACCCGTTGTGCGGCCTGTGTACGTGTGTATGGTGATCATGTCCCATATTGGAGTCGGGGTACTTGCGCAGGAAACAGTGACGTTTTGTAGCACATGTGTTTCGGGACGGTTTTCTCAACTTATAACCAATACCGTGGACTTACAGATCTGTGTCGTGTGTGTTCCCTATGTGCCTATGTTATTAGCGCCAGTTTTGTGTAGTGCCACATTATGTGGCACCACATTCTGCAATTATCCTTAATTTATGAGCATGAGTGTAGAACACTCTCCGCTATCCATTTTATTGACAAACGACGCATAAATGTTTCTGTTCATATGAATGAATAATCCAGATGACGCATAAATGTGCCTACTCCTGTGAATTAATAACTGTTCGAATATATATTTTTGTTTGTCATGCGCGAATAACGAATTGTATTTTTTTACACATATTGGTTATTCGTCAACATTTGACTCGATTTTGCACAGCTCCGATCATCAGCAAACATCGCATTTCTCGAAAAGTGGTCCTCAATCCGAAGACTTGTTTGATGCAGCTCTCCACGCTACTCTATGCAAATCTCATCATCTCCGAATAGCTACTGCAACCTTACATCCTTCTGAACCTGCATACTGTATTCATCTCTTGGTCTCCCTCTAACTTTTTACACCCCCCCCCCCCCCATACTTCCATCCAGTTCTAAACTGGTGATCACTTGATGTCTCGAAATGTGTCCTACCACCGATTCCATGTTTTGTCAAGTTGTGTCATAAATTGGTGTCGCCGGCCTTGACGCAGTTGTAATACCGGTTCCCATCAGATCACCAAAGTTACGCACTGTCCGACTGGGGTAGCACTTGGATTGGTCACCGTCTGGGTCTGCCGAGTGCTGTTGGCAAGCGGGGTGCAGTCAGCCCTTGTGAGGCAAACTGAGGAGCCACTTGACTGGCAACGGCTGGGAGAGCGGTGTGCTGACCACATGTCACTCCGAATCCGCATCCAGCGACGCCTATGGCTAAGGATGACACGGTGGCCAGTCGGTACTGTTGGACATTCAGGGGCGATTCGGGCGGTGCTTCTTTTGGTGCCACAAATTTCTTGTATCCCCAGTTCTATTCAGTACCTCCTCGTTAGTTACGTCATCTACCCATCTAATCTTCAGCATTCTTCTGTAGCACCACATCTCAAAAGCTTCCATTCTCTCCTTTTTTAAACAGTTAATCGTCCAGTTATCACTTCCAAACGTGGATACACTCCGTCTAAATACCCTGAGAAAAGATTTGCTATCACGTATGTCTATTTTCGTTCTTAATAAATTTCTCTTCTTCAAAAATGCTTTTCTTGCCATTGCCAGTCTACATTTTATATCGTCTCTATTTCTACCATGATCAGCAATTTTTCAGCCGAAATAGCAAAAGTTACCACTTTAAGTGTCTCGTTTCCCATGCTTATTCCCTCAGTCTGACCTGTTTTAATTTGACTACATCCCATATCCTTGTCTTGTTTTTATTTATTTTATTTTTTTGTGTTCATCTTATCTGCCAGTACCTTTGGTAAAAACGAATTGTGCTGCTATCTCACTGTTATTCTAAGGTGAATTTTTTTCCTTTGCAGACCGAGATGATCAACGCGATGTGATGAAGTCATCACCACAGAGGAAGGAATCACGTCTTCACGCAGTGAGAACGTGTTAACATCGAGCACTGTGCTCCGGAGTACGATTTACCCGTCGTCCATAGGGTACTGCTGTAGCTTGTGTGTTATGTGGGATCCAGGCGGCTGTGACTCACAAGGGCCTCTCGGCTTACGCTGTGTGATTAGCGACACCACAGTTCTACTGTTACCGAGTCTGTGATTTCATAGCTACTCCTATGACTTTTTTGACACTGCCTCCCTCCGTCTGAAAGGGACATTACAGGGGAAAAAAATCTCTTGAAACAGACAGATAGCTAAGCAGATAACAGACACCACTTCCTTTCTAGTCAGTCGAGCTCAGAAAACGAAACGTACCTTCCAAGCTTAAAATACTTATTCCTTAAACTAAAGATTTCCTAACTGAAGTAATAGCTGATCGTTGACAGCTGTTGGCGAGTAGTGTAGCGTGTGTTGGAAGGCTGTAACAGTGCCCGTGCGTACTGAATATTAATGGTTCTAAGAGTGAAAAGATTCCCGGCCAATTAGCCACGTCATTAATGCTCTCCATTTGCATTTTGTTTTTGTGCGTAGCTGCTTGGGAAAGATCTCCGGCGAGGAGATTCAGCGAGATCAGTACCCGCTTACCGTCTTGAGCTCAGCCAAGGTGCTATTCAGTGCGGGTGGTAAAGTTTGAAAAGGTCGGATTGAAATTTTAAGTAGCAGAATAGCTTCCATTGCTGTAGGTAGGTGGCTGTGAAGCTGACCGACGAAAATTAGCTAAAGTACACTGTATTGTTGCCTTAACTAAATTTCACTGTGCCATAAAATTTCGATCTGCTTTCATTTAAAGTATGCGTGTGATTCTGGTGTAGGAAACCATTGGAAGTAGTGTTTCGCTGTCGTAAAGTATATGGCGTAGAATTAATTATTCAGTGACTGTGTAATTCAAACACGCTATACTGTAACGCTAGTAATCGAAACATGTTTAACACCGACGTTTCATGAAGGAGACTTTAGTGCTGGGAAGTGCTTTCTTTGTTTCAAAATCGAAGGGTGTATATTTTTTATTTTTTATTTTTTTTAGGCGTGTGTCATCGTGAGGACGAAATTCAGGCACTGACAATAGCTAAGGCGTGTGACATACACCATATTCTATGGGTGTGTTAATACTGAAATGTAACAAAAGAAACGTGAAATCTGAGGAAAGAATACTATCGGTAGTTAGGGGCTACACATATATGTACCTGGGCCAGGACAAAGAAAAAGAAGTCTAAGTATTGGTGACAGTCAGATTATCAATTTTGTAAAAACTTGAAAAGACACGTGTGAAGCTGGCGTAGGGAGTACATTTCTAGATCGCTTATGGACTCTTCTGTCGTAAGGCAGAAAATCTAGGCATTTGCAATAGTAATCCATGCTTGTGACGCGTTACATTGTTGTACGTAAATGGGCGACCATTGTCGTTTCCTCAAGGGCACTAGCTGTAGTTCAAAGCGAGAGACATTTCTAGTGTCCCGCTGACGGATGAGCGATCATAAGAAAACACTCGAGAGTTATCACGATTAGCGAAAACAGGTTGCCCATATTAAAATTACAACTGTCTCTTTCTAGACGGTACGGCAGCATATATTTCCGTTTTTCTTGCAGAGATGTTCCATCATAAGACAAATTCCAGGCGATTCCAGGCTTTGACAGTAGCTATTGTAACTTGTGAAAAATACTAACCTGTTTTCTAAAAGTGGGCCAACATTGGTGTTTCGTCAAGGATACCATCAGGGCATCAGAGTGACAGGTATTTTCAGGGCCCTTGTAGGACTTAAGCATTACAAGCTAACCTCTGAAGTCTCGCCAGACCTAGTTGTATACATATAAATCGTCTTTTGTCACTTCCCACCCGAAAGAAAAGAAAGAAACACTCTCGATAGATCAAACTCACGTATAGCTACAACTTTCATTTGGGACGGCCCTAACCACACACGTAAGGGAAGTAGTCATCTCCCGACGGCTAGGGTAAGTTCTTTACGAGTCGCTGATTCCTCGCCCAGCTAGAAGTGCGACTATGGGGAGGGACTGGAGTGCGTGCCTAGTGCGTGAGACGAGTTGGGCGATGCTTGTGGTGGGGGTGGTGGTGCTGCTGCGGGCGGGCGCCACCCCGGAGCCTCCGCCCCCGCCGCCCCCGACGCTGCCCCCGACGCCGGCGCCGACGCTGCCCGCGCCGCTGACCAACCACACGGGCATCTGCGGCAGCGTGGACGCGCGCAACAACGTCACCGAACTGAAGCGCAAGCTGCAGGGCTGCCGCGTCATCGAGGGCTTCCTGCACGTCGTGCTCATGGACAACACCAACGAGACCAGCTTCCTCAACGTCAGCTTCCCCGAGCTCAGGGTGAGTGCGGCTATTTGCCCTAAGACTAGTTTACGCGACGACGCTGGGCTGCACGCCACTTAAACTAGTCCCTACCTGTGCTTCCTTTCCTTACATAAGGTGGGCTGGCAGCGGCAACTTTACTCCGCTCTTCAGCCACAGGCAGTACAATAAGGGAAAAATCAATGAAGACACAAAAGTAACATAACGTTGTTTAAAAAAAAACAGTAGATATACGAGGTGTGGCTAGAAAAAAACCGGACTAGTACTGGTGAAACAATAAAACGAATGCAATAAGGCTGAAAGTCGCGTGGCCTGTCACGTGACTCTCGCTCCGCCTACTGCTCGAGTTTCATCTGCCTCCTGCACTCAGTCTGCCCGTGGCGTCTGTTTTAAGTAGTTGACGTTTTGTCTGTGCGTCGGAAAATGTTGAGTGTACAGAAAGAACAGCGTGTTAACATCAAATTTTGTTTCAAACTAGGAAAATCTGCAAGTGAAACGTTTGTAATGTTACAACAAGTGTACGGCGATGATTGTTTATCGCGAACGCAAGTGTTTGAGTGGTTTAAACGATTTAAAGATGGCCGCGAAGACACCAGTGATGACACTCGCACTGGCAGACCATTGTCAGCAAAAACTGATGCAAACATTGAAAAAATCGGTAATCTTGTTCGACAAGATCGCCGTTTAACAATCAGAGCAGTGTCTGAGTTAACAGGAGTTGACAAGGAAAGTGTCGAACAAGTTTACCGATTTTTTCAATGTTTGCATCAGTTTTTGCTGACAATGGTCTGCCAGTGCGAGTGTCATCACTGGTGTCTTCGCGGCCATCTTTAAATCGTTTAAACCACTCAAACACTTGCGTTCGCGATAAACAATCATCGCCGTACACTTGTTGTAACATTACAAACGTTTCACTTGCAGATTTTCCTAGTTTGAAACAAAATTTGATGTTAACATGCTGTTCTTTCTGTACACTCAACATTTTCCGACGCACAGACAAAACGTCAACTACTTAAAACAGACGCCACGGGCAGACTGAGTGCAGGAGGCAGATGAAACTCGAGCAGTAGGCGGAGCGAGAGTCACGTGACAGGCCACGCGCCTTTTAGCCTTATTGCATTCGTTTTATTGTTTCACCAGTACTAGTCCGGTTTTTTTCTAGCCACACCTCATAGTAATTTAAAAACCACAAAGCCGTTCACACGCAGAGAAAAACAAGGAAACTGTCAGCACTGTACACGAACACTGATGATTTAGACGACACACGAGAATGAAGGATCGTGGGCGGCGAAAACACTAAGGCACAAACACGACAGTACACCCACACAAAACCGACGGCGATGATCTCCGGCGCGCTAATGTTCATGGGACGTGTGCGAGTCTGGGGACCTGCCAAAAGGGGTAAAAGGTAGGGGAGGAGGGAGAGGGGAGAGTGGAGATGCCAGTGGCAGGGGAGGTGGGGGAAGGAAAAAATGTATAGGGGGTAGGGGAAGCCTGGGGGAGGAGGGGGGAGGAAGGGAGAAGAGAGAGAGGGTGCACTGAGGAAAAAACACAGGAAATGGAGGAGGATGAAAGTTGATAGAAGGGGTAGATGGAGGGGAGGAGGGCATCATTAGGGAGGGGGAGCTGGTGGAAGCCACCTTGGGAGAGGGTATGGAGAGTGGAGAGATGGAGAGCATGTGGGACGTGGAAATACAGGCGCGGCAGCGGACAGGGGTGGGAGAGGATGGGAGAGACAAGTGGGTGAGGAGGATCTAGTTTACGGGAGGTGTAAAGGATCTGTATCCGTTCGAGGAAAAGTAGGAGGAGTGGGAATAAGATAGTACAGGATCCGCGTTGGGGGAGTGGAGACGGATGCGGTAGGCGATGCAGAGAGCATGGCGTTCGAGGATTTGAAGGGATTTGTAAAAGGTAGGAGGGGTGAAGATCCAGGCAGGATGGGTGTGCTTTCTTATGACCTGAGTGATTTTATTACTGGAAAGTGAGAACATATTTTTCGAAGCAATTATTGGCAGATCAAGAATAATTTTTTTTTTCTTTATTGTATTTCAATTCCCCATCGGGGCGGGCTGGCAGCAGCATATGCGCTGCTCTTCAGCCGTAAAGAATAAATACTTTCCATTATTACAAGCTTCTCTACCCACACGTAATAACGGAAACTGCACTATATATATATATATATATATATATATATATATATATATATATATATATATATATACACTCCTGGAAATGGAAAAAAGAACACATTGACACCGGTGTGTCAGACCCACCATACTTGCTCCGGACACTGCGAGAGGGCTGTACAAGCAATGATCACACGCACGGCACAGTGGACACACCAGGAACCGCGGTGTTGGCCGTCGAATGGCGCTAGCTGCGCAGCATTTGTGCACCGCCGCCGTCAGTGTCAGCCAGTTTGCCGTGGCATACGGAGCTCCATCGCAGTCTTTAACACTGGTAGCATGCCGCGACAGCGTGGACGTGAACCGTATGTGCAGTTGACGGACTTTGAGCGAGGGCGTATAGTGGGCATGCGGGAGGCCGGGTGGACGTACCGCCGAATTGCTCAACACGTGGGGCGTGAGGTCTCCACAGTACATCGATGTTGTCGCCAGTGGTCGGCGGAAGGTGCACGTGCCCGTCGACCTGGGACCGGACCGCAGCGACGCACGGATGCACGCCAAGACCGTAGGATCCTACGCAGTGCCGTAGGGGACCGCACCGCCACTTCCCAGCAAATTAGGGACACTGTTGCTCCTGGGGTATCGGCGAGGACCATTCGCAACCGTCTCCATGAAGCTAGGCTACGGTCCCGCACACCGTTAGGCCGTCTTCCGCTCACGCCCCAACATCGTGCAGCCCGCCTCCAGTGGTGTCGCGACAGGCGTGAATGGAGGGACGAATGGAGACGTGTCGTCTTCAGCGATGAGAGTCGCTTCTGCCTTGGTGCCAATGATGGTCGTATGCGTGTTTGGCGCCGTGCAGGTGAGCGCCACAATCAGGACTGCATACGACCGAGGCACACAGGGCCAACACCCGGCATCATGGTGTGGGGAGCGATCTCCTACACTGGCCGTACACCACTGGTGATCGTCGAGGGGACACTGAATAGTGCACGGTACATCCAAACCGTCATCGAACCCATCGTTCTACCATTCCTAGACCGGCAAGGGAACTTGCTGTTCCAACAGGACAATGCACGTCCGCATGTATCCCGTGCCACCCAACGTGCTCTAGAAGGTGTAAGTCAACTACCCTGGCCAGCAAGATCTCCGGATCTGTCCCCCATTGAGCATGTTTGGGACTGGATGAAGCGTCGTCTCACGCGGTCTGCACGTCCAGCACGAACGCTGGTCCAACTGAGGCGCCAGGTGGAAATGGCATGGCAAGCCGTTCCACAGGACTACATCCAGCATCTCTACGATCGTCTCCATGGGAGAATAGCAGCCTGCATTGCTGCGAAAGGTGGATATACACTGTACTAGTGCCGACATTGTGCATGCTCTGTTGCCTGTGTCTATGTGCCTGTGGTTCTGTCAGTGTGATCATGTGATGTATCTGACCCCAGGAATGTGTCAATAAGGTTTCCCCTTCCTGGGACAATGAATTCACGGTGTTCTTATATATATATATATATATATATATATATATATATATATACAGGGGTCCATTGATAGTGACCGGGCCAAATGTCTCACGAAATAAGCATCAAACGAAAAAATTCCAAAGAACGAAACTCGTCTAGCTTGAAGGAGGAAACCAGATGGCGCTGTGGTTGGCCCACTAGATGCCACTGCCACAGGTCAGACGAATATCAACTGCGTTTTTTTTTAATAGGAACCCCCATTTTTATTACATATTCGTGTAGTACGTAAAGAAATATGAATGTTTTAGTTGGACCACTTTTTTCGCTTTGTGATAGATGGCGCTGTAATAGTCACAAACATACGGCTCACAATTTTAGACGAAAAGTTGGAAACAGGTACGTTTTTTAAATTAAAATACAGAATGTAGGTACGTTTGAACATTTTGTTTCGGTTGTTCCAGTGTGATACAGTACCTTTGTGAACTTATCATTTCTGAGAACGCATGCTGTTACAGCGTGATTGCCTGTAAATACCACAGTAATGCAATAAATGCTCAAAATGATGGCCGTCAACCTAAATGCATTTGGCAATACATTCCTCTCAACACACGAGTAGTTCGCCTTCCGTAATGTTCGCACATGCATTGACAATGCGCTGACGCATGTTGTCAGGCGTTGTCGGTGGATCACAATAGCAAATATCCTTCAACGTTCCCCACAGAAAGAAATCCGGGGACGTCAGATCCGGTGAACGTGCGGGCCAGGGTATAGTGCTTCGACGACCAATCCACCTGTCATGAAATATACTATTCAATACCGCTTCAACCGCACGCGAGCTATGTGCCAGACATCCATCATGTTGGCACTACATCGCCCTTCTGTCATGCAGTGAAACATCTTGTAGTAACATCGGTAGAACATTACGTAGAGAATCAGCATACATTGCACCATTTAGAGTGCCATCGATAAAATGGGGGCCAAGCATCCTTCCCCCCATAATGCCGCTCCATACACTAACCCGCCAAGGTCGCTGATGTTCCACTTGTCTCACCCATCGTGGATTTTCCGTTGCTCAATAGTGCATATTATGCCGGTTTACGTTACCGGTGTTGGTGAATGACGCTTCGTCGCTAAATAGAACGCGTGCAAAAAATCTGTCATCGTCCCGTAATTTCTCTTGTGCCTAGTGGCACAACTCGTGGTGCATAGAAATATGGTACGGGTGCAATCGATGTTGATGTAGCATTCTCAACATCAACGTTTTTGAGTTTTCCGATTCTCGCGCAATTTGTCTGCTACTGATGTGCGGATTAGCCGTGACAGCAGCTAAAACACCTACTTAGGCAGCATCATACCGAGCAGCATACATAACACACGCCCATTGAGCATTTTGATCACAATAGCCATACATCAACACGATATCGACCTTATCCGCAATTGTTAAACAGTCCATTTTAACACGGGTAATGTATCACGAAGCAAATACCGTCTGCACTGGCGGAATGTTACGTGATACCACGTACTTATAGGTTTGTGACGATTACAGCGCCATCTGTCACAAAGCGAAAAAAGTGGTCCAACTAAAACATTCATATTTCTTTACGTACTACACGAATATGTAATAAAAAATGGGGGTTCCCATTTTAAAAAACGCAGTTGATATCCGTTTGACCTATGGCAGCGCCATCTAGCGGGCCAACCATAGCGCCATCTGGTATCCCCCTTCAAGCTAGACGAGTTTCGTTCTTTGTAGTTTTTTCGTTTGACCCGTATTTTGTGAGATATTTGGCCCGGTCACGATCAATGGACCACCCAGTATATATATCTTGAGTTTATGAATTATTATTCTGAGATCAAAGGTACCAGGACTGATCAAAAAATTTTTCTACTTTTACCTTTTTCTTCTAGAGTGCGGTCACCTTCGAAACACTCTCCTCTGCAGTTGATACGCCACTCCCAATGCCGTTCCCATTTCCGGAAGCAGGCTTGCTACGCCTCTTTCTGGATTGCGCGAAGCGCTGTCTTCTCATTTCCCTTTATCTCGTCTATCGTTGCAAATCTTCGTCCTTTCAACGGGCCTCGGTGCCAGTGACGGCCATTTATTGTTTACAAGGAAGCCAGTTTCGGGCCGGCTACCAAACTGTCTGTGTGCTAAACACACTGAGCATACACCTGGAGCTGTGCTCTCAGGTGCGCGTTATTTGGCAGCAGCAGCGCTCTCACGGTCATCTTATGCAACCCAAGGGCACAATTGTACGTCAGCCTGGTGACTGATTTTGCTGTGCAGCCATTCATGAACAGCATTCCAGGGGGCGTTTTCCAACAGGATAACGCTCGCTCATATACCACTGTTGTAACACAACATGCTCTACAGAGTGTCGACATGTTGCTTTGGACTTCTCGATCACCAGTTCTGTATCCAATCGGGCACATATGTGACAGCAACTCCAGAATCATCCACAAACAGCATTAACCGTCTCTGTATTGACCGACCAGTTGTAACAGGCACGGAACTGCATCTCAGAAACTGACATCAGGAAACTGTACAACGCGACCTTTGAACGTTTGCGTGTTACATTCAACGTTTTGCCGATTACACCAATTATTAATGTACCGGCATTGCATGTTTGCAATGGTTTATCTCGCACTTAAATTAACCAGTGGCCTTACAATGTTAATCAGTTAAATATGTCTAAATTAATTACTTGCCTCCGCCCCCCATAAACCATGGACCTTGCCGTTGGTGGGGAGGCTTGCGTGGCTCAGCGATACAGATAGCCGTACCGTAGGTGCAACAAAAACAGAGGGGTATCTGTTGAGAGGCCAGACAAACGTGTGGTTCCTGAAGAGGGGCAGCACCCTTTTCAGTAGTTGCAGGGGCAACAGTCTGGATGACAGACTGATCTGGCCTTGTAACATCAACCAAAACGGGCTTGCTGAGCTGGTACTGCGAACGGCTGAAAGCAAGGGGAAACAACAGCTGTAATTTTTCCCGAGGGCATGAAACTTTACTGTATGGCTAAATGATAATGCCAACCTCTTGGGTAAAATATTCCGGAGGTAAAATAGTCCTCCATTCGGGTCTCCGGGCGGGGACTACTCAGGAGGGCGTCTTTATCAGGAGAAACAAAACTGGTGTTCTACGGATGGGAGTGTGGAATGTCAGATCCCTTAATCGGGCTGGAAGGTTAGAAAATTTAAAAAGGGAAGTGGATAGGTTAGAGCTGGATGTAGTGGGAATTAGTGAAGTTCGGTGGCAGGAGCAACAAGACTTCTGGTCAGTTGAATACAGGGTTATAAATACAAAATCAAATAGGGGTAACGCAGGAGTAGATTTAATAATGAATAAAAAATAGGAGCGCGGGTAAGCTTCTATGAACACCACAGTGAACACATTATTGTAGCCACGGTAGATACGCCGGCCGCGGTGGCCGAGCACTTCTAGGTACCTCAAAAATGGTTCAAATGGCTCTGAGCACTATGGGACTTAACTGCTGGGGTCATCAGTCCCCTAGAACTTAGAACTAAATAAACCTAGCTAACCTAAGGACATCACACACATCCATGCCCGAGAAAGGATTCGAACCTGCGACCGTTGCGGTCGCGCGGTTCCAGACTGTAGCGCCTAGAACCGCTTGGCCACCCCCGCCAGCCTAGGTACCTCAGTCCACAACAGCGCGACTGCTAGGGTCGCGGGCTCGAATCCTGCTTCGGGCATGGATGTGTGTGGTGTCCTTAGGTTAGTTAGGTTTAAGTAGTTCTAAGTTCTAGGGGACTGATGACCTTCGATGTTAAGTCCCATAGTGCTCAGAGCCATTTGAACCAAGGTAGATACGAAGTCCACGCCTACGACAGTAGTACAAGTGCATATGCCAACTAGGTCCGCAGATTACGAAGAGATTGAAGAAATGCATGATGAGATAAAAGAAACCATTCGGATAGTGAGGGGAGACGAAAATTTAGTAGTCATGGGTAACTGGAATTCGACAATAGGAAAATGAAAAGAAGGAAAAGTAACAGGTGAATATGGATTGGGGGTAAGAAATGAAAGGGGAAGCCAGCTGGCAGAATTTTGCGCAGAGCACAACTTAATCATAGCTAACACTTGGTTTAAGAATAATGAAAGAAGGTTGTATACGTGGAAGAGGCCTGAAAACAATGGAAGGTTTCAGATGGGTTGTATAATGGTGAGCTAGAGATTTAGGAACCAGGTTTTAAATTGTAAGACATTTCCAGGGGTAGATGTGGACTCGGACCAAAATTTATTTGTTATAAACTGTAGACTAAAACTGAAGAATCTACAAAAAAATACGAATTTACGGAGATGGGACGAGGATACACTAAAAGAACCAGAGGTGGTAGAGAATTTCAGAGAGAGCATTGAAGGACGATTGATAGGAACGGCGGAAAGAAATGCAGTAAAATAAGAATGGGTAGCTTTGAGAGATGAAATAGCGAAGGCAGCAGACGATCAAGTAGGTAAAAAGACGAGGACTAGTAGAAATCCTTGGGTAACAGACGAGATACTGAATTTAATTGATGAAAGGAGAAAAAATAAACATGCAGTAAATGAAGCAGGCGAAAAGGAATACAAACGTCTCAAAAATGAGATCGACAGGAAGTGCAAAACGGTTAAGCAGGGATAAATAACTACAGGACAAATGTAAGGATGTAGAGGCATATGTCACCAGAGGTAAGACAGACACTGCCTACAGGAAAATTAAAGAGACCTTTGGAGAAAAGAGAATCACTTGTATGAATATCAAGAGCTCAGATAGAAAACCAGTTCTAAGCAAAGAAGGAAAAGCAGGAAGGTAGGAGTACATAGATCGTCTATACTGTTCTTAAGTACAATATTACGGAAATGGAAGAGGACGTAGATGAAGATGAGATGGAAAATATGATACTGCGTGACGAGTTTGACAGAGCACTGAAAGACCTGAGTCGAAACAAGGCCCTGGTAGAACACAGTATTCCATTAGAACTACTGATAGCCTTGGCAGAACCAGCCCTGACGAATCTCTACTATTTTGTGAGACAGGAGAAATACCCTCAGGGTTCAAGAAGAATGTAATAATTTCAATCCCAAAGAAAGAAGATGTTGACAGGTGTGAAAATTACTGAACTATCAGTTTAATAAGTCATGGCTGCAAAATACTAACACGAATTCCTTACAGACGAATGGAAAAACTGGTAGAAGCCGGCCTTGGGGAAGATCAGTTTGGATACCGTAGAAATGTTGGAACACGTGAGGCAATACTGACCCTACGACTTATCTTAGAAGAAAGATTAAGGAAAGACAAACCTACGTTTCTAGCATTTGTAGACTTAGAGAAAGCTTTTGACAATGTTGACTGGAATATTCTCCTTCAGATTCTGAAGGTGGCAGGGGTCAAATACAGGGCACGAAAGGCTATTTACAATCTGTATAGGAACGAGTTGGCAGTTATAAGAGTCGAGGGACATGAAAGGGAAGCAGTGGTTCGGAAGGGAGTGAGACAGGGTTGTAGCCGATCCCCGATGTTATTCAATCTGTATATTGAGCGAGCAGTAAAGGAAAGAAAAGAAAAATGTGGGGTAGGAATTAAATCCACGGACAAGAAATTAAAACTGTGAGATTTGCCGATGATATTGTAATTCTGTCAGAAACAGCAAAGAACCTGCAAGAGCAGTTGAACGGAATGGACTGTGTCTTGAAAGGAGAATATAAGATGAACATCAACAAAAGCAAAACGATGACAATGGAATGTAGTCTAAGTAAATCGGGTGATGCTGAGGGAATTAGATTAGGAAATGAGACACTTAAAGTAGTAAAGGAGTTTTGCTATTTAGGGAGTAAAATAACTGATGATGGTCGAAGTAGAGAAGATATAAAACGTAGACTGGCAATGGCAAGGAAAGCGTTTCTGAGGAAGAGAAATTTGTTAACATCGAGTATAGATGTAGGCGTCAGGAAGTCATTTCTGAAAGTATTTGTATCTCGTGTATGGAAGTGAAACCTAGGCGATAAATAGTTTAGACAAGAATAGACTTTCGAATCGTGGTGCTACAGAAGAATGCTGAAGATTAGATGGGTAGATCACGTAACTGATGAGGAGGTACTGAATAGAATTGGGGAGAAGAGGAATTTGTGGCACAACGTGACTGGAAGAAGGAATCGATTGGTAGGACACGTTTTGAGGCATCAAGGAATCACCAATCTAGTACTGGAGGCCAGCGTGGGGGGTAAAAATCGTAGAGGGAGACCAAGGTATGAATACACTAAACAGATTCAGATGGATGTAGGCTGCAGTAGGTACTTCGAGATGAAGAGGCTTGCACAGGATAGAGTAACATGGAGAGCTGCATCAAACCAGTCTCTGGACTAAAGACCACAACAACACACATTAATTACCTTTTGGCGTTGCGATTTTTTTTCTGTCAGTGTATGAGATTAGTTATACTTTCTGTGTGAAATTCTCTTCCTGCGATAAAATAATAAATTGAACAGGCCAATGTTACATCTTAAGTGAGAACCTTCCGGATTATTTATCGGAAATGACAACTAAATATCAAGTGAATTTGGCAGGACACTTCTGAAGCACACCAGGGAGTAAATCAACAGTCACGTATGTGCCAAATGTAGTTACCAGTACTCCATTATACTAACGATAGGGTGATTGCTTTCAGTCAGCCGATGGGGTGAACTAGCTAGCAGTTGAGAAGTTCGCCTTTCCAAGGCGCGCCGAAGTCTACTTCTACCTCACAGACTGGCAGGGGAGCATGCTCAATGGTTTTGATCTAAAGCACAGTTACGAATAATATCCAGGCTCACCGACTATAACTCAAACTTCGTAAATAAATAGCAGGGGAATTATTATGACGGCCCTTCTCTTCGGTAGTAGTCGTAATGATTTTTTCCGTCAGACTGAGAAACTGATTCGTCAGATGCGATTCACGTCTTCATTACGAATTGATAAACAGTTCTTCCATGGGCACGACATAACTTCTCAAATCAAGTAGGCGAAGTGGGCTTTTGAGCCCACTCGCAAATTAATAGGACCGGCCGGTATGGGCAGAGAAAATCTGGTTCGTGCTTCTGCTAACACGAAGGAGATAGCACCTTGCATGAGCACAAGTAAAATGGAACATAAAACGCGGACAGCATTGTATGAACATGGATTGGCGATTTCTACGAACAGCTGGAAGGCGTCGCCATGGGTAGTCCTCTCAGTCCAGTGGTGGCCAACTTCTTCATGGAACAATTGAAGCTCAGGTACTGGAATTGGCGACTTGTAAAGCTAAGGTGTAGTACAGATACGTCGATGATACTTTCGTTGTGTCGAGTCATGGTGAAGAACAGCTCGGTGACTTCCTAAGACGAACAGACTCAACACCAACATAAAATTTACCATGGAAGTAGAAAAGGACAAAAAACTGCCGTTTCTAGATGTGCTGGTCACAAGGGATGGTGAAAACCTGGGACACAGAGTGTATCGAAAACCGACACACACGGACCGATACCTGCACAAACTATCAAACCACCACCCGAGTCAGAAAAGAGGCATGATTAGTACGCTCGTAACGAGAGCAGGACGAATATGTGAGCCTCAACACCTCAAACGAGAAATGCAACACCTGGAAACTGTTCTGAGGAGCAATGGGTACTCTACAAATTATATTAGAAGTGTAACAGAGCCAAACACCTGGTGAAGTAAGGAACCAGAAAAGGAAATGTCGGGTACGGCCTTTCTGCCATACATTCCCTGAGTGACGAACAGAATCGGTCGTATATGGCGCAAACATGGCGTAAAGACGCTTTTCAAACCGACAAGGTAGATCAAAGAGTGTCTTAGATCGGCAAAGGAAAAAAGGGACCCACTTGCAATGTCGGGAATATACCGTATACCATGCACATGCGGAAAAGTTTATGTCGGAATGAATAGACGATCGATCAACAATCAGGATCAAAGAACATAAGCGACATTGCAGGTTGGGACAGGTGGAGAAATCGGCTGTGGCAGAGCACAAACTGAGACCGACCACGTAATAAAATTCGCCGACACGGAATTTCTGGCTGTAGAGAAGCACTATCACACGCGCTTGTTCAGAGAAGCTGTAGAAATACAAAAACAGGCGAACAACTTCAACAAGAAAGAGGAAAGCCTTAAGGTAAACGGATCCTGGCTTCCCGTACTGCAGCGAACGACCGTCGCAGGTAGCAAGAGGAGAACCGCACCGGAAATGATGGCGAAGAAGCCCTCGACGTTGGCGCACCAGATGCATACAGTCTGCGGCCGCGAGCTCGGCTCCAGTTCATCACCGGCAATGGAGGCTGAAGCTTTGACAATGCCAGCCACTCGTGCTGGCGAAACGTCAGAAAAATCATTAGATGAACGTCGACCGAAGAACCCGAGACAGAAGCCAATAGGCAATTTGTTATTGTATGTATTGTCTGAAATATGTCTTCATTAAAAGAAACTGCTATTCGGTCTGCAGTTATCAAAATAACGAGTAATGTCATATATCTGTAGCGACTACAATATAATCGCAGATATTGCTCTGTCAGTGAAAGCCAAATGCGTCTGATAAACGGCCGTGCCAAAATGCAGTGCGCTTCAGACGGAAGGGAACCTATATATCATCAACAGGCCCATCAAGCTGAATGTGGGGTGAAGTGCTGCGAAAATGACGACGTCTGTTTTACAAGTAGTCCCTGATTTTTTCATACTAGCGAAGCCTTTAGGGTGCCAGAAACTTTATATGAGAATTAACACAATGCAAATGTTAAAATAGACTACTACGTTAAGGGGCTCCGGAACGCCCTATACTTGCAATGTTAAAATAACGCTTATAAATTACATCTTTCCTCACAAAGTATTTGAGGTAGGAAGTTGAACTTTTTACAGATTATTTATTGGAATATGGGCTACAACTTAACACAGGGATTTTACAAAATTTTAGTTCAGTTATTGAAGATTTTTTTTCAATTGTAATGAAAATCGAGCGACAAAGATTGGATTAACTTTTTACTGCATTCCAGGTCCATAGGATGGATTATCTTCATACTCTGCAAACTCCTCCTCCAGCTTCCTCTTGTTCCTCCTCCTGTTTACTCTTGCTTGTATTTCTAGACTCTTTACAGCCCTGTCTGCAGCCCGAAGGCGTTCCTTGTCTAAAGCAAGCATCGCTCGTACCATGTTAGAACCTATCTTCATTCCCATATTTCTAAATACCTTTGGCTTTCCAACATTTCTCCTTTTCTTAAAAGCCTTCAGAGGATTTCTAATAACTTTACTTTTACTCATTATTATACTTCAACAAAACAGAGACTCAAGAAACAGAATTAATTACGAATATTTTCGAGATAACGACAGAGTAAATAAACATGAAACAATCGACAATCACACCAGCGATATATATTGAACCATCACAGGTTAGCCACAACACATACTTTATCTCACATCACTAAAATGTACCTGATGAACACGGACGTTAATAATAACACCATTTGACAGCAGCCACAGTGGGTCACACCCATGTAGAACACATTTCAAAAAAAATTTAAAAATAGTTGTAGTCATCGGAATTGAATAAATTATATATCTATTAAAAGGTAATAGTCTGCAGATTCAGAAAACGCAAAAAAGTAAAAATTGAACTTTTCATGATTTTGAGCCTTTCCGGAGCCCCTTAAAAGGTATTCTCTTTGTGGCTGAATATGACTCACAAGGAATTACTCGTGTGCGAAATCGCAAGTTCAGTCTTTAGTAAGCCTCATTTGGAACTGTTATTTTAACAGGTATACCGGTAAAAATGTTTGTTGGTAATGGCTCACCCTGTGTATCAGGAGTGGGACAGAAAATGAGTGTCCAGGAAGTGCAGAGGCCAATCTTCTGTGAAATATAAGTATTACACTTCAAAAATTGACATCACCGACATTCAAGAACTGTTCAAATCAAATCATTATCTTGCACCATGAACACCGAATTAAGCGCACCACAGTGACCATAAAGGTTCACACCGTCAAGATCGATGGCGAACTCCTTGGGGGATGCAAACCGTGCAGGACCTTCAGCTAGTTATACACTCTTAAGGAATGCATATGGAATCGTACTGGCGTAACGGGGTAATGAGAAGTGATGGAATGTGATGGCACGCTGAATGCGAAACGGTCTATCTTGGAGCTTAGAGTGTAACTCGGTCAAGTAGTTTTCTAAATGTTTGGTAACAACGCTGTCACCTGTACATGTTCTGTAAACACATTTATATAGATTTATACACTGTGTGTATAAAAAATATATAGCTTATCTATGATAATTATCACGGGTTCGAGTCCCGGCCGGGGCACACATTTTCAACATGTCCCCAATGATGTATATCAATGCCTGTTTGCAGCTAGGGTGTTGATTTAATTATCATTTCATTCTAGAGAAGCTGCACCGTCATGGATGGTATCTGTTCTTTCGGAAACAGATACTACCTTCATATATATATATAGCTTATGTCCTCCCAAATCCTTACAAAAGTAAGTGTACAGT
Organism: Schistocerca nitens; assembly: GCF_023898315.1. Classification (NCBI taxonomy): domain Eukaryota; kingdom Metazoa; phylum Arthropoda; class Insecta; order Orthoptera; family Acrididae; genus Schistocerca; species Schistocerca nitens. The sequence goes on along the minus strand of NC_064623.1, from coordinate 63,945,394 downwards.
GTGCTTCCCGCTAAAACTCAGAAAACATTCCCGGTACGATCAATGGAGTTACATGGTGTGGTAGCCCTCTCTCCCCTATACAAGAAAAAGTTCCCGGTCGTACCCGAAGGGCGTGCTTTTGAAGATATAAAGGCCAGGATGTATCACCCGCTAGAAATTTCGAGAGTACTCGAGAAAATTCCAGAACATTCTGGAAGATTCCAAATGGTCGAGAACACCCCAGATCACTAAGGTTCACACTGCCCTCTGGAAAGAAAGCACATCACCTGGAGCTTTCTTACAGTCCACACAGTCGTCTCCATACACGCCACGCATCTTCCACTCAGTTTATGCCCTCTGGCCCACAGATGTCGAGCTACACTTCGCTGTCGTCCACAATCTGGCGACAGTAACATGTGCACCATGTTTATCTCGTAGTTGAGGCTTCTCTCTGTACAAAATACTTTGCGCAGTGCAAACATCACACTGGAATGAGATTTTCACTCTGCAGCGGAGCGTGCACTGATATGAAACTTCCTGGCAGATTAAAACTGTGTGCCGGACTGAGACTCGAACCCGAGACTTTTGCCTTTTGCAGGCAAGTGCTCTACCAACTGAGCTACCCAAGCACGGCCCACGCCCCGTCCTCACAGCTTTTCTTCTGCCAGTACCTCGTCTCCTACTTTCCAAACTTTACAGAAGCTCTCCTGCGAACCTTGCAGAACTAGCACTCCTGAAAGAAAGGATATTGCGGAGATGGCTGGTTCAAATGGCTCTGAGAACTACGTGAATTAACTTCTGAGGTCATCAGTCCCCTAGAACATAGAACTACTTAAACCTACCTAACCTAAGGACATGCCCGAGGCAGGATTCGAACCTGCGACCGTAGCGGTCGCACGGTTCCAGACCGTAGCGCCTAGAACCGCTCGGCCACTCCGGCCGGCTATTGCGGAGACATTGCTTAGCCACGGCCTTGGGGATGTTTCCAGAATGATATATTCACTCCGGAGCGGAGTGTGTGCTCATACCTCACAGATTTACTTCTGCCAGTACCTAGTCTCCTACTTTCCAAACTTCACAGAAGCTCTCCTGCGAACCGTGCAGAACTAGCACTTCTGAAAGAAAGGATATTGCGGAGACATGGCTTAGCCACAGCCTGGGGGATGTTTCCAAATGAGATTTTCACTCTGCAGCTGAGTGTGCCCTCATATGAAACTTCCTGGCAGATTAAAACTGTGTGCGGACCGAGACTCGAACTCGGGACCTTTGCCTTTCGCGGGCAAGTGCTCTACCAACTGACTACCCAAGCACGACTCACGCCCCGTCCTCACAGCTTTACTTCTACCAGTACCTCGTCTCCTACCTCCCCAACTTTACTGAAATTCCAAACTTCAAGCTATTTCATCGTGAAATTGCAACATTCCAGCTGCAATACCACGGGAGAGATCCTCCTGTACATTTAACAGTAGGGGGGAACACTGCATCCCTGTGTCAGTCTTTTTAACCTAAGCACTTCGCTTTTACCGAGCGAGGTGGTGCAGTGGTTAGATACTGGACTCGCATTCGAGAGAACGACGGTTCAATCCCGCGTCCGGCCATCCTGATTTGGGTTTTCCGTGATTTCCCTAAGTCGCCCCAGGCAAATGCCGGTATGGTTCCTTTCAAAGGGCACGGCCGACTTCCTTCTCCGTCCTTCCCTAATCCGATGAGACCGATGACCTCGCTGTCTGGTCTCCTTTCCCAAAACAACCAACCAACCAACTTCGCTCTTGATCTTATTGCAAATGATGTACAACCCCTCAAATTTTAGCATTGGGGTCCTGGACCACCGTGTACCCGGACTACCGAGGCAGATGGTGTGGTGACGCTGTGCTGGTGTGCCGCAGGAGATCACCAGCTACCTGCTGGTGCACCGCGTGAAGGGGCTGCAGTCGCTGGGCGCGTTGTTCCCCAACCTGGCGGTGATCCGCGGCCAGGTGCTCTGGGTGGACCACGGCTACATCCGCTACTCGCTCATGATCTACCAGTTGGAGGACCTGAAGGAGGTGGCGCTCGCCTCGCTGACCAGCGTGCTGCGGGGCGCCGTGCGCATCGGCAAGGTGCCCCAGCTGTGCTACGCCCACACCGTCGACTGGGAGTCCATCGTCGCCTCCAAGGAGATCTACATAGACGCCCCGGAGTGCGGGTGAGTACGTCATGTCGTATACCCTGAGGTGACTCATGCCACACCTCCTAGCATCGTGTCGGACCACATTTTGACCAGAGTAGTGCAGCAACTCAACGTGGCATGGACTCAACAGGTCGTTGGAAGTCCCCTGCAGACATGTCGAGCCATGCTGCTCTATAGTAGTCCGTTATTGCGAATACATAGAAAGAAGGATCCTTTATTGTGTGATTATATGATAGCGGAACAAACACTGGTAGCAGTTGCTTCTGTAAAATATCTGGGAGTATGCGTATGGAACAATTTGAAGTGGAATGATAATATAAAATTAATTGTTGGTAAGGCGGGTGCCAGGTTGAGATTCATTGGGAGAGTCCTTAGAAAATGTAGTCCATCAACAAAGGAGGTGGCTTACAAAACACTCGTTGCTCATCAGTGTGGGATCCGTACCAGATCGGGTCGACGGAGGAGATAGAGAAGATCCAAAGAAGAGCGGCGCGTTTCGTCACAGGGTTATTTGGTAAGCGTGGTAGCGTTACGGAGATGCTTAGCAAACTGAAGGGGCAGACTCTGCAAAAGAGGCGCTCTGCATCGCGGTGTAGCCTGCAGTCCAGGTTTAGAGAGGGTGCGTTTCTGGATGAGGTATCGAATATATTGCTTCCCCCCCACTTATACCTCCCGAGGAGATCACGAATGTAAAATCAGAGAGATTCGAGCGAGCATGGAGGCTTTCCGGCAGTCGTTCTTCCCGCAACCATACGCGACTGTAACAGGAAAGGGAGGTAATGACAGTGGCACGTAAAGTGCCCTCCGCCACACACCGTTGGGTGGCTTGCGGAGTGTAAATGTAGATGCAGATGCAGAACTACTTCCGGTGGAGGATTTTGTGCACGAGCCTCTCGATTATGTCACATGAAGCTCAATGGGGCGATCTGGATGGGCAAATCATTCATTCGAACTGTCCAGGATGTTCTTCAAACCAATCTCGAATAATTGAGGCCCGATGACAAGGCGCAATGTCATCCATAAAAATTCCATCGTTGATTGGGGACATGATGTCCATGAATGGCTCCAAATGAACTCCAAATAGCCGAACATAACCACTTCTACGCAATGAGCCATGTCAACTCAGCATGCACGTCTATGGGGTCACCACCAGCTTGCAAAGTGTCTTGTTGACAACATGGATCCATCACTTTATGGGGTCTGCGTCACACACGAACCCTAGCGTTACCTATTACCAACTGATATCAGGACTCATCTGACCAGGTCGCGGTTTTTCAGTCGTCTAGAGTCTAACAGATATGTTAGTACTTTCAACATTGCTGCCCAGTCAGCAATCGTGATAATCTACACTACTGGCCATTAAAATTGCTACACCAAAAATAAATGCAGATGATAAACGGGTATTCATTGGACAAATATATTATACTAGAACTCACATCTGATTACATTTTCACGCAATTTGGGTGCATAGTTCCTGAGAAATCAGAACCCAGAACAACCACCTCCGGCCGTAATAACGGCCTTGATACGCCTGGGCATTGAGTCAAACAGAGCTTGGATGGCGTGTACAGGTACAGCTGCCCATGCAGCTTCAACACGATACCACAGTTCATCAAGTGACTGGCGTATTGTGACGTGCCAGTTGCTCGGCCACCATTGACCAGACGTTTTCAGTTGGTGAGAGATCTGGAGAATGTGCCGGCCAGGGCAGCAGTCGAACATTTCCTGTATCCAGAAAGGCCCGTACAGGACCTGCAACATTCGGTCGTGCATTATCCTGTTGAAATATAGGTTTTCGCAGGGATCGAATGAAGGGTAGAGCCACGGGTCGTAACACATCTGAAATGTAACGTCCACTGTTCAAAGTGCCGTCAATGCGAACAAGAGGTGACCGAGACGTGTAACCAATGGCACCCCGTACCATCACACTGGGTGTATACCGCAGAGACAGGCTGGACAGTGAAGAGGGAGGCGTGTTTATAGCGATAAAAAGTGCAATAGTATCGAAGGAAATTTACGGAGATCCTAAATGTGAAATAATTTGGGTGAAGGTCACGGTTAAAGCAGGCTCAGACATGGTAACTGGATGTCTCTATAGGCCCCCTGGCTCAGCAGCTGTTGTGGCAGAGCACCTGAAGGAAAATTTGGAAAATATTTTGAGTACATTTCCCGACCATGTTATAGTTCTGAGTGGAGATTTTAAGTTGCCGGATATAGACTGGGAGACTCAGACGTTTATAAGGGTGGCAGGGAGAGAGAATCCAGTGAAATTTTTTTAAGTGCATTATCTGAAAACTACCTTGAGCAGTTAAACAGAGAACCGACTCGTGGCGATAACATATTAGATCTTCTGGTGACAAACAGACCCGAACTATTTGAAACAGTTAGCGCAGAACAGGGAAGCAGTGATTACAAAACGGTTACGGCATCGATGATTTCAGCCGTAAGTACAAATATTCAAAAAGGTAGGAAGATTTTTCTGTTTAGCAAAAGTGACAAAAAGCAGATTACAGAGTACCTGACGGCTCAACACAAAAGTTTTGTCTCAAGTACAGATAGTGTTGAGGATCAGTGGACAAAGTTCAAAACCATCGTGCAGTATGCATTAGATGAGTATGTGCCAAGCAAGATCGTAATAGATGGAAAAGAGCCACAACCGAGTTAGAAAACTGCTACGGAAGCAAAGGGAACTTCACAGCAAACGTAAACATAGCCAAAGCCTTGCAGACAAACAACAATTAGGCGAAGCTAAATGTAGTGTTGGGAGGTCAATGCGAGAGGCGTTCAACGAATTCGAAAGTAAAGTTCTGTGTACTGACATGGCAGAAAATCCTAAGAAATTTTGGTCAAAGCGGTAGGTGGATCAAGACAAAATGTCCAGACACTGTGTGACCAAAATAGCACTGAAACAGAGGATGACAGACTAAAGGTCGAAATACTAAATGTCTTTTTCCAAAGCTGTTTCACAGAGGAAGACTGCACTGTAGTTCCTTCTCTAGATTGTCGCACAGATGACAAAATGGTAAATATCGAAATAGACGACAGAGGGATAGAGAAACAATTAAAATCGCTCAAAAGAGGAAAGGCCGCTGGACCTAATGGGATACCAGTTCGATTTTACACAGAGTACGCGAAGGAACTTGCCCCCCTTCTTGCAGCGGTGTACCGTGGGTCTCTAGAAGAGCGTAGCGTTCCAAAGGATTGGAAAAGGGCACAGGTCATCCCCGTTTTCAAGAAGGGACGTAGAACTGATGTGCAGAACTATATACCTATATCTCTAACGGCGATCAGTTGTAGAATTTTGGAACACGTATTACGTTCGAGTATAATGAGTTTTCTGGAGACTAGAAATTTAGTCTGTAGGAAACAGCATGGGTTTCGAAAAAGACGATCGTGTGAAACCCAGCTCACGCTACTCGTCCACGAGACTCAGAGGGCCATAGACACGGGTTCCCAGGTAGAATACATAGAAAGAAAGATCCTTTATCATTTAGCAACAATATAGCATGTCAGAAACTGGAAGCAGTTAATTCCATAAATTATCTGAGGGTAGGCATTAGGAGTGATTTAAAATGGAATGGTCATATAAAGTTGATCGTCGGTGAAGCAGATGCCAGACTGAGATTAATTGGAACAATCCTAAGGAAATGCAATCCGAAAACAAAGGAAGTAGGTTACAGTACATTTGTTCGCCCACTGCTTGAATATTGCTCAGCAGTGTAGGATCCGTACCAGATAGGGTTGATAAATGTAAATGTCGTGTGACTAGGGCCTCCCGTCGGGTAGACCGTTCGCCGAGTGCAAGGCTTTCGATTTGACGCCACTTAGGCGACTTGCGCGTCGATGGGGATGAAATAATGGTGATTAGGACAACACCCAGTCCTTGAGCAGAGAAAATCTCCGATCTAGCTGGGAATCGAACCCGGGCCCTTAGGATTGACATTCTGTCGCGCTGACCACTCAGCTACGGGGCCGGACATAGGGTTCATAGAAGAGATAGAGAAGATCCAACCGAGAGCAGCTCGTTTACTTACAGGATCATTTAATAATCGCGAAAGCGTTACGGAGATGATAGGTAAACTCTAGTGGAAGACTTTGCAGCAGAGACGCTCAGTAGCTCGGTACGGGCTTTTGTTGAAGTTTCGAGAACATACCTTCACCTAGAAGTCAAGCAGTATATTGCTTCCTCCTACGTATATCTCGCGAAGAGACCATGAGGATAAAATCAGAGAGATTAGAGCCCACACCATACCGACAATCTTTCTTTTCACGAACTATACGAGGCTGGAATAAAAGGGAGAACCGATAGAGGTACTCAAAGTGACCTCCGCCACAGACTGTCAGGTGGCTTGCGGAGTATGGATTTAGATGTAGCTGTAGATGATACGCCAGTATGGCGATGACGAATACACGCTTCCAATGTGCGTTCACCGCGATGTCACCAAACATGGATACGACCATCATGACGCTGTAAACAGAACCTGGATTCATCCGAAAAAATGACGTGTTGCCATTCGTGCACCCAGGTTCGTCGTTGAGTACACAATCGCAGGCGCTCCTGTCTGTGATGCAGCGTCAAGGGCAACCGCAGCCATGGTCTCGGAGCTGATAGTCCATGCTGCTGCAAACGTCGTCGAACTGTTCGTGAAGATGGATGTTCTCATGCAAACGTCCCCATCTGTTGACTCAGGGATCGAGACGTGACTGCACGATCCATTCCAACTATGCGGATGAGAATGCCTGTTATCTCGACCGCTAGTTATACGAGGCCGTTGGGATCCAGCACGGCGTTCCGTATTACCCTCCTGAACCCACCGATTCCATATTCTGCTAACATCATTGGATCTCGACCAACGCGAGCAGCAATGTGGCGACACGATAAACCGCAATCGCGATAGGCTACAGTCCGACCTTTATCAAAGTCGGAAATGTGAAGGTATTCATTTCTCCTCCTTACACGAGGCATCACAACAAAGTTTCACCAGGCAACGCTGGTCAACTGCTGTTTGTGTATGAGAAATGGGTTGGAAACTTTCCTCATGTCAGCGCGTTGTAGGTGTCGCCACCGGCGCCAACCTTGTGCGAATGCTCTGAAAAGATTATCTTTTGCATATCACAGCATCTTCTTCCTGTCGGTTAAATGTCTCGTCCAGCTCGTCATATTCGTGGTGTAGCAATTTTAATGGCCATTAGTATAATATATAACAAACTATCTACATCTACATCTACATTTATACTCCGCAAGCCACCTGACGGTGTGTGGCGGAGGGTACCCTGAGTACCTCTATCGGTTCTCCCTTCTATTCCAGTCTCGTATTGTTCGTGGAAAGAAGGATTGTCTGTATGCTTCTGTGTGGGCTCTAATCTCTCTGATTTTATCCTCATGGTCTTTTCGCGAGATATACGTAGGAGGGAGCAATATACTGCTGGACTCTTCGGTGAAGGTATGTTCTCGAAACTTTAACAAAAGCCCGTACCGAGCTACTGAGCGTCTCTCCTGCAGAGTCTTCCACTGGAGTTTATCTATCATCTCCGTAACGCTTTCGCGATTACTAAATGATCCTGTAACGAAGCGCGCTGCTCTCCGTTGGATCTTCTCTCTCTCTTCTATCAACCCTATCTGGTACGGATCCCACACCGCTGAGCAGTACTCAAGCAGTGGGCGAACGAGTGTACTGTAACCTACTTCCTTTGTTTTCGGATTGCATTTCCTTAGGATTCTTCCAATGAATCTCAGTCTGGCATCTGCTTTACCGACGATCAACTTTATATCATCATTCCATTTTAAATCACTCCTAATGCGTACTCCCAGATAATTTATGGAATTAACTGCTTCCAGTTGCTGACCTGCTATTTTGTAGCTAAATGATAAGGGATCTATCTTTCTATGTATTCGCAGCACATTACACTTGTCTACATTGAGATTCAATTGCCATTCCCTGCACCATGCGTCAATTTGCTGCAGATCCTCCAGCATTTCAGTACAATTTTCCATTGTTACAACCTCTCTATACACCACAGCATCATCTGGAAAAAGCCTCAGTGAACTTCCGATGTCATCCACCAAGTCATTTATGTATATTGTGAACTGCAACGGTCCCATGACACTCCCCTGAGGCACACCTGAAATCACACTTACTTCGGAAGACTTCTCTCCATTGAGAATGACATGCTGCGTTCTGTTATCTAGGAACTCCTCAATCCAGTCACACAATTGGTCTGATAGTCCATATGCTCTTACTTTGTTCATCGATGCTGATAGTTTCTTATATATCTATCCCGATATTATCACGAAAGGAGAGGCGCTGCAGGCGATGTCGAGGTGTTAGGAAAGGCACTTACTTCGGTCGTCTGCTGCCGTAGCCCATTAACGACAAATTTCGCCGCACTGCCCTGACGAATACGCTTCTCGTCCCGACCCACACTGATTTCTGCGGTTATTTCACGCTGTGTTGCTTGTCTGTCAGCACTGACAACCACGCCAACGCCGCTGCTCTCGGTCGTTAAGTGAAGTCCATTGACCACTGTATTGTCCGCGCTGATGGGTAATGCCTGGAATTTTATATTCTCGGCACACTCTTAACACTGTGCATTTCGGAATATGGAAATCCCTAACAGTCTCCGAAATGAATCGCCCCATACCTCTATCTGCAACTAGCATACAACGTTAATTCCAGCCGTGCAGCCATTATCACGTCGGCCAATTTTTGTCATTGACCACCTGAGGACGAATGACAGCTGCTCTAGTGCGCTGCCCTTTTACACCTTTTTACGCAATACTACCCCCATCTGTATTTGTGCATATGACTTTTATCACGTCAGTGTATTCCCTTAATAGGCTTGTGGTAGGATAAACACAAAGTACAATCCACTTACATCTGCATCTGGACGGCGCATCTACAGTGGAGCAGTATCCACGTATCATTGTGTTCATCAGCTCATCAGATGAAATATTGGCAACCTCTTTTAAAGACCACAGTGATTTCTTTGGGACGCTGAACCTCGAGTATAGTACAACACCGTTATATGAACCTCCACTACTGACTTACAGGAGTTGGACAAAAATGTAGAAACACTGTGAGAAATGCATGCCCGAACATAAATGCGGATGCCAGCCAAATATGCAGGATGGGCTGCTGTATTTAACCATGAACAGTAGCTGTGCAGTGACCTCAATACTTTGCAAGTGTAAGTCGCGGTCAGAACAGTTTTCTGTGCCGTTGTGAGTGCAATATGTCGGAGTCGTGTGAATTCGAATGTGGACAAATTGTTGGTGCTTCCATAACCGAGCTAGCCAACGTGTTTTGTGTTTCAAGAGACACCGTGTTCAAGATTTCTACTGCACAGAGGGAAAGCGGAGAAATATCACCCCCTAATACAAAATTGTTAAGGCTTTCGTGGCCACTTGTTGACAAACTGTCTATTGGCTTCTGTCTCGGGGTCTTCGGCCGACGTTCATCTAATGATTTTTCTGACGTTTCGCCAGCACGAGTGGCTGGCATTGTCAAAGCTTCACCCTCCATTGCCGGTGGTGAACTGGAGCCGAGCTCGCGGAAGCAGGCTATATGTACCTGGCGCGCCAACGTCCGAGGGCTTCTCCGCGGTCATTTCCGATGCGGTTCTCCACTTGATACCTGCGACGGTCGTTCGCTGCAGTACGGGAAGCCAGGATCCGTTTACCTTAAGGCTTTCCTCTTTCTTGTTGACAATGCCAGCCACTCGTGCTGGCGAAACGTCAGAAAAGTCATTAGATGAACGTCGGCCGAAGAACCCGAGACAGAAGCCAATAGGCAGTTTGTCATCACCCCCTAAGTCACAACGCAGACAAATGTGAGGTGAGTGATTGTGACAGACGTTCACTGAAGAGGAGTGTGCCAAAGAATAATAGTGTGACAGCTGCTAAAGTCACACTGTGCCTGAATGTCGCACTCGCGAACCCTGCAATCCTCGAAACAAAGCAAAGGGAGCTCCGTAAATAGGGAATTGAGGGGAAAGCTGGAATTCCGAATTCACTCATTAGTGATGCAAATGCCCTTAACAGTAAAATGTGTTGCCAAAGCCATAAACCCAGAAGTGTGGAGTAATAGAAGAAAGTCGTTCGGTCGAATGAGTCTTGTTTTACTGTTTGCAACATCTGTCCGAGCTTACGTTTGAAGAGTGAGACATGGTGGGGGTTTGGCGATGAGTTGGGCAGCCTTACCACGGTAACCATGGGTACCATAGGTATTATGCAAGATCACGTTACTGCCAAAGAGTATCTGACCATGTTGGCTGATAATGTCCATCCCATGGTACAATGTTTGTCATCCGTGGTGATGCTGCGTACCAAGTCGCGGCCAGAACAGTCCAGGATGGTTTTGTGAGGACAAGGATGAATTGTTGTGTCACTCCTGGCAACCAACGTCACCAGATCTCAATATTATGTAGCCTTTGTCGTCTACTTTAAAACGTCCCCTTTGAACAATTATACAAGACTATGCTTAAACTGACACACAATATTTTTTAGCGCAACGCAATCTGCCTTTCAAAAATCCCTACAAAAGAATGGACCTGACTAACATTAACCTATACGTTTCACAAATCACTTACCTCACAAAAATCTTGGTTACTCGAACTACTGCAATACAGCGAGCGCCACTACTGCCAGCTAAATAAACGATTCAAACTACTGAAGGCACAAACTACTGATAGGCATAGTTAGCAAATGAAAGATTTTGATAGAGAACAAACAATGTATTTACCTTAATAGTCATAATATATATAGCACTTCATCATATCCAGTATTACAAATTTCAAAACTCCGCCATCTCTCTCCCCACATCCACCACTGCTGGCGGCTCACCTCCAACTGCGCAACGCTACGCGCTGTTCACATCCAGCTGCCGCTGCCCAACACTACAATGCCAGACAACAATGAAAACTAGCCACAGACTGCACACAGCACAGCCAGTGATTTTCATACAGAGCGCTACGTAACGTTGCCAATAAGAAAACATAAACAGCCTACTTACAACTTTAGACAGAAGATGCAAATGGCTCTGAGCACTATGGGACTTAACATATGAGGTCATCAGTCCTCTAGAACTAAGAACTACTTAAATCTAACTAACCGAAGGACATCACACACATCCATGTCCGAGGCAGGATTCGAACCTGCGACCGTGGCGGCCGCGCGGTTCCAGACTGAAGCGCCTAGAACCGCTCGGCCACACCGGCCAGCTTAGACAGAAGGGTGTGTGACCGCTGTCCACTTCCATTATCATTACCTGAGCATGGTACTATTTGGCAGGGAGAATGGTATAAGGCTCCCTTGAAAGCCATACAGGACCTGTATTTACCCATTCCGAGACTAATGGAAGGTGTTTTGATTGCCAACAGTTCTCCGACACAGTATTAGCCGCGGTAATGTGCTGTGCTTTTGCTGTTCCCAAACTTTTCTCGAAATTCTGCAAGTCTGACATTGTAGTGGTGTGTAGGTACCAATCAGTTGTATGGGATCATCGCAGTAAGATGGCCAGCATGGAGCCCTGAGAGAATGGCAGAATGTGGCTATCGTGCTTAGACGTCACCATAACCACACGGTGAATTGCCTACTTTGCTTGAGCGGGGTCATTGGCCCACTTGAGTGTCAAACTGTCTAACGTGTCTACAAGGAACAGTACACCATTCGTCCGCAGCTCGTGGTCTCACGGTCGCGTTCTCGCTTCCCGAGCACAGGGTCCCGGGTTCGATTCCCAGTGGGATCAGGGATTTTCACCTGCCTTGAGATGACTGTGTGTTTGTGTTGTCCTCATCATTTCGTCATCATTCATGAATATGGCGAGTTCGGACTGCGCAAAGGTTGGGAATTCGCACGGGCGCTGATAACCACACAGTTGAGCACCCCACAAACCAAACATCATCATCATCAGTATACTGTTATCATTATAACACTGTGCAACAATGTCGTTGGTTTGGCAAGACGTGCTCTGGTTTTTAGTTGTGACAGAGTGACTGTACACGAAAGGTTGCCACTGGAGATGTGTAGTTCTGACACACAACTCGGATTTTCTGAATTCCACTAACTTTACATATTCAGAGATGTTGCTTCGCCGCTCTGGAAACACTCGGTTGTGGCCCTGCCCAGAAGTGGCAGATGTGGAGCTGTAGTATTGGTCTTTGGAACAAACCCTGAACTACTTGGCTTGAAGTAAAGTTTTAAGGGATACCATTTAATGACTCCTGTGATTGTTCACGTCACGATTCATTGTACACTTTATACATTGCACTATATTATCAATACCATTCTGTAACTGTAACCTTTAGTTACTTACAACGCATATATGCAACTGCACCATAGACTAACCCGTGGCTATACAATCCTAAACAATTTTATAACTGACATTTCGCAACAGCTGACGAGAGCCAGTACTGACACGACTGCTCACCGCGGCCCCCACTCCCGGACTGCTTTCATGATGCTGCAATTAACGTAACTACCAGTAGGCTGCCAATACATACGAGGGCAGTTCAATAAGTAATGCAACACATTTTTTTTCTCGGCCAATTTTGGTTGAAAAAACCGGAAATTTCTTGTGGAATATTTTAAAACATTCCCGCTTCGTCTCGTATAGTTTCATTGACTTCCGACAGGTGGCAGCGCTGTACGGAGCTGTTAAAATGGCGTCTGTAACGGATGTGCGTTGCAAACAACGGGCAGTGATCGAGTTTCTTTTGGCGGAAAACCAGGGCATCTCAGATATTCATAGGCGCTTGCAGAATGTCTACGGTGATCTGGCAGTGGACAAAAGCACGGCGAGTCGTTGGGCAAAGCGTGTGTCATCATCGCCGCAAGGTCAAGCAAGACTGTCTGATCTCCCGCGTGCGGGCCGGCCGTGCACAGCTGTGACTCCTGCAATGGCGGAGCGTGCGAACACACTCGTTCGAGATGATCGACGGATCACCATCAAACAACTCAGTGCTCAACTTGACATCTATGTTGGTAGTGCTGTCACAATTGTTCACCAGTTGGGATATTCAAAGGTTTGTTCCCGCTGGGTCCCTCGTTGTCTAACCGAACACCATAAAGAGCAAAGGAGAACCATTTGTGCGGAATTGCTTGCTCGTCATGTGGCTGAGGGTGACAATTTCTTGTCAAAGATTGTTACAGGCGATCAAACATGGGTTCATCACTTCTAACCTGAAACAAAACGGCAATCAATGGAGTGGCGCCACACCCACTCCCCTACCAAGAAAAAGTTTAAAGCCACACCCTCAGCCAGTAAAGTCACGGTTACAGTCTTCTGGGACGCTGAAGGGGTTATTCTGTTCGATGTCCTTCCGCATGGTCAATCGATCAACTCTGAAGTGTATTGTGCTACTCTTCAGAAATTGAAGAAACGACTTCAGCGTGTTTGTAGGCACAAAAATCAGAACGAACCTCTCCTTCTTCATGACAACGCAAGACCTCACACAAGTCTTCGCACCTGAGAGAAGCTCACAAAACTTCAGTGGACTGTTCTTCCTCATGCACCCTACAGCCCCGATCTCGCACCGTCGGATTTCCATATGTTTGGCCCAATGGAGGACGCAATCCGTGGGACGCACTACGCGGATGATGAAGTTATTGATGCAGTACGACGTTGGCTCCGACATCGACCAGTGGAATGGTACCGCGCAGGCATACAGGCCCTCATTTCAAGGTGGCGTAAGGCCGTAGCACTGAATGGAGATTACGTTGAAAAATAGTGTTGTGTAGCTAAAAGATCGGGGAATAACCTGGTATATTTCAATGCTGAATAAAACAACCCCTGTTTCAGAAAAAAATGTGTTGCATTACTTATTGAACTGCCCTCGTATATCTACTGCCTTCTCATTCCTCAACTGACTGTACGGTCTGATGATGTTATGTGTACACAGTGTCTGAAAAATCCTGGGAAATACCCTGGCACACGGTGTTCATCGGTCATGGAAGTGTGTCTGGTATTTTGTCACAGCTGTATGGGCACTGTCATTACAGTGCCTGTACACAAATAATATGCCCACATATTCCGCACAAGTGGACATATGCGGCATGTTGGTATTGATTGACACAATGGACTTTGCTCAATTAAACAACACTTAAGCATGACATGCACATGGTCTCATGACTGCTCAGTGATCCAACTCACGATTGCATACTGGGTAGGCTTGCAGCTCTTGCCTCTGTGTGCCGTCACAGTGCTGCCATGTCTTGGAGAACCCCCACTTCTCTTGTAGGATGGATCAGTCGTCTGTCCCACCATTATTCTGTCTACCATGACGTCTACACGGAATTTCGGTAATTAACATTCACTCTTGTCTTCGTATTCATTTATGAATGTGTGGGGTCTTCAACTCACTCCAGTGTTTACCATTTCATCATGATTTTACTCTATGTCACGATGCCACTTTATGGCTATATATTTTATTTGTTTACTCTGTTAACTTTATGACCACATTTATGTTTGCTAACCTCGCAGACTATGTGTTGGTACTGTTTGTATTAGTCGATGGCCTAACATTACATTATGTTTTTCATAGATCTGCACATTTTCTCTTTTTAGCTCAATCAGAAGATGATTATAATAACTGAAACCGGAAACTGAACAAACAAAGGCACAAGATGGTGCATGAGCGACAAAGTATAGCTGAATCACATACACATTATATTATTAGTTTTAAGAAATGTATAGAATTTTACTTGCCATAAAATTCGGGAACTGAATTTTTAACAATACTTGCCTAATAGCTTTGATATGTTGCACAGTACTTAAATGTGTATAACTACAAGTATTTGCAAATGCTTCACAAAACACAAACTCATGTCTCGCAACAGCACAAACAGCAGAAAATGTCATCATCTGCTTATGGTGATCTCTAGGGCGCGTACCTGGATGTGATTCCAACATGGGTCACTAGACCGGAACATCTACCAGAAAAAAGTCATGAGCTCCTAGCTACACTGTCCTGAAGGTACAACGCTATCCACTATACTAATCCATATACATGATCCACAGATCTTGCCGTTTGTGGGGTGGCTTGAGTGCTTCAGCAATATGGGTAGCCGTACTGTAGGTTCAGCCTCACCAGAGAGGCATCTGCTGAGAGGCTAGACAAACGTGTGGTTCCTGCAGAAGGGCAGCAGCCTTTCCAGTGGTTGCAGGGGCAACAGTCAGGATGACTGGCTAATCTGGTCTGTAGCACCAACAAAAACGACCTTGCTGTGGTGATACTGTGAACGGCTGAAAGCAAGGGGGAAGTACAGCCATAACGATTTCCGAGATCATGCAGCTCTACTGTATGGTAAATGATGATGACATTCTCTTGGGTAAAATATTCCAGAGGTAAAAATAGTCCCCCATTTGGATCTCCAGGTGGGGACTACTCAGGGGGATGTCATCTTCAGGAGAAATCAAACTGGAGTTCTACGAATCGGAATGTGGAAAGCTGGATTCCTTAATCACGCATATCGTTAGAAAATTTTAAAAAAGAAATGGATAGACTGAAGTTAGAGATAGTGGAAATTACTAAAGTTCGGTGGTAGGAGGAACGGCACATATGTCAGGTGAATACAGGGTTATAAATACAAATTCAGATGGGGGTAATGCAGAAGTAGGTTTAATAATGAATATGTAGACAGAATTGCTACAACGAATAGCACAGTGAATGCATTATTGCAGCAATGATACAAAGCCAACACCAACGGCAGTAGTACAAGTTTATATGCCAACTAGCTCCTTAGATGATGAAGAGATTAAAGAAATTTATGAGGAGATAAAAGAAATTATGCAGATAACTAAGGGGCACGAAAATTTAATTGTGAAGGGGGACTTGAATTCGATTATAGGAAAAGGAAGAGAAGGAAAAACTGTAAGTGAATATAGACTGAGGGAAAGGAATGAAAGAGCAAGCCGCCTGATAGAATTTTGCACTCAGCCCCATCGCCGACATTTGGTTTAAGAAACGTGAAAGAAGATCGTATACGTGAAGAGACCTGGAGACACTGGAAGGTTTCAGTTTGTTTATATAATGGAAAGACAGAGATTATGGATCCAGATTTTAAGTTTTAAGACATTTCCAGGGACAGATGTGGACCTGACCGCAATTTATTGGTTATGAACTGTAGATTAAAGCTCAAGAAATTGTCAAAAAGGTAGAAAATTAATGTGATGGGACGTGAATAAGTTGAAAGAACGAGAGGTTGTTGACTGTTTCAGAGGGAGCATTAGGAGACGAGCGACTAGAAAAGGGAAAAGGATGAGACGAATGGACTGCGTTGAGAGATGAAATACTGAAGGCAGCAGAGAATCAGATAAGTAAAAAAGACAAGGCCAAGTAAAAATCCATCGATAACACAAGAGATATTGAATTTAAATGATGAAAGGTGAAAATTTAAAAATGCATCAAATGAAGCAGATTAAAGGGAATACAAACATCTAAAAAAATGAGACCAAGTGCAGAGGGGCTAATCAGGAATGAATGGCTTGAGGGGAAATGTGAGGATTTATAAGCATTTTTCATTAGGAGAAAGATAGATACTGCCTATACGAAGCTTAAAGCTATGTTTGGGGAAAACGGAAGCCACTGTATCAGTACCAAGAACTCAGACAGAAAACCAGTACTACTTAAAGAAAGGAAAGCTGTAAGATGGAAGTAGGGTCTATACAAGGGAGATGAATTTCAAAGCAATGTTATAGGAATGAAAGACGACTTGGATGAGGATGAGACTGAAAGAGTGTGGGGATATACACCTCCAGTTACTGTGCATGAAGTTCGTCTGTATGGTGAACGTGTCACCATGTAGTGTGGCTTCGCGGCTATGTTCATCATTGGCCTATTCTGCTTTGAACGGGTTAGCGCTCAAGGACCAAAGACGTGAAGTATGACTCTCCAGCGCTACTGCGAAATGCTTCGAACTCAACAGTTTTCATACAAGACGGGGCGCTATCACACATTACTTGTGAAGTTCTCCTGCTCCTCCGAAATACATTGGGAAACGATCAATTTATCAGCCGATCGTTTCCAAATGGTTGACCAGCACGATCACCTGTTCTCATTCCCTGTTTAAAGTTTGCTCGTTGTGGGGCTACCAGGAGAACAGGAATTACCTGGAGAACATTCACACGTGTTGATATGAAGCGTAGCATATCGAAGTATTAGCTGACATCTACATCTGCATTGATACTCTGCAAATCACATCTAATTGCCTGGCAGAGTGTTCATCGAACCACCCTCACAATTCTCTATTATTCCAATCTCGTATAGCGCGCGGAAAGAACGAACACCTATATCTTTCCGTACGAGCTCTGATTTCTCTTATTTTATCTTTGTGATCGTTCCTCCCTATGTAGGTCGGTGTCAACAAAATATTTTCGCATTCGGAGGAGAAAGTTGGTGATTAGAGCTTCGTGAGAAGAATCCGTCGCAACGAAAAACGCCTTTCTTTTAATGATGTCCAGCCCAAATCTTATATCATTTCTGTGACACTCTCTCCCATATTTCGCGATAATACCAAACATGCTGTCTTTCTTTGAACTTTTTCGATGTATTCCGTCACTCCTATCTGGTAAGGATCCCACACCGCGCAGCAGTATTCTAAAAGAGGACGGACAAGCGTAGTGTAGGCAGTCTCCTTAGTAGGTCTGCTACATTTTCTAAGTGTCCTGTCAATAAAACGCAGTCTTTGGTTAGCCTTCCCCACAACATTTTCTATATGTTTCTTCCAATTTAAGTTGGTCGTAATTGTTATACCTAGGTATTTAGTTGAATTTACAGCTTTTAGATTAGACTGATTTATCCTGTACCGAAGTTTGAGTTCCTTTTAGCACTCATGTGGATGACCTCACACTTTTCGTTATTTAGGGTCAACAGCCACTTTTTTCACCATTCAGATATTTTTTCTAAAGCATTTTGCAGCTTATTTTTATCTTCTGATGATTTTATTACTCGATAAACGACAGCGTCATCTGCAAACAACCGAAGACGGCTGCTCAGATTGTCTCCCAAATCGTTGATATACATAAGGACCAGCAAAGGGCCTAAACACTACCTTGGCTAAGGCCAGAAATCACTTCTGTTTTACTCGATGACTTTCCGTCAATTAATACGAATTGTAAGCTCTCTGACAGGAAATCACAAATCCAGTCACATAACTGAGACGATATTCCATAAGCACGCAATTTCACTACAAGCCGCTTGTGTGGTACAGTGTCAAAAGCCTTCTGTAAATTCAGAAATACGGAATCGATCTGAAATCCCTTGCCAATAGCACTCAGCACATCATGTGAATAAAGAGATACTGGTGTTTCACAGAAACGATGTTTTCTAAACCCATGTTGACTGTGTGTCAATAGACCGTTTTTTTTTTTCGAGGTAATTCATAATGTTCGAACACAATATTTGTTCTAATCTCCTACTGCATATCGACGTTAACGATATGGGCCTGTAATTTAGTGGATTACTCCTACCTTCGTTGAATATTGGTGTGACCTGTACAACTTTCCAGTCTTTAGGTACGGATTTTTCGTCGAGCGAAGGGTTGTATATGATTCTTAAGCATGGAGCTAATGCATCAGCGTACTCTGAAAGGAACAAAAATGACATACAGTCTGGACCAGAAGACCTGCTTTTATTAAGTGATTTAAGTTGCTTCACTACTCCGAGGATATTTACTTCTACGATACTCATGTTGGTAGCTGCTCTTGATTCGAATTGTGGAATGTTTACTTCGTCTTGTTTTGTAAAGGCGTTTCGGAAGGCTGTGTTTAGTAACTCCGCTTTGGCAGCACTGTCTTCGATAGTATCTCTATTGCTATCACGTAGAGAAGGCATTGATTGTGTCTTTCCGTTAACATACTTCACATACGACCAGAATCTCTTTGAATTTTCTGCCAGGTTTCGAGACAAAGTTTCGTTGTGGAAACTATTATAACCGTCTCCCATTGAAGTCCGCGCTAAATTTCGAGCTTCTGTAAAAGATCGCCAATCTTGGGGATTTTGCGTCTGTTTGACATGTTTGTTTCATTGTTTCTGCAACAGAGTTCTAACCCGTTTTGTGTACCAAGGAGGATCAGCTCCCTCGTTTGTTAATTTATTTGGTATAAATCTCTCAATTGCTGCCGATACTATTTATTTGAATTCAAGCCACATCTGGTATACACTTACGTTATTAATTTGGAAGGAGTGGAGATTGTCTCTCAGGAAGGCGTCAAGTGAATTTTTATCTTTTTTTTTCAGTAGGTATATTTTTCGTTTATTTTTGGAGAATTTGGGGTTGGTAATATTCAGTCTCGCTACGACAATCCTGTCTTCACTAATCCCTGTATCCGTTTTGATGCTCGTTATTAACTCAGGCTTATTTGTTGCTAAGAGGTAAAGTGTGTTTTCACCACCGTTTACTATTTGCGTGGACTCATGAACTAACTGCTCGAAATAATGTTCAGAGAAAGCATTTAGCACAATTTCTGATAATGTTTTATGCGTACCTCCGGGATTAAACATGAATTTTCGCCAACATATCGAGGGTAAATTAAAGTCACCACCAACTATAATCGCATGAGTCGGGTACGTGTTTGAAATCAAACTCCAGTTTTCTTCGAAGTGTTCAGCAACTGTATCATATGAATTGGGATGTAGGTAAAAGGATACAATTATTACTTTATTCCGGTTGCCAACAATGACCTCTGCCCATAGTAACTCACAGGAAGCATCTACTTCAATTTCGCGACAAGTTAAACTACTTCTAACAACAACAAACACGCCACCGCCAACCGTGTTTAGCCTATCCTTTTGGAACACCGTTAGGTTCTTCGCAAAAATTTCGGCTGAGCTTATCTCCGGCTTTGGCCAGCTTTCACTGCCTATAGCGATTTGAGCATCAGTGCTTTCTATTAGTGTTTGGAGCTCTGGTACTTTCCCAACACAGCTACGACAATTTACAGCTGTTATACCGATGGTTCCTATATTTACGTTCTTCCTGTGTTCGAACTGATCCCTTGTGATTGAAGCCCTTCTTGCGTTTTTCCTAGACCCTCTAACCTAAAAAACCGCCCAGTCCACGCCATACAGCCCCTGCTACCCGTGTAGCCACCTCCTGCATATAATAGACACCTGACCTAATCACCGAAACCCGAAACCCAACCACCATTTGGCTCAAGTCGAGGAATCTGCAGCCTACACGATCGCAGAACCATCTGAGCCTCTGATTCAGACCCTCCACTCGGCTCTGTACCAGAGTTCCGCAACGGTCCTGTCGACTATGCTGCAAATTGTCAGATCTGCTTTCATCTTGCAAGCGAGAGTGGCAGCCTTTACCACTTCTGTTAGCCGCTCGAAACCCGAGAGAATCTCTTCTGATCCAAAGTGACACACATCATTGGTACCGACGTGAGCAACCACTTGCAGGTGGCTGCACCCTGTGCTCTTCATGGCATGCGTGAGGACCCTTTCCACATCTGGAATGACTCCACCCGGTAAGCACACGGAGTGCACATTGGTTTTCGTACCCTTCTAGTCAGCCAAGTCCCTAAGGGGCCCCATAACGCGCCTAACGTTGGAACTCCCAACTACCAATAATCCCACCCTCTGCGATTGCCAGGACCTTGCAGGCTGAGTGGTTTCCTCTGAAACAGGACAGGTGACAGCATCTGGCTCAGCGACAGTGTCAGCCGCAGACAGCACCTGGAACCTGTTTGTCAGACAAACCGGGGAGGCCTTATGTGCGGCCGCCTGGGGAGTCTTTCGCCGCCTGCTTCGCCCCGGGGCGGCCTCCCGCGCGACCACAGGTGAGGGGTCAACCTCAGTGCGAGCAGTTAACTGGGTTGGCCACCAGTGAGGACCGATCGGAGGACTCTGACGCGCTGGACGTCCGTTGGATCCCCACGGCCGGCTCACAACAGGTGCCCATCCACTGCAGCCTCAAGCTGTGTAGCCGAAGCCATCACAGCCTGAAGCTGAGAGCGAAGTGTCACGAACTCGGCTCGCATCCGCACACAATCGCAGTCCCTGACCATACTAAAGACCGTGGAAAACTAAACTATGCAGATAAACGACTACTGACACGTCCTGCCCAACTCTACCGTAGACCCTGACGAAAACGCACGGACTGTGTCTAGTAACGTAACCACCGAAGCACTCAGGTGAAACTAAATGATTTGCCCCTGATTAGGAACTTGTAATATGTCACAAAATCGGTTTATTTTCCGACGCAAACGAAAATGCGAAAACTGTGGCTATGAGATATTAAATTTACATTGAGAAACTCAAGAAACTAAATTATTAAATCACACAGATGATATAATAAAATTCGTTCCTGGTTAGGAACTCGTAAATGCCACAAAAGCTGTTAGTTCCCTGTTGCTGCGTCTATCTCGTTCGGATACATACTTCCGGCATGCTTCATTCTGCAGTGTAGAATGCAATCCTGCACTTTCTGGACGCTGATGGGCGCCATGCTGAGCACGTTTTGTAGCAGTAATGGAACTGGTATGTAATGGTATGACGTGCCACAGCAGCACATTAAAAGTGTTTCAATTGAATTGATTCTGCATTTTTTGTCTTTCCCATGTCCTTGGCATTAATGCTACCAAGTTAGGTACTATCACAGTAATTATTTTCCATGTTATAACGCCTTAAATAGGGAAAGTTTAATTATAACTACCTGATATATCAAATACCAGTCACAAAAGTTGTGAGTCATCTTGCCTCGGGAAATCTTCGACTGCCGACTGGTGGTCCGCACTGTAGGCCCTGTTGATGCAGGACTAGTCCAGTCAGTGGACGGTGTGGTGTGGTGAGACGTGCCGTCCTCCGTTCGCAGGCCGGAGCGCGAGCCCTGCCCCGAGTCGAGCTGCAACTCCACCCGCTGCTGGGGCCCGCGGCTCTGCCAGCGCTCGGGCGACCCCCGCTGGTGCGACCAGAGCGGCGCCTGCAGGCGCTGCCACCCGCAGTGCCTCGGCGGCTGCGACGGCCCCGGCCCGGACGCCTGCTTCGCCTGCCGCGGGGTGCTGCACGACGGCCGCTGCGTCCCCTCCTGTCCCAGCACCGGGTCAGTACACATTTTTTTCCCTTTTTATTGAGTTTCCATTCCGCCCGAAGGGGGCGGGCTGGCAGCAGTTTAGTATGCCGCTCTTCAGCCTATATGCCGCTCTTCAGCCTACAGAATTTGTGTTAAAAAGATGGAGATAATACATAATAAAAAAAACAGGCGATAAAATCGGAGACTTAAATGGTAACATGAATGGAAATCGTGGAGCTTAAAACATAGAACAAAGGGGTGATGATGCTAATAAAATACATATGAAGCAGACACGTAAGATAATAGACAGACAATTTAAAACCATGGCGACAGTCTTGTTTCTGTTCGCAAGACATAAAATTCACACCCAGCGATAGCATGATTTCTGTTCGCAACACTTTGGAAGGACGAACAACACTGAACATTCACTTGAACACTGCACTATAAAGATGGCAAATATGACATATCACATCACAGCCGACGGCACACGGTGGGAACCTGGACAGATGATGGGCAACAAAAAGGAGGGGGGGGGGGAGGAGAGGAAAAACAAAGGGGGGGAGGGGGGAAAGGAGTCAGCGCATCGCTTCTGCTCTCATTTATGGAACTGTCTCGCTAGCTTACAGTGCACTCGAAACAGTTTACCAGTTACATAGCCACCACAAAAAAATGTTCAAATGTGTGTGAAATCTTATGGGACTTAACTGCTATGGTCATCAGTCCCTAAGATTACACACTACTTAACCTAAATTATCCTAAGGACAAACACACACACCCACGCCCGAGGGAGGACTGGAACCTCCGCCGTGATCAGCCGCACAGTCCATGACTGCAGCGCCGTCGACCGCTCGGCTAATAGCCGCTCCAGCGATCCCCGATCCTTTATGGGCAGATGTAGGGCAAAAATGGCGAAAAAAATTCAAATTTTTTTACTGCGTAATTTATTACATTGGTTCTTTGATAATAACATCGCTAAGTTTCATAATCGAATTCCGGCTACAAATAGGCCTAAAAAAATTTTGTTTGGGCGTTTGCACCTGCCATGCCGCCTCTTTCTATGCTGTGATCCTTCTTCCCTATGTTAAAAATTTTTGGGCGTTATTTTTTCGTTCACACAATCGATGCGAACTCCAGATGAGTCTAGAAGGCTGTGAGAAAGACTACCTTTGCTTGTTCCTCTGTTTACAACGTGGTTTCTTTAACATTACGTGCTACAAACTTATTTCAGTTTTAATTTTGCATATATCAACCTGTTTTTGCCCGAAATAGGTCGTAACAGTGGACGCATATTCAAAAAAGTGAGGAAATATCTTGTGGGCAATGTTCAGTCACAAACTTTCAACAGATGCTAATCCTCAACATGGTTCAAAAATGGCTCTGAGCACTATGGGACTTAACATCTATGGTCATCAGTCCCCTAGAACTTAGAACTACTGAAACCTAACTAACCTAAGGACAGCACACAACACCCAGCCATCACGAGGCAGAGAAAATCCCTGACCCCGCCGGGAATCGAACCCGGGAACCCGGGCGTGGGAAGCGAGAACGCTACCGCACGACCACGAGATGCGGGCCCTCAACATGGCCTTTGTGACATATTGTGGTGCAAATACGAGCGCTGTCCAGAAAGCAAGTTCCGATCAGTTGCTAAATGGAAACCACAGTGAAAATCGGAAACATTTTATTTGCAAGAGTTAGCTACACTTTCCAGATACTTCTTTACATAGTCGCCGCTCCGACTTAGATATATGTCGGAGCGTTATAACAAATTTCCAACACCATCGTGCTTTCCGATGATTATCTACGCTGGTCTATAGCACGTAGCCTGCGCCCAAATGTTGTCTTTGTATCCAGCGATTCGTGTGAACAGAGATGATACTCAGGACGAGTCAATTAGGGCTGTGTCGTGGGTGATCGAACACTTCCCATCGAAAAGGCTGCAGGAGCGTCTTCACTGCCCCTGCAGAGTGCGGCTGAGAATTGCCATGACCAACGAAATGCGTGGCAGTTGTGTTAGGTGGGCTGCATTCATTAAGGCGAAGCCTCTCAGCGGGCCCCCCTTACTTGGCGCCAGACATCGTAGTTCTAGGCACCTTTACTCGCTCACAGTGCGCTCACAACTGAAAAAAGCGTCTTGATGCGATCGACGGTCATACTAGAGACACTACCCAACACATCTGTGCAAAGCTTCATCGGGTTTTCACTGTGGTGTCCATTTCACGACCGATCGGAACTTACTTTCTGGTCAACCCTCGTATCTTCAGGCAAACATAGTGGAGAAGCATAGTCTACACCCACAAACATGAATTGGCACTTGCGGTATTAGACTTTATAAAACCAACTTTTTAGGTACCCAGCCAATCCTGAATTGCTGAAAAATGTTTCCATGGGAAAAAACAGAATATAAATTAGAGCTACCTTACATGGATGCGTTGTCCAGAAACCGTATCTGTGTCCTCAATTGTTGTGAAGGTAGCTGCATGTATGACTAAGAATAAATTCATATCTATTTTGCGTGTAGTGTTAACGCACACTGGAATAGAAGCACCCCATGGCGTGTCTGCACACTGCATTGTCAGTCGGTCTTCATTTTACAGATTTATGAAGGCGGGAACGCGTGGCCACAACCCTGCGACCTACCTTCTCTTGCGCTTCCACCATTCACTCCAGTCGCCACCGTCCTGTTACGCTCCTAGAACTAACCGTTACTAACACTCTACTGCACTTAGTCGTGGTACATAATGTAATATTACCTCTTAACCCCTTCATTTAACAGTAAACAGCAATTTTTTGCCATTTAAACACGTTTTTAATAACAATCTGCATTCTTTCAGTCTCTGCAACGGGGAAATTATCAGTCCTAGAAGAAACTGAGTGGGACATTTTTTGTACGAAATTTAATTTAATTTAATTTCGTACTATTAACCATTTTCGCTGGAAGCTGCTGTTTTGGAGTTACTCACGAAAAAAATTGAAAGTGATATTTGAAATTCCCCCCACACCCATGGTCACACTGTACTGGAGGTGATTTTTAGTATAGCTCTGAGCACTATGGGACTTAACATCTCAGATCATCAGTCCCCTAGAACTTAGAACTACTTAAACCTAACTAACCTACGGACATCACACACACCCATGCCCGAGGCAGGATTCGAACCTGCGACCGTAGCAGTCGTGCGGTTCCGGACTGAAGCGCCTAGAACCGCTTGATTTTTAGTATGTTGTTCATGATGGTTCCTCCTACCTCCACACGGAAAATCGCTATTACACGACTTTTTCTTCTATTCACCTATTTTTGGCCTTCGTCGACTGGGCTAATATGTTGGCCAGTTTGAGACTGTTTTGTGGCTTGATAGAGCACAAGTGTCTGGCACCAAGTTTTTCACCCGGACCTGTCCTACATCACTATGGTACATTGTAAACAGTTACCGCTTAAAGCTGTATACATACTACATCTACCTGCTTCATTCTGCTGAAATGCTAACCATTTAATACCCAAACATCCACAACACTTTCCCTTCAAGCCAATTTTTTGTGTGCTCCATGCCGTCTCCATGGTGTTGAAAAATGGTCAGCAGGACACTGACTTAGCAAATGTCGTGTGATATGCACATCACATGGAGCTTCCTCTGGCCCTGCTGACTGCAGTGAGACACTGTGGAAGTGAGTCTGCAAGTCCCTGGTACTCCTCTGGAAGCAGCTGACAACAAATTGTTTACAAAGTGGCAGCCAGTTCTGGACTGTTCGTAGGTGCAGGAAAAACGGCACGGAGCCTGCGTTCCGTGACATCCCAGATACGCTCGATGGGGTTCAAATCTGGGCGCCAAGGTGGGCAACTCAAGCTTTGGACCTCTCCTGCATGTTATTGATTGGCGACTCCATAGAGTGCTGTGTGCACGACGACCATATACGTGAAATTAGAAGGAAGGTCAGCGTTGGCCGTAATTTTGATGGCCTATTGACAGCAAAATCGATTTTCAATCACATACTGATCATCTTCAGTGCTGTAGTGTACAAACTAAACTCACAGGCACTGGTGTCAAGTTATCATCAGTAACCAAAGCTATGTAACGATGAGTTATTGTGATCGTTACGTAGCTTTGGTTACTGATGATAACTTGACACCATAACGATCACAATAACTCATCGTTACATAGCTTTGGTTACTGATGATAACTTGACACCAGTGCCTGTGAGTTTAGTTTGTACACTACAGCACTGAAGATGATCACTATGCGATTGGAAATCGATTTTGCTGTCAATAAGCCATCAAAATTACGGCCAACGGTGACCTTCCCTCTAATGTCCTGCATGTTCCTCGAACCATTCCCGGGTAACAAGTGTCGGAAGGCCAAAACCGAGTGGAGATGATCCCCAAGCAGCTCATTACACCACAGAGCAATCAAAATCCTTTCCGGAACAACTAGAAGGCCCATTCGTACCACGAAAATGCACTCCAGACCATAACAGTGACACCACAGCCCCGGGCCACATCTTCTTCGCAGGCAAGACCCATAGATTCGTGTCGTCTGCGCCACACACCGTGCCTCCCATCGGCATGGTGCAGTTGAAATTATGACTATATCACGTTAAGCCATTGTTCCACTGTCCAACCCTGTGTTTGACGACAAATGCAAGGCATTGTGAGCGATGTCGTTGTGTTAATAGTGGCACCCCGTGCGTTGCCAGCCCCCATACCACATGAAGCCCATGTTCCTATGGCTTGTCCACTGGAAGACATGTCTGTCAGATCTTGCATTGAACTGAGCCATGATCTCTAGCACTGTTGCCCTTCTCTCACTATTGGCGATCCGTCTCAGAGACCGCCTGTCGCGGTCATCGTGGGTGACTGGACGGCTGTTCGTTCATCTGCTGTGGACTGTGACGCCCTCATTCAACCATTAACGATTTACCCTCCACGCTGATGTGGTCTACCAACACAAGTACAAAGATAGCGTACCAATAGGGACAAGAAAGGAGGCATGAAGGGCGCCAAAACAGAAATAACGACCATCCATTTATTGCACCATTACACACGCACATCATGATACAGGGTGTTTCAAAAATTACCGGTTTATTTGAAACGGCAATAAAAACTAAACGAGCAGCGATAGAAATACACCGTTTGTTGCAATATGCTTGGGACAACAGTACATTTTCAGGCGGACAAACTTTCGAAATTACAGTAGTTACAATTTTCAACAACAGATGACGCTGCAAGTGATGTGAACGATATAGAAGACAACGCAGTCTGTGGGTGCGCCAGTCTGTACGTCGTCTTTCTGCTGTAAGCGTGTGCTGTTCACAACGTGCAAGTGTGCTGTAGACAACATGGTTTATTCCTTAGAACAGAGGATTTTTCTGGTGTTGGAATTCCACCGCCTAGAACGCAGTGTTGTTGCAACAAGACGAAGTTTTCAACGGAGGTTTAATGTAACCAAAGGACCGAAAAGCGATACAATAAAGGATCTGTTTGAAAAATTTCAACGGACTGGGAACGTGACGGATGAACGTGCTGGAAAGGTAGGGCGACCGCGTACGGCAACCACAGAGGGCAACGCGCAGCTAGTGCAGCAGGTGATCCAACAGCGGCCTCGGGTATCCGTTCGCCGTGTTGCAGCTGCGGTCCAAATGACGCCAACGTCCACGTATCGTCTCATGCGCCAGAGTTTACACCACTATCCATACAAAATTCAAACGCGGCAACCCCTCAGCGCCGCTACCATTGCTGCACGAGAGACATTCGCTAACGATATAGTGCACAGGATTGATGACGGCGATATGCATGTGGGCAGCATTTGGTTTACTGACGAAGCTTATTTTTACCTGGACGGCTTCGTCAATAAACAGAACTGGCGCATATGGGGAACCGAAAAGCCCCATGTTGCAGTCCCATCGTCCCTGCATCCTCAAAAAGTACTGGTCTGGGCCGCCATGTCTTCCAAAGGAATCATTGACCCATTTTTCAGATCCGAAACGATTACTGCATCACGCTATCTGGACATTCTTCGTGAATTTTTGGCGGTACAAACTGCCTTAGACGACACTGCGAACACCTCGTGGTTTATGCAAGATGGTGCCCGGCCACATCGCACGGCCGACGTCTTTAATTTCCTGAATGAATATTTCGATGATCGTGTGATTGCTTTGGGCTATCCGAAACATACAGGAGGCGGCGTGGATTGGCTCCCTATTCGCCAGACATGAACCCCTGTGACTTCTTTCTGTGGGGACACTTGAAAGACCAGGTGTACCGCCAGAATCCAGAAACAATTGAACAGCTGAAGCAGTACATCTCATCTGCATGTGAAGCCATTCCGCCAGACACGTTGTCAAAGGTTTCGGGTAATGTCATTCAGAGACTACGCCATATTATTGCTACGTATGGCGGATATGTGGAAAATATCGTACTATAGAGTTTCCCAGACCGCAGCGCCATCTGTTGTTGAAAATTGTAACTACTGTAATTTCGAAAGTTTGTCTGCCTGAAAATGTACTGTTGTCCCAAGCATATTGCAACAAACGGTGTATTTCTATCGCTGCTCGTTTAGTTTTTATTGCCGTTTCAAATATACCGGTCATTTTTGAAACACCCTGTATATGAGACATTATGATTGACGTATTCAATCAATAAACAATATGTATCACAAAGGGCCCACAGAATGGAGTTTAATAAATTACAATGGCACATCAACTTCGCTATGACAAACAGTGTGCATAATGAAGGCCGAACAATTTTACCAATGTAAGAAATAAAAAAATACTAGCATAAAGTTAACTAGAATGCCTTGAAGGAAATGTTTATGAGAAGAACACGACGGGTCCGCAAGGGAGGACGCAACACAATACTTAACTCAGGTGCACCAAAACAAACAACGGACACCAGGCCGCGCCAACAACGGACACGTAAGGCACACAACTACTCTCTCCGTTGCGGTTCCGCGCGTTCCACCCAAGTAATAGCTACCTGAAACATTTTAATACTTGGAACAGTACACCAGTGATCAGCAAATTAACAAAAAAAACAATAACATGACATAAAAATACAATAATTTAAGAAAATCACATCATATGACTATGAGGTTAAGGTCTTCCGGTAATTAACAGATTAAATTTCTCAGTACCCAAGTTGCAATTAGCGCAACGAGAATTAAATCATTTAAGTGATGTTACTTTAAAATAATATACAGCAGAGGACCAAGAATGGCCCGATCAGTACTCCCCAGTGAAGCAGGTCACACAAATGGTACTCCACGGCTCCGAGCACACAGCCCCGTACAAAATGCAGCACAACCACAGCGACCCGGCGTACTACCAGAACCACCAGGCAGTGAACCAAAATCGTACTAAGCCAAAACAAGGTCCGACTTTTAAAATAACGAGACCTAGCCCGGGCCGAACAACAGACCAAATGCCGGGAAATCCATACGAAACCTTAGCCAACTTAATACCAAAACAACAATTTATGAACAATATGCAAAACACAAGACGTCTCAGTCCAAAGGCTTCCGTTTAGTCGCGAAGGTGGCTCCGACCCGCCTGCTGAGGTGCCAAATCAAGCTTAACCTTCGTTGACGGAAAGCGGAAGCACCTCAAGACAAAATAAACTCCAATCTAACTGCGCAATGCAAACTCTAAGGAGTGCCACTCGAAGACTACGCACTTGAAGATCAGACACAAAGCATCCTGACTAACGTGCCGCTGAACGACGCACTTCAATCACCAGCGTCTAGTAGAGTACGGAGAGCAGCGTAGCCCATCGATACACATCCATGGGACGGTAAACGAGGATATCAAATCCCAGCCATGGAGAGACAGGAGGACGAAATGACACCGCGCCGCACATACACTCCTGGAAATTGAAATAAGAACACCGTGAATTCATTGTCCCAGGAAGGGGAAACTTTATTGACACATTCCTGGGGTCAGATACATCACATGATCACACTGACAGAACCACAGGCACATAGACACAGGCAACAGAGCATGCACAATGTCGGCACTAGTACAGTGTATATCCACCTTTCGCAGCAATGCAGGCTGCTATTCTCCCATGGAGACGATCGTAGAGATGCTGGATGTAGTCCTGTGGAACGGCTTGCCATGCCATTTCCACCTGGCGCCTCAGTTGGACCAGCGTTCGTGCTGGACGTGCAGACCGCGTGAGACGACGCTTCATCCAGTCCCAAACATGCTCAATGGGGGACAGATCCGGAGATCTTGCTGGCCAGGGTAGTTGACGTACACCTTCTAGAGCACGTTGGGTGGCACGGGATACATGCGGACGTGCATTGTCCTGTTGGAACAGCAAGTTCCCTTGCCGGTCTAGGAATGGTAGAACGATGGGTTCGATGACGGTTTGGATGTACCGTGCACTATTCAGTGTCCCCTCGACGATCACCAGTGGTGTACGGCCAGTGTAGGAGATCGCTCCCCACACCATGATGCCGGGTGTTGGCCCTGTGTGCCTCGGTCGTATGCAGTCCTGATTGTGGCGCTCACCTGCACGGCGCCAAACACGCATACGACCATCATTGGCACCAAGGCAGAAGCGACTCTCATCGCTGAAGACGACACGTCTCCATTCGTCCCTCCATTCACGCCTGTCGCGACACCACTGGATGCGGGCTGCACGATGTTGGGGCGTGAGCGGAAGATGGCCTAACGGTGTGCGGGACCGTAGCCCAGCTTCATGGAGACGGTTGCGAATGGTCCTCGCCGATACCCCAGGAGCAACAGTGTCCCTAATTTGCTGGGAAGTGGCGGTGCGGTCCCCTACGGCACTGCGTAGGATCCTACGGTCTTGGCGTGCATCCGTGCGTCGCTGCGGTCCGCTCCCAGGTCGACGGGCACGTGCACCTTCCGCCGACCACTGGCGACAACATCGATGTACTGTGGAGACCTCACGCCCCACGTGTTGAGCAATTCGGCGGTACGTCCACCCGGCCTCCCGCATGCCCACTATACGCCCTCGCTCAAAGTCCGTCAACTGCACATACGGTTCACGTCCACGCTGTCGCGGCATGCTACCAGTGTTAAAGACTGCGATGGAGCTCCGTATGCCACGGCAAACTGGCTGACACTGACGGCGGCGGTGCACAAATGCTGCGCAGCTAGCGCCATTCGACGGCCAACACCGCGGGTCCTGGTGTGTCCGCTGTGCCGTGCGTGTGATCATTGCTTGTACAGCCCTCTCGCAGTGTCCGGAGCAAGTATGGTGGGTCTGACACACCGGTGTCATTGTGTTCTTTTTTCCATTTCCAGGAGTGTATTTCAAAGTCAGGCTCGACAAACTACAACAGGCGAGATTTTGCTCCCCTTGCGAATCAAGTTAAACGTCACACCACGCCGCTGTCCACACACTATTAACCGTAAAGTCACGGTCCGGTCTTCCCATCGGGCCCCACTCGGCGTCCAGACGCAAACAACCCCAGCCGAGCCGAACTGTCTTCACGCCAAGGCAGTCACCTCTCACCTCCTCACACGCTTCCAGCTAAGCCCCGGCCAGCGATCACACACGGAAACAACCGCCTAACGCCAAAGCGCCATCTGAGTGAAAACTCAGCACTAGGATCGATACGGACTTGGAAAACAATCCGAGCACCGTAACACACGCGGTTGAAAGGATGAAGCCTTATTCCTACACCACTTCCAAAAATCGAAATTCCGATCCTTCAGACACCAACCACTGCACTCCAAATGGGGTCAACTCTTAACGACGAGGCATGTTACACAAATCACTCGGTCAACCCTCCTCATAAGGTCTCCTATACACCTGCAACTGGCACAGGAGAAGTCCGATGCGCTCACAACACACCTACGCCATCTGTGTACCACTATCCCACGACTCTATACAAAAGCGTATTTTGTCAAAACTATGAAGCACAGCCTTAAGCATGTATCGTATGATGATGAGGATGATGAAGACAGCCTGGTGTGGTCACAGGGAGCTGCGCTTCGAGTTCATCGGGCGGCGCTGCGTGTCTGAGGAGCAGTGCCGGCGCGAGCCGCTGCCTCCGGGCGGCAACAAGGTGCCGGGCATCACGTGGATCCCGTTCCAGGGCCGCTGCCGGCTGGAGTGCCCCGAGGACCACCAGATGGTGGGCGCGCCCAGCGGCTACGCCGTCTGCGTGCCCTGCCGCGGCCGCTGTCGCAAGGCGAGTAGCCCTTCTCTGTACACTGCCCGATCCTCCCACAGAGGAGCTGACCATCCTATCTGCCAATCTAGACACGCATCACTCCATTCGCGACAAACAGCTCTCGGACTCTGCCGCTCTTATGCTGACACGTCGCCCCAACGATTCACATGTCCACTAGCTAGCCCGACGAGATCGTACCATCTCCCCATACCCGACCACGAAATCTACATCTACATCTACATTCATACTCCGCAAGCCACCCAACGGTGTGTGGCGGAGGGCACTTTACGTGCCACTGTCATTACCTCCCTTTCCTGTTCCAGTCGCGTATGGTTCGCGGGAAGAACGACTGTCTGAAAGCCTCCGTGCGCGCTCTAATCTCTCTAATTTTACATTCGTGATCTCCTCGGGAGGTATAAGTAGGGGGAAGCAATATATTCGATACCTCATCCAGAAACGCACCCTCTCGAAACCTGGCGAGCAAGCTACACCGCGATGCAGAGCGCCTCTCTTGCAGAGTCTGCCACTTGAGTTTATTAAACATCTCCGTAACGCTATCACGGTTACCAAATAACCCTGTAACGAAACGCGCCGCTCTTCTTTGGATCTTCTCTATCTCCTCCGTCAACCGGATCTGGTACGGATCCCACACTGATGAGCAATACTCAAGTATAGGTCGAACGAGTGTTTTGTAAGCCACCTCCTTTGTTGATGGACTACATTTTCTAAGCACTCTCCCAATGAATCTCAACCTCGTACCCGCCTTGCCAACAATTAATTTTATATGATCATTCCACTTCAAATCGTTCCGTACGCATACTCCCAGATATTTTACAGAAGTAACTGCTACCAGTGTTTGTTCCGCTATCATATAATCATACAATAAAGGATCCTTCTTTCTATGTATTCGCAGTACATTACATTTGTCTATGTTAAGGGACAGTTGCCATTCCCTGTACCAAGTGCCTATCCGCTGCAGATCTTCCTGCATTTCGCTACAATTTTCTAATGCTGCAACTTCTCTGTATACTACAGCATCATCCGCGAAAAGCCACATGGAACTTCCGACACTATCTACTAGGTCATTTATATATATTGTGAAAAGCAATGGTCCCATAACACTCCCCTGTGGCACGCCAGAGGTTAGTTTAACGTCTGTAGACGTCTCTCCATTGATAACAACATGCTGTGTTCTGTTTGCTAAAAACTCTTCAATCCAGCCACACAGCTGGTCTGATATTCCGTAGGCTCTTACTTTGTGTATCAGGCGACAGTGCGGAACTGTATCGAACGCCTTCCGGAAGTCAAGAAAAATAGCATCTACCTGGGAACTTGTATCTAATATTTTCTGGGTCTCATGAACAAATAAAGCGAGTTGGGTCTCACACGATCGCTGTTTCCGGAATCCATAGTAGATTCTGGGTTTCCAAAAACGACATGATACGCGAGCAAAAAACATGTTCTAAAATTCTACAACAGATCGACGTCAGAGATATAGGTCTATAGTTTTGCGCATCTGCTCGACGACCCTTCTTGAAGACTGGAACTACCTGTGCTCTTTTCCAATCATTTGGAACCCTCCGTTCCTCTAGAGACTTGCGGTACACGGCTGTTAGAAGGGGGGCAAGTTCTTTCGCGTACTCTGTGTAGAATCGAATTGGTATCCCGTCAGGTCCAGTGGACTTTCCTCTGTTGAGTGATTCCAGTTGCTTTTCTATTCCTTGGACACTTATTTCGATGTCAGCCATTTTTTCGTTTGTGCGAGGATTTAGAGAAGGAACTGCAGTGCGGTCTTCCTCTGTGAAACAGCTTTGGACCTCCCCATCGCCGGCCGCGGTGGCCGAGCGGTTCTAGGCACTTCAGTCCGGAACCGCGCGACTGCTACGGTCTCAGGTTCGAATCCTGCCTCTGGCATGGATGTGTGTGATAGGTTAGTTAGGTTTAAGTAGTTCTAAGTTCTAGGGGACTGGTGACCTGAGATCTTAAGTTCCATAGTGCTCAGAGCCATTTGAAGCTCCCATCCAGCCTTACCAGACTACTCTTGCTCCTACGCCTCTCTGTGGGAGGCCAGCTCTTCTCCCTACTTTTCCTCCTTCCGTTCTCAAAATCTTGTTTCAGGCTGTGGACTTTAAACTAACGCTGCGAGCTTTTTTGAAACACCCCGTGATATCCCTTATTGGGTTTTGTGTGATTAACCGAAGCCGCCAAACAGTTAATTATCATGAATATACGACCATGTACATCTACATCTACATCTACATCCACACTCCGCAAGCCACCCGACGGTGTGTGGCGGAGGGTACCTAGAGTACCTCTATCGCTTCTCCCTTCTATTCCAGTCTCGTATTGTTCGTGGAAAGAAGGATTGTCGGTATGCCTCTGTGTAGGCTCTAATCTCTCTGATTTTATCCTCATGGTCTCTTCGCGAGATATACGTAGGAGGGAGCAATATACTGCTGGACTCTTCGGTGAAGCTATGTTCTCGAAACTTCAACAAAAGCCCGCACCGAGCTACTGAGTGTCTCTCCTGCAGAGTCTTCCACTGTAGTTTATCTATCATCTCCGTAACGCTTTCGCGATTACTAAATGATCCTGTAACGAAGCGCGCTACTCTCCGTTGGATCTTCTCTATCTCTTCTATCAACCCTATCTGGTACGGATCCCACACTGCTGAGCAGTATTCAAGCAGTGGGCGAACAAGTGTACTGTAACCTACTTCTCTTGTTTTCGGATTGCATTTCCTTAGGATTCTTCCAATGAATCTCAGTCTGGCATCTGCTTTACCGACGATCAACTTTATATGATCATTCCATTTTAAATCACTCCTAATGCCTACTCCCAGATAATTTATGGAATTAACTGCTTTGAGTTGCTGACCTGCTATATTGTAGCTAAATGATAAGGGATCTTTCTTTTTATGTATTCGCAGCACATTACACTTGTCTACATTGAGATTCAATTGCCATTCCCTGCACCATGCGTCAATTCGCTGCAGATCCTCCAGCATTTCAGTACAATTTTCCACTGTTACAACCTCTCGATATACCACAGCATCATCCGCAAAAAGCCTCAGTGATCTTCCGATGTCATCCACAAGGTCATTTATGTATATTGTGAACAGCAACGGTCCTACGACACTCCCCTGCGGCACATAATGGATGAAAGGCCCTCCGTTTTTCTGTTGTGGTTTCTGGGGTCTTTCAACAGAGTGCGGCTGTTCTGAGACGGAATAATTGATGATTTAAAGTTTTTCTGTTATTAAACACCACAAAGGTTGCGATGTATAAACTGCTATGTATTGTATGTTCTATTAAAACACAAATTCTGAGGCAGTTGCTACCTTCGCCTTACACGTTTGGCTACGGTTATATCTTTAATTGGTTGCTGGTTTTAAGTACTTCGTCACACGCAATGATTTTGGTTAACATTCACAATAATCCTCATTACAATCCTTGGTTGACGCGAAACACTTAATTCGTCACTTGGTACTTTTGGTCTTATATCACTCGCGAATCGGTACTGATGAGAGTCAGCCCCACGAGGATAAGGGGACGCGCTCATTTGTCACATCCCGGTGAATTTACAGTTTACTCCTCACTCGGCACATCCGCAGTTGACACCGTACTCAGATCGACCGCCATTCTTGCCCGCCTTCCCAGTACTGCTTTCACTCGACACTCATCTCACTGCCTCATGCAGCGCTCGACAATCGACTCCTGTCTGCTATCGACCTCGGTGCCGGATACTAATATCTGTGTTCGTGGGATCACGGATCCCTTATACGTTGTTACTGTTGTTGTTGTTGTTCAAAAATGGCTCAAATGGCTCTGAGCACTATGGGACTTAACTGCTGTGGTCATCAGTCCCCTAGAACTTAGAACTACTTAAACCTAACTAACCTATGAACATCACACACATCCATGCCCGAGGCAGGATTCGAACCTGCGACCGTAGCGGTCACGCGGTTCCAGACTGTAGCGCCTAGAACCGCAAGGCCGCTCCGGCAGGCTGTTGTTGTTGTGGTCTTCAGTGCGAAGACTGGTTTGATGGAACTCCACGCTACTCTATTTTGTGCAAGCCTCTTCATCTCCGAATAACTACTGCAACTTACATCCTTCTGAACCTGCTTACCGTATTCAACTCTTGGTTTCCCTCTACTATTTCTACTCCCCCCGCTTGTCTCCAGCGTTACACTGATGATGCCTTGATGTCTCTGAATGTGTCCTATCAATCGATCCATTCTTTTCATCTAGTTATACCACAAATTTCTTTGCTCCCCATTTCTGTTCGGTACCTATACTTCAGTTACATGATCTACCCATCCAATCTTCAGCACTCTTCTGTAGCACAAACATTCAAAAGCTTCCTTTCTCTCCTTGTCTTAACTGTTTACCCTCAACAATTCACTTCTATGCATGGCTACATTCCAGACAAATACCTCCAGAAAAAGAATTTCTAATGCTTTAATCTATATTCAGTGTTAACAAATTTCTCTTCTTCAGAAAAGCTTTTCTAGCCATTGTCAGTCTACATTTTATATCCTCTCTATTTTGGTCATCATCAGTTATCTTTCTGCCCAAATAGCAAAACTCATCTACTATCTTAGCATCGCCTTATTTATTTCGACAACATTCCATCGACCTTGCATTACTTTTGTTAATGTTCATCATATGTCCACCTTTCAAGACATAGTCTATTTCGATAAACTACTGTTCCAAGCCGTTTGCTGTCTCTGACAGAAATACACTCCTGGAAATTGAAATAAGAACACCGTGAATTCATTGTCCCAGGAAGGGGAAACTTTATTGACACATTCCTGGGGTCAGATACATCACATGATCACACTGACAGAACCACAGGCACATAGACACAGGCAACAGAGCATGCACAATGTCGGCACTAGTACAGTGTATATCCACCTTTCGCAGCAATGCAGGCTGCTATTCTCCCATGGAGACGATCGTAGAGATGCTGGATGTAGTCCTGTGGAACGGCTTGCCATGCCATTTCCACCTGGCGCCTCAGTTGGACCAGCGTTCGTGCTGGACGTGCAGACCGCGTGAGACGACGCTTCATCCAGTCCCAAACATGCTCAATGGGGGACAGATCCGGAGATCTTGCTGGCCAGGGTAGTTGACTTACACCTTCTAGAGCACGTTGGGTGGCACGGGATACATGCGGACGTGCATTGTCCTGTTGGAACAGCAAGTTCCCTTGCCGGTCTAGGAATGGTAGAACGATGGGTTCGATGACGGTTTGGATGTACCGTGCACTATTCAGTGTCCCCTCGACGATCACCAGTGGTGTACGGCCAGTGTAGGAGATCGCTCCCCACACCATGATGCCGGGTGTTGGCCCTGTGTGCCTCGGTCGTATGCAGTCCTGATTGTGGCGCTCACCTGCACGGCGCCAAACACGCATACGACCATCATTGGCACCAAGGTAGAAGCGACTCTCATCGCTGAAGACGACACGTCTCCATTCGTCCCTCCATTCACGCCTGTCGCGACACCACTGGAGGCGGGCTGCACGATGTTGGGGCGTGAGCGGAAGACGGCCTAACGGTGTGCGGGACCGTAGCCCAGCTTCATGGAGACGGTTGCGAATGGTCCTCGCCGATACCCCAGGAGCAACAGTGTCCCTAATTTGCTGGGAAGTGGCGGTGCGGTCCCCTACGGCACTGCGTAGGATCCTACGGTCTTGGCGTGCATTCGTGCGTCGCTGCGGTCCGGTCCCAGGTCGACGGGCACGTGCACCTTCCGCCGACCACTGGCGACAACATCGATGTACTGTGAAGACCTCACGCCCCACGTGTTGAGCAATTCGGCGGTACGTCCACCCGGCCTCCCGCATGCCCACTATACGCCCTCGCTCAAAGTCCGTCAACTGCACAAACGGTTCACGTCCACGCTGTCGCGGCATGCTACCAGTGTTAAAGACTGCGATGGAGCTCCGTATGCCACGGCAAACTGGCTGACAATGACGGCGGCGGTGCACAAATGCTGCGCAGCTAGCGCCATTCGACGGCCAACACCGCGGGTCCTGGTGTGTCCGCTGTGCCGTGCGTGTGATCATTGCTTGTACAGCCCTCTCGCAGTGTCCGGAGCAAGTATGGTGGGTCTGACACACCGGTGTCAATGTGTTCTTTTTTCCATTTCCAGGAGTGTACAATATCATCGGCAAACCCCGAAGTGCTAATATCTTCTCCCTGGACTTTAATTCCTAGTCGAAAATTTTCTTTTGCTTCCTGTAATGCTTGCTCAATGCTTTTAAACCACTTCCTTCCTTTCATGCCCGTCGACTCTTATATACGGAATCTGGTCTCTGTCCCACTGGTAAATAACCTTTCGCTCCCTATATTTTACGATTGCTGCTCCAGAATTTCAAAGAGCGTATTGCAGTCATCATTCTTAAAAGCTTTCTCTAATTCTAAAAATCCTACAAATAGTTTTGCCTTTCCTTAACCTATCTTCTAGCATAAGTCATAGGATCAGTATTTCCTCGCGTGATCCGACATTTCTCGTGAACCCAATTTAGTCTTCCCCGAGGTCAGCTTCTACCAGCTTTTCCATTCTCCTGTAAACAATTCGTGTTAGTATTTGGCAGTGGTAACTTATGTAACTGACAGTTTGTAACTCTCACACTTGCCAGCACCTGCTTTCTGTGGAATTGCAGTTATTAGATTCTTCTTGAAGTCTGAGGGTTTTTCCCTGCCTCGTACATCTTGCACACAAAATGAAGGAGTTTCGTTATGGCTGACTCTCCCTAGGCTAACAATAGTTCTGACGAAATGTCTTCTACTCCCAGGGACTTATTTGGACTGAGGTCTTTCAGTGCTCCGTCAAATTATTCTCGCAGTATCATGTCTCCTATCTCCTCTTCATGTACGTCTTCTTACATTTCTATAACATTGCCTTGAAATTCACCTCCCTTGTAAAGACGCTGTATATGCTCCTATCATCTTGCAGCTTTTCCTCTTTTACTTGAAACTGGTTTTGCCATGTGAGCTCTTCTCTTTTGTCTTTGTTAATAATAATGTGTAATTTGTTTGCGGCTGTAAATTTAAAAAACTTTTCAAAAACATTGGTCAAATTTTTTGTGAAATGATTGGTGTCAGATTAAGAAACAAAAAGGATTGAGGCTCCTTTGAATAATGCTTGAGATCATCCACAACAGTTGATGTAGAGATTAGGGACGCGCATTCTCTCTCCTCATATTTGAAGAATTCTCTATTGAAAAATATTGTAGACTGAAAAATTGTATGGACTTTCTTACGTTTTCGGGCACAGAAGACAGAAATATGTCTAGGCGACACAACAGTGGACTGCACGGTCTACATAGCACATTAAGCAATCATCCTCTAGAACTCTTTAAGGTTCCGAGATTCTAAGTTAAACATTAAACTTAAAATTCTCAGTCGGCACCTCATTTGTTGTACAGGATTTCAACTAATGTCAAAATGAATGTAAAAAGTTTCTGAAATTTATTTCAGTTCTCTCTTGTAGACAAATCAGTTCACAAAACGATTTACAATTTTCTTCAAAATTCTTCTTTATTTTCAAGTTTTTTTCGCAAAGCATGATCTTTTTGATACGTTACTTGCATAGCTAGAGACTTCTGTTCTCGAAATGTCCGGAATTTAGTTGTCGATTGACAGATTAATATCACACCAATGAAACTTTTCGTGCCTGAAACAGCCAGATCTCAATAAAATGAATTTATTGACTTCTCATTTGCGTTTTGTTCTCGAAACATCCTGGCCTCAGAATACCCTAACCTCAGTACTTTATAGGAATGAAACCATTTTGAGAGGTAAATATCGGTGGAATGTATCACTGTATGGGCAAAATTGCTACGCGTTGAAGAGATGATCATTTTGACACTTCAAAAAAATGGTTCAAATGGCTCTGAGCACTATGCGACTTAATTTCTGAGGTCATCAGTCGCCTAGAACTTAGAACAAATTAAACCTAACTAACCTAAAGACATCACACACATCCATGCCCGAGGCAGGATTCGAACCTGCGACCGTAGCGGTTTCTGGGCTCCAGACTGTAGCGCCTAGAACCGCACGGCGACTCCCGCCGGCTTGACACTTCATTTACATAGCTAGCAGTATCTGCTCGCGAATTAATTCAGTTTTCCCTAAAATCACTAATTAAGGTTTTCTTAATTACCCTCATTACTTTGAACGAATTAAATATGTTTTTGCGACAACTAGACCCCACACTGGTGAAGTTGATACCACATTTGCGCATTTGCCATTCTTCACTGGGAAAAAATTTCCCCTCAAATCAGTAATTAAATTTTTTAATTACCCTAATTACTCTGAAATAAAAAACTTTTTTTGCAGAACTGACCCACGGTGGTCAGTTAGATACCCATTTTCTCATCTCCCGCTCTTCGTTTAGCTACGAAGGTCGTGCAAAAATCCATTGTCTAATTTTTCCTCAACTAACTAATAGTTTTTTCTTATTTCTCATGTTTACTTTAAAGCAATGAAATATTTTTTTAAAAAATTACACTTCAGGTGCATCAGCTGGATATCATGTTTGTCCACTTCCCACTCTTCGTGTGGCTATGAAAATGTGGACAAAAATTTCCCTCAAATCACTAATAAATTTTCTGTTAGTTACCTTGATTACTTTTAAACAATTAGACTTCACGCTCGTTAGTCCGATGCCCTATTTGTCCATTTCCCACTGTTCATTGGCTATGAAAATTTGGACAAAAATCGATTGTATAATTTATAGCGAATCTTGCTTTTGCTCGACCCAAACATTCCATCAAACCAACCATTACTTTGTTAATGTTAAAAAATATATCGGCTCAACCACTTGTTTATAGTGTAAAACACTAAGACTGACGCGTTTCGAAAGTCAAGCTTCCATCATCAGAATAATAAAAAGTAAAAGAACCCGTTAAAACTCGCTCAAATGGAACATGCACCAGGCACAATAAAATTGATAATAAAATAAAAACATCGTGGCTGCTTCCCTTGTTGCAGCCGTGTCTTCCAAGGTGCATCTCCACAAAGTCGTCAAAATATAAAAAAACTCTAAAATGTTTTAATTTATTTATCAGTTTCATTGTGCCTGGTGCATGTTCCATTTTAGTGAGTTTTAACAGGTTCTTTTACTTTTTATTATTCTGATGATGGAAGCTTGACTTCCGAAACCCGTCAATATTAGTGTATTACACTATAAACAAGTTGTTGAGCCGATATATTTTTTAACATTGACATTCACAACCACGACCTCTCATCCAGTATGGATAAAATCAAAGTCATTACTTTCTTTTTTCAGAGTAGTCAATTTAGGATCACCGAGCGAGGTGACGCAATAGTGAGCACACTGGACTTACATTCGGGAGGTCGACGGTTCAAATCCGCATCTGGCCATCCAGATTTAGGTTGTCCGTGATTTCCGAAAATGAACTCAGGCAAATGTTGGATGGTTCCTTTAAAGGAAAAGGTACGACCGATGCCCTTCCCAATCCTTGACACAGTCCCAGCTCGTACTACGTCTGTAATGACCTCAGTGTCGAGGGGACGTTACACCCCCAGTCTTTCCTCCTTCCATCCTTCAGTTTGGGACCCTGTACCAACTGCATAATTTTGAGCCTGAAGGTCAAACAGCTTTATGGTTCAAATGGCTCTGAGCACTATGGGACAACATCTATGGTCATCAGTCCCCTAGAACTTAGAATTACTTAAACCTAACTAACCTAAGGACATCACACAACACCCAGCCATCACGAGGCAGAGCAAATCCCTGACCCCGCCGGGAATCGAACCCGGGAACCCGGGCGTGGGAAGCGAGAACGCTACCGCACGACCACGAGATGCGGGCAAACAAACAGCTTTATGACCCGCGCTGTATGCTCGGCAGGTGTGTGGGGACGGCCGCGAGAGCGTGGTGCGCACGCTGGCCGACATGGACAAGTTCCGGCAGTGCACGCACGTCGACGGCTCGCTCACCTTCATCCTGTCCGACGACGAGCACGACCTGTCCGAGGAGCTGCCCAGCCGCTTCGGCCTCATCCAGGAGATCAACGGACACCTCAAGGTAACGCCCGACGCCACCGCATCCCAGCTTCCGTCAAGAGTCATCGAAGAGATCGACAGTGGTCTCAAGGTGACATCCCAATCTTGTATGTACGCTTGTATGTTAACCGTGGACCTTGAAACGACGGAGAGGCTCCGTCCCCGCCGCAGCCGCAGTGGTCCACAAACCCACGACGACTACCGCAGTCCACTTCACCCCTCCACCGCCCCACACCGAACCCAGGGTTATTGTGCGTTTGGGCCCCCGGTGGACCCCCCAGGGAACGTCTCACACCATAGCCCCTATGTTTGCGTGGTAGAGTAATGGTGGTGTACGCGTACGTGGAGAACTTGTTTGCGCAGCAATCGCCGACATAGTGTAACTGAGGCGGAATAAGGGGAACCAGCCCGCATTCGCCGAGGCAGTTGGAGAACCGCCTAAAAGCCATCCACAGACTGGCCGGCTCACCGGACCTCGACACAGATCCGCCGGGCGGATTTGTGCCGGGGACCAGGCGCTCCTTCCCAATCCGGAAAGCCGGGGAGGGGGCGTCCTAATCTTACTTTCCTTTTTTTTTTCGTGTAGAGACTTTCCTTCAGCCCAATATTGAAGGACATCCAGTGTTTCATTCTTGTGAAGCCCTAGTTCATTAAGAGTACATCTTGTGGTGGAGCTAGGACACTGTGCTCGCTCCCGTTAGCTGAGTGGTCAGCACTGCACAATGCCACGCCAAGGGGCCAGGGTTCGATTCCCGGCTGGGGCAGGAGATTTTCTCCG
The DNA here is from genome assembly GCF_023898315.1 of Schistocerca nitens. NCBI lineage: Eukaryota > Metazoa > Arthropoda > Insecta > Orthoptera > Acrididae > Schistocerca > Schistocerca nitens. Next base: position 63,902,269 of record NC_064623.1, on the reverse strand, counting down.
CTCAGGGACTGGGTGTTGTGTTGTCCTCATCATTTCCTCCCCCATCTCCGACGCGCAAGTTGCCCAATGTGGCGTCGAATGCAATAAGTACTTGCCCTCGGCGGCCGAACACTCACGAAGGGTGGACCCCCGGCCCACAATGCCGTACGCTTATTTCCATTTGGGACACTGTACGAGATATTCCACGTCTTGAACTTGTAGCCGTCAGTGGTCTGCCAGAGACGATGGCATAATAACCAATGCGATTTGATTAAGGTGATTACTAGAGCGGACAAATTCTCCGCTCCCTAGAAGCCTGTCGGCTGCTCTCCCGTCGTGGCTGACACCGAACTTCTTTCAGGGGTTTAGTTGATGGTTAATTGAAATCATGAGCGGAACAACAGAGGAAGCTACAGACCAGAGAAGAGCCGGCTGTTATGATAAAATCATAGTACAGTCTAATCCCAGTGCCACACAAAAGGGAAGTGAAGTAGCCTGATTTACAAGTGTGACGGTACACTTATTAAAAAAAAAATCTGTTCCTCTCTCATCTTATTCCTTGTCCGGAATACTACACACAAAACATTTAATCGATAGTAGAACCTGGAATTAGCTTGGTCCAGCTGCTGAAGTACACTACTGGCCATTAAAATTGCTACACAAAGAAGAAATGCAGATGATAAACAGGTATTCATTGGACAAATATATTATACTAGAACTGACATGTGATTACATTTTCACGCAATTTGGGTGCATAGATACTGAGAAATCAGTACCCTGAACAACCACCTCTGGCCGCAATAACGGCCTTGATACGCCTGGGCATTGAGTCAAACAGCGCTTGGAACGCGTGTACAGGTACAGCTGCCCATGCAGCTTCAACACGATACCACAGTTCATCAAGAGTAGTGACTGGCGTATTGTGACGAGCCAGTTGCTCGGCCACCATTGACCAGACGTTTTCAATTGGTGAGGGATCTGGAGAATGTGTTGGCCAGGGCAGCAGTCCAACATTTTCTGTATCCAGAAAGGCCCGTACAGGACCTGCAGCATGCGGTCGTGCGTTATCTTGCTGAAATGTAGGGTTTCGCAGGGGTCGAATGAATAGAGCCACGGGTCGTAATACATCTGAAATGTAACGTCCACTGTTCAAAGTGCCGTCAATGCGAACAAGAGGTGACCTGAATGTGTAACCAATGGCACTCCATACCATCACGCCGGGTGATACGCCAGTATGGCGATGACGAATACACGCTTCCAATGTGTGTTCACCGTGATGTCAGCAAACACGGATGCGACCATCGTGATGCTGTAAACAGAACCTGGATTCATCCGAAAAAAATGATGTTTTACCGTTCGTGCACCCAGGTTCGTCGTTGAGCACACCATCGCAGGCGCTCCTGTCTGTGATGCAGCGTCAAGGGTAACCGCAGCCACGGTCTCCGAGCTGATAGTCCATGCTGCTGCAAACGTCGTCGAACTGTACGTGCAGATGATTGTTGTCTTGCAAACGTCCCCATCTGTTGACTCAGGGATCGAGACGTGGCTGCACGATCCGTTCAGCCACGCGGATACCTGTCATCTCGACCGCTAGTTATACGAGGCCGTTGGGATCCAGCACGGCGCTCCGTATTACCCTCCTGATCCCACCGATTCCATATTCTGCTAACAGTCATTGGATCTCGACCAACGCGAGCAGCAATGTCGCGATATGATAAACCGCAATCGCGATAAGCTACAATCCGACCTTTATCAAAGTCGGAAACGTGATGGTACGCATTTCTCCTCCCTACACGAGGCATCACAACAACGTTTCTCCAGGCAACGCCGGCCAACTGCTGTTTGTGTATGAGAAATCGGTTTGAAACTTTCCACATGTCAGTACGTTCTAGGTGTCGCCACATGCACCGCCCTTGTGTGAATGCTCTGAAAAGCAAATCATTTGCATATCACAGCATCTTCCTGTCGGTTAAATTTGGCGTCTGTAGCACGTCATCTTCGTGGTGTAGCAATTTTAATGACCAGTAGTGTATGTGAGAATCCGAAGAGAGAAATCAGGAAGAACGTTGACTACAGGCAAGGTAGGTAAGGCGTGCTCGGGCAGGGCACGATCTTAAACAGGCCCCAGTCTACAGCGTGCCGAACGATATCCAGCATAACCGCGGACGCCACTGAACGTGGCAGCCGAGGAAACTTACTCTCTAGTGGACCGACAATGGCGGAAACTGGTGTACTAAACTTGATCACCGACGCCAAGATGGCGGTTGACCACTAACTGACGAGCGTTGTAGCTGTTCACTTCCGTTTCACTCAGTCCACTTGTAACAACTGCCTTTCCTTGCCGCCTCTCGCGAGGAGTCCTCGGCAACGTAAGCTTCCGCCCACGAGAAGAGGCGCGTAAAGCCAACCTAAACGGCGAGGCAGTTGCCATTAGCACCCCTGTGTAGTGGTCAGAGCCGCTCGGCTCAGAGGTCGGTGTTCTTACTGTGGCAGGAATTCTGCGGAAACGACGGTCCCTCGTGTTTCCTTCCGCGCCGAGTAGCCGTACCCCGAATTTGAAGCTAATGGCCATCATTTTGATTTGCAGCTCCTTGTATTGGCCGTGTTTGCAGTTAAAATTGTTGGATGTGAGGTCCGCCAGTTATGCAAAACACCGTGTTTCTCAGTACCCGAACATGTTTCGGCACCACTGTGCCATCATCAGTGGGTTTTCGTTTTCGTTTATTCTGCAATGTGAACATTTTTGTTAAATGATTATAAAATTATGTGCATTTTTAGTTCAAACAACATATCTTTTTTTTGTAAATACCTTTACATTTGGTGTGCATGAATTTTCTCGATCACTTGTGTCTTAATTACAGCACAATTACAGTAATTAACTCACAAGTGATCCAGAAAATTCATGCATACCAAATTTAAAGGTATTTACAACAAGAAAAGATATGTTGTTTGAACTAAAAATGCACATAATTTTATAATCGTTTAACAAAAATGTTCACATTGCAGAATAAATAAAAACGAAAACCCACTGATGATGGCACAGTGGTGCCGAAACATGTTTGGGTACTGAGAAACACGGTGTTTTGCATAACTGGCGGACCTCACTTCCAACAATTTGAAGCTAATGCCTGGCTATTCTCTGCCGATATTCGCGACATTGCGGTATCATTTTGGATCTTGAAAATTATCCACCTCCACGAAAGCCTAGTCCGCTGGTTAGGCAAGCCGACGACGATCTCAAATCTTTGGGGGAAATTAATTTGAGATGCTATAATTAAAGATTAATTATAACGATTTTTGAGATAATTCTTCAATAAGTTCGAGTGACATATCAAATTGAATGTAATTTTACGAACAACCCGAATGTTAAGTCAAAATTATTAACTTAATTTAATGTGTGCGCTCTACCTTTCTCCCTGAGCGAGACCAGATGGACTGGTGACAAGCCTTGTGGTCAGTCCACGAAATGTCTGCGCTCAACAAACTTAACTATACGAGCACTTGCCCCCTTCGTCTTTGAGGCCTCATTTAATTAGATTTGTCCCGACTGGCGCTGCACCCTTTCTAATGCGATGCAGAGTTCTCCAAATCTTCAAATGGTTCAAATGGCTCTGAGCACTATGGGACTTAACATGTGAGGTCATCAGTGCCCTAGAACTTAGAAGTACTTAAACCCGACTAACCTAAGGACATCACACACATCCATGCCCGATGGAGGATTCGAAGCTGCGATAGTAGCGGTCGCGCGGTTCCAGACTGAAGCGCCTAGAATCGCTCTGCCACCCCGGCCGGCTCCAAATCTTCCAGCTGGATGTATTGCCCGTGGGCATCTCTCCTGAGGCATGGCAGTACTTCAGGGGATTATTTAGCTCGGTACTAAGGAATCTGTTGCACGATTTATGTCTCTTTAAATTCGTCTGTGTGCTCATGTTCAATTCTCCACGTTCAAGACCTCACAATCTGGCTGGTTTACGTAGCTAACCAAGTGGTGTGAATTTCATGCATTCTGTAGTCGCATCTGTCATTTAGGCATGTATTGACGTTTTTGGCATGGCAGTGTATGGACACGTGGACTCGTCCCTGCGATGAAGGGGATAAGTCAGAGATGCAGACAGAGGAATGCGACGCTGAGACTGTCAGGCACATTCTGCTCCACCTCAGTAGAGGCACTGTGTGTGGTGTTGGGTGTCTTTCCAGTCGACATAGCCATCAAATGTCGAGCCGATATCCTACTGGCTGAAGAAGGGACGACACAGTGAATTCAGGGAAGTTACAGGATAAAATACCGCGCGGAAATTAAACGCCTAATGGGTGGACGTCTGGCAACGAGAGTGGAACAAAAGCGACAACGGGTCGTACGTAAGCTTTGCAGCATTTTCGCGAACATCAGGGAGCGTTTGCGAATGAAACATGCCGATCCGAGCCGCGGCGTGGTTCTCTCGGTAACTGGGCACGGCCTTCATCCATCACATTTGCTGTGCGTTTCGCCTGTTGACAGCAGCGAGTACCGGTATGTGGAATATGGATCTCCGGGACATTTATCTCTGTAATCTATCCAATTTACTGGCTGTTGATTACGCTGAAGAGCCAAAGAAACTGGTACACCTGCCTAATATCGTGTAGGACCCCGCGACGACGCAGAAGTGGCACAACAAGACGTGATATGGACGCAGCTAGTATCTGATGTAGTGCTGGAGAGAACTGACACCATGAATCATGCATGGCTGTACATAAATCCGTAGGGCTACCAGCAGATGGAGATCTCTTCTGAACAGCAGGCTGCAAGGCACCCTAGATATGCTCAATAATGTTCATGTCTGGGGAGTTGGGTGGCTAACGGAAATGTTTAAGCTCGGAAGAGTGTTCCTCGAGCCACTCTGTAGCAATTCTGGACGTGTGGGGTGTCGCATTGTCCTGCTGGATGTGGGGTGTTGCATTGTCTTTCTGGATTTTCCCAAGGCCATCGGAAAGCACAATGGACATGAATGGACGCATGTGATCAGACTGGATGCTTACGTTCGTGTCACCTGTCAGAGTCGTATCTGCATGTATCAGGGCTCCCATATCACTCCCAACTGCACACGCCACACACCATTACAGAGCCTAGCTTGAACAGTCCCCTGCTGACATGCAGGGTCTATGGATTCATGAGGTTGTCTCCATACCCGTACACGTCCATTCGGTAGATACAATTTGGAACGAGACTCGTCCGATCAACAGTCTAATGTCGATGTTGACGGTCCCAGACGAGGCGTAAATCTTTGCGTCGCGCAGTCATCAAGGGTACACGAGTGGGCCTTCAGCTCCGAAAGCCTATATCGATGCTGTTGTGTTGAATGGTTCGCACGCTGACACTTGTTGATGGCCCAGCATTGAAATCTGCAGCAATTTGCGGAATGGCTGCATTTCTGTCAAGCTGAATAGTGCAGTCGTCTTTGGTCCCATTCTTGCATGATCTTTTCCTGGCCGCAGCAATGTCGGAGATTTGATGTTTTACTGGATTCCTTATATGCACGGTACACTTGTGAAACGGTCATACAGGAAAATCCACAATTTATCGCTACCAAGGAGATGATGTGTCCATCGCTCGTGCGCCGACTGTAACACCACCTTCAAACTCACTTAAATCTTGATAACCTGCATTGTAGCTGCAATAATCGATCTAACAACTGCGCCAGACACTTGTCGTCTTATACAGGCTTTGCCGACCGCAGCGCCGTATTCTGTTTGTTTACATATGTCTGTATTTGAATACGCATGCCTATACCAGTTTCTTTGGCGCTTCGGTGTATAATTTCAAGCAGTAAACACAGTTTTGTCTTAAACAAGAAAGGACAAAAGACTTCCACGCACTCCCACCTCTACGTGGTTCCCCATGAGCAACAGTGCCCGCGGCCTCAGCCCCGTAGTAATATTTCGTTGCGCGGTGCGTGCAGTGGGTACCGGCTGCGTGGAGCACTACGGCCCGCACAAACCTGTTTAAATGCAGTCTTCGAAAGAGAGGGAATGTGCGGATCTGGAGCGTATGACTCACGATTCACTATTCGCTGTTTTCCTGTAGATATTGTTCCTAGTGGCAACCTTTTAGCTCGTCTTCTCACGCTTGATCTGCCCAGCATGGCACCTAGGTACGTTGGTTTGCCTGTGTGTTCCAGGCTGCGTTACCATTCCAGGCGGCGTTTAGCGTTGTGTTTGCTTGTTTCGAGAGAGGGTGGAAAGCGCTAACTTGTGTCTTCAATGAGTTTGACTTGAGGAAGTTCTCTTCATAATATTCAGACATGAGGTGTAACACGTTTTTTCTTCGTTTCACTCCTACTTCCTCGAACCTCTTTACTTGTGTGATAACAACCAGATCATCGGCTTTCAAGGAATTGGTAGTATGCTCTGGTGTTGGCTGATGAGCAGTCGTCACAAGGTAGTGTTTTATACAATACCTACACCAACCATCCATCCAGACGCATCCTGGTGATCAACGGTAGCGTCAAAGTAACACTCTACACTACCGACATCCAAATTTCTATTCACACTTATCTAAGAGACCAGTGTTCACCTCAAGGCAAAGCACTACCTATCCAAGCTTCCACTGTGCAGGGGCTGCACACGTGTGTGACTACAGCTCAGACCTTAGCGTTTCTCAAAAGACAACGACCCAACTTGGAGTCTCAGCGCTGGACGTCACTGACATCAGATACATCCATCGTATTCAGTTATATCATTATGGTCCCCTGTGGAGGTTGGGTGTATAACTGAAATTATTAAAGAAATTTCTATTTGGACTTTATTATCATCAGGAGACTATTGATGATATTGTAAGTAGGCTGTTTCTGTTTTCTTATTGGCAACGTTACGTAGCGCTCTGTACGAAAATCACTGGCTGTGCTGTGTGCAGTCTGTGGCTAGTTTGCATTGTTGTCTGCCATTGTAGTGTTGGGCAGCGGCAGCTGGATGTGAACAGCGCGTAGCGTTGCGCAGTTGGAGGTGAGCCGCCAGCAGTGGTCGATGTGGGGACAGAGATGGCGGAGTTTTGAAATTTGTCATGAACTGCTATATATATTATGACTATTGAGGTAAATACTGTACATTGTTTGTTCTCTATTAAAATCTTTCATTTGCTAACTATGCCTGTCAGTAGTTAGTGCCTTCAGTAGTTTGAATCTTTTATTTAGCTGCCAGTAGTGGCGCTCGCTGTATTGCAGTAGTTCGAGTAACCAAGATTTTTGTGAGGTAAGTGATTTGTGAAAGGTATAGTTTAATGTTAGTCAGGGCCATTCTTTTGTAGGGATTATTGAAAGTCAGATTGCGTTGCGCTAAAAATATTGTGTGTCAGTTTAAGGACAGTCGTGTATAATTGTTAAAAAAGGGGACGTTTCAATATCTTCTCATTTCAGGACCCCCTATCACGAAATGGTGCTACCATCTTTGAAAGGTTGTATCATCCTACCGGAGGCACCCTGTAGAAGATGTCTGCCTAAAATAGCTTCTTCACTGATGAACTAGCCACCACCAAACGATTCCTTAGTCACGCTCGTTCTTACCCTCGCAAGATGCTTCTCATCTGCAGCGACTGCCTGAGAAATCTTCAGGCTATAGACCAGTGTCACCCTGTCACACATTAGTCATTACTATCCAGGATCATTTTTCTGTCCTGGACCGCTTTGTTTGGACTGCTGGACATGTTGTGATCTCAGGGAATGAAAATGCCGACCGCTTGTCATAGTTGGCCACCAGAATGCCGATTTTGGCAACGGGGATCCCAGAACTAGACTCTTTGGTCGACTGTACGCCATCAATACTTGGAGTTCCGGAACTCGCAATGGTCTGCTCTGGACTCACCAAACAAACTGAGGGCAATAAAGCACTCCAAGACCACGTGCAGTCTTCCCTTCGCGCTTCTCTCAGGGAATGCACTGTCCTTTGTTGGCTACGCATTGGCCACACTTAGCTGACCCAAGCCCACATTCTCCGACGTGAGACCCGCCCTATTGCTGATGTGGTGCCTGCCTGACGGTGACCCACATCCTACCAGACTCCCCAAATTTGGCTGCTTTGCGGCGATCTCTTAACATTCCTGGCAAATTACCTGTGGTACTAGCAGAAGACGTCAAAGTGACTGACCTGTTGTTACGTTTGACCCACGAAGGTGGTTTCTACCCGCCTGCTCTGACCCAGGGGACCATCGGTGGCCCTCGCTTGGTGATCTGGCTGGGCCCCTACCACTCCTATCTCTTTATTACCCTTATTTTATGTTTTCCGTTTTTAATGTTTTATTTTCCCTAAAATTTTATCATCCTGTGAGTGCTGACCCTGAGGTGGTGCTGGTGGGATGCAGAGGGTGCGTATGCCAGCGTGTACCACACTCTAGGGATCTTCAACTGCGTTCTGGCAGAGCAGCTCACCCACCTTACCCCTCTCACTCCTATTTCTCCTTGATTTAATCTCTATCTTATTGTATCTTACTTGCAATTGGGCTTTCCAGGATTTGCCTTTTGTATCCTTCTTCTGAGAATTGTTACACAAACAACCTGTTTCTGGCAAGTGTTCATGCCATCGTCTAATGCTCTGTGCTATAGGAGGATCCACACCATACCCAGTACGAAAATTACGCCGAACAGTTATTACTGGCCCACAGTGCGCAGAACGTAGCACAAAAAACGCTTTCTGTTGTCTCGACGCCATTTTTACGAGAACTGAAGTGGGCACACGCTGCTGCTTATACCTAGCGGGTACATTATACATTTCTTTCAAGAGGTCTACTTTTTTCTGAGGTTATTTCTGAAATCAGTGAAGGTATTGTAAACCTATATTGCGACTCCAAGAAAATGCGTATTTTTGGTACCAAATAGTTTTTGTTGTATTGAAATAAAATATCAACAGTGGGTTTAATGAAATACATATATCATTTGTCTTGCTTTCTCCATCTAACAACATTTCATTACAAACGATGTTGATTTTAGTACTTAATGTTTTTGCTCACAAATGGGATGAATACAGAAGTCTTCACACGTTTTTGTCATCTTGCACTGTCTGATCAAAAGTATCCGGAGACCTGGCTCAAAATGACTTACAAGTTCGTGGCGCCCCCCATCGCTAATGCTGCAATTCAATACGGTGTAGGCCCACCCTTAGCCTTCATGACAGCTTCCATTCTGGCAGTCATACGTTCAATCAAGTGCTGGAAGGTTTCTTGGGGAATGGCAGCCCATTCTTCACGGAATGCTGCACTGAGGAGAGGTGTCGATGTCGATGAGTGAGGCCTGACACGAAGTCGGCGTTCCAAAACATCAGAAAGATGTTCTGTAGGATTTAGGTCAGGACTCTGTGCATTCCAGTCCGTTACAGGGATGTTATTGTCGTGTAACCACTGCGCCACAGGCCGTGCATTATGAACAGCAACTCGATCCTGTTGAAAGATGCAGACGCCATCCCCGAATTGCTCTTCAACAGTGGAAAGCAAAATGCTGCTTAAGACATCAATGTAGACCTGTGCTGTGGTAGTGCCACGCGAAACAACAAGGGGTGTAAGACCCCTCCATGAAAAACAGGACCACACCATAACACCACCGCCTCCGAATTCTACTGGTGGCACTACACATGATGTGGCACATGATGTGGCAGGCACATGATGTTCACCGGGAATTCGCATTACCCACACCCTGCCATCGGATCGCCAGATTTTGTACCATCATTCGTCACTCCACACAATGTTTTTCCACTGTTCAGTCATCCAGTGTTTACCCTCCTTAAACCAAGCGAGGCGTCGTTTGGCATTTACCGGCGTGATGTGTGGCTTATGAGCAGCCGCTCGACCATGAAATCCAAGTTTTCTCATCTTCCGCCTAACTGTCATAGTACTTGCAGTGGATCCTGATGCAGTTTGGAATTCCTGTGTGATGGTCTGGATAGATGTCTGCCTATTACACATTACGTCACTCTTCAACTGTCGATGGTCTCTGTCAGTCAACAGACGAGATCGGCCTGTATGCATTTGCGCTGTACGTGGCCCTCCAAGTTTCCACTTCACATCGGGAACAGTGGACCTAGGGATGTTTATGAGTGTGGAAATCTCGCTTTCAGACGTATGATACAAGTGACACCGGATCACCTGACCACGTTCGAAGTCAGTGAGTTCCGCGGAGCGCCCCATTCTGCTCTCTTACGGTGTATAATGACTATTGAGGTCGCTGATATGCAGTACCTGGCAGTGGGTGGTAGCACAATGCACCTAAAATGCTAAAACTAGTCTGGAAATCAGGGAAATAGCAGGGAATTTCACTTGGGGAGACTTGTGGCAACGCTGTTTTTGATACATCCTGTATATTATATAAAAATTATTCCATTACTTAAAATTAGAAGGTCAGTACTGCGGAAAGTTCTTTAGTTAGCCACTGTGCTGTCGTGCTACGTGTCGACCCGCAGGCAGTGTGGGAGCGGTCTGTGGCTGTGCGCAGGTGACGCGCTCGTTCGGGCTGCGGTCGCTGGACTTCCTGCGCAGCCTACGGGTGATCCACGGCGGTGACTCTGCGGACAAGCCGGCGCTGGTGGTGATGAGCAACGACAACCTGCAGGCGCTGTGGGACTGGGACCGCAGGGGGCCCGACCCAGAGTTCAGCATCCGCCGCGGCGGCCTGCTCTTCCACGACAACCCGCGGCTCTGCCTCGCCGAGATAGAGCGGCTGCGAGACGTCGCCCAGATGGACGACTTCACCGTCCACGACGTGAGTACCCGCTTGCAGTGCGCCGCGTTGTGGTGTAGCACGTGCGTGACAAAATGTTTATTAACATGAGTAAAACGTTCTCGGTTTTCCAGCCGCGTCAATTCGAATATCATGCTCGAACTTTCGACGGCGATCTCCGCCATCGTCGTCAGGAGTTCACTGACTACCGGGGCTGTTTTTTTTTCCTTTATTGTATTTCGATTCCCCCCGAAGGGGGCGGGCTGGCAGCAGCTTATTACGCTGCCCTGCAGCCTACAGACTTTTTAAAACGTAAGGAGAAGTTAAGAAACAATAAAAGCAGGCGATAAAACGGGGACTTAAATTGTAAAACGGCGGAAAATTGTGGAAAGTTAAAACATAAAGCAAAGGGTTGGCAAAGCGAATAAAATACACAGGATGCAGACAGGTAACATAGTAGACAGGCAATTAAAAAACATGGCGACAGCCTGGTTTCCGTACGCAAGAGATATAAAATTACACCCAGCGACAGTATGATGGCCGTTCGCAACACTTCGGAAAACACACACAACACTGAACACTCGCTGTAAACACTGCACTAAAATGTCGGCACAAAGAGGACACACCATAGAAGAGGGAAGATTGGGGGGGGGGGGGGGGTGGACCTGGACAGATGAAGGGGAAAACCAGGAGGGAGGAGAGGAAAAACGAAAGGGGGGGAACAAAAGGAGGGAGAGGACTCATAAGGGGGGGGGGGGGGCAGGGCAGACACGAGAGGGAATGGGAAAAGGCAGAGGAGGGAAATGCAAAAGGACTTGGGGGAGAAAAGGGTGGCAGAGAGAGGGTAGGTGGGGAAAAAAGAGGATGAAAGGGGGGAGAGGGAGCCAAGAAAAGGATGGAAGAAAGGAGGGGGACGTGAGGATCAGAGTTGATAGGAGGGATACATGGAGGGAGAGAGGGCATCATCCGAGAGCCGGGAGGGGAAGTTGATGGAAGCCACCACGGGAAAGGAGATGAAGGGTGTAGAGATGGAGGGTAGGGAGGACACAACAGTGAAGGCGTGGCAGGGGGCGGGGATGGGAGAGGAGAGGAGCAACCAGGGGGTGAGGGGGATCAAGGCGGCGGGAGGTGTAGAGTGTGCGGATATGTTCGAGGAACAGGAGCAGATGGGGGAAAGGAATGAGGTCATAGAGGATCCGCGTGGGGGACGGGAGGCGTATACGGAAGGCGAGGCGGAGTGCATGACGCTCAAGGATCTGGAGGGACTTATAGAATTTGGGGGGGGGGGGGGGGGTTGGAGCGGGGCTGTTACGGTCTCTCGCTTATGTAGGCATGATGACATCATCAGCAGCCAATCAGATCGATCCAATGTGGCGCGCGCGCGTAAGTCGAGCCGGGCAGCTGGCGGAGCTGTCGCCCGTGGCGCCACCGGTGACGTCAGGTGGCGCCAGGGGCAGGCGCCACGTTTGAAACCGCCGCTCCCGCGTCGCGCATCTGTCTCTGCTGTCTTTCGATGTCCAACGCCCGCCCCCATGCCCTGCTGAGTGTGTACCCCTGGTCTCTGTTGAAACTGTTGTTGTTTAAGCGAATCTCGGCCCCTTCCTTTATAACGGAGCCCCAATATGTAGATGCATGAGCCAACACTTTTGTATTTTCGAACTGTATTTTATGTCCGTTTTCTAGGCAATGCTCCGGTATGGCCGACTTGTCAAGCTCCCTTTGTTTTATATGGCGCTTGTTTTCAGTACAACTCTCCGCAACCGTGCGAATTGCCTGTCCAATGTACATGCTGCCACATTCACAGGGTACACCATACACACAGGACACTCGGAGAACAATGTCGTCCTTAACAGGGCGCAACGTGTATCTTGGGGTCTGGCCGGAACACTGCATCAGACGTCCTAACTTACTGCTAGTTGCTCCACAGTATGCCAGGAGTACAGTCAACATTTAGAAAAAAATATATTTTCATAACCCCAGTCATTTATTTTATATCAAACAGTCCTCTATATTTTCATGTATACACGACTGGTTGCACCCTGCACATCCTCTAAATTCGATGTTGCTGATAGCCTTATACTTAGGGCTATTTGGAAAGTAAGTTCAGATTGATCGCGAAATGGAAATCACTGTGATAATCAGAAATTACGAGGGTCACTCCAAAAGAAATGCACACTATTTTTGTAAAAACACAGTTTTCATTCTGCATGTGTGAAAGTTTTACAGTGTGTAGATACATCCTTCCCGCTTGTTATCAAACTTAGTTCAGCCTGTTCCCGTGATTGGCGCCGTCACAGCATGTCTTCAAGATGGCTGCTACACTTGACGTTCGTCAGAATCAACGTGCTGTCATAGAATTCCTGTGTTGTGAAAACGAGACAGTGGGAAACATCCACAAGAGGTTGAAAAAGGTGTATGAAGATGCTGCTGTCGATCGCAGTGCAGTTAGTCGGTGGGCAAGCAGGTTACGTGATGAAAGTGGGCACGGCAATATTGAAGATTGTCCTCGCAGCGGTAGGCCTCGTACTGCACACACTCCAGACAATGTGCAGAGAGTTAACGAATTGGTGACCGCAGACAGACGCATCACAGTGAACGAATTGTCATGCTACGTTGGGATAGGGGAAGGAAGTGTTTGCAGGATACTGAATGTGTTGGCCTTAAAAAAGGTTTGTGCCAGGTGGGTTCCCAGGATGTTGACAGTGGCTCACAAAGAAACAAGAAAAACGGTATGCAGTGAACTTTTGGAACAGTACGAGAATGGTGGAGATGACTTTCTTGCAAGAATTGTGACAGGTGATGAAACATGGCTGCATCACTTTTCACCATAGACGAAGAGGCAGTCAATAGAGTGGCATCATGCAAATTCACCCAAGAAAAAAAAATCAAAACCACACATTATGCTGGAAAAGTTATGGCTACTGTGTTTTTCGATTCCGAAGGAGTCTTGCTTGTGGACATCATGCCAAGTGGAACAACCATAAATTCTGATGCATATGTGACGACACTGAAGAAACTTCAAGTTCGACTGAGTCGTGTTTGACCACATCAGCAAAAGCAGGATCTTTTGCTGTTGCACGACAATGCACGTCCACATGTCAGTCAAAAAACCATGGAAGCGATCACAAAACTCGGATGGACAACACTGAAACACTCGCATTACAGTCCTGACCTGGCTCCATGTGGCTATCATCTCTTTGGAAACTGAAAGACACTCTTCGTGGAACAAGGTTTGAAGATGAATACTGCCTTGTGCACGATGCCGAACAGTGGCTGCAACAGGTTCGTCCAGAATTTTACCATGCGGGTATACAGGGGCTGGTTCCAAGATGGCGTTAGGCAGTTGAGAAGGATGGAAATTACGTGGAGAAATGAAAATATTGTTCCTAAAGGATGTATCTACACACTGTAAAACTTTCAAACATGTAGAATAAAACATGGATTAAAAAAAATAGTGTGCATTTCTTTTGGAGTGACCCTCGTATTTTATGTACAACAGATAGCTACAGCTTCCAGTCACTGCTCTGCATAGTCACCACTCCGACTTAGACATTTGTCGTAGCGTTGTACCAACTTTCCAATACCCTCGTCATAGAAGGCAGCCGCCTGTGCTTCCCGCCAATTCTCTGCGCTCATGTATAGCTCGTTGTGTGGGCGAAAATGTTGTCTCCATAGCCAGTAGTTAAGGTGAGCAGAGATGCAACACAGAGGGAGGCAATTACGGGCTGTAGTGCAGGTGATCAAACACTTCCCACCGAAAACGCTGCAGGGGCATTTTGTATCCGCTGAAGATTGAAACCGAGAATTGTCACGAAGTACGAAACGTATGACAGTTCTGTAATGTGGGCTGCACATAACATCAGGCCAAATCTCTCACCAGGACCTCATGCTTGACGGGAGACACTATTTTCTACGCATCTTTATTTGCATACCATGCGCTCTGAACTGAAAAGAGCGAAGTGAGGCAACCGACAGGCATACTAGAGACACTGTCGAACACATCTGTGCAAATCTTTATTAGATTTTCGCAGTAGTTTCCATTTCTGACCGATCAGAACCTACTTTCCGAATATCCCTCGTATACAGTGTTATTCGTGAGAAATGTCACATAATTTGTGAGGTGATGTCCGATTTTAGATCCTTATGAACTGCAGCAGATTGAAGACTACACACATCCATGAATGGATATGAAGACAAGTGTGAATTATTACTTACCAAAACACTGTGTAGGGACTCTGGTGTAGAGAATAATGGTGGGGCAGATGACTGATCGACCCTAAAAGAGGTGTGGTGGTTCTCCAAGAGATGGAAGCACTTTTATGTCGCACTGAGGCCTTCCTAAGAGACATTCTCCACTCATTCCAAACCAATAATGTAAATCTAGACCAGATGTAGCTTAAATTCAAAGAAATAGTATCGGCAGCAATTGAGAGATTCATACCAAATAAATTAACAAACGACGGAGCTGAAACTCCTTCATACACAAAACGGGTTAGAACTCTGTTGCAGAAACAACGAAACAAACATGCCAAATTTAAACAGATGCAAAATCCCCAAGATTGGCAATCTTTTACAGAAGCTCGAAATTTAGGGCGGATTTCGATGCGAGATGCCTATAACAGTTTCCACAACGAAACTTTGTCTCGAAACCTGGCAGAAAATCCGAAGAGATTCTGGTCGTATGTGAAGTAAGTTAGCGGCAAGAAACAATTAATGCCTTCTCTGCGCGATAGCAATGGAGATAGTATCGAAGACAGTGCTGCCAAAGCAGAGTTACTAAACACAGCCTTCCGAAATGCCTTCGCAAAAGAAGACGAAGTAAATACTCCAGAATTCGAATCGAGAACAGCTGCCAACAAGAGTAACGTAGAAGTAAATATCCTCGGAGTAGTGAAGTAACTTAAGTCACTTAATAAAAGCAAGTCTTCAGGTCCAGGGCGTATACCCAATTAGGTTCATTTCGGAGTATGCTGATGCATTAGCTCCATACTTAACAATCATATACAACCGTTCGCTCGACGAAAGACCCGTACCCAAAGACTGGAAAGTTGCACAGGTCACACCAATATTCAAGAAAGGTAGTAGGAGTAATACACTAAATTACAGGCCCATATCGTTAACGTCGATATACTGCAGGATTTCGGAACATATATTGTGTTCGAACATTATGAATTACCTTGAAGAAAACTGGTTATTGACACGCAGTCAACATGGGTTTAGAAAACATCGTTTCTGTAAAACGCAACTATCTCTTTATTCACTTGAAGTGTTGAGTGCTATTGACAAAGGATTTCAGATCGATTCCGTATTTCTGGATTTCCGGAAGGCTTTTGACACTGTACCGCACAAGCGGCTCGTAGTGAAATTGCGTGCTTATAGAATATCGTCTCAGTTATGTGACTGGATTTGTGATTTCCTGTCAGAGAGGCCACAGTTCGTAGTAACTGACGGAAAGTCGTCGAGTAAAAAGGAAGTGATTTCTGGCGTTCCCCAAGGTAGTGCTATAGGCCCTTTGCTGTTCCTTGTCTATATAATCGATTTGGGAGACAATCTGAGCAGCCGTCTTCGGTTGTTTGCAGATGACGCTGTCGTTTATCGACTAATAAAATCATCAGAAGATCAAAACGAACTGCAAAACGATTTAGAAAAGATATCTGAATTGTGCGAAAAGTGGCAGTTGACCCTAAATAACGAAAAGTGGGAGGTCATCCACATGAGTGCTAAAAGGAACTCGTTAAACTTCAGTTACACGATAAATCAGTCAAATTTAAATGCCACAAATTCAACTAAATACCTATATATTACAATTACGAACAACTTAAATTGGAAGGAACACATAGAAAATGTTGTGGGGAAGGCTAACCAAAGATTGCGTTTTATTCGCAGAACACTTAGAAAATGTAACAGTCCTAATAAGCAGACTGCCTACACTACGCTTGTCCATCCTCTTTTAGAATACTGCTGCGCGGTGTGGGATCCTTACGAGACAGGACTGCCGGAGTACATCGAAAAAGGTCAAAGAAAGGCAGCACGTTTCGTATTATCGTGAAATGTGGGAGAGAGTGTCACAGAAATGATACAGGATTTGGGCTGGAAATCATTAAAAGAAAGGCGGTTTTCGTTGCGACGGAATCTTCTCACGATATTCCAATCACCAACTTTCTCCTCCGAATGCGAAAATATTTTGTTGACACCGACCTACATAGGGAGGAACGATGACCACGATAAAATAAGGGAAATCAGAGGTCGTACGGAAAGATATAGGTGTTCATTCTTCCCGCTCGCTATACGAGATTGGAATAATAGAGAATTGCGAAGGTAGTTCGATGAACCCTCTGCCAGGCACTTAAATGTGGTTTGCAGAGTGTCCATGTAGATGTAGGTGTAGCTGCAAGCGTGCCCATTGTGCAGCCGTGGGTTCGATCCGTGCGCAGTTGTGAGGACGTGCGCGTGTCGTGCTTGAGTGTCGTTTAACTGAGCAAACCCATGGTACCTCTGCGTACCAACATGCGCATATGTTCACCCGGGCAGAATACAGACACATGTTGTGTACAGGTACTGTAATGGCAGTGCCCGTGCAACTGTTAGAAAGTACCATGGACTTTCGCCTGGTCGACGAACCACCTGTGCCAGGGTATTTCCAGGGCTTTTTCGATCGTTGCATAAATCTGGAACACTATCCAGTATACATGTAACATCGGAACAGGAGGCCGTCCAGTCAGATGAGGAAAGAGTAGACGTTCTGCGGTGGTACAACGGAGTCTCACCACCAGTATCGCGGAGCATCAGTCATCGGCTCGATATTCCACAAACACGAGAGTGGCGTACGTTACATTCCAAGCGCTTGTACCCATTCCCTGTGTAGTCCGCGCAACATTTGCATCCAGGTGGCTCAGTAAGCAGACAGCAATTTCGTGAATGGTTGGCTGTACACAGAGACGCCGTGAAACACACTTCATTAGCAGGTGGTATCATGGAGGTCCGCAGTTCTCATACATGGGTAAGGTGAGTAACCTGCATCTGACATATACGCATCACTCTGTGTGAAGAGCACACTCATATTATTTTTATATTTATCAGATGAAGAACAGGAAGAAGATCCTTTCAAAAAATGGTTCAAATGGCTCTGAGCACTATGGGACTCAACTGCTGTGGTCATAAGTCCCCTAGAACTTAGAACTACTTAAACCTAACTAACCTAAGGACAGCACACAACACCCAGCCATCACGAGGCAGAGAAAATCCCTGACCCCGCCGGGAATCGAACCCGGGAACCCGGGCGTGGGAAGCGAGAACGCTACCGCACGACCACGAGATGCGGGCGGAAGAAGATCCTTTGGTGAGCTTTCATTCCAGTAGTTCACTATTAAAATACTACGGATTACAGGGATCCTTCCAAAACTGCAACAGAATTGGCGATTTATTTTTGTGTAAGTTGTTAATCTTTCCTCTTTTACGCATAACGGCTACATTTCTCTTGTTGACACGTTTAATTGTCCTTTCGCCAAAAAACAGTAGAATTTGCACAAACTCACTTTGCAGTAGCTATTGCGACAGACTCCTGAAACAGATTGTCTCATTAATCAAGCAGACAGGTTGGTAGTGAAGTAGCCCAGCTTGCGGCACTTTTACAGTAAGTCAGTGATTACACTCACAAATCAGTTTATTGACACAATCAATGTTCACAAACGTAAGTTCTGTGCTCCATTAGCAGTTCAAAACAAATAAAAAACATAATTCTTGAAAATAAAGCAATGACTTATTTGACAACTTGAAGTTCTTGGAAAACAACATTAGTAAATCTCTGCGTGAGACTACCTTCTGAAAAGTTCTTCTTCTTAGACATCAGTATTAGGGAGGAAATTAAAGTCCCATCTCACGAGCCGTACTAGGAGTTCCAGCACCAGAATCCACGGCCGAAGCAGCGCGTGGTCCCGGGTGGCATGAAAGACGTCAAGTCTAGGTGGTTTCGTGGTGCTGGCGATTTCTTATTCTGCTGGCGGAGACGGAACTGCTGCTCGTCGGGCGAGGGTAGTTACATCCGCGAACGGATGACTACCATATAAGCTATTGGTCTAGCGATGTGAGCTCGGATTGGCTGAGGAAAATAGCGAAGCGGATGCAGCAAAAGGTCCGTAGATGTGGCAGCCTCCACTGCTCTTGCGCGCCCTCTGATCTAGCCTGCTGCCTGCAGCTCGGGCGTAGTTCGGCTGTCTTCCGCGGGTGCGCCTGCGGAGCCGGAACGACGACCCGCAAAGCGCTGCTGTGTTGCGGGTTCGTGCCGTTGCAGGAGACCCCGGAAACACGCCAAATATCTCATGGAAAACATTGTACCGGTTTGCTGTAACACAAGAGAAAAAATTCCGTGTTTGTTTTCATGCTAGGAATTTCTATTTCCACTGTTAGAAATTACAGTAGTCGATTGAAAAGAAAAACTATAACTTCACTTCTATCAAAGTAGACGTGTTATCCACTTGGCAAAATGCATGCTACCATTTCCAAAACTTCGTTTCGATAACTCTACCAGTTTAGGATGTATGAGGGGTGTTCTGAATATTTCATTCTTGTTTGCCTGCAATCGAAAGTGAATGCGGTGCATTAAATCTATTTACTCTAGACTAGAGACAGTCTGCGAGGAGTATACGCCCCGGGACAACCGAGAAAACCCGGTAATTTTTCGGAATTCCGGGAATTTTTCATTATTTTATTTTTCAGTTAAATTATTCTAATTTTGACTGGTAAGAACTGATACTCTAACAAAGAATATTACTGTATCCCACTGCTGCAGAATAATACTGCAGCAACAACATATAAACGAGAGACGAAACATAAGATTTAAATCGCAAAGGAAATGCATCATTTACAACAATAAAACACCGTGCACACACAAGCGTCTGCCAACAGCAAAATGTGTCGAAGGCTTAGGACGAAGACTGTGCAATACTTCATAACAACAAACTGCTTCTGGTGAACATCACACCACAAGTGTTTACATTAGTTTCGTTGAAGCGGATTCCAGAGGGCTCATGCGCATGCGCAGTTCAGTCGCAGATGAGCAGTACCTCCTCCCGATTCTCGGTAGTTGAAGCCAGATGCTAACCGGAAAAATTCTTCTGGCGCGTCCAAGCTGCCAGATCCGCGCTTGCGCAGACCAGTCTGGCTTATAGTGGAGAGGGGGTAGTTGCTATGTGACCCGTGTTTACCTTAAGTGATTTTATTGTCTCCTCTTCGTTTATAGCTCCTATGTCAAATGGAAACAAAACGGATTTCTGTGGCCAGGAGCTATCAAATGAAGTAAAATACGAGGGCGGTTCAGAAAGTAACCTCCGATTGGTCACAGTGCGGGTTGTGGGGGGAGTAGCGACGCCATCTGTGCGTTGACGCACTCAACAGGTCAGTCGGCATCAAGCTGTGGTCGAGTGAACGTCGTACCTGCGCTAGTTTAGTTTTTGTGGCAGTCTGAAATGTGTGCTGCAATAGAAAACCCCGCCAAATGTGAAGTGCGTGCTGTTATAAGGTTTTTTACAGCCAAAGGATATTCTGCAGCAGCTATTCATCGTGAGCTTTGTGCCGTGTACGGACCGAGAGTTATGAGTGAAGGAGTTGTCCGTGAATGGGTACGTTTATTTAAAAGTGGACGAGAAAACGTTCGTGATGAAGAGAGGAGTGGTAGACCATCATTGGTGACTGACGAACTCGTTCAGACAGTTGATGCAAAAGTTCGTGAAAATCGACGTTTCTCAATGTCGGAGTTGTCTACTGGTTTTCCACAGATTTCTAAGACTCTCTTGTACGAGATAGTGACAGCAAGATTGGGTTACCGTAAGTTCTGTGCACGATGGGTGCCCAAAATTCTTACCGACCACCACAAAACTCAAAGAATGGCCTCTGCATTAGACTTTCTGTCACGTTATGAGGACGAAGGAGAACCATTGTTAAACAGAATCGTGAGCGGTGACGAAACCTGGATTAAGTACGTGAACCCTGAGACAAAAGAACAATCAAAGATGTGGGCACATTCAAATTCGCCTACCAAACCAAGAAAAGCCTCGCAAGATTTTTCTGCCAGAAAACTGATGGCAACGGTGTTTTGGGATGCCAAAGGGGTGTTGTTGGTTGAATTCATGGAACGTGGTACGACCATTAATCAAGACGTGTACTGTGAAACGATAAAAAAGTTACGACGGGCTATACATAACAAACGCCATGGTATGCTGACTTCCGGTATGGTTTTTTTGCACGATAACGCCCGTCCTCACTCTGCTCGCAGAACAACGGCCCTTCTTGAGTCCTTCAAGTGGGACGTTATCAACCATCCACCTTACAGCCCAGACCTGGCGCCAAGTGATTATCACCTCTTCATGCATTTGAAGAAATGGCTCGGGTCACAGCGGTTTGATGACGACGAAGAGCTCAAAGATGCGGTCACAGGCTGGCTCCAGGCACAAGCGGGTGATTTTTATGCAGAAGGAATTTCAAAGCTTGTGAAGAGATACGATAAGTGCCTCAATCGCTATGGAGACTATGTAGAAAAATAGTGCAAAGATGTAGTTGTAAGATGTATATATTAAAATATTTTTATTTAACTTGGTGTATTTTTTTAAATCAACCGGAGGTTACTTTCTGAACGGCCCTCGTACATTCACATAATTATGGAACGCTACATTTATTATTAGTTTCAATTTTGTGATTTTATTTTATTTCCACGTTTTTGGCAGTCAATCAACAATCACCTTTCAGAACAATGAAGTTATTTTTCTCGGGTGGCTAAAGAAATTTGGATTTTATTAATTTTTCCACTGAGACAGTCAATTTATTTGAAACTAAACGTTTCATTCCACAATACAGGCTAGTTCCAATTGTTCGTTGAATTTCAGGTGCACGTTTTCATCTTCCAGCACGTATGGCATTATGCCATAATAAAGAACCAAACATGAGATAGTACAGTGCTGATACTCCAAGAAAATTAGCCTTCCGAAAACCACACTGAAAAATTTAATATCAGGTTGGGGCCTACTTCTTTGTAAATCTAGATATACGTATGTGCACTTCAAGCCGCATTTTCAATAATCTTCCAGAAAAATATTACATGTGAAAACTTATCTTTTCTTGTAAATATGTATTTTAATTTAAACCATTAACCTTTCCTATTTGTGTGTTTGCGCTACTTAACAGTGATGTTATTATTGGCTGAATGCATGGCTGAGATCACGTGACACGAGCTATGATTGGCTTGCAAAAGGGCATCGCGATCTCGCTTTCAATGCTTTGGAAAGTGATGTGCTGTTTGGTGCAATTCGAATTTATACTTTCGTAATTACGAAAATATGCAGCGTACCGTAATACGAAGATATGCAGCGCAGATGTTGCTGCACTTAAAGATTTTTCCAAGTTTTTTTTTTTTTCTGAGTATCGTTTACTACAGTGCCAGGAAGTTCTATGCCAGTGTATAACCTTTCAAAGGATTAACAAGTTTTGTAGTTCCATGGGAAAGTATACTGACTCGTAAACCGGAAAAGTGTATTTTCACCTGCGAAAAAGTGTATTTTTAACTGGGAAAAATCCGGAAATTTTTTTCCTTGTCCCTGTATACGCCCTGTCCTATCAAGTCTAAAGAAAAATTCAACGTGTAAGCTAAATTTCATATGCGGCAGCCTGTGGTGTAATTACACCAAATACAATATCAAAGCGACCTCTATTTTTCATTGCAGACTTTCATATTTCGCACAGTGTCTCACTTAAATGTGAATATCACAATAAGTATGACCAATAGCTTAGCTGACATATAAAGTTACAAGTAACGTAAAAATCATTTTTTCTGAATAATTTCTGTAATATCGTTTGAGAAAGGTTGCATGGTGTAACCTTACGTAAGGTGTCAATCGTAGTAAAAGTAAGAAATGCTCCGAAAGTAATTTGACAGCGAAGTTTCGATTCCAAGAAAAGCGTAGTGTCATGTTGAGCTGGTAGAGTAACAGCAAGTGTTAATGCGTAACGTCACGCTGAATCGAATTTTTTTTTTGATATATCGAAACGTATTGTATGTACCCCGATAGTAATATTTGTGGTTTTTAATTCGATTTTTTATTTGAAGAGCTATTGAAATAATTGTGTATGATATGAGTAAAATCATATGACTATTATATCGTATTCACAGTGATATAATAGTGATTTGACACAGACTTGACAATGAAGAAGTATATTTTTTCTTTGATAAAGACAGAGATGTTAGCACTCTATCACGTTACTCTGGTGCGTGATAAGTGAATTTCGTGTTTTAGTCCTAATTGATTGCGTAGAGGGCAATTCTAATTAATTATTGAGTCCTTTGAGTGGTAAAAGGAAGAGAGAGAGGGAGACAAAAAGGAATACGCTAACTGTCCAAATAAAGGTCACATCTTGAGCACTTTATCAGTGAGGCGTTAGGCGCGATATATGTTACAAGGGATCGCGCTACAGCATCAATGTATACTTCGCATAAAACGAAGAATTATTACCGATAATACTAAGATCGGAAGTTGTTTTGAGAAAGCGTATGATTCTGAACTGACTTTTAATTAACTATTACGAAAGACAATTCGTGAGGAAAAAGACAAATTTCGGGAATTAGATTTGATTGTATGGTCACATAGCAACATATCAACAGTGTTGGGTCACGTGTAGCTGGAACGGAGTTATAAGTAGAAAATCCCATATACACACAGGCGAACACTATAAAAATTGGTATTAATTATGATTGAGTTCCGAATGAATGTGATTTTATTTAGCCAAATCGGGACCTCTATAAAATATAGTTACGTGGAAAGACAATTCATGTGTTGCGTGTCAATTCTGTAGACGACCAACTGTAGAAACTACAATTTCACATCGATGTTATCACTTTTGTCGAAATAGTGACACTTATTTTTTTTTCTTTTCCTGCCGTACTCGAACGAAGGATATAAATTGGAAGTTCTTAATGTTTTGTTGTATATCATGATTTCAAAAAGATAATGAGATGTTCCCCTTCCCCTCTTCTTCGAACATAGGACCCTGAGGATTTGCCGAGCGTAAGAAGATGAAAGAAGAGAGAACCAAACAAACCACAACCACTACCGACGACGTCGACGAAGGAGACAAGGGGAGGAGAGGATACAATGGGCATGCTTCAACCCTGTCAGTGCAATGCATCACTAATTGGGGCAGGGAATGAATGTTTGTACGTCTCAATATGCACAGGACCTGCACGGCCCGTGCAGAATGTGCTTGTTGCACCGTAATGTCATATCACTTCACACAGGCTATATGCATCTCAACTTGCACTTAACCTTACAGTACACGTACCAGCCCACAAGAGCGATGACGGGTGGGCAAGGGCACAATTGTTCTGTGGGACAGTGTCGGACCAACCTAGCGAGTAGAGATGCTCCACTTTGCTGTTTTCCTCGCAGACAGCCACTGTATGGTTTTTTCGTCCGTGTTGGCCAATTGAAATGCGGTCCAGGTGCCAGGGAGGCAAAGTACGAGGGCTGTCCAGAAAGTAAGTTACGATCGGTCACGAAATGGAAACAACTATGAAAATCCGATAAAGCTTTGCAAAGATGTGTTGGACAGTGTCTCTAGTATGACTCTAGGTAGAATTATGTCGCTCTTTTCATTCCTGAGCTCTTAGTGAGCGCGTAAAGATGTTATTGAAAATAGTGTCTCCCGCCAAGTACGAGGGCCTGGCGAGAATTTTCCCCTGAAGCTATGCAACCAATATTACACAACTGTCGTGCGGTTTCTTCTTCAAGACAATTCTCAGCCTCATTCTGCAGGGGCAACGAAGATGCTCCTGCATCGTTTCAATGGGAAATGTTTGGTTACCCACAATACAGCCCGTAATTGTTTCCCACTGAGTTTCATCTCAGCTCAAACGAACTGCTGGCTATGAAGACAACATTTTGGCACAGACAACGAGCTTTAGGCCAGCGTAGAGAAGTGGCGGAAAGCACTGTCGGCTGCCTTCTACGATGGGGGTATTGGAAAGTTGGTACAACGCTACGACGAATGTCTGAGTCAGAACGGCGACTACGTAGTGAAGTAGCTGAAAGGTGTAGCTAACTGTTACAAATGAAACATTTCTGATTTTCACTGTGATTTTCATTTCGCGATCAATCGTAACTTACTTTCTGGACAGCCCTCGTAGCAGGTGTACAGGTGGACGGATGACTCTGTGGTGCAGGTGTCCCCCGTGTCAAATGGCTACCTGGCGTCCTGCGGCCGCGTCTCGTTCGACGCGGAGGCCCGCCCACTCAACGAGACGGCGGCCGAGGTGCGCTGGGACAGGGGCGGCGTCACGGCGCGCCTGCCGGGCGTCATCGGCTACGTGCTGCACTACAGCGCGGCCAGCGACGACGGGGTCGCCGGGTCTGCGGCGCAGCGGAACACCGACGAGTGCCACACAGACGGCTGGAAGGTGAGTAATGGCAGCGCCGCACTGATCCATTAGGTGCTCCTCACCGTGGGCACCAGCCAACACCTTGGGACCACACCACGTGCGTTCACTGAGGCTTTTTGCGGATGATGCTGTGGTATATCGAGAGGTTGTAACAATGGAAAATTGTACTGAAATGCAGGAGGATCTGCAGCGAATTGACGCATCTTGCAGGAAATGGCAATTGAATCTCAACGTAGACAAGAGTAATATGCTGCGATTACATAGAAAGAAAGATCCCTTATCATTTAGCTACAATATAGCAGGTCAGCAACTGGAAGCAGTTAATTCCATAAATTATCTGGGAGTACGCATTAGGAGTGATTTAAAATGGAATGATAACATAAAATTAATCGTCGGTGATGCAGATGCCAGACTAAGATTCATTCGAAGAATCGCCGGCCAGTGTGGCCGTGCGGTTCTAGGCGCTTCAATCTGGAACCGCGTGACCGCTACGGTCGCAGGTTCGAATCCTGCCTCGGGCATGGATGTGTGTGATGTCCTTAGGTTAGTTAGGTTTAAGTAGTTCTAAGTTCTAGGGCACCGTGAGCACGCAAAGATGCCAGAAAACAGCGTCTCCCGCCAAGTATGAGTGCCCATGAGACATTGCGCCTGATCTGAGGCAGCCCGCACAACATAACTGTCACGCATTTCCTTCTTCGTGACAGTTCTCGGCGCACTGTGCAGGGGCAATGAAGACGCCCTAGCTGCGTTTTCGATGGGATGCGTTTGATCGCCCTCCATACAGCCGGACTTTGCTCTCCCTGAGTTTCATCTTTGCTGACATGAACCTCTGGCTGTGAAGTCAACCTTGTGGCACAGACAACGTACTGCAAATGAGCGTAGAGAATCGGCGAAAAGTGCAGCCGGCTGCCTTCTATGACGACGAGTTTCACACAGATGGCTCTAAGGTGGCTAATGGCAGCGCTGCACTGCTTAATTAAGTGCTTCCCACCATGGTCACCAGCCAACACCTTGTAACCACACGACATACATGACACCACCACCTTATGCACAGGGGTCCGATAAAAATATGGAAACACCTCGAAAGATGCAAGCTCGAGCATACGAGGCGTACTCCAAATGTAAGGTCCGATCGGTCGCGAAATGGAAACTACAGTGAAAATCCGATAAAGCTTGGCATAGGTGTGTTGGACAATGTCTCCAGTATGCCTGTTGAGCGCTTCAAGTCTGTCTTTACAGTTCTGACCGCACAGTGAGCACGTAAAGATGCCTAGAAAACAGCGTCTCCCGCCAAATATGAGTGCCCGTGAGACAATGCGCCTGATTTGATGCAGCCCACACAACATAACTGTCTTGCATTTCCTTCTTCGTGACAGTTTGCGGCCGCACTGTGCAGGGGCAATGAAGACGCCCCAGCTGTGTTTTCGATGGGAAGCGTTTGATCGCCCTCCCTACAGCCCGGAATTCGCTCCCCCCGATTTTCATCCTTGCTGACACGAACAGCTGGCTGTGAAGTCAACGTTGTGGCACGGGCGACGGATTGCAAATGAGCGCAAAGAATCGGCGAAAAGTGCAGGCGGTTGCCTTCTATGTCGACGAGTGCCACACAGACGGCTGTAAGGTGGGTAACGGCAGCACCACACCGATTCATTAAGTGCTTCCCACCCTGGGTACCAGCGAACATCTTGTAACCACACAACATGCGTGACACCACCACCTTCGATAAAAATATGGAAACACCTCGAAAGATGCAAGCTCGAGCATACGAGGCGTACTCCGAATGTAAGGTACGATCGGTCACGAAATGGAAACCAGAGTGAAAATCCGATAAAGCTTGGTATAGGTGTGTTGGACGATGTCTCTAGTATGCCCACTGATCGCTTCACGTCTGTATTTACAGTTTTGAACGCACAGTGGGCACGTAAAGATGCCTAGAAAACAGCATCTTCCCCAAGTATGAGTGCCCGTGAGAGATTGCGCCTGATCTGATGCAGCCCACACAACATAACTGTCATGCATTTCCTTCTTCGTGACAGTTTTCGGCTGCACTGTGCAGGGGCAATGAAGACGCCCCAGCTGCGTTTTCGATGGAATGCTTTTGATCGCCCTCCAT
Organism: Schistocerca nitens; assembly: GCF_023898315.1. Classification (NCBI taxonomy): domain Eukaryota; kingdom Metazoa; phylum Arthropoda; class Insecta; order Orthoptera; family Acrididae; genus Schistocerca; species Schistocerca nitens. The sequence continues at coordinate 63,875,085 of NC_064623.1, read as the reverse complement.
ACAGCCCGGACTTTGCTCTCCCTGATTTTCATCTCTGCTGACATGAGCCACTGGCTGTGAAGTCAACCTTGTGGCATAGACAACGTACTGCAAATGAGCGTAGAGAATCGGCGAAAAGTGCAAGCGGCTGCCTTGTATGACGACGGTATTGTAAAGTTGGTACAACGCTACGACAAATGTCTCAGATGGAGCTACGACTAGGTAGAGACGTTGCTGGTAGGTCTGGCTAACTATTTCAAATAAAACGCTTTTGATTTTCACTGTGGTTTCCACTTCGCGACCGATTGGACCTTTCTTTCGGAATACGCCTCGTAAATACAGATGCTACTCAAAGCTCCAGGTAACGCGGTTGTATCTGATCACGAACGGCACATCTGCAATATCCTCAATACTTTGCAACTGTCAGTAGTGGTCAGAACAGTGATTCTGCGTAGTTGTGAGTGTACCATGTCGAAGCTAAGTGAATTCGAACGTTGTCCAGCTGTTGATGCTCGTATCAAGTGTGCTTACAATACAGAGGTAGCGAAAATGTTTGGTATTTCAAGAGGCACCATATCGAAGATTTATCCCACATACAGAGAAAGTGGAAAAACATCTAAATCTACATCTATACTCCGCAAACCACCGTGAAGTACATGGTAGGGAGTACGTCCCATTGTACCAATTATGATGGTGTCTTCCCATCCCATTCACATATGCAGCACGAGAATACCTCTGTGCATGTAGTAACTATTCTAATCACATCCTCATGGTCCTTATATGAGCGATACATAGGTGGTTGTAGTATGTTCCTAAAGCCTTCAATTAAAGCCGATTCTTGAAACCTTGTTGACAGACTTTCTCGGTATAGTTTACATATATCTTCAAGAGTCTTCTAGTTCAGTTCCTGTGACACTCTGCCATGGATCAAACAAACCAATGACCATTCGTGTTGCCCTCCTCTGTGTATGTCCAATATCCCTTGTTAGTGGCCGGCCGTTGGTGGCCGAGCGGTTCTGGCGCTACAGTCTGGAACCGCGCGACCGCTACGGTCGCAGGTTCGAATCCTGCCTCGGGCATGGATGTGCGTGTTGTCCTTAGGTTAGTTAAGTTTAAGTAGATCTAAGTTCTAAGGGACTTATGACCTCAGCAGTTGAGTCCCATAGTGCTCAGAGCCATTTTGAGCCTTGTTAGTGCTTTTTGGTACGGGTCCCACACACTAGAGAAATATTGTAGAACTTTTCACACAAGTGATTTGTAAGCATTCTCTTTTGCAGACTGATTCCATTTCCCCAGTATTCTACCAGTAAACCGAATTCTACCACCTACTTTACCCATGACTGAGCCTATGTGGTCATTCCATTTCACATGCCTACAAAGTGTTACACCCAGGTATTTGCATGAGTTGGCTGATTCCAACTGTGACTCACCGATACACTACAGCCGTGGGATACTATGTTTTCTTCGTTTTGTGAAGTTCACAATTTTATTTTTCAGAACATTTAAAGCAAGTTCCCAATATTTGCACCAGTTTTAGAGCTTATAAACATCTGTCTGAATATTTATGTAGCTTCTTTCAGACAGAGAGAACTGCATCATCCGAAAAAGTTTGAGGTTATTATTAATATTCTGCACAAGGTCATTATACACTGAAGAGCCAAAGAAACTAGATTTTTATACTTTCTTATTGCAGAAATTGTTAATGCAAATCTTAGCATCAAATGCAGAAACAATTTGGACTTTTCAAATATGAATTTTCGAGATGTTTTGGTGTTAGCTTCTTTAATTCGCCCAGCAACTCAATGTAACGCACGTTAAGTACACTCAATTTGCAGGTAAACGATCTTAAGTTCCCATCATGAAAATTTAAGGGTAAAAGTTAGGGCAGAATTTACCATTTTAAAAATATGTCATTACTGTAGATTCACAGGATGATCAGTCGTTAGTGCAAGCCCTTTCGCGGTCGGCGAGGACGGCTGCAGGGACAGGAGCTCCGCGGGAAGTTTAGTATGCTTTGTCGCGTCAATTATTTTTGACAAACGTAACACAAACACTTAAAAAGAGTAGTATATTATGAAGGTGAATCAAGCAAGCAGAAGCTGGAAATGCCTCCCTTCGCTCTGCATGCATTTTGCCACCCAATTAAGAGATTGCCTATTACACTCTACAGTTTCCTCCGAGAAATTGCAGCAATTTCTTAAAGGAAATGCCGTGTGGCTAGGGCCTCCCGTCTGGTAGATCGTTCGCATGGTGCAAGTATTTCGAGTTGGCACCACTGCGGCAACTTGCGTGTCGATGGGGATGAAATGATGATGATAAGGACAACACGACACCCAGTCCCTGAGCGGAGAAAGTCTCCGACCCAGCCGGGAATCAAACCCGGGCCATTAGGTATGACATTCTGTCGCACTGACCACTCAGCTACCAGTGGCGAACATTTTCTTAATGAATGTTAGTTTTAAGTTCACCTAAAGAGTGTGAATGCTATTTGTACGCCTTCTGTCTTAATGCCCCCTCCCTCCTAACAAGGGAACCTCCCCATCGCACCCCCCTCAGATTTAGCTATAACTTGGCACAGTGGGTAGGCCTTGATAAACTGAACACAGATCGATTGAGAAAACAGGAAGAAGTTCTGTGGAACTGTGAAAAAATAAGCAAAATATACAAACTGAGTAGTCCATGGGCCACATAGGCAACATCAAGGAGAACGTGAGCTCAGGAGCGCCATGGTCCCGTGGTAGCGTGAGCAGCTGCAGAAGGAGAGGTCCTTGGTTCAAGTCTTCCCACGAGTGAAAATTTTACTTTCTTTATTTTTGCATAGTTATTATCTGTCCGTTCGTTCATTGACGTCTCTGTTCACTGTAATAAGTTTAGTGTCTGAGCCTGTGTTTTGCGACCGCATCGCAAAACCGTGCGATTAGTAGACGAAAGGACGTGCCTCTCCAATCGGAACCGAAAACATTTGATCGCAAGGTCATAGGTCAACCGATTCCTCCACAGGAAAACACATCTGATATATTCTATACGACACTGGTGACGGCATGTGCGTCACATGACAGGAATATGTTGTCGACCCACCTAACTTGTACATTTGGCGAATGGGTAAAAAGATTCTTCTACCTTGCCCGATTTAGGTATTCTTGTGGGTGTGATAATCACTCCCAAAAAAGTGATGAAAACATAAGAGTTTGTCACATAAACTGAAAATAAAAAATTAAAGTTTTCACGCGATGGAAGATTTGAACCAAGGATCTTTCGTTCCGCAGCTGCTCACGTTACCACGAGACCACGGCGCTCCTGCGGTCCCAGTGTCCTTGATATTGCCTATCTTCCCATGAACTACTCAGTTTGTATATTTTGCTTATTTTTTCACAGTTCCACACAACTTCTTCCTGTTTTCTCAATTGATCTGTGTTCAGTTTTTCAAGGCCTATCCACTGTGCCAACCTATAACTAAATCTGAGGGGGGTGCGATGGGGAGGTTCCCTTGTAAGATAAAAGTCGCACAGGGTTAAACTGGGGGAACAGTGTGTCATAGTACGGCGTTTATGCCACATCGCTACGCACTTTCTTTTCATTTTGTTGCTGTGTTTTAATATACAGTATAGGAAGATAAGTAACGGTAAACTAGCGAGTAAGTAGAACGACAAAGCAGACTCATCGAAAGATGCGTCAGGTGGTAATATAGCGTGAGAACGGCCGGGTGAGCAAGAGCAGTAAAGTACTGGAGCAGAGGGGGACTCTGGGCCCAGAGAAGAGAAACTTCTTTTGTTTATATTCACTGTTTAAATGTTGATACACAGCTCCAGCCGCACTGGTGACGTTACTTGCACTGAGAACTTGTTAATGATAATGTCAGTGTTACTCAGTTCATCAGGAAATGGTAATTACAATTTCTAGTTACTATCAGTGCTTATTGGTGGAAAGGATGCCAAACTGCTAAAAAAGATCGCTTCCGTTCTTTGATCGGTTTCCGAGGAGGTAATACGTGAATCTGTGTATGAAACCTGACCTCCTGTGAGAATGGAACTGTTTGTTCAAAAATTGCTTCGGATGACATAGTTCTGCGATGTGTTAATCCAAGGCAGTCTACGAGGGTTGGAACTTTAATGGTGGCAATTATTTATTTACAGCTTATAAAATGGCTTTTATCTTAATAATATGAATATTTATATATGTGTTTGGAGAGAGAGAGAGAGATGATTTTTGATTGAGATTTTTACTTTAAGTCGTAACTGGTACCTGAATTTTGGTTGCTGCCTCCTTGAATGATCAGCTTCTGCACCAGTTGGTGACGTATTACAATTTGGAGGAAGTTATTGTTCTTTAAAACTTAAAATACGACTCTGTTGGTTACTTGGCCGTATTGCGTATAGCTTTGAGCCCAAGTTTTCGTAGCTTTCCATACCTAAGGGACCATTACTGTAAATAAATAAGATCAAACAGCAAACTGCTTTTCGTGAGAGAAGGAGATTGCTTGGCACACAAACTTCCTTCAAACTACACGTCCTGCTACATCAAAATTGGTCAGTGGAGTTCAGCACCATACTATTGTACAAGAACATAATCCAATTACTGTAATTAATAAATTATTAGACGTTGTTACTTATTGAATGAAAACTATAGAGAATGCATTTCTTTTCCTGTATTTTAGTGAACTTTGTACACTTGCAATTCTGCCGATTGATAGACGGCGACGACAATGAAGTTCACCTCCTTTTCCAAAAACAAGATACTTCTATTCTTCACTTCCATAAAATTTGTATACATAAATGTTTGGCAACTCTTACACATACTTTACTCGGTTTTATCACTGAAACATCAATTTTCATTAAATGTAACAATACGTTCTGAGCGACGGCCTAGCAGAACGTCCTCTTTCCACAAGATACAGATTAACAGTCCTCCTTTTTAATAAATCATTTGTCTTTTTTTTCTAGAGTCCACACTCAAAGATTCACAACTACGATCGTTGCGGGGATTGCGCGCTAAAGAGTTTCTTGCTGTCCAGCTGCCGCTTCGCTTCACTTCAAGTACTTTTTGAATCAAATTTACATTTACGGTATTTACATACATTACTGAGCTTCTCAGAATAAAATCAGACACAAATTAGATTAAAGAAAAGGGGCAGTGAGGCTCACATAACATTACAAGTTCGTACAAAGTAGATACATGTTTCAAAGTTTTACTGACCTTCAAAGTAGTGGAAGTCGTAGGATACTCTTAGGAGTGCCAGTTGTGTTGACACTTCGAGCGGCGCGGTCTATTGCCCGACGAATTTGTAGCAGTTCTCAAGCCAATGCCGTGAAGTGTTACCTTCATTTTAGAAATCGAGTTGAACTCACGAGGGCTTAAGTCAGGGAAGTGCAGTAGGTGGTATAGCACTTAGCAGCCCCATCAGTCAAAGAAATCAGTAACAGCTTGCACTGTACGTGCTTGAACATTGTCCTGCAGAATGATGGCCAGGTCCTGCAGGAAGTGTCATCACTTCCGTCTCTATGCTGTTCATTTTTGGGACACAACCTATGAGCAGCTGTACAACCTCTAGAAGTGTGTGTCATGAATTTTTATGATGCCTGTCTATTTAAGTCGATACCAAGGCAACTTCATGTATGTGTCAGAAAACAAGGTGCCCAAACGTCTTTTTCGGCAGTAGATACCCTGTACTTTCTGACATTATGCAGTACGCAATAATAAAGTCTTACAAATTTTAGAATGTTATATTTTCATGGTGTGGTTTGTTCATACCTGAAATCAGTACCGGCCATGAATCCCTATATTGTATGATCAAAGCAACAAAACGTAATAAAGGTGGGCAGCGATGTGGCATAAACGCAGCACCCTCGTAGGCGCTGTGGAGTGCATCGTGACCTACCAAATCCCCCAGTATTACTCATTTCAGAAACTTGTGCCTTGTTTCGACGCTTCGTCCGTGGTGTCGCTAGTTCGTAACTGGTACGCGCGTGAGAAGCGTGCCCCCACATTTGTGAGGCGGGCTACAGAGGAGCTGCCGCGTGCTGCAGATGGAGTTCGCCATGCTGCCACTGCGGGAGCGGCGCGCCGTGCTGTCGGGGCTGCGGCCGCACACGCGATACGAGTTCTACGTGCGCGCCTACTTCTCGGACAGCGTGCGCGACGGGAGTCGAAGCGCGGTCCGCCACTTCAGCACACCCGCCGGGCGGCCGTCGGCGCCGAGGCGGCTGCGCGCCGTTGCGGCACCAGGGCTGCCAACCGCCGAGGGCGTCGCCCTGCGCTGGCAGCCGCCGCTCCACCCCAGGTACCGGCCGGGCCGGCGCCGCCAGCCAGTGGCAGCCCTGTCTCTCCTACTCTACTCATCCTTCCCCTCTTCCCCTCCTTCTCCTCCTCTCTTTCTTCGTTATGCCCAACAGAAGAGCGCATTTGAATTTGTTAGCTCGCTCTGACAGCTTCCTTGTCCTCTTCCCAAAATCTCTTCGTGAAATCTCTGTCTCTTGTCTTGCGTTCCCTCGTCCACTATTCCCCAATGCTGTACTTAGAGTTCTCTGGGAATGTGTATTTGTTTTCAGATAGTATCTGAGGCAACCGATAGCTTTATACCGAATGAATTAACCCTGGTAGTGTACACCTCTGAAACTGTCACACAAAGTATACACCTATCTCACAGACACCCTCAGTTACACGCATCAAAAAAAGTTTTGCATCACCCAGTTCCCAGCACTCCTGAAGATAGACGTGGGCTGTGGGTATTGTATCACAGACGCAGTCCCTTTGACTGTTCAGAGATGTCACTAAACCTGCCCAAAGATGTAAACACCCATCCATGAGCACCGCCTATTAGACGGTGGAAGTCCGACATCCGATCACTTCCAGTCATTCCACCAGAAACGGTCGTGTTGTCTGTAGTTCAACCATGCCTAGACGGTCAATACCGCGGTTCGATCGCGTCGGCATTGTTACTTTGTCCCAGGAAGGGCTCTCAACAATGGAAGTGCCCAGGCGTCTCGGACTGAACCAAAGCGATGTTGTTCGGACATGGAGGAGATACAGAGAGACAGGAACTGTAGATGACGTGCCTCGCTCAGGACGCCCAAGCACAACTACTGCAGTGGATGACCGCTACGTTAGGATTATGGCTCGGAGGAAACCTGATAGCAACGCCACCATGTTGAATAATGCTTTTCGTACAGCCACAGGACGTCGTGTTACGACTCAAACTGCGCGCAATGGGCTGTTTGATGCGCAACTTCACTCCCGACGTCCATGGCGAGGTACATCTTTGCAACCACCACACCATGCAGCGCGGTACAGAAGGGCCCAACAACATGCCGAATGGACCAGTCAGGATTGTCATCACGTTCTCCTCGCCGATGACTGTCACATATAGCTTCAACCAGACAATCGTCGGAGATGTGTTTGGAGGCAACCCGGTTAGGCTGAACACTTTAGACACCCTATCCAGCGAGTGCAGCAAGGTGGAGGTTCTCTGCTGTTTTGGGGTGGCGTTATTGGGGCCGACATACGCGACTGGTTGTCATGGAAGGCGCCGTAACGGCTATACGATATGTGAATGCTATTCTCCGACCGATAGTGCAACCATATCGGCAGCACATTGGCGAGGCATTCGTCTTCATGGATGACAATTCGCGCCCCCATCGTGCACATCTTGTCAATGACCTCCTTCAGGATAACGACATCGCTCGACTAGAGTGGCCAGCATGTTCTCCGGACATGAACCCTATGGAACATGCCTGGGATACATTGCAATGCGCTGTCTATGGACGACGTGACCCACCAACCACTCTGAGGGATCTACGCCGATCGCTGTTGAGGAGTGGGACAATCTGGACCAACAGTGCCTTGATGGACTTGTGGATAGTATGCCACGACGAATACAGGCATGCATCAACGCAAGAGGACGTGCTACTGGGTATTAGAGGTACCGGTGTGTACAGCAGTCTGGACCACCACCTCTGAAGGTCTCGCTGTATGGTGGTACGACTTGCAATGTGTGGTTTTCATGAGCAATAAAAAGGGCGGAAATGATGTTAATGCTGATCTGTACTCCAATTTTCTGTACAGGTTCCGGAACTCTAGGAACCGAGGTGATGCAAAGCTTTTTTTGATGTGTTTGTTTGTTGTCCCACACTCTTGTGCGGAGGTTCCGGAAAGTGTTCGCCGGTTTGGCAATTGTCGCATTTACTTCAGCGCCTAGAGAATGATCTTCTGACTGTAGGAAAGAGAGGTAGAAGAATTTCTCGACTACATTCACAAACACACAAAGGAATTAATGAAATTTAGGTGCCAGTGGGCATCGATTTAAATCAATGGAAAAGTTGCAAATTTGTGCCAAACTGGGATTCGAAACCGGGTCCCCTCACTGGGCAGATGCTCTGACGACTTAGCCATCTGGCCACAATGGTCATCGCAACTGCATAGATTACCCTAGCACGACTTCCGTCAGACCCAAATTCTATATCTACGTATGATCTACAAAGATACTCGGCAAGTCACTGTAGGTTGTGTGGCATAGGGTACCCTGTGTGCCGCTGCTAGTCACTTCCTTTCCTGTTCCACTCGCAAATAGAGCGAGGGGAAAACGATTGTATATATGCCTCCGTATGAGTCCTATTCTCTCGTATCTTACTTTCATGTTGCTACACACAGTGTATGCTCGCGGCAATAGAATCGTACGGCAGTCAGATTCAAATGCCGGTTCTCTAAATTTTCTTAGTAGTGTTTCTCGAGAAGAACGTCGCCTTCCCTCCAGGAATTCCCACTTGAGTTCCCGAAGCATCTCTGTAAGACTTACATATTGGTCGAACGTACTGGTAACAGATGTAGCAGCCCGCCTCTGAATTGCTTCGATGTCTTCCTTTAATCCGACCTGGTACAGATCCCAAACACTCGAGCAGTACTCAAGTATAGGTCGCACCAACTTCCTATATGTGGTCTCCTTCGCAAATGAACCTCTCTTTCCTAAAATTCTCTCAGTAAAGTGAAGTCAACCATTCGCCTTCCATACCACTGATCTTAACTCATCTGCACACTGTTGACATTGTGTCCCTGGCTATTATCCTCATTTTTGGCAGCGTTTCGCCGATTCCTGCCAGTAGTGGGTGGATACGTTGAGAATTTGCGTCTGCGGGAGGTGACCTTGGGTAGTCCATGCAGTTGCGATGATCGATGTGTCCGAATGGCTGCCGGCACGGTAGCTCAGCATGTTCGTCAGAGGGTTACCCGCCCTCCGTAATAAAAAAAAAACTGAGTTAATGGAACGACGAGGAACTTGAACAAGCTTCATGAGACGTCCGCCCCGAACAAATGGAACTAACAATCACGAACAAACAGGTATCAAGGGAAAAAATGCATACCGAGCAGGAGACCTGGGTTCAAATCCTGGTCCGGCACAAATTTTCTACTTTTCCCACTGATTTAAATCAATGCTCACTGGAAACTAAATGTCACGAATTCCATCGTCTCCTGGTTCATAGTAGCTGCAGGATCAAAGTGGCGCCTGTTCTTACGGACATGTGCCAAAGAACAGCCACCACGTTTACATTCAACAAGGCTAATCTTAGGAGGACATATCTGTATATCCATTCGCCATTATCACAGTCTTCTTTACATTCGCAGACATGGAGAAGATCTTGCATGTTGCAACAGCAGCTGCACAGCAGGTGTCAATCTTTGTCATTCTCAAAATGTACTGTAAGATTTTGAGAACTGTTTTTCCATTGACTTTTCACTTTTTCTACCACCGCCTCGATTGTGACACGCCGATGTAGGAGGATAAAGGCTCTGTTTCTCTTTAGATTCCTGATTCTCCACAGACAGACAGTCTGCCACTTGATTCTTTGTCATTCATAATTATCTGACAACAATGGAAGCGTCCACATTACGTAACTACGACGTCACATGATGGTGTATTGTTGTCGTGCACTTCCACCGACTCAGCATGAATTGTTACGGATTTCTTCCCCTCCAGATATGGACAACCACTCAGTGTACGCTTCTCCAGTTTAGCGCTGGGCTGCACCGTTTCGTTTTGGCTCGTCTATGTTCATACTAAGGGACTGTGGCGCACAGATTTCATTGTGTACTGAGACTGCAGGCGTGTGTGGGTGACCAAACAAAAAATTAGCCGGCCGCTGTGGCCGAGCGGTTCTAGGCGCTTCATTCCGGAGCCGCGCTGCTCCTACGATCGCAGGTTTCAATCCTGCCTCGGACATGGATGTGAGTGATGTCCTTAGGTTAGGTAGGTTTAAGTAGCTCTAAGTCTAGGGGACCGATGACCTCAGATGTTAAGTCCCATAGTGCTTAGAGCGATTTGAACCATTTTTGAACAAAAAATTAATTACGCAACTTCATTTCTTTGATGAGATAATTATCATTAATGGCGTGGCTGTTACACATCGCTTTAGACTTACAAAAAACATGCGTAGAAAAAAAAATGTTCAAATGTGTGTGAATTTCCAAAGGACCAAAAGTGCTGAGGTCATCGGTCCCATGACTCACACACTACTTAAACTAACTTAGGCTAAGAACAACACACACATCCATGCCCGAGGGAGGACTCGAACCTCTGGGGGGGAAGGCCGAGCAATCCGTTACATGGCGCGTCTAACTGCGGGGCCACTTCGCGCGGCAAATATACTCGTATACATACACTGACCAAGAAAATGTCATGGGATAGGCACCTAATACATCTACAGCAATATTTATACTCCGCAAGCCACCCAACGGTGTGTGGCGGAGGGCACTTTACGTGCCACTGTCATTACCTCCCTTTCCTGTTCCAGTCGCGTATGGTTCGCGGAAGAACGACTGTCTGAAAGCCTCCGTGCGCGCTCTAATCTCTCTAATTTTACATTCGTGATCTCCTCGGGAGGTATAAGTAGGGGGAAGCAATATATTCGATACCTCATCCAGAAACGCAGCGTCTCGAAACCTGGCCAGCAAGCTACACCGCGATGCACAGCGCCTCTCTTGCAGAGTCTGCCACTTGAGTTTGCTAAACATCTCCGTAACGCTATCACGGTTATCAAATAACCCTGTGACGAAACACGCCGCTCTTCTTTGGATCTTCTCTATCACCTCCGTCAACCCGATCTGGTACGGATCCCACACTGATGAGCAATACTCAAGTATAGGTCGAACGAGTGTTTTGTAAGCCTCCTCCTTTGTTGATGGACTACATTTTCTAAGCACTCTCCCAATGAATCTCAACCTGGTACCCGCCTTACCAACAATTAATTTTATATGATCATTCCACTTCAAATCGTTCCGCACGCATACTCCCAGATATTTTACAGAAGTAACTGCTACCAGTGTTTGTTCCGCTATCATATAATCACACAATAAAGGATCCTTATTTTTATGTATTCGCAATACATTACATTTGTCTATGTTAAGGGACAGTTGCCACTCCCTGCACCAAGTGCCTATCCGCTGCAGATCTTCCTGCATTTCGCTACAATTTTCTAATGCTGCAACTTCTCTGTATACTACAGCATCATCCGCGAAAAGCCGCAAGGAACTTCCGACACTATCTACTAGGTCATTTATATATATTGTGAAAAGCAATTCTCCCATAACACTCCCCTGTGGCACGCCAGAGGTTACTCTAACGTCTGTAGACGTCTCTCCATTGATAACAACATGCTGTGTTCTGTTTGCTAAAAACTCTTCAATCGAGCCACACAGCTGGTCTGATATTCCGTAGGATCTTACTTTGTTTATCAGGCGACAGTGCGGAACTGTATCGAACGCCTTCCGGAAGTCAAGGAAAATGGCATCTACCTGGCAGCCTGTATGTAATATTTTCTGGGTGTCATGAACAAATAAAGCGAGTTGGGTCTCACACGATCGCTGTTTCCGGAATCCATGTTGATTCCTACATAGTAGATTCTGGGTTTCCAAAAACGACATGATACTCGAGCAAAAAACATGTTCTAAAATTCTACAACAGATCGACGTCAGAGATATAGGTCTATAGTTTTGCGCATCTGCTCGACGACCCTTCTTGAAGGCTGGGACTACCTGTGCTCTTTTCCAATCATTTGGAACCCTCCGTTCCTCTAGTGACTTGCGGTACACGGCTGTTAGAAGGGGGGCAAGTTCTTTCGCGTACTCTGTGTAGAATCGAATTGGTAACCCGTCAGGTCCAGTGGACTTTCCTCTGTTAGGTGATTCCAGTTGCTTTTCTAATACCACGTGGGGCCTCGCCTGCCACTGCGGACTGCAGTGAAACGCCATGGAAGTGAGCCTACAAGTCCCTGGACTCCTCCTCTGGAAACAGGACACCAAATCGCTTGCAGAGCTGCAGCCAATTGTGATCTGTTCGTGGATGCAGGCTCCATGGCATGGAGCCTGAGTTCCGTGACATCCCAGTTACTCTTGGTGGCGCTCATATCTGGATGGCGGAAAGTTATCATCTTGAACCATTGCGGAACCGTCAGGTTGTTGGAAGGCCGACAAGGAATGGAGATGGTACCCGATCAGCTCAACGTACCACAGACCTTGCAAAGACTCTTCCGGAGCAACTATGGCGCCAATTCCATACCAGGAGAAAGCACCGCAGATCATAACGGAGACTCCACAGCTTTGGACCACATCTTCTTGCAAGGCAGGATCCATCATTCGTGTGGTCTGCGACGCACAGTGTGCCTCCCATCGGCATGGTGCAGTTGAGAAAATGATTCGTCGGACCATATCACGTTATGCCATTGTTCCAGTATCCATCCCTGGTGATTGGCGACAAATGCCAGCTGTGTTCCCGATGACGTTAGGTTAACAGTGACACATGTGTACGGTGCTAGCTCCCATAGTCCATGGTACCTATGTTCCTATGGATTGTCGACTGGGGGACATGGCCGGCACATACTAAGTATTGCTGCCCTTGTGCCACTATTGACGATCCGTCTCAGATGTCACAGTCGTCGAGGGTGGCTGGACGGGCGGTAGTTGGTCTGTGGTGGACTGTGACATCCTCATTCAACCACTCACGATACACCCAGGACATGGTTGAACGTGTGAAGCCCAATTCCTGCACCACTGCTGAAATCGAAATTCCCATTCGTCCTGCATCGACCACCATGCCTGTTCGAACCACGTCGGCTCACGACGATGTTGCATGTTACATAGTTGACTTGCATAAATACTTCTTTTCAGAAGCTCTCCTACACAGCTGTAGCTGGCACGAGGAAAGTGTGGTGCTAATACAACGCACTTGCGCCATTATCCTATGACATTTGCTAAGTCAGTGTAATGTACAAATTTACATATAAAAAAAAAATGTCGTGTGACTAGAGCCTCCCGTCGGGTAGACCGTTCGCCTGGTGCAAGTCTTTCGACTTGGCGCCACTTCGGTGACTTGCTCTTCGATGGGGATGAAATGATGATTAGGACAACACCCAGTCCCTGAGCGGAAAAAATCTCCGACCCAGCCGGGAATCGAAACCGGGCCCTTAGGATTGGACAGTCTGTCGCACTGACCACTCAGCTACCGGGGGCGGACAATTTACAGATGTATTATTTGGATAAATGATCTATGAGCATCAACAAGCTCAAGGGATCTCCAGAGTGCAAATTTCGAACACTCATTTCGTTTCATTTACTCCAAGATACTGTGGATGTTTGTTATAGACCAGACAGTTACCCTCAAAATTTATGTCTAATTTCCGGTTGGATAGGATGTTACCCTGATGAAGGCAAGTATATGCAGTTTTGTTGTGGTTCAGTTGATGTCCCCATATACGAAACTATTGTCCCATTATACTTAGGTCTTTTCTTAGTATATTTTCAGTGACCTTCATTTAATCATAATACTTAATGGGCTCCTCTTGTAAGTTTCAGTGTACCCCAGGTAGCCTCTTTGCCATGACTCACATTTTACGTGACGATATACTCAACCTGTGCCCAACACCTTGAACCATCACATAGCAAGTGTTATACTTAATTACTGCCTGGCAGGGGCGACATCCTGGAGTACGTGGTGCGTGTGCGTGCACTGCCCGAGGGCGACCTGTGGGGGCGGGACTACTGCGTGCGGCCGCCACAGCCCAGCGTTGACGACCACAACATCGACGATGGAGGCGACGAGACCACCACCGCTGTGGCTGCCTCGACAGCCACCGAGCCGACGCGGCGTGAGGATGGCCGCCGCTGCTGCAGGTCTGTCTGTCTGATGACTCCTTCCTTTCCTCTGTTTCAGTTGCTCCCTATTATCCCCTCCCCCTCTTCCTCTTTTCTACCACTTCCTTCACCAACACCTCCTCTTTCCCCACTCCTTCTTTCTCAAGTACCCTGGTTTGTCATCTGCTTGTACCTCTTTTCCCTCTCTTTCTTACTTACCATTTTCCGATGGAGTCCCTCCTTTGACCCTTCTCATTTCTTTGTCTTCTTTTTTTCCTCTCATTTTCCAGTTTCCTCTACTCCCCTTCTTATACAGCAATCCCTTCTTTCCATTCATTCCAACCACAGCAGCACCTCAGCTATTTGTCTCCGTATTGACTCAGTTTGTTCCCTTTGTTGTCTTCCAATTCTCTACACCTCTTTTTCTCCACTTTGTCCCTCTCCACTACATTACTCTTCTGCTTCATCTTCCTCATACTTCTGCTTTTCGCTTCTAGTATAGTATTTTCTTTCTTAGTCCATCTATTGCTTCTCCCTTTTTCTTCTGTCTTCTTATTCTCTTCTCTTCCTTTTTCTCCTCCATCTTTTTTGATTTATAATGTCTATTTTGTTTTCTTTTCTCTCCTACCTTTCTCTCACTCCACTTCTTTCTGCTTGTGATTATCATATGTATCACGATAATTATCATATCATAGTATTCATTTTCGTCTTCCCGTTCCTGCACTGAGCGAGACAGCACAGTGGTGACCAGACTGAATTCACATTATGGAGGATGATGGTTCAAATCCCCATCTGGCCGTCCTCATTTAGGTTTTCCATGATTTCCCTAAATCGTTTGAGGCACATGGCGCGACGCTTCCTTTGAAAGGGCATGGGTGATTTAATTCCCAAACTATCCTTAGTCTGAGCTTTTCCTGCTCCTACTTCGTCTCCTCCATGTTTCTTCTCCTTCTTCTTCTTCTTCTTCTTCTTCTTCTTCTTCTGCTACTGTCTTTACTTCTCTCCTATGTCCTTTTCTTCTCTATTTCCTTGAAATCATCCTGGTACTACTCCCTCTCCATCTCTTTCTTTTCATCCTCTACGTTTTCTTCCCTTCTCATTACTCATTAGTTGAGATTCTTCTTCTTCTACATCCCCTCTCTCATCAAAAGCTTTTCTTGCCACTTCTTCTGCTCCTCCTCCTTCCATTCATTGTGATCCTGGTTTGGTCTCATCCACTGTCCTATCCACCTCATCCTTGTACTTCTCCTCTGCTGGATCAGAAGTCGTCGATTCTGATACTGAAACGTTTGATTTCAAGGCTGATATGATACCTAAAACTTAGAGTTATGAGAAACATTGACCATACACCTCTGAATAAATAGTAACTACACTTTATTCAAAATTTCTGTGGTATAGGAATATGTTATTACCATCTTGCGTTACAAGAAATTGTCCGCTTCAGTGAGTGTACTGCCAATATTTCTGTTCGCCATACAAAGGATCTTTAATCACTGGCAGTTATGATAGTTTTTCCGTAACGAAAAGCCAGAACTGGCTTTACTCATGCTTACAGAGATGCCTGAAGAGGCTGTTGAAGGAGAAACAGCCGCTTCAGTATCGTAAGGCAAATTAAGAGATTGACACAGCTCCACTCAACAGCCACTACCGTTTGCCGTGGAGATGAAACATTGTGGAATGATGTACCATATGTTACCTGAGTTCATTTTGAGTCAATGCCCATTTGGGCTACAGTTGTTGTTGTCGTTGCCAGAGCTGACATCTCTGCATACTAAATTTTCAACTGCACTACACGTCGTGAGAGGAGGCCCACAATGAGTGGGCACTGCAGCCTGACATCTCCCGTCACCATCAGGTAGGGGTGCTGTGATTACAACCAGCTTTCCAGCTTTTTCTGTAGCATCATACCTCTACAGTGCAATGGTTGAGCTGTTTAGTTTTTGCATGATAAGCAGGTGTAAGCTCATATCATGCGCTGTGGGTCTTCGACTACTCAAATGAAGCTTGGAAAATAAGTACAGATTGACATTTATTAAAACATTACTCTAACATTTATGTAGTATTTTATCAAATTCATCATAACAGAATCTTCATAGGAAAGATATCATTAATTTCCAGAGCAGGAACATTTTATGAGCAAGTAGCCATTGCAGAAAATTAAAGTCCATGATGCTTCAACTCCACTTAAAATCAAAAGCAACATCACATGGGTTTCCTAACACTTATTTCCAGACACATAAGTTATCACATATTTCACAGTGATAACAACCCCGTAATACTAACAGGACGTATATGGATCTAAGACGAGTTCAGCTCAGAATTATTCAAACACAGGTATTAGTATGAACTCCCAGCTCCTGCTGCCCAGCAAGATACAGAAAAATCCATGTGAGGTCTGATGACCCAGTTAGCTCTCCACAATTAGGTGAAAGTGATTTGATAGCAAAAATGCATTATAACCCAGTCCACACATCACCATACCATTACTCATAACACAGTATAAACCCTAACCCAATAGGCAAGAAACCACCAATAACGTCTGTTCTGTCACATGAGTTCTATATTTTAGGGGACCACAAGGCAAAGACCAGCTATACTGTCCATGAGTTTTTGGCGAAACACAGTGACAACAAGCAGTGAATGACATCGGTTCAGAGCAGCCAATTCCCTTCCATACAGAATTACTCAGAAGGCCTACCACATAACAATCTCTCGATTCAGCACATGAGTATGGCAGACAAGTACGTTGCTCCCATCTACCAAGTTCCAAGAAAAGAAACACACCACGATGTCCATGCTATACGGGCCTCATTTCTCTGTGAAGTCAGTGATTGAAAGCCTCCACAGACTTAACCACAGTAAACACTGCAGGTTACAGTACAGTCACAGAGCACAGATTGCTATAGCCCCGCTTGTTGCACACACGTGTCATTACGCACTGTCCTATATACATCCCACAACTGCTTCTTATCACTCTGTGGACCCTCACGTAACAACCGTCCCCGCTGCCACCGCCGTCCTCCCAGCGATCTACATCTACATCTACATCTACATCCATACTTCGCAAGCCACCTGGCGGTGTGTGGCAGAGGGTACCTTGAGTACCTCTATCGGTTCTCCCTTCGATTCCAGTTTCGTATTGTTCGTGGAAAGAAAGATTGTCGGTATGCCTGTGTGTGGGCTCTAATCTCTCTGCTTTTATCCTCATGGTCTCGTCACGAGATATATGTAGGAGGGAGCAATATACTGCTTGACTCTTCGGTGAAGGTATGTTCTCGAAACTTCAACAAAAGCCTGTACTGAGCTACTGAGCGTCTCTCCTGCAGAGTCTTCCACTGGAGTTTATCTATCATCTCCATAACGCTTTCACGATTACTAAATGATCCTGTAACGAAGCGCGCTGCTCTCTGTTGGATTTTCTCTGTCTCTTCTATCAACCCTATCTGGTATGGATCCCACACTGCTGAGCAGTATTCAAGTAGTGGGCGAACAAGCGTACTGTAACCTACTTCCTTTGTTTTCGGATTGCATTTCCTTAGGATTCTTCCAATGAATCTCAGTCTGGCATCTGCTTTACCAACTATTAACTTTATATGATCCTTCCATTTTAAATCACTCCTAATGCGTACTCCCAGATAATTCATGGAATTAACTGCTTCCAGTTGCTGACCTGCTATTTTGTAGCTAAATGATAAGGGATCTATCTTTCTATGTCGATGTGCGACATGCAGCCCATTGCCAGCCACAAACCTATTGATAGGCAAAGATGTGCCAACTTCCAAAGTAGTACACTGCTACTACACTGTATTTACCTTCATATTATCCCCCAATCACCTTCCATGGTAATGAAGCATTCTTCTTACTCTACTGTATTAGCACAATAAATAAATTATTGTTACTTGCACAGAGCGAGGTGGTGCAATGGTTAGCACACTGGACTCACATTCGGGAGGATGACGGTTCAAATGGTTCAAATGGCTCTGAGCACTATGGAACTTAACATCTATGGTCATCAGTCCCCTAGAACTTAGAACTACTTACACCTAACTAACCTAAGGACATCACACAACACCCAGTCATCACGAGGCAGAGAAAATCTCTGACCCCGCCGGGAATCGAACCCGGGAACCCGGGCATGGGAAGCGAGAACGCTACCGCACGACCACGAGCTGCGGACGATGACGGTTCAAACCTGCGTCTGATCATCCTGATTTACCTTTCCCATGGTTTCCCTAAATCGCTTTAGGCAAATGCTGGGATGGCTCCTTTGAAAGGGTACTGGTGGCTTCCTTCCCCATCCTTCCCTAATCCGATTGGACTGATGACCTCTCTGTTTGATCCTCTTCCCTAAATCACCCAACCAACCAACCACTGTTAATCGTGTTCTTCTCAGCACAGCAGTTTTACTGGCCAGAGGTGTACATTAGTGACGCCACTGATTCCCCGCCCACAGCTGTGAGACCCCGCGCCGGCGCTGCAGCCTGGACTTGTACTCGCGGTACTCGCAGAGCCGCCTGCTGGACTGGCACGGAGAACCCGACGACCTGGACGACCTGGACAGCCCGGCCGAGGCTGACGAGGCGAGCTGCCTGTCGGCGGGCTTCCACCGGCTGCTGCACGACGACCTGCTGCCGCGCGCCGCCGCCACGGCGCTGGCGGACGTCGCTGCGGGCGACGCGGGCGCCCGAATCGTGGATACCGATGCGGACGTGGGACCCGCCTCGGACGACACCGAGGCGGTGCGGGTGCCCGCGGGCAACTTCAGCGCGGAGCTGCGCGGCCTGTCCCACTACTCGCGCTACGTGGCCCGCGTCGAGGCGTGCAACGACGGCGGCCGCTGCAGCCCGGCTGCACTCATCACTTTCAGGTGGGGCTCGCACCTGCTTTTTGTGCAGCGTCTTCCCAAAACACCGCACTTGCTAAGCTCTCTAGCTATAACGTGATAAACACAAGTAAGCTTATAGCAATGCATTGCTACTACGCTGTTGTGACCTTCAGATTTAACAGGGATGAACTCAAAGGATTTCAGCACTTGTTTTATCTTATACACTCCTGGAAATTGAAATAAGAACACCGTGAATTCATTGTCCCAGGAAAGGGAAACTTTATTGACACATTCCTGGGGTCAGATACATCACAAGATCACACTGACAGAACCACAGGCACATAGACACAGGCAACAGAGCATGCACAATGTCGGCACTAATACAGTGTATATCCACCTTTCGCAGCAATGCAGGCTGCTATTCTCCCATGGAGACGATCGTAGAGATGCTGGATGTAGTCCTGTGGAACGGCTTGCCATGCCATTTCCACCTGGCGCCTCAGTTGGACCAGCGTTCGTGCTGGACGTGCAGACCGCGTGAGACGACGCTTCTTCCAGTCCCAAACATGCTCAATGGGGGACAGATCCGGAGATCTTGCTGGCCAGGGTAGTTGACTTACACCTTCTAGAGCACGTTGGGTGGCACGGGATACATGCTGACGTGCATTGTCCTGTTGGAACAGCAAGTTCCCTTGCCGGTCTAGGAATGGTAGAACGATGGGTTCGATGACGGTTTGGATGTACCGTGCACTATTCAGTGTCCCCTCGACGATCACCAGTGGTGTACGGCCAGTGTAGGAGATCGCTCCCCACACCATGATGCCGGGTGTTGGCCCTGTGTGCCTCGGTCGTATGCAGTCCTGATTGTGGCGCTCACCTGCACGGCGCCAAACACTCATACGACCATCATTGGCACCAAGGCAGAAGCGACTCTCATCGCTGAAGACGACACGTTTCCATTCGTCCCTCCATTCACGCCTGTCGCGACACCACTGGAGGCGGGCTGCACGATGTTGGGGCGTGAGCGGAAGACGGCCTAACGGTGTGCGGGACCGTAGCCCAGCTTCATGGAGACGGTTGCGAATGGTCCTCGCCGATACCCCAGGAGCAACAGTGTCCCTAATTTGCTGGGAAGTGGCGGTGCGGTCCCCTACGGCACTGCGTAGGATCCTACGGTCTTGGCGTGCATCCGTGCGTCGCTGCGGTCCGGTCCCAGGTCGACGGGCACGTGCACCTTCCGCCGACCACTGGCGACAACATCGATGTACTGTGGAGACCTCATGCCCCACGTGTTGAGCAATTCGGCGGTACGTCCACCCGGCCTCCCGCATGCCCACTATACGCCCTCGCTCAAAGTCCGTCAACTGCACATACGGTCCACGTCCACGCTGTCGCGGCATGCTACCAGTGTTAAAGACTGCGATGGAGCTCCGTATGCCACGGCAAACTGGCTGACACTGACGGCGGCGGTGCACAAATGCTCCGCAGCTAGCGCCATTCGACGGCCAACACCGCGGTTCCTGGTGTGTCCGCTGTGCCGTGCGTGTGATCATTGATTGTACAGCCCTCTCGCAGTGTCCGGAGCAAGTATGGTGGGTCTGACACACCGGTGTCAATGTGTTCTTTTTTCCATTTCCAGGAGTGTATAAAATACTATCTTAGCATCCACTGTTCCTCACGTGTAGACCTATCGTCTGCAAACATTTTTTTCTTTAATCGAATTTTGATATGTGGACAATCTGCAACGCCTTCTAAATTTTTCAGTCTAATTGAGGCCATAGAAGCGTGATCTTCTGCAGATGCACTTCTGACCAAAGAGCAATTCTGGTAGCTGGAGTCCATTTGCGGCGATATTTCTACAGAACTTTCATCCCCAACACATATTTCTGTATACACTACTGGCCATTAAAATTGCTACACCAAGAAGAAATGCAGATGATAAACGGGTATTCATTTGACTAATATATTACACTAGAACTGACATGTGATTACATTTTACGCAATTTGGGTGCATAGATCGTGGGAAATCAGTACCCAGAACAACCACCTCTGGCCGTAATAACGGCCTTGATACGCCTGGGCATTGAGTCAAACAGAGCTTGGATGGTGTGTACAGGTACAGCTGCCCATGCAGCTTCAACACGATACCACAGTTCAAGAGTAGTGACTGGCATATTGTGACGAGCCAGTTGCTCGGCCACCATTAACCAGACGTTTTCAGTTGGTGAGGGATCTGGAGAATGTGCTGGCCAGGGCAGCAGTCTAACACTTTCTGTATCCAGAAAGGCTCGTACAGGACCTGCAACATGCGGTCGTGCATTATCCTGCTGAAATGTAGGGTTTCGCAGGGATCGAATGAAGGGTAGCGCCACGGGTCGTAACACATCTGAAATGTAACGTCCACTGTTCAAAGTCCCGTCAATGCGAACAAGAGGTGGCACCCCAGTATGGCGATGACGAATACACGCTTCCAATGTGCGATCACCGCGATGTCGCTAAACATGGATGCGACCATCGTGATGCTGTAAACAGAACCTGGATTCATCCGAAAAAATGACGTTTTGCCATTCGTGCATCCAAGTTCGTCGTTGAGGACACCATCGCAGGCGCTCCTGTCTGTGATGCAGCGTCAAGGGTAACCGCAGCCACGGTCTCCGAGCTGATAGTCCATGCTGCTGCAAACGTCATGGAACTGTTCGTGCAGATGGTTGTTGTCTTGCAAACGTCCCCATCTGTTGACTCAGGGATCGAGACGTGGCTGCACGATCCGCTACAGCCATGCGGATAACATGCCTGTCATCTCGACTGCTAGTAATACGAGGCCGTTGGGATCCAGCACGGCGTTCCGTATTACCCTCCTGAACCCACAGATTCCATATTCTGCTAACAGTCATTGGATCTCGACCAACGCGAGCAGCAATGTCGCGATACGATAAACCGCAATCGCGATACGCTACAATCCGACCTTTATCAAAGTCTGAAACGTGATGGTACGCATTTCTCCTCCTTACACGAGGCATCGGAAGTCAACTGCTGTTTGTGTATGAGAAATCGGTTCGAAACTTTCCTCAT
Organism: Schistocerca nitens; assembly: GCF_023898315.1. Lineage (NCBI taxonomy): Eukaryota > Metazoa > Arthropoda > Insecta > Orthoptera > Acrididae > Schistocerca > Schistocerca nitens. The sequence goes on along the minus strand of NC_064623.1, from coordinate 63,853,097 downwards.
GACAGCACGTTGTAGGTGTCGCCACCGGCGCCAACCTTGTGTGAATGCTCTGAAAAGCTAATCGTTTGCATATCACAGCATCTTTTTCCTGTCGGTTAAATTTCGCGCGTGTAGCACGTTATCTTTGTGGTGTAGCAATTTTAATGGCCAGTAGTGTATGTAAACGAGAAGTGAAATATCAGTTTTCATATATTTAGGATTAAATTTTTTATATAACGAAATATTTTATTAATAGGGGTGAATTTCCAAAAACAGTGAAACACGTATATTTTTATATCTCACTAAGAGGGCAATTTCAGATTTTCATAGATTTAGCTTTAAAAATGCGTCCATAATTAATTAATTTCATAAAACTTAACATTCCCTATTTCACTCCCTTAGGAGGTCGGATGTCGACAAACGTTTAAAAACTTTGTTTATTTCTGACCACCAACTCAAATACCTATTTCCATTGATGTAGCTTTAAAAATGCTTTAGTTGTTCTTTAATAATTTTTGTTTAAATTCGTCCTCTATTTATTTCCAAAGATGCTAAAATACGTATTTCTTTCTTATTTCTGACTGAGAAATGATGTATCAATTTTCGTAATTCTAGCTTCTAAATTGCCTGAATTACATTGCGACATATTTTCAAAAAGCCTTTAATCGCCTATTTCCCCCTTCGGAGTGGAATTTCGAACAGTCCTTTGTTAAGCTATGCCTACACTCTCGCCAAATCCTTTCGCTTTGGGCTCGACGATGATGAGTGAGTGGGTCAGTGTGGCCCTACTTCACCCCCCTTAGGGACTGAATTTCCAAAACCAGTGAAACACGTATTTTTTTCATTTCTAATCGCAAAGCCAATTACCAGTTCTCATAGATTTAGCTTTATAAACGGTTTCACAAAGAAATATTTTCGTAAAACATTTCGCACCTTGTTTCTCCCCCTTAGGGGTTTAATTTACAAAAACAGTGAAATGTGAACTTTTTTACTTCTAACAGAGAAGCCAAATACAACTTTTCGTAGACATAGCTTCAAAAATGATTGCATAATGAAATACTTCCGTAAAAACTTTCATTCTGTATTTTACCCCTATAGGGGCTGAATTTCCAAAAACAATGAAATACATATCTTTTTATTTCTACTTCAGAAGCCAAATTCAATTTTTAATAGATTTAGGCTCAATAATTCTTTCATAATGAAATATTCTCTAAAACATTTAATCTCGTACTTCACTCCCTTAGGAATTGAATTTTCAAAAACACTGAAATACGTACTTCTTTTACTTCTAACCGAGAAGTCAAATACCAATGTTCACAGATGTAGCTTTAAAAATACTTAAGTAGTTCTTTCATAATGATCTATTTTCAAGAAAACTTTCACCCACTATTTCACCCAGAAAACGGTTAAATTTCTAAAGATACTGAAACATGTGTTTCTTCACTTCTGAACGAGAAACCAAATACCAATTTTTGTAGGTCTAACTACAAAATTGCCATAATAGCGACATATTTTCAAAACACATTTCATCTCCTATTTCAGCCCCTTAGGGATGGAATTTAGAAAAATTATTTCTTGAATAATGCCCATAGTACAAAATCAAAATCCTCTGCCTATTTCAAATTTTTACCCTTTGCTGGCCGATGGTTAGTCAATGAGTGAGTGAGTCAGTCAGTCGGGACATTGCCTTCTATATATTGAGTAATATAAAGATAAAGAAGAATACTATTTAAGCTGTCCCTATCTCTAAAGTTCTTATTTACACGTTGCTCCAGGGAAGGCGACAGTGTCGAAATTCCTGCATTACTGCATTGCTACGCATCTTCGTCGTGTACTTTCCCCGAGAGGTCTGCACTTGAGCCCCGCACTTTCATTGCTTACTAACCCTAACAGAGACGTTGTCCGGCACTTTCCTGACGTAATAAGTACATGAGAGGTTCTACGGTACTGTGTTGGATTCTACTGTGGCAACTGCACAATATTTCTACGAGGCAGCTGCCCGTGATCTCCAGATGCAACTGTGGCTTGAGGCTTGCAGATTCATACGTCGGTTCGCTAGAAAACTGCTGGCAGCAGAAGGTGCATTTGTACTGTTACCGCTGTGGACGTCGACATCCGTAGCCCCTGCCAGAGAAAGGAGCCGTGAACTTTACATGACTGCAAGCTACAGACCCCAGAGTATGCGAGTGAGTTAGGTGTCGGTGACCAGCTTAGATATCCTGTCTTCGATTCCTCACCAGTGATATGTCGATGAATTTTTTGCCTGGGGCCGACGATGCGTTAGAGTTGCCAGTGCTGGTTCCCACTCATTTCTGAGCTGAAATCTGGTGAGTCTGTTAATTAAGTCATTAGCTATACATACTTCGACTACTTGTTTAATGTTATATTCCAAGTACACAGAGACAGACAAGAGGAACTCCGTCTCTCCATAGTTCATACCGTGTCCCTTATCGAGATAAGAGTTAAGCAAAAGCAGATTTTTCTGGCTGAAGTAGTCAGGTGTGACATTATGTTTATCGCTTCTGGCTTTAACAATGTGACACCCCTTGCCAATGTACAAGGGCCGTTCAATAAGTGATGCAACACATTTTCTTTCTGAAACCGAGTTGGTTTTATTCAGGATTCCAATGCACCATATTACTCCCCACCGTTTTGGCTACAAAATAGTATTTTTCAAAATAATCTCCGGTCAATGCAAAGGTCGACACTACCTTACTGGTAGGGCCTTATGCCCGCATACGTCGGAGCCAACGTCTTACTGCATCAATAATCTCCTCATCATGTACATACTGCTTCCTGGTGAAGGCATTCTTCACTGGACCAAACAGATGGAACTGGAAAGGTGCGAGTTCTGGGGTGTAGGGTTGATGAGGAAGAACAATCAGATGAATTTTTTTGACTCCCTCTCGGCTGTGCAGACTTGTGCGAGATCTTGCATTGTCTTGGAGAAGGAGAAGTTCGTTTGCATTTTGGCTGGCACGTTCCGACATTCCCGCTGTTTGCTGCCTGCAGACATGCCGAAGATCGTACAGGTTTGTGCCATCTTGTTGTGATGGCGACAGAGGCCTCGCACGACGACTCACCGTGCTTTCGTTCACTGCCAGGTCTCCGTCGACATTCTGCAAGCTCCTCTGAATAGATGCGATTCTCTGGTGTTCCACCAAAAGAAACACAAAGACAGCACTTCCATTACTGGCGCCATTTTGAGGGCTACTTACAGTGCCGACACCTATTGGAACTTCATGACAGTGTATGGGGTGAAGCGGAAATATTCCACTATGTCCCACAATAAAATCCACATGAAGACCACACGGAGAGAAGGAGTCCATTTTATAGATTTTTCAGGAGAGCTATTGTAAAGTTTAAAACGTTACAGTTTCATTGGTTATTGAAACATACTTTTGTAATTTATACAGTACATTCAACAATCTTTTCTATAGGAGTCCCTAAAAGTGGAAAAAATATTAAAATTTGGACCCTGTATTTCTTTTTATCTGTCTATTTTTAATTTCTTTGTATAATGCACTAATTAGATTGTAAAAGTCAGAATGTAATGTGATATTGGGATGATACTTCACTATAAAACTTCCCTGTAAGTCGCCTGACAATCTCCCTTGACTCATCTATGAGTCTAGTCATTATTGTACAGGATGTTCATGACTAATCAGGTTTTAGAAACAAAAATGTTTACCAATATTCTGTTTTTATTTTCACTGAACTCATGTAAATTATAATGATTAATGACCCTATGTCTGAACGTTTGTATCTTTAAATCACATGGTATACAACTACCAACAATTATTCAATAAATGGTTAAACACATACATTAAAAATATAGTTAATAGGACGTAATTTCAGTTATCAGAGTAAATCACAGTTTTTATAACCCACGGTCTTCATTTCTCACTTTTTACTTATTACAAACAAATAACATAAAACGTTTTTGTAAATTCGCTGCCGGAAAGGAATATTTGTATAGAACTCTTGGGCCCCTGTGTCACAGAACACCTTCAGTTCTTGCAGATCACGATACTTCTCCTCGGTAATACACTCCTGGAAATTGAAATAAAAACACCGTGAATTCATTGTCCCAGGAAGGGGAAACTTTATTGACACATTCCTGGGGTCAGATACATCACATGATCACACTGACAGAACCACAGGCACATAGACACAGGCAACAGAGCATGCACAATGTCGGCACTAGTACAGTGTATGTCCACCTTTCGCAGCAATGCAGGCTGCTATTCTCCCATGGAGACGATCGTAGAGATGCTGGATGTAGTCCTGTGGAACGGCTTGCCATGCCATTTCCACCTGGTGCCTCAGTTGGACCAGCGTTCGTGCTGGACGTGCTGACCGCGTGAGACGACGCTTCATCCAGTCCCAAACATGCTCAATGGGGGACAGATCCGGAGATCGTGCTGGCCAGGGTAGTTGACTTACACCTTCTAGAGCACGTTGGGTGGCACGGGATACATGCGGACGTGCATTGTCCTGTTGGAACAGCAAGTTCCCTTGCCGGTCTAGGAATGGTAGAACGATGGGTTCGATGACGGTTTGGATGTACCGTGCACTATTCAGTGTCCCCTCGACGATCACCAGTGGTGTACGGCCAGTGTAGGAGATCGCTCCCCGCACCATGATGCCGGGTGTTGGCCCTGTGTGCCTCGGTCGTATGCAGTCCTGATTGTGGCGCTCACCTGCACGGCGCCAAACACGCATACGACCATCATTGGCACCAAGGCAGAAGCGACTCTCATCGCTGAAGACGACACGTCTCCATTCGTCCCTCCATTCACGCCTGTCGCGACACCACTGGAGGCGGGCTGCACGATGTTGGGGCGTGAGCGGAAGACGGCCTAACGGTGTGCGGGACCGTAGCCCAGCTTCATGGAGACGGTTGCGAATGGTCCTCGCCGATACCCCAGGAGCAACAGTGTCCCTAATTTGCTGGGAAGTGGCGGTGCGGTCCCCTACGGCACTGCGTAGGATCCTACGGTCTTGGCGTGCATCCGTGCGTCGCTGCGGTCCGGTCCCAGGTCGACGGGCACGTGCACCTTCCGCCGACCACTGGCGACAACATCGATGTACTGTGGAGACCTCACGCCCCACGTGTTGAGCAATTCGGCGGTACGTCCACCCGGCCTCCCGCATGCCCACTATACGCCCTCGCTCAAAGTCCGTCAACTGCACATACGGTTCACGTCCACGCTGTCGCGGCATGCTACCAGTGTTAAAGACTGCGATGGAGCTCCGTATGCCACGGCAAACTGGCTGACACTGACGGCGGCGGTGCACAAATGCTGCGCAGCTAGCGCCATTCGACGGCCAACACCGCGGTTCCTGGTGTGTCCGCTGTGCCGTGCGTGTGATCATTGCTTGTACAGCCCTCTCGCAGTGTCCGGAGCAAGTATGGTGGGTCTGACACACCGGTGTCCATGTGTTCTTTTTTCCATTTCCAGGAGTGTAGGTAGCAGTCCTGAAAGATTGGACATGTGACCTCGTACTAGCATGGTACCTCAATATGTTTGTTATAATAAAGCAGGACCTGCTATTTCGCACACTGCTATGGTCTAGTTTCATTTAACTACTGTGACTAAAGTCTTTACCAGCCTACCTTCGTAGCAGGGTGAAGGGAATAAAAACTCTCCTTCTGCAAGTTCCGGTTCCTCTTCCATACGCCCAGCAGGAGCAGTAACAACTTTAGTGATCCAAGATCCATTGTGTCACGATCTATGATAAGCCTTGGATGGTGACGTTCTGTATTCATCTCCTTCGTAATTCGCGATGGGAATGAAGATTTTGGTCGGTATCTTGGTTGCAATAAACAATCCAGTCACGTATCATTGCGCCATCAACTTCAACAACCTGAAAAGGAGTGGGTTTCGGACGTGCATCTTTAATTATGTCTGTCCAGTCCTTTGGGAGCACAGCTTTTGTTTTACGTCTGATGAGGTCAATGTCTTTATCACTTTCCAGGTATGAATGTCCTCTTACTGGGAATGCTACCCGTATTTATTCAAATCGCTTTGCATAATGGAGAACCTGAAAAGGGTGTTGTTTTTGTTTTGATCGCCACATGAGTCACAGAAGGTTTCCAAATTTTTAACTTCAGTATCCAGAAACGAAGTAACATAAAGATGGAGGGAAGAAATTACTTCATTTGAGCCTTTCTTCCCTATAGTTTCAGGATAAACATGAAACACTGAATTACTTCCTAAGAATCGATGTATGTTAAACAGATAGCGGTCGCTTACATTAGACAATGGTGCTGATGTTTGGACATGGAAGATTTCGTTGGAAATCCATACATATTGATTCCGTGTTTGTAAAATTTCTGCTTCTCTGCCGAGATTGTCTTTTACGCTGATAGAATGCATCAGCTTTTCCGCGGTGCAGTTCATACTCAATCTCCTCTCTCTTAATATTATTTTGAACGTCAGATCTTTTCTTTCCATCTGTCGCATGTGTGAGTTGTGCCTCTATAGCATTGAAAATTACAGAAAACTTATCACAAGTACTGCATGTATCACTTCGAGGGAAACTGAATGAGACATTAAATTTTGTATTAAATATTTTACAATAAGTTTCATATGATACGGTACAAGTAGAATGTGTCTCTTGAAACATCTTGAACATCTTCTTGATTGTGAGTTCTTCAGGCAAATACAGTTTCTGTGTTTCATTTATGTTGTAATGACTGGACCGTCCTTTAAATGATGTGAGCGCAGGCGTTTTGCTCTGTTCCTGTTGAAAGTTTATGAATTTGGTTTCTGTGTTTCGTTTATCAACTGGCGCCAAGCCTTCATTTTTTAAGGAATTCCTAATAGTTTATAATCTTTTCTTTGAAATACCATGCAGTGATGTAAAGGCCTTTTGACCAACAGACAATTCTGTCACGGTATTGTCTCTCATTATTCTGACCTTATAATTAAATGTATAATCACGCAAAGTAGCTGCTGTCTCATCTCTGCGCGGCCTTTGGCGTTGTACATTGTCAACAGAAATCAGTCCTGTTGGGTGACAACTTTACACATTTGAGTCCTTCAGCAAATAGAAATTAGATATTAATGTAGACTTCTCTCCATCAGTTAATTAGTACATTTCTTCTTGCAGTTACACTGCTCTTCTTTTTCATGTGACATTGTTCTTAGCTTTTTAGATACTTCAGGTTGTCTACAATAGCTCTGTCTTTCTCTACACTTACCACTGCAGCTTGGATATTCCATCACCAGTTGAAACACCGACCTCAGTTGGATTTTACACGAAATTCAATTCTATCTACGACACCACAAAGCGCTGAAGCGATTGTCAAGGCTGTCCTGTCTTATCACAAATCACGGCACGAAATTAAGTTTCACCATAGCACAAAGCAAAGAAGCTAATGTCGAATCTGCTCCATGTTAGCTTCGACAATACATAAGAAAGATCAACAATGACATTGCATTTAACAATGTCAACAATGAGACTTCCATAAAAACAGACAAAAAAATCAATACAGCTCATAAATCCGCACCTGATGGACTTCACTCTTTCTGTCCGAGTATTGGACGGACTTGACCCGTTTTCTCCGTGTTCCGTATTTTAATCTGCCTACGAATGCGTGACTGTACCCATCACGTTCATTTAAGTTCACCCAACTGAAAGCATATCTGATGAAGTTCATAAAGATACAACTCATTTTCGTGAGATTTGGACTTAACCCTTTCTTTCCGTGAAGTCTTCACATTTTTTTCAGCCGAAAATGGGTCGAGAAAAATGTTTTTCATTATTTATTGATCGCCACTCGTCTGTTATACCACACACAGGTTCTTGTCTATTCCTGGCATCTTTAGGCTGAGATCGTCTTGTAGAAGACCCAGAACGATTTGCGTTGAAGCTTTAGGGTGGAAGAGACATTTTATTCACTGTTTCTTGAAGAGACTACCGACCTGACGCGACACACAGAAAACGCAAGAAAACCATCCCAGTGGAGTTGTCCATTTATTCTGGTTCTTCTTGATGTCTGGCAGAAACGCAAGACCGATATGCTTATCGGATCACCTGTTTTGGACAAAGACAGGGTGTAGATGGCTAAGATCTTCTGACAAGCTCTCTGGATCTCATGTAACTCTAGCCCTAAGAGTGAGAGTCCGTAATACACCGCTGCATTTGGGTGCATGATGGCTGCTAGCTGGCTTGTGTTGCTTTACAAAACACACTGTCACGCAAGGTGCCATCTTCTTTAATACAAACCACTGGATCCAGAAACGGGAAATCGGCACCATTCTCCATTTCCATTTCGAAATGCTGCTAGGATGGAGGGAGTTTAAATGTTCTAAAAATGGAGGAAGCGTTGCTGCCCCATGGAGGCATTCGACGAAGGTGTTGTCTCGAAGCACATTTAGGTTTCGAAACCGCTGATTGAACTACTTTGTCCTCGAAGTCTTCCACAGAAAGGTTAGCTACTGTAGGAGACAATGGGCTGCCCGTAATAACACCGTCAGGTTAGTCTAAACGTTGGTTGTTGGATGAAAGAATAAGTCAAGGTAAGCGCATGTTCTAAAAGGTGTCAGATGTCCTCTTCCAGCTTAGCTCCTGCGAGTTCCCTGAATCGATCAGTGGCTCTCTGGTGGACACAGAGACCATATCAAAAGTCACTAATACCGAAGTTCGTTAAATGCGCGATTCTAAAGTTCCGTGCAATATTTTCTAAATTTCGAGTATGATGGTAGCACAAGGCTTGAAATAGAAGCCAAATGTTTTGCTATGTGGTATGTTAGCGCTCCAAGTTTTTTAGACGCGGTGTCTAAAATTATGAGTCTGTGTTACTTTGAGAAAAACATATAGGATCACAATTGATAAAACCGAGAAAAGTCGATCTCTGAAATTTGATGTCCGTAATGAATTCAGTGTAGTATAAAAACAACATCCAGTGCACAATATCCGGTGATGAGGTCTTCACATCTCCTTTGAAAAAACTAAGATATTGACAAACATCAAGCACACCTGTAAATACCTCAAAGTTCAAGAACAGAAGATTGAGATAGTAAAAGAATTCAAATATCTCGGAGAATGGATTAGTTGGAATGCTGGGGAAAGCAAAGTAATGGAATCCATGAAAACTGAATTGGCCTTCCAACTAACAAAAAATGCATACAACAAAAAATCCCTTTCATGGGGGTCCAGAATTACACATTACAAGACAGTGAATAAGGCAGATGCACTGTATGCAGCAGAAACACTTAACATCAGTTTCAAAGGCCAAATGGAGAAACTTGAGCTAAAGGAAAGAAAAATTTTAAGAAAAATCATGGGGCCAAAATTTCAAGACAATAAGATTATATACATCAAAAATGAACCTCTTTACAAGAAAATTGAAAAACATTCAGATTCTATGCGAAAAAGGAGAATTAATTTTTATGGTCATCTTCTCAGAATGAATTCCAACAGATTAACTAAACAAATCATTGACTTCTTCCGTAACCGCAAAACGAAACCCAACTGGTATAAAGAAACTGAGATGGACCTAGTAGAATTAAAGATTTCAGGAAATTCACTTATTGATCGAACAGCTAAATTAATTACTAAAGATGAAAACATAAGGTTCCAAGACAAATCCACACAAAAGTTCAAACCCTTCATCTCGGAAGAAGAGAGGAGAAGAAGATCAGAAAGAATGAAGAAATACTGGGCTCTAAGAAAAGAACGACGCACATAGAAATTATTGATCCAGCGTACCCCAAAGAGGGTGAAACGAAAGAAGAAGAACCAGTCAAGAGCTCATTTCCACGAGATGGTCCAGTCATATGACTGACATTGGTAAATGCATGTTATCCACACACTGCACGGAGAATCTGCCACATGATAAATACGTGGTATCATCAAGATTTCACACCTATGCTTCCCATTCCGCAGTTGTTCCACGATCCCTGACACAGTCTGAGGAATTCCTAGCGCTATTGGAATGTCGCGCATAGGATTTCCCTTTCATAGTTGTTCTGTGTGAGCTGTCACAGCAAGAGTAATTCTCTGAGCCATCTAGAGGGTGCCCAGGAAATAGGGACGAGTGTCAAAGTGATATAGAACATACAAAATCGATTGAAAATGTAATTTTTTTAACAATCACATTAAGTAACTTCTTGCATCATGTATTAAAAATTACATCCTCCATTTAACCACGCAGGACCATACGGCAATGAGCAATGCGCGTTCATTGAATTTCTTGACGACGCTTTCACAAATATCTGGTGGGATGGCGCTAATAATCATTTTAATTTCATCCTACAATCGGTGTTGTGGTTTGTTCAAGTACACATTTGATTTTACAAATCCCCCCCCCCCCCCGAAAAAAGTTACAAGGGGTAAGATCTCGTGATCTGGTTACCACACAAAGAGACAATGTTTTGAGGAAAAGTTTCACTGAGCAGAATAATCGTTTCGTGGAATGTGTGACATGTCGCACCATCTCGCTGAAACCAAAATCGTCATTTTCATCAATAAGAGGGAAAAACCAACCAGAACGGTAACAGTCGCTCTCACAGTGACGGCAGCCCCATCATCATTCTCAAAGAAGTGCTGGTCGATCACTGCTCCTGCCCAGAATTCACACCACACAGTCGTGCGTTGTGGATGCCTCTTATCTTCCACAGTCACTCGCGGATTTTGGTAACCCCAAATTCTTCAGTTCTGCTTATCTGACTTACCCATTGAGCAAACAGATATCTCTTTCCATGATCAACAGGCTTCAACACTTGTGTAAGTCGAATCTTGTACACATGCATTTTCAGATCTTTTGAAAGTATTTCATGCAGTGAAGTTGGTGATATATCCAGCTGGGCTCGTCGGCGAACCGATTTTCTGTGCCTTACGGTCACATTTCCACGCACGACAGCAATGCTTTCTTGTTGGAACACAACGCGGTCGTCCTGTTTTCTTAACGTTTGAAACAGAAACCGTGCTCTCAAACTTCCGGATCAACTTCTGAACTGATGATACGGTTGGAGCTGCGTTATGCCTGAGTGTCACACGCAGTTCACGAACTGTTGACGTGGGTCTTTCATTGTTTTTCTAGGCGAAAATAAACATCAAACAACAATGTTCACCACAGAAAAGATATCAAGCTACTAATGGAAAGGATCGCAGATAACAAACATGAGCCGGCCGCTGTGGCCGAGCGGTTCTAGGCGCTTCAGTTCTGCTACAGTCACAGGATCGAGTCCTGTCTCGGTCATGGATGTGTGTGATGTCCTTAGGTTTGTTTGGTTTAAGTAGTTCTAAGTCTAGGAGACTGATGACCTCAGATGTTAAGTCCCATAGTGCTTAGACCCATTTGAAAAAACATGACAAAATGGTGCAAAATCCAAATTCGTCCATACTTCCTGCATACCCAATAGATGCCACACCTAGGCTTCCTTTTCCCAAGTCGTTATGTGTCAGCTGACATGGCATGAGGAATTCTTGGTGTGTTGCCTTTCACTAATTCTTTCATGTCAACTGACACGCCATGAGGTGTTCTCTATGTCATAGAGATGCCACACCTCGGCTTCTCACCCCTGCTTGTTCCATGTCCATTGACACAGATTGAGGAATTCCCGATGTCGCTGAGATGCCCAACCCTAGCTTCCCATTCCCAATACGTTCCCTTGTCAGCTGATGCAGCTTGAGGAGTTCTCAGCGTCATGGAGATGCCGAGCCCAGGCTTCCCATTCCCCAGTTGTTTTCTGACCGGTGGTGCAGAGTGCTCGTTCCGTGTTTACAGGACAGCAGCACGGAGGGAAGCGGATGCCATCGAGGAGGCCCACGTGGTGTCGGCCTCGTGGGAGGAGGTGCGTCTCCAGTGGCGCGGACCGGCAGGCCCCAATGGGGCACTGCTGGCCTACAACGTGGAGTGGGGCCGGGGGCACCAGCGTGCTGGACACCAGTGCCAGCCTGTGAGGGTCTCCGGCAACCAGTCCACAGTGTGGTAGGTACCCGAGCCCTGTCGCTATGTTCGATAGTGGCACCAAGGCTTCGTAAGATGAGTCGACCCTGAAAAAGTCTCCAACACTGGCAAATGGTGCAGAATGTTTGAAAATCTTGGGACAGTAGGTGAAAACTTACGGAAAGATGGCCAATATACAATGTTTGAAAATTAAGAGGTAACAATAAGAATGGAATACCAAGAGTGAAGTCCCTAGGTTAAAAAATGTTGTAAGTAAGCAATACTAAACACCTTTTTCCAAAGCTGTTTCACAGAGGAAGACCGCACTGCAGTTCCTTCTCTAAATCCTCTCACAAACGAAAAAATGGCTGACATCGAAATAAGTATTCAAGGAATAGAAAAGCAACTGTAATCACTCAACAGAGGAAAGTCCACTGGACCTGACGGGATACCAATTCGATTATACACAGAGTACGCGAAAGAACTTGCCCCGCTTCTGACAGCCGTGTACCGCAAGTCTCTAGAGGAAGGTTCCAAATGATTGGAAAAGAGCACAGGTAGTTCCAGTCTTCAAGAAGGGTCGTCGAGCAGATGCGCAAAACTATAGACCTATATCTCTGACGTCGATCTGTAGTAGAATTTTAGAACATGTTTTTTGTTCGCGTATCATGTCGTTTCTGGAAACCCAGAATCTATAGGAATCAACATGGATTCCGGAAACAGCCATCGTGTGAGATCCAACTCGCTTTATTTGTTCATGAGACCCAGAAAATATTAGATACAGGCTCCCAGGTAGATGCCATTTTCCTTGACTTCCGGAAGGCGTTCGATACAGTTCCGCACTGTCGCCTGATAAACAAAGTAAGAGCCTAGGGAATATCAGACCAGCTGTGTGGCTAGATTGAAGAGTTTTTAGCAAACAGAACACAGCATGTTGTTCTCAATGTAGAGACGTCTACAGACGTTAATGTAACCTCTGGCGTGCCACAGGGGAGTGTTATGGGACCTTTTTTTTTTCACAATATATATAAATGATCTAGCAGATAGTGTCGGAAGCTCCATGCGGCTTTTCGCGGATGATGCTGTAGTATACAGAGAAGTTGCAACATTAGAAAATTGCAGTGAAATGCCGGAAGATCTGCAGCGGATAGGCACTTGGTGCAGGGAGTGGCAACTGACCCTTAACATAGACAAATGTAATGTATTGCGAATACATAGAAAGAAGGATCCTTTATTGTATGATTATATGATACCGGAACAAACACTGGTAGCAGTTGCTTCTGTAAAATATCTGGGAGTATGCGTACGGAACGATTTGAAGTGGAATGATCATATAAAATTAATTGTTGGTAAGGCGGGTTCAAATGGTTCAAATGGCTCTGAGCACTATGGGACTCAACTGCTGAGGTCATTAGTCCCCTAGAACTTAGAACTAGTTAAACCTAACTAACCTAAGGACATCACACACATCCATGCCCGAGGCAGGATTCGAACCTGCGACCGTAGCGGTCTTGCGGTTCCAGACTGCAGCGCCTTTAACCGCACGGCCACTTCGGCCGGCTAAGGCGGGTACCAGGTTGAGATTCATTGGGGGAGTCCTTAGAAAATGTAGTCCATCAACAAAGGAGGTGGCTTACAAAACACTCGTTCGACCTATTCTTGAGTATTGCTCATCAGTATGGGATCCGTACCAGGTCGGGTTGACGGAGGAGGTAGAGAAGTTCCAAAGAAGAGCGGCGCGTTTCGTCACTGGGTTATTTGGTAAGCGTGATACCGTAACGGAGATGTTTAGCAAACTCAAGTGGCAGACTCTGCAAGAGAGGCGCTCTGCATCGCGGTGTAGCTTGCTCGCCAGGTTTCGAGAGGGTGCGTTTCTGGATGAGGTATCGAATATATTGCTTCCTCCTACTTATACCTCCCGAGGAGATCACGAATGTAAAATTAGAGAGATTAGAGCACGCACGGAGGCTTTCCGGCAGTCGTTCTTCCCGCGAACCATACGCGACTGGAACAGGAAAGGGAGGTAATGACAGTGGCACGTAAAGTGCCCTCCGCCACACACGGTTGGGTGGCTTGCGGAGTATAAATGTAGATGTAGAACGTAGATGTAGATGTACAGTCTTTTGTCCCTACGAGGAGCGTTTGAAAGGTCCGTGCAATAATAAAAACTACTTACGTCTTTGGGGTAAGCCTTTTTTTATTTTTCGACATAGTCTCCTTTTAGACTTATACACTTCGTCCAATGCTGTTCTAATTTGTTGATCCCTTCCGAATGATAGGAATTGTTCAAGTCTGCAATATAGCTAATAGTTACTGCAATCACCTCGTCGTTTAAATAAAATCTTTGTCCCGCCAGCCATTCCTTCAAATTGGGGAACAAGTATTAGTCGGAGGGAGACAAGTCTGGAGAATAGAGGGGATGTGAAACGAGCTGGAATTCTATTTCCATTAATTTTGCGACCACAACTGCTGAGGTGTGTGCTGGTGCATTGTTGTGATGGAAGAGGACCTTTTTTTTTTTTTGCAGTCCAATAGTCGGCGTTTTTCTTGCAGCTCGATTTTCAGACGGTCCAATAACGATGAATAATATGTACCTGTAATAGTTTTACCCTTTTCCAGATAGTCGACGAGGATTATCGCTTTCGAATCCCAAAAGACAGTCGCCATAACCTTTCGGGCCAAAGGAATGGTTTTCACCTTTTTTGCTGCAGCTTCTCCATTGGTAACCCATTGTTTAGTTTGTCGTTTGGTCTCAGGAGTACAGTAATGTATCCATGTTAAGGCCCACCCAGTTGGCCGTGCGGTCTAACGCACGGCTTTCCGGGCAGGAAGGAGCGCCTGGTCTCCGGCACGAATCCGCCTGGCTGACTTGTGTCGAGGTCCGGTGAACCGGCCAGTCTGTGGATGGTTTTTAGGCGGTTTTCCATTTGCCTCGGTGAATGCGGGCTGGTTCCCCTTATTCTGCCTCAGTTACACTATGTCGGCGATTGCTGCGCAAACAAGTTCTCCAAGTACGCGTACACCACCATTACTCTACCACGCAAACATAGGGGTTACACTCGTCTTGTGTGAGACGTTCCCTGGGGGGGTTCACTGGGGAAGAAACCGCACAATAACCCTGGTTCGAAACCGAGCGAGGTGGCGCAGTGGTTAGACACTGGACTCGCATTCGGGAGGACGACGGTTCAATCCCGCGTCCGGCCATCCTGATTTAGGTTTCCCGTGATTTACCTAAATCACTCCAGGCAAATGACGGGATGGTTCCTTTAAAGGCCACGGCCGAATTCCTTCCCCATCCTTCCCTAATCCGATGAGACCAATGACCTCGCTGTCTGGTCTCCTTCCCCAAACAACCAAACCAACCCTGGGTTCAATGTGGGGCGGCGGACGGGTGAAGTGGACTGCGGTAGTCGTTGTGGACCACTGCGGCTGCGGCGGGGACGGAGTCTCTACGTAGTTTCTAGGTCCCCGATTAACATACAATACAATACAATCCATGTTTCATCCACAGTGACGAAACGACGCTTCAAGTACTGCGGATTCTTCATGAACAGCTGCAAACCATCCTTGCAATACTTCACACGATTCCGTTTTTGGTCGAGCGTGAGCAATCGCGGAATCGCGGATAGCTTTTTCATCTCCAAATGTTTATGCAAAATATTATGTACCCGTTCATTCGAGATGCCCAGAGCACTAGCAATCTCACGCACCGTAACTCTTCTGTCATCCATCACCGTATCATAGATTTTATCAATGATTTCTGGAGTCGTAACCTCCACAGGGCGTCCTGAACGTTCAGCACCACTTGTGCCCATATGGCCACTCCGAATATTTTGAAACCACTTATAAACTGTTCTAATCGAAGGTGCAGAGTCACGGTAATGTTTATCAATCTTCTCTTTAGTCTCATGAGGCGTTTTGCCTTTCATACAGTAATGTTTAATCACCACACGAAATTCTTCTTCGTCCATTTTTTTGACAATCACTCGACTTCCTTGATTCACAAGAATGCCAAACACAAAGAAATAGACCAATATGGCTGAAAGTTGGTGTGCATTCTTTCCAAAGATGCTACTGACCAAACATGACCTCGATACGCGCCGCTGGTGCCATCTCTCGGATTTTGCACAGACTTTTCAAACGCCCCTCGTACTGTTCAATCTGTACACCGAATAAGTAATGAAAGAAGTAAAAGGAAGCTTCAGGAGCGGGATTAAACTTGAGAGTGAAAAGAAATAAGTGATAAGGTTCGCTGGCGAGATGAGAAGTGACATAAGTAACACTGAAAAGAAGAATGGATCAGAGGACGAGGAGGGAGGAGATCGCTGAGTTATTAGGGACGGAGTCACATGCTCGGATTAAGGAAGATTTGGGAAGGAAATCGCCCATACCCCTTCAGAGGAAATGGAACCTGAAACGATTTAGGGAAATCACAGAAAACCTAAATCAGGATGGCCAGACGCAGGTTTGAACTGTCGTCCTCCCGAATGCGTGTCCAGTGTAGTAGAAGGGCTGGATGATACAATATATGTTGTGACATCATGAAATAACTTCAGTGGTACTATAGGGTGTTGTAGAGGGCAAAAACTGTGGGTGAAGACAGAGATTGTAATACGTCCAACAAATAATAATTGAGGTCATATGGTGCAAGTGCTACTCGGAGAGGTCGGCACAGGAGAATAATGTGTGGCGGGCCACATCAGTCCAGTCAGAAGACTGCGATTTAGAGAAAAAGGTACGCAGACATCTCCCAGCTCCTCCGTGTACCTGTCCAGTTCTAGGAAATGGGCTTGCAGTTGGAGGGGCGGGAAGCTCTACCTTGTCTTATGAGTGTAGCGATGGAGCTTCTAACAGACCTCATACTGCTCCCATCGCATACGTTTTATGAAGGACATCATCTTTACGCCACTGACTGTTATAAGTTTTTATTACACTATTGCAATTTCGGCCTTAGCAGCAGTTGATAATGGCCTAAGGCCGAAATTACAATAGTGTAATAAAAACTTATAACAGTCACTGGCGTAAAGATGGTGTCCTTCAAAAAAAAATTTTATGACTGTGAATTCCAGCTACAACAAGTGTATTACGTTTTCTCTTAATCCTAAACAAATAATGGTAAATGTAATTTTAACGTTACTTGCAAATACCAAAATAGTGCCTCTTCACAGAATATGATTGTGATTTTAGGTTTATCCTGCCTATGGCAAGAAACTTGAAGAGTTATATAAAAGAGTCGAACAAAGAAAAATAGGCGGAATTTACTTACCAGTACCTAAAATTCACTCGCAGTCGTCTTGACCAGGAATGTTACCATTTTCTGTAAAAGGATCTGGGTTTGGATTTTTTCAACATCTCTTTGTAAATATGTTGTTGACAAACATTCTGATTTACTTGTCCCAAAACAAAAACCACTTGTTCGTTTCCATTATACTTTTACAAACCGCGCCAAATTCACAAACATCACAATAAAATAAATTAAAAGGTGTACAAGCCACCTAGAAAACTACTACTCGTATTCACACCTGACGTGAGCTTAAAAGGTGGCACTGTCTTACACTTCTTCAGTTTTAAATGCAAATATTTTATAGCCATGAATATCTTTCTAAAGTTGTGTTTGTTGTTAGAGATTTCCTTATGCTTAGGTAAATTTGGTATTAATGAATTTTTACATCAGTCTCTTTTATTTGACTTCGGTTGCACTGATGCCAATATTTTTGTGCTGGAATAAGGAAATTACTCTAATTGTGATTTTTATGTTTTATTGTCAGCATCACTGTTAACAGTTTTAAAAATGTACAAGAGGAATAGTGGTAACATTATTTTGCATCACATGGCCAAAAGGTGAAGTTCAGAAAATTGTGGGCAAATGGCAATGGTGAAAAAATTTTCGAATAATAATTTTTTTTAAAATATCAGATATACAATAAACGCAAACAGAAAGAATGGTAACTGTCACTATGTTATGATTCTAACGACCTCTAAAGTTATTGGGAACTTTACCTTGGAAATTTGAAATGTAATTAAAAGTAATAAATGTAGCAATATGAGAGAACTGTATAAACAGCAGTTGTTGTTGACATATTCAGTGTTAAAGAAGACTCCAATCACAGCAAAAAAAAGGCGAATATGTCGTGGCAGAGTCAGGGATGTAAACGAACAGTACTAACTTTCTGACTTATCTGGCAGCTTCAAAGCTCGACATATCGTGACATATTCCTGCTTTTTACTTGTTAATATTAATACCTATGTCATGTAATATAATGCACCATGTCAAGCAAAGTAACATGATACTTGGTGTTATGTCGCATAACGTGGTGCATGCCTTCGTGTCATCCAACATGGCATTTGTCATGTCGTGCAATATGACACAATGTTTCTTTAAAGTTTAGTGTGTATGCATTCCCACTATGGTATACTTTCTATTACAGATGCACCCCACAGATGCATCCCACTCCCTAGAAGCACATAAATTTGTGTCTGTTTGTTCTTACACCCCTCACTTTACATCTAACAGGACGTGGGTTTGGGGGAGAGATGGTCCGTTTGGGAAAAAGCAACCACCCCCCGCCTAGAATCAAAACACTGTTTTAGCCTCGCCCCAGGAACAAATCCACTCCAAGAAATTTTACCTCCCCAGAAAAATAAGCATGTTCTTCAGGCATGTGATATGGTATACTGTTTACTATGACTGGCGAATTTCTGGGTTTTGGGCACAGGATCAGGGACTTTATAAATTACAAGATGCAGGTCTGCCAACACCTTGCAGCTAAGAAAGGTCATTGCGCTTGGGAGTAGAATCAACTCGAAAAAGGCGCGAATATGTTAAAATGTTTTGATTTAAATGTCTTTGAAACTGCCAGATAAGTCGAAAAGCTAGCTCCATTCTTTTACATCCCTGACTCTGCTCCGGCACATAGAGTTGCCGAAGGTGACATTTCGTTAGAAAGGAATCCAAGAATTTTGCAGAGTCAGAAAGAAGTGGCAGATGAAATATTAGCGTGAGACGTACAATGATGACGATGCTTTCTTAAAAGCTACAGTTATATCCAAACAGTTGTCGAGCCACGGAGTTCATCATCCTTGTCAGATAGGGAGTCACAAATCGTGTCTCCAGTGAAACGAAGTAAAGGACGATCGTTGCCCAAGGAACGGGTACTAAATATAATTACGTACATGGAAGATCTTCCGCACCATAGCAAAAAAACAATTATGAACAGTTTTAGAGTAAGCCCGCAGCAATGTAACTGTGTAGCGTGTAAGAATATTCAAGGGGTGCAGGGCGCACTTGTTACAGAGACTGATGTTTGCGTGTTTCAGAGAAGCTCGATACAATTTACAGGATAGGCAAGGTAGCGACCTACAACGATATGCACATCAAATTGCGCGTGACATGGTTTACAGTGATTTTAAGGGAAACAGTGTGTGGTTGCATAACTTCAAACAGTGCTACAAAGCTGAAATACGTAATGTAACGAAATTTCAAACAAAGCTTCAACTTGACGGTTCACAGCAAACTGTGGAATCTGCCCGAAAATCCCATCGTTCAGTAAGGAATTTTTCAGCTCCGACTATTCGGGATATGAAGAGGAAATGCATGTGAAAGGAACCCTGGAAATTAGAGGTAGAGGTACCAAAAGAACTGTAGCAAGATTAACTAGCATGAGTGCCTAGCGCATTCGTTTACAATTATGCCGACTGTTACTCGGGATGGTAATTTATTTATTTATTTCTACGTCAAGTTCTGTAGGAGCAAATCTCCAAGGTCATGGAACGGGTCAGTACATTAAATTATACCATAAAAGTAATAACAGATAAAAATATAATGTTTATGAACCCGAACAAAGTCAGTCCTTAAGTTTAAGTAAACGAAGTCAACAATATAACAAGAATCAGCTTAAATTTTCAAGGAGCTCCTCGACAGAATAGAAGGAATGACCCATGAGGAAACTCATCAGTCTCGATTTGAAAGCGCGTGGATTACTGCTAATGTTTTTGAATTCGAGTGGTAGCTTATTGAAAATGGATGCAGCAGTATACTGCACACCTCTCTGGACAAGAGTTAAGGAAGTACGAACCAAATGCAGGTATGATTTCTGTCGAGTATTAACTGAGTGAAAGTTGCTTATTCTTGGGAAGAAGCTAATATCGTTAACAAGAAATGACAGTAAGGATATATATATATATATATATATATATATATATATATATAGAGAGAGAGAGAGAGAGAGAGAGAGAGAGAGAGAGAGAGAGAGAGATATGCCAATGTCAAAGTACCCAGACCCGTGAACAGGGGTCGACAAGAGGATAGTGAACTCACACCACTTATTGCCCAAGCCAAAAATATCCTTTTAGAATGGGAAGAGTTACCCCAAAATATAATACCATACGACGTAAGCGGATGAAAATAAGCAAAGTAGACTAATTTTCGTGTCGAACGATCACTGACTTCAGATATCTTTCGAATAGTAAAAATGGCAGCATCAAGTCTTTGAAGAAGACCCTGAACGTGGGCTTTTACGACAGTTTACTATCTATCCAGACACCTAGAAATTTGAACTGTTCAGTTTCACTAATCATATGCCTATTCCGTGAAAATCTTCCTGGAAAGTTATTTATTGTGCTGTGAGAAGTTGAAGACGCTCTGCCCTCAACGATTCTTTCTCGTGAGTGTGATCTTGCGAGGGCAGTAGTGAATATTCACGCCACAGCAAGCAAGACAGGGAAAATGGGTGTACGAGAGCTACAAGTATGGTACACGGTAGGAGCACTGCTTTTGGCCAGTGCGTGGTCAAAATAACTCACTTTTGCTTGGTTCCTCTCTGCGTAGAAGAATCATACTCGTTTAGAGCAAATTACTCTTCCCGAAAAGTAAGTGACATTGCAGTTCATACCACCTGGAACAACCGGACGAACTCAGCCTCTGGTTGTTTGTTTTTCCGCGCCTGTAAAACATATTATCGCACTATCTGTAGCTACGCCTTAAATGATAAACACTTTCACCGTAAGCTTCACGATAAACTGTTTCGCATTCGGTTACGTGCCATCATATTCCATCAGCTTTCATTATCCCGTTACATAAATATGATTCTATATGCGTTCTTTAATAGTGGATGCCTACCTGAACGTCGTGCATGGTTTGTAACTCCCAGGGAGTTCGCCTTCGATCTTGATAGTGCGAATCTTTGTGATCACTGTGACGCACCATTTTTCATTCAGTGTCCATGGTGAAAATTAATGGTTTGTTTTGAACGGTTCTTGAATGTCGGCGATGTTCTTTTTGTGAAGTGTAATACAAACAACGCACGGAATGTTGATCTCTGCACGTCCCGGACACTCATTTTCTGTTGTCCAGCTGATGCACGTGGCGAGTCATTACCAACTATTATTTTTCCTGACGTAGCTGTTCCCCCCTGCGGGTTCGGGGGTTGGAATAGGCCCGCGGTATTCCTGCCTGTCGTAAGAGGCGACTAAAAGGAGTCTCAACTGTTTCGGCCTTTAATGTGATGGTCCCCATTGGGGTTTGACCTCCATTTTTCCAACTTCAAGTACGGACCTTTTGGGGAAGGACACCATACGTGGTGCACCATGAGCCCTCTGTGCCCTAAGACCTTGGCACTCGTTATCGTCTTGGCGTCGTCACTGCACCCTCCATCCCTCATTTTGGGCTTACACAGCTGATGGATTGTGTAAGTTACGCCCTTAGTGCGTCACCATCTGCACCCACGATCACTATGGACTACCCATGGCACCCAAAATCCAGCACAGTAGCCAGCCCTTTGTGGTAGGGTCGTCATGTACCCTCTGGGTTGTAGCCCCCTGACAACACAGGGATCGTACTGCCGATGCCTGAGCTGACACCTCCCCATGTAAGCCAAGGAGTAGATGCCCGTCTCTCTGGGGCATCGGGACTCCCGGCAACGGCCATCCTGCTAGGTGGCCTTTGCTGTGGCTGGGTGGCGCCCGTGGGGAGAGCCCCTGGTCGGAGTGGGTGGCATCGGGGCGGATACCCCGCAATGAAGCGGGTAAAGTCTCAATCCGGTGGTCGCACGACCACCAACGTCTCTAAGCGCGGTAAAGTCGACTTTAACGCTGTGGCATATGACCCCAAATCGTTCCCTTCCCTAGCCACGCCCTGGGAGGGACGCAGGGCTGCGGACAGACAGGAGCCGTATTCACCGCGATACCTTGTGTGCAGCAGAACTGATGGGGATTCATTTTTGGGGACTAAGCCTCTGTTCATTGTGACCCATCTTGAAGATAAGTTCGGGGAAGTGGCATCTCTTTCCAAATTGCGGAGCGGGGCCATTTTGATACAAGCAGCTTCCTCTGCACAGTCAAGGGCGTTACTCGCCTGTGAGAAGCTTGGTGACATACCTGTTAATGTCACTCCCCATAAGTCACTCAATTTGGTCCAGGGGATTATCTTTCATAAAGATCTTCTGCTACAGTCTGATGACGAGCTACGGGAAAACTTGGCATGACGAGGTGTACACTTCGTTCGTCGTGTCTTTAGGGGACCCAAGGATAATAGGATCGCTACCGGTGCTTTCATCCTGGCCTTTGAGGGCGACTGCTTGCCTGAGAAGGTCAAGGTCATGATCTACCGGTGCGATGTCAAGCCCTATGTCCCGCCCCCTATGCGATGCTTCCAGTGCTGGAAATTCGGACACATGTCCTCCAGATGCACTGCCAGCCCCACGTGGCGAGATTGTGGACGACCTTCGCATCCCAATGCTCCGTGTGCTCCGCCTCCCACCTGCGTTAACTGTGGGGAGCATCATTCTCCCTGCTCGCCAGGCTGTGCAGTCTACCAACAAGAGCGGAAGATACAAGACATTAAGACCCTGGACCGTTTAACTTACCAAGAGGCGAGGAAGAAATTACAACGGCTCAACCCCACACCTATGTTGAGGAGTTATGCTGCTGTAACACTGCCGCCACCAGTTCCTGCAAAGACTCCTTTCACAGTTGGCCCACCGAACAATTACGCCTGCCCCACCACGGGTGGGTGCCACTGTCTCTTCCACTGCTCCCAAAACACCTAGTTTGGGAGCAGTGCGCCCCGAACAAGCGGGGACGTCAGTCCCCACCTCTCAGCCAGAGAGGCGACAGCCTCTCCGGCTGCTCAGCCGGAGAGGCGACGGCCCTCTCCGGCTTCTCAGCTGGAGAAGCGACAGACCTCTCCGGCTGCTCAGCCGGGGACGCAACAGCCTCCTCTGGCCTCACTTGTTCGGAAGGGATCCCTTGGGGGAGTCCCTTCCAAGGACTTCCCCAGTGTCTCACAAGACACTAGCCAGTGGCTGAAGAAGCCACCAGCTGTTGGTCGAAGGGCTTCACGCTCTTCGTCTGTTCCTGATAATGCGTCAGGAAAGCCCTCCCAGCATGTAAACCCTCCTCCGAAAGAAAAGAGAGAGAAGAGGAAGCTCTCTAAGAAGGATAAGGACCCAGTGGTTCCCGCACCACCGCTTCCTGTCAGCTCAGCCTCTGAGGATGAGGTCGAGCTCTTTGCGTCCCCTGATGACCTAGATCTCGCCGTCTCCTCAGAAACGATGGATGTAGCGACGTCCGTCACTCAGTCGATGGCAGCATGTGACCCTGCGAAGTAATTTGCCTTTTCAGTGCCTGCATGCCCCTACAGGACACGCTTTGTACAATCCTCCAGTGGAATTGTGGCGGTTATTTTAGCCATCTACCTGAGCTACGTCAGCTTCTAAGCACGACACCTGCTTTCTGCATTGCCCTCCAGGAAACCTGGTTCCCGGCAATGCGGACCCCTGTCCTTCGTGGATACAGGGGTTGCTACTGCAGCCGTAGCACTTACAATTGTGTGTCAGGTGGAGCCTGCGTGTATGTCCTTACCTCTGTATATAGTGCTCCTGTGCCCCTTCAAACATCATTGGAAGCTGTGGCTGTCCGCGTAAGGACTACCCAGGACATAACCGTCTGCAGTGTCTATCTCCCTCCAGGTGGTACAGTCTCCCTGACCGAATTGGCTGCACTTGTCACCCAACTTCCCACGCCTTTTTTTTCTCCTAGGGGATTTTAACGCCCACAATCCCCTGTGGGGTGGAACGAAGATTACTGGCCGAGGCAGAGACGTCGAGAATCTCATCTCCCAACTCGACGCCTGCCTCTTAAACACTGGCGCCGCCACACATTTCAGTGTGGCGCATGGCACGTTCTAGGCCATAGATCTGTCGTTGTGCAGCCCAGGGCTTGTACCATCGGTCCACTGGAGAGTCCATGACGACTTGTGTGGTAGTGACCATTTTCCCATCTTCCTTTCACTACCCCAGCGTCGCTCCCATGAACGCTTGCCTAGATGGGCATTTAGCAAGGCAAACTGGGAAACGTTCTCCTCTGCTGCCACTGCTGACTCTCTCCCCCACGGTACCATCGATGTGGCGGTTGAGACACTGACTGCGGCGATTGCTTCCGCTGCGGAACGTACCATTCCTCGTTCGTTAGGGTGCCCCCGGCGAAAGTCAGTGCCTTGGTTGTCTCCAGAGGTCGCTGAAACCATTAAAGAACGTCGGCGGGCTCTTCAGCGACATAAGCGGCACCCGTCTTTGGAGAACCTCATTTTATTCAAACGTCTCCGTGCTCAGGCACGGCGTCTCATCAAAAGACGGAAACAGGAGTGCTGGGAGAGGTACGTTTCCACCGTTGGTTCCCGTACACTTCACCCTCCCAGGTGTGGATGAAGATTCGGCGCATCTTTGGATTGCAGCAATCTACAGGTGTCCCAGGGCTTACCACCAACGGGGCGGTATCCACCGATGCCGACGCAATCGGCGAGCATTTCGGACAGCACTATGTTCGGGCCTCTGCGTCGGGGAACTACCCGCCCGCGTTTCGCGCGCTAAAACGCCGGGAGGAAGGCAAACGGCTTTCTTTTGCTTCTCGCCACCCTGAGGCGTATAACGCCCCATTTAGTTTGTGGGAACTCCGAAGCGCCCTGGTACAGTGCCCCGATACAGCCTCTCGGCCAGATGGCGTCCACAATCAGATGCTCAAACACCTGTCCCCAGACTGTCAGCGATGTGTTCTTGCCATCTTCAACCGCATATGGGGCGATGGTGTCTTTCCGTCGCAGTGGCGGGAAAGTACCATAATTCCGGTGCTGAAGCCTGGTAAGGACCCGCTTAATGTGGATAGCTATCGGCCCATCAGCTTGACAAATACTCTGTGCAAGCTACTGGAACGTATGGTGAGTTGACGGCTGTGTTGGCTGCTCGAGTCTCTGGGTCTTCTGGCTCCGTGCCAGAGCGGCTTCCGTCAGGGCCGTTCCACCGCCGATACTTTGGTCTTCCTTGAGTCTGCAATCCGCACTGCTTTTTCCAGGCGCCAACACCTCGTCTCCGTCTTTTTCGACCTCTCCAGAGCATATGACACGACGTGGCGGCACCATATTCTCGCCACGTTGCACGGGTGGGGTCTCCGGGGCTCTCTCCCCATTTTTATTCAGAATTTTTTATCTGTTCGGACATTCCGCGTTTTAATTGGCACATCCCATAGTTCATATCCAGGAGAACGGCGTTCCACAGGGCTCTGTATTGAGTGTGCCCCTTTTCCTTGTGGCCATTAATGGCCATGCAGCAGCAGTAGGGTCGTCTGTCTCACCCACGTTATATGCTGACGATTTCTGCATCTTTTTCAGCTCCTCCACCATTAGTGTTGCAGAACGTAGGTTGCAGAGAGCCATACGCAAGGCGCAGGCGTGGGCCCTAGCCCATGGGTTTCAATTTTCTCCTGCGAAGACTTCTGTTATGCACTTTTGTCGCCGTCGGACTGTCCATCCCCACCCTGAGCTTTATCTTCAGGATGCCATGCTCAGGGTTGTTGACACTTACCGTTTTCTGGGATTGCTGTTCGATGCCCGGCTTACTTGGCTTCCACATATTCGTCAGCTCAAGCGTCAGTGCTGGCTACATCTGAATGCCCTCCGCTGCCTCAGCAACACAACTTGGGGTGCAGATCGTAATAGGCTGCTGCAGCTCTACAAAGCCCTTGTGCTGTCCCGACTGGATTATGGGAGTGTGGCGTATGGCTCAGCGTCGCCCTCAGCGTTGCAACTGCTGGACCGTGTTCACCACTGTGGGGTTCGACAGGCGACAGGAGCATTCCGCACCAGCCCTGTTAATAGCCTACTTGCTGAAGCTGGGGTTCCCCCGCTTCACATTCGGCGTCTACAACTCTTAGCCAACTATGCTGCTCACGTTCGTTGTTCGCCTTGTCACCCTAACTACCGTCTCCTTTTCGCTAATGCGGCAGTCCATACCCCCCACCGGCGGCCTTGATCAGGCCATACCATTGGGATCCGTGTTCGGTCACTCCTTAGTGACCTCGAGTGTTTGCCTCTTCCATCTGCTTTTCAGGTCCACCCACATACACCACCTTGGTGTATTCGTCGGCCGCAGCTTCGGCTGGACCTCTCACAATGGCAAAAGGATTCAGTTCCTCCTGCAGTCTTGCGCCGCCAATTTCTTGCTCTCCTCGCCGCATCCCGCGACTCGGAGGCTATCTATACAGATGGCTCGATGGTTGATGGCCGTCTGGGGTACGCTTATACTCATGTGGACTATGTAGACCAGCGCTCCTTGCCGGACGGCTTCAGTGTTTACACCGCAGAGCTAACAGCCATTTTTCGTGCCCTTGAGCGTATTCGTACCAGCACTGGCGAGTCTTTTGTCATTTGCAGTGACTCTCTCAGTAGTCTACAGGCTCTTGACCAGTGCTACCCACGCCATCCCATTGTTGTTGACATCCAGGAGTCCGTTCATGCTCTTGAACAGCGTGGACGTTCAGTGGCGTTCATATGGACCCTGGGACACGTTGGGATAGCGGGAAACGAACACGCCGACAAGTTAGCTAAAGAAGCCACCCGCAAACTGCCGTTGGAGATCGGGCTCCCGGCCACTGATCTCCGATCGGTGTTACGCCGTCGGGTCTTTGGGATGTGGGCAGACGAATGGCGCACTCTGTCTGTACCCAACAAGCTGCGGCGTGTAAAGGAGACCACGACCGTGTGGGGTTCCTCCATGCGGGCCTCTCGCAGGGATTCTGTTATTCTCTGTAGGCTCCGCATTGGTCACTCTTGGCTGACGCATGGTCATCTGCTGCGTCGAGAGGACCCCCCTCATTGTCGCTGTGGTGCAACCATGACGGTGGCCCATCTGTTGTTGGAATGTCCTCTTTTAACCGCTCTCAGGCGTGCTTTTAATCTCCGGGGTGATTTATCCCCTCTTTTAGGTGACAATGTCTCGATGGCAGATCGGGTTTTTATTCGCGCAAGCGGCTTTTATAGGTCCATTTAATTTTATTACATCACCCTCATTTGTGCTGTATCTTTTAATTAGTTTTGTGTTGTAATTCGACTCCATCCTAATCTTTTAGGCTGGAGGTTTTAACGTGTTGCCGAGTGGCTGGCTCATCCTATTATTTTCGTGATCAGCCAGCCACGATCCTCTGCTGTACAGTTTTAATTCTTTCTGCCTTTCTTCTCTTTGTTGTTTTTGTTGCTGTGCTCCGTTTTCCATGTTTCTTTATTATTGACCTTGGGGATTTTCTTCCCCTGGAATTTTTATCTTGTGCTTCGAATGACTAATGGATGGTTTCACTGTGCTCTGTGTGTTTATGAAACAAGGGACCGATGACCTATGCAGTTTGGTCCCTTTAATCCTCAAACCAACCAACCAACCGACGTAGCTGTTAAGACGACACTTTCAAATGAGCCTTACTAAGTTTCAGCCTTACTAAAGATTGAACTTGCGACCTCGCACTCGAGGGGTTCCTTCTGAGTAGCAAACTCGGTAATTACTTGAAGCTGCATATGGAGGGCTATGTTGGATGAACTGCGAGACTAAACCCTAACAGTCTGCTCTGGGCGGTTCGCTATTTGGTGAAAGAGAAGTCTGTTTACCACACGTCTTCCAAAGGTGTTTCGTTGTCCACATTGGAAATCTGCTCTGTAAGTCTGTGCTACTACCTTAACTATTATAAACAGTGAAAGTTTTGCAGTCAGATCGATAAGGTTGTACGGTAATAATACTCAGAGTCTGATTTACGAAAACCAGTTACCGCCTTATTTATTCATCCTATTGTGTGAAATAATAAAAACAGTTATACGTGGCAATACAGTAAAATTATCGCCCGGTGAGGCCCAGTAGAAATCTATTAGTCAGTGTTACGTTTGCAATGTCTAATATCAAAACGGAGCTCCGCAACTATTATAACTAATATCACTGTCTGTTTGTTGACAGTTATTTAAGATCGCATCAAACGTTGCCCAGGACACTTTTAACATTTACACACAACAAGAAAAGTTTTGAATCACCTCTGTTCCGAGAATTCCGGAACCTGTACAGAAAATTGGAATAGAGATCAACATAAACATCATTTCCGCCCTTTTTATTGCTCATGAAAACCACACATTGCATGTCGTACCACCATACAGCCAGACCTTCAGAGGTGGTGGTCCAGATTGCTGTACACACTGGTACCTCTAATACCCAGTAGCACGTCCTCTTGCATTGATGCATGCCTGTATTCGTCGTGGAATATTATCCACAAGTTCATGAAGGTACTGTTAGTCCAGACTGTCCCAATCCTTAACGGCGATCTGTCGTAGATCCCTCAGAGTGGCTGGTGGGTAACGTCGTCCATAAACAGCCCTTTTCAATCTATCGCAGGCATGTTCGATAGGGTTCATGTGTGGAGAACATCCTGGCGACTCTAGTTGACCACTATTGAAATAAGCCCTTTAAATGTAACTTGTTTGTAAGGTAAACCTTTGCAACATCACCAAGCACTGAGCTAGACTGCTGTTGAACTACAGACAACACAAGCCATGTACCTCCTTCTTGGTGGAATGACTGGAACTGATCGTCTGCCGGACCCCATTTGTCTAATAGGCGCTGCTCATGCATGGTTGTTGACATCTTTCGGCGGGTTTAGTGACATCCGTGAACAGTCAAAGGGACTGTGTCTGTGATAGAAAATCCACAGTCAACGTCTGTCTTCAGGAATTCTGGGAACCTTGGTGATTCAAAACTGTTTTTGATGTATGTATTTCACTTTAGACTCTACAAATGAAGGACTTATTTCAATACTGGTACAAGTCCATTACCTCAACTTTTACGTCTATAATGCTTCTGAAATTAATGAGCCAAACAAACAGAAAGAAAGGTTCATCTCCAGCAAGAAGCCGTATGCTTGAATATTTCTGGTATCTCAAGTGCAGATTTTTCAGCGCACATTTAACTTTAGGACTCTGTATCTCAATATGAACAAAAATGTACTTGTACCACTATTGAAATAAGCCCTTCAAATGTAACTTGTTTGTAAGGTAAACCTTTGCAACATCACCAAGCACTGAGCTAGACTGCTTAATGATTGCATCTACACTGAAGAGCCAAAGAAACTGGTGCACCCACCTTACACCGTGTAGGGTCTCTGCAAACACGTAGAAGTGCCGCAGCATGAAGTTCCATGGACTCAACTAATGCCTGAAGTAGTGGTACAGGGAATTGACACCATGAATCTCGCAGAGCTGTCCATAAATCTGTAAGAGTACCAGGGAGGTAGACTTAGGACATAGCTCTCACAAACTACCGGCAAACTGGCCATTGTATGTTGAGGAAGAAAAAGCGTTTCTACTAGCTGGCCAAATCTTTACCTTAGTGTCTTCCAGCCAATGGCATCATACAACTCTTTCTTTCATTCTTTCTTTCCAGGATTGAGGTAATGTGTGATGCTACTGTATATGTTCCCAGGGAGGAGTACACGCTTAAAGGCCTGCGACCAGGGGAGTACTGGGTGCGCGTCGCTTCCATCACGTTGGCTGGCCTGGGCCCCTACTGCGACCACATTCCGTTTACAGTGCCACACCCGGCAGCGGATAAATCCGGCAACGGTGCAGGTATTGGTGGTGGGGGTTCAGGTGACGGAGGTGGGAACTACAGGGAGGACGGGCCTGGGGGCAGAGCAGGCGCTAGTGGCGGCTCGGACTCAGCGTCGAACACGACTCGCACCGCACTGACTGCAGTAGGGGTGGCGGCGGCGCTGCTGGCGGTGGGGGCGGGAGCCACACTGCTGCTGTGGTGGCGCTGCCTGGCCGCCAGGAGGGACGTGCTGCTCGCCACCGTCAACCCGGAGTACATCAGCCTCGCCAAGTGAGTACCCAGCAGGCTGGCGCCCACTACACACACACACACACACGTTACAAGTGCACTGAACAAATGTCATAGGATAGACACACAATACTGTGTGGGTCCTCCTCTGGCCCTGTGGACTGCAGTGGGACACCATGGAAATGTCCACCCTGCCGCCCTGATAGCTGTGTGGTCAGCATGACAGATTGCCATCCTACGGGCCCGGGTTCGATTCCCGGCTGGGTCAGGGATTTTCTCCGCTTAGGGACTAGGGGTTGTCTTGTCTTCATCATCATTTCATCCCCATCCGGTGTGCAGGTCACCGAATGTGGCGTCGAATGCAATAAGACCTACATCAAGGCCGCTGGACCTCCCCTGTAAGGGACCTCCCGGCCAATGATGCCAAACACTCATTTCCATTACCATGGAAATGAGACTGTAAGTCACTAATATTCCTCTAGAAGCAGCTGACACAAAATCGTTTGCAGAGAGACAGCCGATTCTGATCTGTTCATGGGTGCAAAATCCCCTGCATGGAGCCTGTTTTCTGTGGCATCCCAAATATGCTCGACGGGGTTCAAATCTGGGCTCCAAGGTGGGCATCTCAGTCTTTGGACCTCCAGTGCAAGTTCCTATAACCATTCTCAGGCAGCATGGGAGCGATGTGGCAGCCTGTTATCATCTAGAAACACCCCAGATCTGTCAGGGTATTGGAAGGCTAGAAATAAGTGCAGATGGTCCATGAGCACCTCAACGTATCACAGACCAACCGAAGTCCTCCAGAACAACTGGAGTGCTCATTCCACGGATGTGTGTGCTGTCCTTAGGTTAGTTAGGTTTAAGTAGTTCTAAGTCTAGGGGACTGACGACCTCAGATGTTAAGTTCCATAGTGCTTAGAGCCATTTGAACCATTTTTGAGCTCATTCCATACCAGGAAAATGCACATCAGACATAATAGAGACACCAGCATCTCAGACCACACCTTCTTGGCAGGCGGGATCCATCGATTCTTGTGGCCTGCGTCACACATGGTGCATCCCAGCCCGCATCTCGTGGTCGTGCGGTAGCGTTCTCGCTTCCCACGCCCTGGTTCCCGGGTTCGATTCCCGGCGTGGTCAGGTATTTTCTCTGCCTCGTGATGGCTGGGTGTTGTGTGCTGTCCTTAGGTTAGTTAGGTTTAAGTAGTTCTAAGTTCTAGGGGACTTATGACCACAGCAGTTGAGTCCCATAGTGCTCAGAGCCATTTTGGTGCATCCCACTGGCAAGGTGCAGTTGAAATCGTAACTCATCCGACTGTATCATTGTTCCAGTCAACGCCATCATCTGTCTCTGGCGATTGGCGACAAACGCACGCAACTGTGCCCAATGACATCATGTTAACAGCGGCACCCATGTATGGCGCCAGCACCCATACCCCGTGGAATCCGTATTCCTTTGGACTGTGCACTGGGAGACGTGTCTAGGATGTCCTGTGGTGAATTGAGTCATGATTTGTTCCACTATCGACATTCAGTCACTATTGACGATACGCCTCTGAAATTGCCGGTCGCTGTCATCGAACGTGGCTGGACGGCCAGTAGTTGGTCTGTTATAGACTGTGACACCCTCATTCAACCCTTAAACATTTCCCATGGCCGCTCTGCCATTACTCTACTTTGCAGAATAATCAGATCTGATGCAGAGTGGCTTACCTAATGTGAAACAAGTGGACAGCTCCATCTGCCAGATCACGACGGTTTTTATAACGCCCACTCGAGCAGACAGCTTGTACAGGGTGTTTCACAGTTGCTATTGTAAGCTTCTATGGGTAGTGGAGGGCCTTAGTAGATAGGTTTGAAGATCAGGTTGAGAGGCACCCACATGCCTTGCTCATACTGTGGCATCAAGCAGTCAGGCCTGCAAGATGAGTGGTCTGCCAAGCGAGTGGATTCATTCTTATTTATCGAGTAACATGAACTCTAGTACTCACACTTAAGGTACAAGTTATCCTCCTATATGATTAATACGCAACGGAAACACGCATCTGACTATCAGTAATTTACAGAATTCTGACTGTACACTACGCACTGGCAATACCACATTTTCTTTCCTTTTTTTTTTTATTTAACGGCTTTTGTCAACACGTGGCCACTGCACTGAATATGAATGGCGCACACATTATAAATTCGGGACATTATGACAACATATAATTCGAAGGAAAAGTCCACCAATCTTTTTCTTTTCACTATCTTATTTATTCCGATAAATTCTCTAACCTAAACACACAACTTCTATAACCTACAACAATAACACATGAGAAATTCCGCCCAGTGGGCATGGCTTTACATTGGTGAATCTCTATATTATGGTCTCGTAATTATTTAACGCTACAGTGCACTTTCTGGATAGGATGGTGGATCTTTTATTATTTCTCACACTTCGACTCTCACAATCATCATCACGAAACTATCCTCCAGACCGAGCAGTACAGAAGGAACAAGCATAACCCACTAATCTTTTGCTACTACCTTGCTACTCTCCCATGCAAACCACACATACCCAAATTACATGACATACACCACACTACAATATGAAATACCACACAGAGAATAGTCACAACATTATCACTTTCAGCTTTCCCACTTCAATTAATATTTATCCCAGTTTCACACGACACTGCCCCACTTTGTGATTCTACTTCCCTACTATGAACTCTGGAGATATATGCACGTCTTCCTGTGCAATGCAAGCCAAGTGGCGTTGCTGGATAGACGGCCGACTCACCTTGATTCTCTCTGAGTTTAAATCTAGCGTCACACGGAATAACATTAAGAACATATTCATCACTGATACCATGGACGAGTACTTCTCTTTATCCTTTGTCTCATACACAGTTTGAGTCTCACACAGTACTCACCACGTGGAAGTACTCGTCTCTAATTTCAAGTCCTGCACACGCCATTTCTTAAATATTTCAACTTGTGGTATACACGCTATTTCTTAAATATTTCAACTTATTGTACACACGCTAGTAATTCAGCTTAACTTAAGCACACGGAAGTATTTCAACTTATTGCTTGCTACACGTGGTTTCATTGTGACCGTTGGTCACTTCCGAAGATTACTACAATCCCATTAATATTACCTGCCTGACATTTAATTCTCCCCACAAAAGTTCCTGAAATAGAGAAATTATTATTTCAAACTACTCTTAAATATTCCACATGCATACCATGTCTCCACTCTTTCGTCATTACGGAGCACAACTAAAACAGGTCTTAACAGCACAAGATCCAGCGGCAGAGTGCTGAAACATGGCCGTTCTCGAGGTCCTCTCGCACCTCTGCTGAAGTGGGGGAGCACCTTGCTACCGTATTGGTCAGCCACATTTCAGGCGCTCAAAGCTCAGGTAAATTTCATCTCTTTGGTCCCACCAAAGGTGGCCAAAGGATCGTCTCAAAGATGATCATATATTCACATTCACTATCTGCGGTTAGCAGACGACCATACATTCATTCATTTTACAGATCTCACCAAACTGGATGTAGGGATTTATTTTGAGGGAGTGCACATGTGATCAATTAAATAAATAAACTGTCATTCTTTCCCACACTGGTATCCGGCTTCGCCGTATTAATTGAAATTGAGTTATTTTTAGAAAAAAAATGTGTTGTTCTGACAAAAATAATGAAGTATGTTGTACCTATTTTCAATTTCGGGCGGTACTGTACCCTTTCAAGGTCATATTGATAACTCGAATTTCACAGTACACACTCAGGGGGGACAATGAGCTGTGTAAAGTGTGTTCTATAAACTATCGCAACTTTTCTGAGGCACGCAGTAGACAAGTCAGGTGAACGTAAAACTAATTCATGGCTTAAATGATCTCACTACATCTGCAGATATATTATTGGTCTGAAACTCACAGTTAAGTGCCCGGTAGAGTGTTCATCAAACTACCTTCAAGCCATTTCTCTACCGATCTACTATCGAACACCAACAGGGAAAAACTGACGCTTAAATTTTTCTATGCAAGTGTATTTTATTATGATCATCCCTACCTATGTGATTCAAAAAGAATACCACAACTCTAGGAATTTAAAATTCTGCAATGACAAAAGGCAGAGCTAAGCACTATCTGTCGGCGAATTAAGGGAGCTATAAAGTTTCATTTAGTTGTACATTTGTTCGCTTGAGGCGCTGTTGACTAGGCGTCAGCGTTAGTTGATGCTAAGATGGCGACCGCTCAACAGAAAGCTTTTTGTGTTATTGGGTACGGCAGAAGTGAATCGACGACTGTTGTTCAGCGTGCATTTCGAACGAAGTATGGTGTTAAAACCTCCTGATAGGTGGTGTATTAAACGTTGGTATAAACAGTTTACAGAGAATGGGTGTTAGTGCAAAGGGAAAAGTTCTGGACGGCCGAGAACGAGTGATGAAAATGTAGCACGCATCCAGCAAGCATTTGTTCGCAGCCCAGGAAAATCGACTCGCAGAGCTAGCAGAGAGCTGCAAATTCCACTATCGACATTGTCACTATTGACGATACGCCTCTGAAATTGCCGGTCGCTGTCATCGAACGTGGCTGGACGGCCAGTAGTTGGTCTGTTATAGACTGTGACACCCTCATTCAACCCTTAAACATTTCCCATGGCCGCTCTGCCATTACTCTACTTTGCAGAATAATCAGATCTGATGCAGAGTGGCTTACCTAATGTGAAACAAGTGGACAGCTCCATCTGCCAGATCACGACGGTTTTTATAACGCCCACTCGAG
This sequence comes from Schistocerca nitens, assembly GCF_023898315.1. Lineage (NCBI taxonomy): Eukaryota > Metazoa > Arthropoda > Insecta > Orthoptera > Acrididae > Schistocerca > Schistocerca nitens. The sequence continues at coordinate 63,818,304 of NC_064623.1, read as the reverse complement.
CAGACAGCTTGTACGGGTGTTTCACAGTTGCTATTGTACGCTTCTATGGGTAGTGGAGGGCCTTAGTAGATAGGTTTGAAGATCAGGTTGAGAGGCACCCACATGCCTTGCTCATACTGTGGCATCAAGCAGTCAGGCCTGCAAGATGAGTGGTCTGCCAAGCGAGTGGATTCATTCTTATTTATCGAGTAACATGAACTCTAGTACTCACACTTAAGGTACAAGTTATCCTCCTATATGATTAATACGCAACGGAAACACGCATCTGACTATCAGTAATTTACAGAATTCTGACTGTACACTACGCACTGGCAATACCACATTTTCTTTCCTTTTTTTTTTTATTTAACGGCTTTTGTCAACACGTGGCCACTGCACTGAATATGAATGGCGCACACATTATAAATTCGGGACATTATGACAACATATAATTCGAAGGAAAAGTCCACCAATCTTTTTCTTTTCACTATCTTATTTATTCCGATAAATTCTCTAACCTAAACACACAACTTCTATAACCTACAACAATAACACATGAGAAATTCCGCCCAGTGGGCATGGCTTTACATTGGTGAATCTCTATATTATGGTCTCGTAATTATTTAACGCTACAGTGCACTTTCTGGATAGGATGGTGGATCTTTTATTATTTCTCACACTTCGACTCTCACAATCATCATCACGAAACTATCCTCCAGACCGAGCAGTACAGAAGGAACAAGCATAACCCACTAATCTTTTGCTACTACCTTGCTACTCTCCCATGCAAACCACACATACCCAAATTACATGACATACACCACACTACAATATGAAATACCACACAGAGAATAGTCACAACATTATCACTTTCAGCTTTCCCACTTCAATTAATATTTATCCCAGTTTCACACGACACTGCCCCACTTTGTGATTCTACTTCCCTACTATGAACTCTGGAGATATATGCACGTCTTCCTGTGCAATGCAAGCCAAGTGGCGTTGCTGGATAGACGGCCGACTCACCTTGATTCTCTCTGAGTTTAAATCTAGCGTCACACGGAATAACATTAAGAACATATTCATCACTGATACCATGGACGAGTACTTCTCTTTATCCTTTGTCTCATACACAGTTTGAGTCTCACACAGTACTCACCACGTGGAAGTACTCGTCTCTAATTTCAAGTCCTGCACACGCCATTTCTTAAATATTTCAACTTGTGGTATACACGCTATTTCTTAAATATTTCAACTTATTGTACACACGCTAGTAATTCAGCTTAACTTAAGCACACGGAAGTATTTCAACTTATTGCTTGCTACACGTGGTTTCATTGTGACCGTTGGTCACTTCCGAAGATTACTACAATCCCATTAATATTACCTGCCTGACATTTAATTCTCCCCACAAAAGTTCCTGAAATAGAGAAATTATTATTTCAAACTACTCTTAAATATTCCACATGCATACCATGTCTCCACTCTTTCGTCATTACGGAGCACAACTAAAACAGGTCTTAACAGCACAAGATCCAGCGGCAGAGTGCTGAAACATGGCCGTTCTCGAGGTCCTCTCGCACCTCTGCTGAAGTGGGGGAGCACCTTGCTACCGTATTGGTCAGCCACATTTCAGGCGCTCAAAGCTCAGGTAAATTTCATCTCTTTGGTCCCACCAAAGGTGGCCAAAGGATCGTCTCAAAGATGATCATATATTCACATTCACTATCTGCGGTTAGCAGATGACCATACATTCATTCATTGTACAGATCTCACCAAACTGGATGTAGGGATTTATTTTGAGGGAGTGCACATGTGATCAATTAAATAAATAAACTGTCATTCTTTCCCACACTGGTATCCGGCTTCACCGTATTAATTGAAATTGAGTTATTTTTAGAAAAAAAATGTGTTGTTCTGACAAAAATAATGAAGTATGTTGTACCTATTTTCAATTTCGGGCGGTACTGTACCCTTTCAAGGTCATATTGATAACTCGAATTTCACAGTACACACTCAGGGGGGACAATGAGCTGTGTAAAGTGTGTTCTATAAACTATCGCAACTTTTCTGAGGCACGCAGTAGACAAGTCAGGTGAACGTAAAACTAATTCATGGCTTAAATGATCTCACTACATCTGCAGATATATTATTGGTCTGAAACTCACAGTTAAGTGCCCGGTAGAGTGTTCATCAAACTACCTTCAAGCCATTTCTCTACCGATCTACTATCGAACACCAACAGGGAAAAACTGTGTTGTGTCTAGTTCATACTGTCTAGACACAATGAGGTAGCTAGGTGCACGCTAAACTAACGCAGACGGGCTTGAAGTACTGGAACAGGAGACTTATTAATGCACTAAAGAAAAGTACGTAGTGTTATAATACTTAACTTTATTCTCTTGTTGGAATACATCTCTCTTGAATATTAGGAAGCTATAAGCACTGATACAAATGGCGCCTTGCTAGGTAGTAGCTATGGACTAAGCTGAAGGCTATTCTATCTGTCTCTCGGCAAATGAGAGGAAGGCGTCGTACTTCTGGTCGCAAGCAATGTCGTCCGTACAACTGGGGCGAGGTCTAGTCCGTGTCTTGTGACCTGCCATGTGGTGGCGCTAGGATTGCGATTACACAGTGGCGACACGCGGGTCCGACATGTACTACAGGCCCGCGGCCGATTTAAGTTACCACCTAGCAAGTGTGGTGTCTAGCGGTGACACCACAAACTGACGCTTAAATTTTTCTGTGCAAGTGTATTTTATTATGATCATCCCTACCTATGTACGTGGACGCCATTAAAATACAGGGTGATTCAAAAAGAATACCACAACTTTAGGAATTTAAAATTCTGCAATGACAAAAGGCAGAGCTAAGTACTATCTGTCGGCGAATTAAGGGAGCTATAAAGTTTCATTTAGTTGTACATTTGTTCGCTTGAGGCGCTGTTGACTAGGCGTCAGCGTTAGTTGATGCTAAGATGGCGACCGCTCAACAGAAAGCTTTTTGTGTTATTGGGTACGGCAGAAGTGAATCGACGACTGTTGTTCAGCGTGCATTTCGAACGAAGTATGGTGTTAAAACCTCCTGATAGGTGGTGTATTAAACGTTGGTATAAACAGTTTACAGAGAATGGGTGTTTGTGCAAAGGGAAAAGTTCTGGACGGCCGAGAACGAGTGATGAAAATGTAGCACGCATCCAGCAAGCATTTGTTCGCAGCCCAGGAAAATCGACTCGCAGAGCTAGCAGAGAGCTGCAAATTTCACAATCAACCGTATGGAGAGTCCTACGAAAAAGGTTAGTTATGAAACCTTATCGTCTGACATTGGTTCAAGCACTGTCTGCAGCTGATAAAGTTAACAGAATCGATTTCTGTGATTTTATCCTTGCTCAAATGGAAACAGATGAATCTTTCGTTTCAAAGATTGTGTTTAGTGATGAAGCAACTTTCCACACTAACGGGAAAGGCAACCGTCACAATGTCTGTATATGGGGCACTGAGAATCCGCGGGAAACAACTCAGTATGAACGTGACTCGCTTAAGGTGAACGTTTTCTGTGCCATTTCAGCCAATAAAGTTTTTGGTCCCTTTTTCTTCGAAGGTGCTACTGTAACTGGACTACAGTATCTGGAGATGTTAGAGAATTGGCTGTTCCCTCAGCTCGAACAAGAAGCACAACAATTCATATTTCAGCAGGATGGAGCGCCACCACATTGGCACTTATCTGTCCGTAACTACCTGAACGTCAACTACCCGAGGTGATGGATAGGCTGCCAGGCAGCCCGTGACAGAGCACTTCATCACTGGCCTCCAAGAAGCCCTGATCTTACCCCCTGCGATTTTTTCTTATGGGGGTATGTTAAGGATATGGTGTTTCGGCCACCTCTCCCAGCCACCATTGATGATTTGAAACGAGAAATAACAGCAGCTATCCAAACTGTTACGCCTGATATGCTACAGAGAGTGTGGAACGAGTTGGAGTATCGGGTTGATATTGCTCGAGTGTCTGGAGGGGGCCATATTGAATATCTCTGAACTTGTTTTTGAGTGAAAAAAAAACCTTTTTAAATACTCTTTGTAATGATGTATAACAGAAGGTTATATTATGTTTCTTTCATTAAATACACATTTTTAAAGTTGTGGTATTCTTTTTGAATCACCCTGTACTTTGGCAATCAGATGAGAACAATGCTGACTCAAATTTCGCGAGAAGATCCCGCTGCAACTAAAAACGCCTTTGTGTTAATAATTTCCATACAAATTCACATATCATAGTCGTGACGCTCTCTCCCCTATTCCGCGATAGTACAAAACGAGCTGCCCTTCACTCGACATTTTCGATGTCCTCCATCGATACTATCTGATGCGGATTCCACACCTAACAACAGTACTCTAGAAGAGGACATACAAGAGTAGTATAGGCAGTTCTTTAGCAGATCTGTCGCATTTTCTCAGTGCTCGGCCAATAAATCGTAGTCTTGCTGTATCCACAAAATTATCTTTGTCATCGTTCCAACTTTAGTTATTCGTAATTGTAATCACTAAGTATTTAACCGAGTTTGCAGCCTTCAGACTTATGTCATTTATCATATAACCGAAATTTAACGGGTTCCTTTTGGTACTCATGTGGATGACCTCACACTTTTCAAGATAGTCAACTGCCACTTTTCGCACCGTACAGATATCTTATCTAAATCGTTTTACAATTCGTTTTGGTCATCTGATGACTTTACAAGACGGTAAATGACATCATAATCTGCAAACAATCTAAGACGGCTACTAAGATTGTCTCCTATATCGTTGATATAGATTAGGAACAATAGAGGGCCTATAACACTTCCTTGGGGAACGTCGGATATTACTTCTGTTTTACTCGATGACTTTCCGTCTATTACTAGGAACTGTGACCTCTCTGACAGGAAATCACGAATCCAGTAACACAACTGAAGCGATATACCATAGGCACGCATTTTGGTTAGAAGACGCTTGTGAGGAACGGTGTCGAAACCCTTCTGAAAATCTACAAATATGGAAGCAGTTTCACATCCCCTGTCGATAGCACTCATTACTTCATGAGTATAAAGAGCTAGTTGTGTTTCGCAAGAACGATATTTTCTGAATCCGTGCTGACTATGTGTCCATAAATCGTTTTTTTTTCGAGGTACTTCATAATGTTCGAATACCGAATATGTTCCAAAACGCTACTGCAAATCGACGTTAGTGATACGGGCCTGTAATTCAACGGATTACTTCTACTTCCCTTTTTGGGTATTAGTGTGACTTGAGCAATTATCCAGTCTTTAGGTACGGATCTTTCTGTGACCAAGCGGTTGTATATAATTGCTAAATATGGAGCTATTTTATCAGCATACTCTGAGAGGAACCTGACCGGTATACAATCTGGACCAGAAGCCTTGCCTTTATTAAGTGATTTAAGCTGCTCTGCGACACCGAGGATGTCTACTTCTATGTTTCTCATCTTGGTAGTTGTTCTTGATTGAAACTGAGGAATGTTTACTTAGTCTTCTTTCGGAAAACCGTGTTTAGTAACTCTTCCTTAGTGGCACTGTCATCAGTGACTTTACCATTGTTATCGCACAGTGAAAGTATTGATTGCGTCTTGCCACTGGTGTGCTTTATGTATGACCAGAGTCTCTTTGGGTTTTCTGCCAGATTTCGAGACAGTTTCGTTATGGAAATTATTAAAAGCATCTCGCATTGAAGTACGCATTATATTTCGAACTTCTGTAAAACTTTGCCAGTCTTCGGGATTTTGTGTTTTTTTTTTTCAATTTTGCATGCTTTTTTCACTGCTTCTGCAACAACGATGTGAGCCGTTTTGTATACCATGGGGGATCAGCACCATCACTTATTAATTTATGTGGTACATGTCTCTAAATTGCTGTCGACACTATCTCTTCGAAATCATTCCACAACTTTTCTATCTTACACGATCAGATCGGAAGGAGTGAAGACTGTCACTTAAAACGGCGTTAACAACATTTTTATTAGCTTTTTTAAATAGATATACTTTGCGCTTCTTTTTGATGGTCGTAAGTGTTCCGGTATTCAGCCTAGCAGCAACTGCCTTGTGGTCGCTAATCCCTGCCGTCAAGATACTCCCTATTTGTCCAGGATTATTTGTTGCTAAGAGGTCAAGTATGCTTTTGCAACCATTTACACTTCGAGTGGGCTCAGGAACTAATTGTTCAAAATAATTTTCTGAGAGAGCATTCTGTACAATTTCGGATGACGTTTTATGCCTGCCGCCGATTTTAAACGTATAATTCTTGCAGAAATGGAAGAGGATGTAGATGAAGATGAAATGGGAGATAAGATACTGCGTGAAGAGTTTGACAGAGCACTGAAAGACCTGAGTCGAAACAAGGCCCCGGTAGTAGACAACATTCCGCTAGAACTACTGATGGCCTTGGGAGAGCCAGTCATGACAAAACTCTACCATCTGGTGAGCAAGATGTACGAGACAGGCGAAATACCCACAGACTTCAAGAAGAATATAACAATTCCAATACCAAAGAAAGCAGGTGTTGACAGATGTGAAAATTACCGAACTATCAGTTTAATAGGTCACAGCTGCAAAATACTAACGCGAATTCTTTACAGACGAATGGAAAAACTGGTAGAAGCGGACCTCGGGGAAGATCAGTTTGGATTCCGTAGAAATGTTGGAACACGTGAGGCAATACTAACCTTACGACTTATCTTAGAAGAAAGATTAAGAAAAGGCAAACCTACGTTTCTAGCATTTGTAGACTTAGAGAAAGCTTTTGACAACGTTAACTGGAATACTCTCTTTCAAATTCTGAAGGTGGCAGGGGTAAAATACAGGGAGCGAAAGGCTATTTATAATTTGTACAGAAACCAGATGGCAGTTATAAGAGTCGAGGGGCATGAAAGGGAAGCAGTGGTTGGGAAAGGAGTGAGACAGGGTTGTAGCCTCTCCCCGATGTTATTCAATCTGTATATTGAGCAAGCAGTAAAGGAAACAAAAGAAAAATTCGGAGTAGGTATTAAAATTCATGGAGAAGAAGTAAAAACTTTGAGGTTCGCCGATGACATTGTAATTCTGTCAGAGACAGCAAAGGACTTGGAAGAGCAGTTGAACTGAATGGACAGTGTCTTGAAAGGAGGATATAAGATGAACATCAACAAAAGCAAAACGAGGATAATGGAATGTAGTCAAATTAAATCGGGTGATGCTGAGGGGATTAGATTAGGAAATGAGACACTTAAAGTAGTAAAGGAGTTTTGCTATTTAGGGAGTAAAATAACTGATGATGGTCGAAGTAGAGAGGATATAAAATGTAGACTGGCAATGACAAGGAATTCGTTTCTGAAGAAGAGAAATTTGTTAACATCGAGTATAGATTTAAGTGTCAGGAAGTCGTTTCTGAAAGTATTTGTATGGAGTGTAGCCATGTATGGAAGTGAAACATGGACGATAACCAGTTTGGACAAGAAGAGAATAGAAGCTTTCGAAATGTGGTGCTACAGAAGAATGCTGAAGATCACGTAACTAATGAGGAGGTATTGAATAGGATTGGGGAGAAGAGAAGTTTGTGGCACAACTTGACTAGAAGAAGGGATCGGTTGGTAGGACATGTTTTGAGGCATCAAGGGATCACAAATTTAGCATTGGAGGGCAGTGTGGAGGGTAAAAATCGTAGAGGGAGACCAAGAGATCAATACACTAAGCAGATTCAGAAGGATGTAGGTTGCAGTAGGTACTGGGAGATGAAGAAGCTTGCACAGGATAGAGTAGCATGGAGAGCTGCATCAAACCAGTCTCAGGACTGAAGACCACAACAACAACATTGAGTGTAGATTGCAATCACCACCGACTATATGAGTGGGGTACCTATTTGAAATGAGACTCAAGTTTTCTTTGAACTGTTCAGCAACTATATCTTCTGAGTCGGGGGTCGGTAAAACGATCCAGTTAATAGTTTAGTCAGATTGTCAAGTATAACTTCTACCTCTATTTCACAGGAACTATCTACTTCAATTTCACTACAAGGCAAACTACTTCCGACAGCAATAAATACTCAACACCAACTATATTTAATCTATCCTTTCTGAACACTGTTAGATCGTTTGAAAAAATTACGGATGAACTTATTTCCGAATTTAGCCAGCTTTCTGTACCTATAACTATGTGAGCTTCAGTGCTTTCTATTAGGGCTTGGAGCTCTGGTTCTTTCCCAACACAGCTACGACAATTTACAACTACAATACCGATCGTTTCTACAACTAACTTACTGTGTTTTACCAGTCCCCTTCTAGACGGACGCCCTTTCTGTCTTTCCCTGAGACCCCCTAACCTAAAAAACCGCCCTATCCCTTCCACACAGCCCCCTACCCGTGTAGTCGCTTCCTGTCTGTATTGGGCTCCTAACCTATTAAACGGAACCCGGAAACCCACCACCCAATGGCGCAAGTCAAGGAATTTGCAACGTACACGGTCACAGAACCGCCTGAGACTCTGATTCAGATCCTCCAATCAGCTCTGCACCAGAGGACCACAGTCGCTTTTATCGACGATGTTGCAGATGGCGAGCTCCGCCTTAATCTCGGAAGCAAGACTGGCAGTCTTTACCATTTCCACTAGCCGCCCGAAACCAGAGAGAATCTCCTCTGATCCAAAGCTACACACGTCATTGGGACCGACATGAGCCACCACCTGCAGTTGGCTGCACCCTGTACTCTTCATGGCATCTGGAAGCACCTCTTCCACATCCGGAATGACTCCCCCCAGTATGCATACGGAGTGCACACTGGCTTCCTTCCACTCCTTGGCAGCCATGTTCCTAAGGGGCCCCATTACGCGTTTAATCTTGGAGCTCCCAACTACCAGCAAACCCACCCCCTGTGAATGTCCAGACCTTGTGAGCCGAGAAGCTTCCTCTGGAACAGGGTGGACGACTGCATCCGGCTCAGATACATCGTCAGCCACAGCTATCGCCCGAAACCTGTTCGTCAAACGAACTGGGGAGGCCCTACAATCGGCCCTTCGGAAAGTTTTTCGCTGCCTGCCAGACTTAGGAATGGTCTCCCACTCGACCACGGGCGAGGGGTCAACCTCGGTGCAGGCAGTAGCCGGGGTGGGCACAGCAGTGGACCAATCGGGGGACACGTGCAACATGCTCAACATCCCTCGCATACCCGCGTCCGACACCCCACGGTGATGCCCCTTGGTAGCAGCCTTGAGCTGTGTGACGGAAGTCAACATAGCCTGGAGCTGTGAGCGAAGGGTTGCCAACTCAGCTGTATCTGTATACAGTAATCATAGTTCCTATCCATTACTGCAGTCACTCCTGTTTGAAGCTCATAAAAATAAGTAACGAACGAATGCTGTACTCAGCTTATTAGCAGCAGGAATTCGAAGTGCTCTCTCACTACTCGTCCAAACGACACTGAGCTACACTAACCAAAACAAACAAAAGCCTATACGATACGAGGGTCGATAGCAACGGCGGTACTATACACTTCACTGTTATTAAAATAAAAACTTGTGCCTAGTAAGCGCTCGAACACGCAATAAATATAAAAATAATCTAGTTACTACACAGGTATCTGTAAATAAGCCGCTCCGTTGGAAGCCCGTAAAAATATATAACAAACGAATGGTGTAATAGCCTTATTAGGAGCCGGAACACGAGGTGCCCTGTCTCTGGTGGTCTATCTGACGCTGAGCCTTACCGCGAGTCACATGACAACAGGTGAGACAAGCGCGCGACAGCGGAGTCTGGGAGAGGCGAAAATCAAACGGTTGCAGTCGATCACGCAGCAACAGGCTGTGCAGCGAGAAACGTCATCATAATAATGAAAATTTAGGTTACTGATGCAACGGAAACTTTCGCGTGACTACAATTTACATTTTATTTTTCTATTACCGAATATTTAACACATCAATATTTTTACACACTTTTAACCAAAATAGCTTACCTAAATTTTGGCGCCCGCTCCTAGTGCGAGCCCTGACGATGTGCAAGTCTCTTGAAACTCTGTTAACTATGAAACTCGCTTTTCTGCTCCGCCTCTTCAATTTTTATACTCCACACTTCCCTCCACTACCAAATTCCCAATTCATCAGCGGCTCGGTGTGTGTACCAACAGGGATGAATTTCCAGGTGCGTTATCGTGATGGAAGAGCGACGAATTGTCTCGCGACGTTTCGGGCTGTTTCCTTCTCACATTCTCTCGCAGGCGTCGCAATAAGTCCCCGTAGTACCATTGAGTAAGAGTTTGTCACTGTGGCACGAATTTATGATGGACTAATCCTTCAAAGTCAAAGAAAACTGTCAGCATGGCTTTACATTTGATATGACCTGACGAGCTTTTTTTGGTCTTAGAGAAACTTTCCCGACCCATGTAGTGAGTGAACCTTGGTCTCAACATCACAACCGTAGACCCATGTCTCATCACCAGTTACGATTCTCTTAAGGAACATTTCGTTCTCATTTGCGCGAAACAAAAGCTCTTCGCCGGCCGAAGTGGCCGTGCGGTTAAAGGCGCTGCAGTCTGGAACCGCAAGACCGCTACGGTCGCAGGTTCGAATCCTGCCTCGGGCATGGATGTTTGTGATGTTCTTAGGTTAGTTCGGTTTAACTAGTTCTAAGTTCTAGGGGACTAATGACCTCAGCAGTTGAGTCCCATAGTGCTCAGAGCCATTTGAACCAAAAGCTCTTCACAGACTGCGAGGCGAAGGTCTTCCTGGCCTTCAGTCGTGAGCTGTGGGACGAACTTGGCGGAAACACGATGCATTCCAAGATGCTCTGTCAAGATTGCATTACATGATCCAACTGAAATGTTTACATTCTTGTGTTCAAATGGTTCTGAGCACTATGGGACTAAACATCTGAGGTCATCAGTCCCCTAGAACTTAGAACTACTTAAACCTAACTAACCCAAGGACATCACACACATCGCTGGCCGCGGTGGTCTAGCGGTTCTAGGCGCTCAGTCCGGAACCGCGCGACTGCTACGGTCGCAGGTTCGAATCCTGCCTCGGGCATGGATGTATGTGATGTCCTTAGGTTAGTTAGGTTTAAGTAGTTCTAAGTTCTAGGGGACTGATGACCACAGATGTTAAGTCCCATAGTGCTCAGAGCCATTTGAACATCACACACATCCATGCCCGAGGCAGGATTCGAACCTGTAGCGCCACTCCGGCCGGCTTACATTCTTGTTGTATCTCTCGTACAGTCAGGGTTCGATTGGCACGCACAATTGTGTTGACAATCCTGACATGAGCGCCGGCGGTAGACGTCGAAGGGCGTCCTGAACGAAGGTCATCTTTAACTTCCGTCCGGCCATTTCAAGCCGTGTGAACGATTCGTAACAACGAGCATGGCTTAAGCACTTATCACTGTAGGCTTCGTGCATCCTTTAGTGTGTCGCTGAATAGGTTTTCTTGAGTTCCACGCAAATTTTGATGGAGACGAGCTGCTCCTCTAACTCTGCCATTTCGAAGTTCGCGGACTGTGCCAGACAACGTTCTACTCAGTACACATTAAACACAGGCTTGTGCAGGCATGTCAACCGCTTTTCGCTCCAACACACAATGAATTGAACCGTGAATTTACTTTCGAACCTTTTCTTAAGAATTTACTTTATTTACTAGCGATTCATCAAGAAAATTAACACATTTAATAACACCATGTGAGCGTGGAAGTAGTTGCCAGGGAGTAACTGATGAAATAAAATTGAAATTGCTTTTAACAAATGGGAATTTTATTCCTAAAAGCCTTTTTTTTAAGAAACAGAAAATTATAAGCAGAAACCACCCTCTAAATATCAAGTTACAATTTATTCAGGGGCAGAAAGAAACCAATTTTTGAGTGTATGAGCATTCGGGCTCAGAACCTTGCCGCTCCCTTTTGACACGGCCGTAGTCACGACCGCTCACAACAACCTCTGAAAGACTACGCAGGTGCAAATCTGCAACACACCAGATTACCTTAAAGTAAAAGTTTTAACAATTCACGCAACCTCACAAACTATGCACCCCGTAGGAGGGATGGAAATGGTACAAAACATTAAAATTAAATGATTAACTTGCCACTGAAGGTGCAACTTGATTTTAACTTCTAAGAAAAGTCCTACGGTGGAAGGGCGGCAACTTTATATACTAAAATGACCATTTAAATAAAAGCCCATGAAATGCAGTCTTACATAAAATTATACAAGGTTGGCCAAACATGCTCTACAGTACACATATGCCGCCTCTCAAGATGATAGGCAAGATAAAAACATAATTCAGGTATTAGGCCGTTGCACTTCAAGCAATAAATTCGTTAACACACCGAAACCGACAAACATGACAGAGGCAGCTATTAACGTACAGGAGATTGATAGGGAGATTACCGAACAACCCAAACCGCAGATCACTCTAACCTGCCCCTACTCCACAAGGGAAAAACGGACCACCCAATTCATAAAAAAAAATGGTTCAAATGGCTCTGAGCACTATGGGACTCAACATCTTAGGTCATAAGTCCCCTAGAACTTAGAACTACTTAAACCTAACTAACCTAAGGACATCACACACACCCATGCCCGAGGCAGGATTCGAACCTGCGACCGTAGCAGTCCCGCGGCACCCAATTCATAAATAACCACCTTCCGCAGGTGGGCAAACGGAGAAGAATGGTGGGACGACCCCAAAACAAAGCGGCTGCTGACCTCACCAAGAAAACAAGTAGAATTTAACAAGTAAATGAAACAACATATTTCCAATCACTTAACTTATAATAAACTGCGATTTCTGGCGAAGACCTGGCGCAGCACCCCCAAATCGCTCTCTCGAACCGTCCGCTGTCAGCCGCTTTAACGGACGCAGGAAGGCGCGCCGATCTCCCGTCTCACGGCGTCACAGCTCGCACAGGCCAGACCGATGTCGTGGGTTGACTCCTGTTGCTCTCGTGTCGACCGCGAAGCCACTACCCCTCGCTATACGCCGGGGCCCACTGGACTCACGTGGCGGCATCACATGCGCCGACGCTCAAGGCGGACAAGTCATCTTGTGTCTCAGTGCGCGACCGACCAACCGATCGATCCAACCGCCAATGACCGTTGCCTGAGCAACTCGAGCAGACTGGCGAACTGGCGAGTTTTTTTTTCCTTTATTGTTAATTTCACACCTGATACAGGTAGGTCAGAGGCGGCATATTACCCCGCTCTTCGGCTACAGATAAAATTAATGATACAAAAGAAGACAATCGCAGAACAGATAGGGTGGATATACAGACGTAGACATACAAAATTAAAACACACAGAGTCGTTCATGGGCGCAGAGTCCAAGATAAGAATGTTCAGCCAAGTGGACACGCACAAAGATGATAGATGGCACACGCGAACGTTGGAGCACAAACGAATTAACACTGGAACACTTGAGCACAACACGACGCCACACACAAACACGAGGCGATGATCTCCAGCGCGCGAATGTCCACGTAACATGTGCGAGTCTGGGACCTGCCAAGAGGGGAAGAAGGGGGTGGTGGAGAGAGAGGGGAGAGCAAAGATGGCAATGGCAGAGGAGATGGTGGGAGGAATGGAGGTATGGGGGTAGGTGAAGCCTTGGGGAGGAGTGGGGAGAAAGGGAGGAGGGAGGGAAGGGGAAGAGAAGGGAGAGAGGGTGCCCATAGGAACAAACACAGGAAGAGGGAGGGAGGATTAAAGTTGGTAGGAGGGGTAGATGGAGGGGAAGAGGGCATCATCAGGGAGGGGGAGCTGGCGGAAGCCAACTTGGGCAAGGATATGGAGAGGGGAGAGATGGAGACCGGGTGGGACGTGGAAGTACAGGCGCGGCAGCGGACGGGGGCGGGAGAGGATGGGCGAGACCAGCAGGTGAGGAGGATCGAGTTTATGGGAGGTGTAGTGGATCCGTATCCGTTCGAGGAAGAGGAGGAGGTGAGGGAGAAACTGGCGAGCTCACAGCGCCCCTTAAATGCACGTGAACAGGCAACCTTTCCCCTTTCCCACCAGAGTGAGACACAGAAGCTGCGATTGCCACAGCAGCGCCACCGCCAGAAACGGAGGGCAACTGTTCCACACAACGCGCTGCGGCGCGCTCTTCAAAACAGCAATTTTTACCACGGCTCACGAATGTTCCGTAATTTTTTGAACAGACCTCGTAGTGTTGATTTATAATGCTACTGATTCGGCTACGACAAATTTTTTACAGTGCTCCTGGTCTTCTGAAACACGCTGTATACTTTCACCATGTTATTTTGTGCCAGTAATTATAATACACTCCTGGAAATTGAAATAAGAACACCGTGAATTCATTGTCCCAGGAAGGGGAAACTTTATTGACACATTCCTGGGGTCAGATACATCACATGATCACACTGACAGAACCACAGGCACATAGACACAGGCAACACAGCATGCACAATGTCGGCACTAGTACAGTGTATATCCACCTTTCGCAGCAATGCAGGCTGCTATTCTCCCATGAATACGATCGTAGAGATGCTGGATGTAGTCCTGTGGAACGGCTTGCCATGCCATTTCCACCTGGCGCCTCAGTTGGACCAGCGTTCGTGCTGGACGTGCAGACCGCGTGAGACGACGCTTCATCCAGTCCCAAACATGCTCAATGGGGGACAGATCCGGAGATCTTGCTGGCCAGGGTAGTTGACTTACACCTTCTAGAGCACGTTGGGTGGCACGGGATACATGCGGACGTGCATTGTCCTGTTGGAACAGCAAGTTCCCTTGCCGGTCTAGGAATGGTAGAACGATGGGTTCGATGACGGTTTGGATGTACCGTGCACTATTCAGTGTCCCCTCGACGATCACCAGTGGTGTACGGCCAGTGTAGGAGATCGCTCCCCACACCATGATGCCGGGTGTTGGCCCTGTGTGCCTCGGTCGTATGCAGTCCTGATTGTGGCGCTCACCTGCACGGCGCCAAACACGCATACGACCATCATTGGCACCAAGGCAGAAGCGACTCTCATCGCTGAAGACGACACGTCTCCATTCGTCCCTCCATTCACGCCTGTCGCGACACCACTGGAGGCGGGCTGCACGATGTTGGGGCGTGAGCGGAAGACGGCCTAACGGTGTGCGGGACCGTAGCCCAGCTTAATGGAGACGGTTGCGAATGGTCCTCGCCGATACCCCAGGAGCAACAGTGTCCCTAATTTGCTGGGAAGTGGCGGTGCGGTCCCCTACGGCACTGCGTAGGATCCTACGGTCTTGGCGTGCATCCGTGCGTCGCTGCGGTCCGGTCCCAGGTCGACGGGCACGTGCACCTTCCGCCGACCACTGGCGACAACATCGATGTACTGTGGAGACCTCACGCCCCACGTGTTGAGCAATTCGGCAGTACGTCCACCCGGCCTCCCGCATGCCCACTATACGCCCTCGCTCAAAGTCCGTCAACTGCACATACGGTTCACGTCCACGCTGTCGCGGCATGCTACCAGTGTTAAAGACTGCGATGGAGCTCCGTATGCCACGGCAAACTGGCTGACACTGACGGCGGCGGTGCACAAATGCTGCGCAGCTAGCGCCATTCGACGGCCAACACCGCGGTTCCTGGTGTGTCCGCTGTGCCGTGCGTGTGATCATTGCTTGTACAGCCCTCTCGCAGTGTCCGAAGCAAGTATGGTGGGTCTGACACACCGGTGACAATGTGTTCTTTTTTCCATTTCCAGGAGTGTACATCCTGTATGCATATTATAGACCTTCCGATTTTGAAGTGAGTAATCTTTAATCCCAAAAACGCCTTGATTACTGGCTCCTTCCTCGCGCTGCAGCAGCCAGTAGAAGCCCGAGTTCTCCCGTTCGCAGGTACGTGCCGGACGAGTGGGAGGTGTCGCGCGACAAGGTGACCCTGGTGCGCGAGCTGGCCACCGGCTCCTTCGGCAAGGTGTACGAGGGCGTGCTGATGCCGTGCGGCGAGCGCTGCGCCGTCAAGACGGTGAGCGAGCGCGCCACGGCCCGCGAGCGGCTCGAGTTCCTGCACGAGGCGAACGTCATGAAGAGGTTCACCGGCGCGCACCACGTGGTGCGCCTGCTGGGCGTGGTGTCGCGCGGACAGCCGCCGCTCGTCCTCATGGAGCTGATGCACCGCGGCGACCTCAAGGGCTTCCTGCGGGCGGCGCGAGAGCCCGACGGCGAGGAGCGCGCCCTGCTCGGCGGCCACTACCAGGTGCGTGCATCGGCACAGCGCAAGAGCGCGTGGATGGTTGGTTGGTTGTTTGGGGAAGGAGACCAGACAGTGTGGTCATCGGTCTCATCGAATTAGGGAAGGAGGGGGAAGGAAGTCGGCCGTGCCCTTTCACAGGAACCATCCCGGCATTTGCCTGGAGTGATTTAGGGAAATCACGGAAAACCTAAATCAGGACGGCCGGACGCGGGATTGAACCGTCGTCCTCCCGAATGCGAGTCCAGTGTCTAACCACTGCGCCACCTCGCTCGGTGAGCGCGCGGACACCACAACTTCTGACTCCTCGAGGATTTATTGTTTTTTTTTTCTTGAATGTTGTTAAACGACCGGCCGATGCGGCCGAGCGGCTCTAGGCGCTTCAGTCTGGAACCGCACGACCGCTACGGTCGCAGGCTCGAATCCTGCCTCGGCCATGGATGTGCGTGATGTCCTAAGGTTACTTAGGTTTAAGTAGTTCTATGTCTAGATAACATTCCATCAGAATTTCTAAAATCATTGGGAGAAGTGGCAACAAAACGACTGTTCACGTTGGTGTGTAGAATTTATGAGTCTGGCGATATACCATCTGACTTTCGGAAAAGCATCATCCACACAATTCCGAAGACGGCAAGAGCTGACAAGTGCGAGAATTATCGCACAATCAGCTTAACAGCTCATGCATCGAAGCTGCTTACAAGAATAATATACAGAAGAATGGAAAAGAAAATTCAGAATGCGTTAGGCGACGATCAGTTTGGCTTTAGGAAAAGTAAAGGGACGAGAGAGGCAATTCTGACGTTATGGCTAATAATGGAAGCAAGGCTAAAGAAAAATAAAGACACTTTCATAGGATTTGTCGACCTGGAAAAAGCGTTCGACAATATAAAATGGTGCAAGCTGTTCGAGATTCTGAAAAAATTAGGGGTAAGCTACAGGCAGAGACGGGTCATATACAATATGTACAACAACCAAGAGGGAATAATAAGAGTGGACGATCAAGAACGAAGTGCTCGTATTAAGAAGGGTGTAAGACAAGGCTGTAGCCTTTCGCCCCTACTCTTCAATCTGTACATCGAGGAAGCAATGATGGAAATAAAAGAAAGGTTCAGGAGTGGAATTAAAATACAAGGTGAAAGGGTATCAATGATACGATTCGCTGATGACATTGCTATCCTGAGTGAAAGTGAAGAAGAATTAAAGGATCGACTGAACGGAATGAACAGTCTAATGAGTACACAGTATGGTTTGAGAGTAAATCGGAGAAAGACGAAGGTAATGAAGTAGTAGAAATGAGAACAGCGAGAAACTTAACATCAGGATTGATGGTCACGAAGTCAATGAAGTTAAGGAATTCTGCTACCTAGGCAGTAAAATAACCAATGACGGACGGAGCAAGGAGGACATCAAAAGCAGACTCGCTATGACAAAAAAGGCATTTCTGGCCAAGAGAAGTCTACTTATATCAAATACCGGCCTTAATTTGAGGAAGAAATTTCTGAGGATGTACGTCTGAAGTACAGCATTGTATGGTAGTGAAACATGGACTGTGGGAAAACCGGAACAGAAGAGAATCGAAGCATTTGAGATGTGGTGCTATAGACGAATGTTGAAAATTAGGTGGACTGATAAGGTAAGGAATGAGGAGGTTCTACGCAGAATCGGAGAGGAAAGGAATATGTGGAAAACACTGATAAGGAGAAGGGACAGGATGATAGGACATCTGCTAAGACATGAGGGAATGACTTCCATGGTACTAGAGGGAGCTGTAGAGGGCAAAAACTGTAGAGGAAGACAGAGATTGGAATGCGTCAAGCAAATAATTGAGGACGTAGGTTGCAAGTGCTACTCTGAGATGAACAGGTTAGCACAGGAAAGGAATTCGTGGCGGGCCGCATCAAACCAGTCAGTAGACTGATGACCAAAAAAATGTCTAGGGGACTGATGACCTCAGCTGTTAAGTCCCATAGTGCTCAGAGCCATTTGAACCTTTTTTTTTTGTTACTAAACGTAACATAGGTGGGGTAATCTGAAAGATACACCATGTGATCAAAAGTATCCGGACACCTTGCTGAGAATGACTTACAAGTTCGTGGCACCCTCCATCGGTGTTGGCCCACACTTGTAAGTAGGCTGTTTAGATTTTTATGTTGGTAACACCACGTAGCGCTCTGTATGAAAATCACTGACTGCACTGTGTGCAGTCTGTGGCTGGGTGGCATTGTTGTAATACTCGCTATTGTAGTGTTGGTCAGATGGATGTGAACAGCGCGTAGCGCTGCGCAGTTGGAGGTGAGCCGCCAGCAGTGGTGGATGTGGGGAGGGAGATGGCAGAATTTTAAGAGCGGACGATCTGGACGTGTGTCCGCCAGAAAGAGTAAATTTGTAATAATGGATATCACGAACTGATATATATATTATGACTTTTGAACACTATTAAGGTAAATACATTGTTTCTTCTCTATCAAAATCTTTCATTTTCTGACTATGCCTATCAGTAGTTAGTGCCTTCAGCAGTTAGAATCCTTTATTTAGCTGGCAGTATTAGCGCTCGCTGTATTGCAGTAGTTCGAGTAACAAAGATTTTTGTGAGGTAAGTCATTCATGAAAGATATAGGTTATTGTTAGTCAGGGCCATTCTTTTGTAGCGATTTTTGAAAGATTGCGTTGCGCTAAAAATATTGCGTGTTAGTTTAGTGTTGATCAGAATAAGTAAAGAGAGTAATGTCTGAGTACGTTCAGTTTTGCTCAGCTGTTTGAAAATCAAATGACGTAAGAGGTTTATCAGAACAGTAATTCATTAATTTTTCTAAGGGGACGTTTCACACTTAGCCTTGATGACAGTTTCCACTCTCCAGGCATACGTTCAGTCAGGCGCTGGAAAGTTTCTTGGGGAATGGAAGCCCATTCTTCACGGAGTGCTCCACTGCGGAAAGGTATCCATGTCGGTCTGTGAGGCCTGGCACGAAGTCGGCGTTCCAAAGCATACCAAACGTGATCTATAGGGTTCAGGTCAGGACTCTGTGCAAGTCAGTCCATTACAGGGAAGTTCTTGTCGTGTAACCACTCCGCCACAGGCAGTGCATTATGAACAGGTGCTCGATCGTGTTGAAAGATGAAATCACCATCACTGAATTGTTCTTTAACAAAGGGTTATTGGTTTTCTTTCTTTCAGTGTTGCTAAACGCAACATAGATGGGGCAATCTGAAAGATACACTATGTGATCAAAAGTATCCGGACACCTGGCTGAAAATGACTTACAAGTTCGTGGCACCCAATCACCTGACCACGTTCGAAGTCCGTGAGTTCTGGGGAGGGCCCCATTCTGCTCTCTCACGATGTCTAATGACTACTGAGGTCGCTGATATGGAGTAACTGGCAGTAGGTTGCAGCACAATGCATGTAATATGAAAAACGTATGTTTTTGGGGTGTCCAGATACTTTTTAACACACAGTGTACGTCCCCTAAGGCTGGTTAGAAGTTGAGAAGGGAGTGAGATACGGTTGCAGCCTATTCCCGATGTTATTGAAATGGTTCAAATGGCTATGAGTACTATGGGACTTAACATCTGAGGTCATCAGTCCCCTAGAACTTAGAACTACTTAAACCGAGCTAACCTACGGACATCACACACATCCATGCCCGTGGCAGGATTCGAACCTGCGACTGTAGCGGTCGCGCGGTTCCAGACTGAAGCGCCTAGAACCGCTCGGCCACACCGGGCGGCCACGATGTTATTCACTCTGTATGTTGAGCAAGGAGTAAAGCAAGCGAAAGCAAAATTTGGAGTGGGAATTAATGTCAAGGACAAAGAAATAAAAACTTTGAGTTTTGCCAATGGCATCGTAATTCTGTCAGAGGATTGTCTCCAATGCCAACACAGTGTTGAGTAGAGACTCCCGAGGAAACTAGCCCACGTGTACTAGTAACATGGCCTAACAAATCGTCAGTGTACAAGATGGTAGTGGTTCCCTAATGGTGTGGGTATTTACATATCATGGACTGGGCCCTCTGGTTCAGTTGAAGTGGTTATATTAGAGTACTTGGACACCAATTACAGCCATTCATGGTCCCAAAATTGTCACGGGCCACAGTTGTTTGGAATTGGCTTGAAGAACATTCTGGACAGTTCAAGCGAATGACTTGGCCACCCAGATCGCACAACATGAATCCCTTCGAACATTTATGGAATATAATCGAGATGTCAGTTTGTGCACAAAGTTCTCCGCCGGCAACATTTTTGGGGTTATGGGCGGCATTAGAGGCAGCATGGCTCAACATTTCTGCAGGGGACTTTCCGCGACTTGAGTCGATGCCACGTCGAGTTACTGCACTACATCAGGCTAATGGAGGTCCGACATGGTATTAGGAGGTATCCTACGACTTTCGCCAACTTAGTGTGCATGCTCTGTATATTAATATTGTGTGGCAGGTGAGTGCTATACAACATGAACACACTCCCCTGGGATTCGCCAGAGGTTGCTGGAATTTGCGCCGATGACTGACTGTGTCGTGTATCGGGCCTGCCTTGCTCACCAGCAGACGGTGTGTCGGTGTTGCAGGATGGCCTCCCCCTGGGCCGGGTGCTGAGGATGGCAGCCGAGATCGCGGACGGCATGGCCTACCTGGAGGCCGTCAAGTTCGTGCACAGGGACCTGGCGGCGCGCAACTGCATGGTAGCCCAGGACCTCACTGTCAAGGTACCGTACCCACCCACCAGCTGCTCACACTACTACACTAGTGAAAAATCAGTATAGAGAACGAAAGTGATAGCACAATATACACTACCGGCCATTAAAATTGGTACACCAAGAAGAAATGTAGATGATAAACGGGTATTCATTGGACAAATATATTATACTAGAACTGACATTTGATTACATTTTCACGCAATTGGGGTGCGTAGATCCTGAGAACTCAGTACCCAGAACAACCACCTCTGGCCGTAACAACGGCCTCGATACGCCTGGGCATTGAGTCAAACAGAGCTTGGATGGCGTGTACAGGTACAGCTGCCCATGCAGCTTCAACACGATACCACAGTTCATCAAGAGTAGTGACTGGCGTATTGTGACGAGACAGCTGCGCGGCCACCATTGACCGTACGTTTTCAGTTGGTGAGAGATCTGGAGAATGTGCTGGCCATGGCAGCAGACTAACATTTTCTGTATCCAGAAAGGCCCGTACAGGACCCGCAACATGCGGTCGTGCATTATCCTGCTGAAATGTACGGATTCGCATGGATCGAATGAAGGGTAGAGCCACAGGTCGTAACATATCTGAAATGTAACGTCCACTGTTCAAAGTGCCGTCAATGCAAACAAGAGGTGACCGAGACATGTAACCAATGGCACCCCATACCATCACGCTAGGTGATACGCCAATATGGAGATGCCGAATACACGCTTCCAATGGGCGTTGACCGCGATGTCGCCAAACACGGATGCTACCACCATCATGGTGCTGTAAACGGAACCTGAACTCATCCGAAAAAATCACGTTTTGCATTCGTGCACCTAGGTTCGTCGTTGAGTACACCGTCGCAGGCGCTCCTGTGTGTGATGCAGCGTCACGGGTAACCGCAGCCACGGTCTCCGAGCTGATAGTCCGTGCTGCTGCAAACGTCGTCGAACTGTTCGTGCAGATGGTTGTCGTCTTGCAAACGTCCCCGTCTGTTGCCCCAGGGATCGAGACGTGGCTGCACGATCCGTTACAGCCATGCGGATAAGATGCCTGTCATCTCGACTGCTAGTGATACGAGGCCGTTGGGATCCAGCACGGCGTTCCGTATTACCCTCCTGAACCCACCGATTCTATATTCTGTTAACAGCCATTGGATCTCGACCAACGCGAGCAGCAATGTCGCGATACGATAAACCGCAATCGTGATAGGCTGCAATCCGACCTTTATCAAAGTCGGAAACGTGATGGTACGCATTTCTCCTCCTTACACGAGGCATCACAACAACGTTTCACCTGGCAACGCCGGCCAACTGCTGTTTGTGTATGAGAAATCTGTTGGAAACTTTGCTGATGTGAGCACGTTGTAGGTGTCGCCACCGGCGCTAACCTTGTGTGAATGCTCTGAAAAGCTAATCGTTTGCATATCATAGAATCTTCTTCCTGTCTGTTAAATTTCGCGTCTGTAGCACGTCATCTTCGTGGTGCAGCAATTTCATTTATTAAAGAAGTAGTAGCTACGTATAGAAAAACAATAACTACGAAATTACATATTTTTTTCATAACACGAATGACAAAATAAGGCGTTTGCATTTCCTCAACGGAAATTGGTAAAAAGACACTCAGTGCCCTGTTGTGTTATTGCATTATTGGTTCTTTGTCTAAACCCCATTCTTTCTAGCTACCTCAAAAATTCTCTGTGGCATTGATTTTGTTAGGGATAGCAGTTCTTGCAGTGAAGCTGTCGCCCTCTCTTCTCGTACTGCACTTTTCACCTCACACACGGCCTCGATTTACCTTGGATAGCGATAAACAGACCTCTCAAGTATTCCCCAAAGGTTTTCCATGGGGTTCATATCCAGGCTACATGCAGGCTAGGGCAAGACTGATTGCTCTCGATCTTCCACCATACTCGATTCCATCAACAAGACGTGGCAAATATGAGGTGGCAAAGGAGATGGAAACGTGGGTTCTACTATGCCAAGACTGCTTGGTAGCTACAACAGGAAAACACAATTAGTTAGCAGGAGTACAAATAAGAAAGTACACTCCTGGAAATGGAAAAAAGAACACATTGACACCGGTGTGTCAGACCCACCATACTTGCTCCGGACACTGCGAGAGGGCTGTACAAGCAATGATCACACGCACGGCACAGCGGACACACCAGGAACCGCGGTGTTGGCCGTCGAATGGCGCTAGCTGCGCATCATTTGTGCACCGCCGCCGTCAGTGTCAGGCAGTTTGCCGTGGCATACGGAGCTCCATCGCAGTCTTTAACACTGGTAGCATGCCGCGACAGCGTGGACGTGAACCGTATGTGCAGTTGACGGACTTTGCGCGAGGGCGTATAGTGGGCATGCGGGAGGCCAGGTGGACGTACCGCCGAATTGCTCAACACGTGGGGCGTGAGGTCTCCACAGTACATCGATGTTGTCGCCAGTGGTCGGCGGAAGGTGCACGTGCCCGTCGACCTGGGACCGGACCGCAGCGACGCACGGATGCACGCCAAGACCGTAGGATCCTACGCAGTGCCGTAGGGGACCGCACCGCCACTTCCCAGCAAATTAGGGATGCTATTGCTCCTGGGGTATCGGCGAGGACCATTCGCAACCGTCTCCATGAAGCTGGGCTACGGTCCCGCACACCGTTAGGCCGTCTTCCGCTCACGCCCCAACATCGTGCAGCCCGCCTCCAGTGGTGTCGCGACAGGCGTGAATGGAGGGACGAATGGAGACGTGTCGTCTTCAGCGATGAGAGTCGCTTCTGCCTTGGTGCCAATGATGGTCGTATGCGTGTTTGGCGCCGTGCAGGTGAGCGCCACAATCAGGACTGCATACGACCGAGGCACACAGGGCCAACACCCGGCATCATGGTGTGGGGAGCGATCTCCTACACTGGCCGTACACCACTGGTGATCGTCGAGGGGACACTGAATAGTGCACGGTACATCCAAACCGTCATCGAACCCATCGTTCTACCATTCCTAGACCGGCAAGGGAACTTGCTGTTCCAACAGGACAATGCACGTCCGCATGTATCCCGTGCCACCCAACGTGCTCTAGAAGGTGTAAGTCAACTACCCTGGCCAGCAAGATCTCCGGATCTGTCCCCCATTGAGCATGTTTGGGACTGGATGAAGCGTCGTCTCACGCGGTCTGCACGTCCGGCACGAACGCTGGTCCAACTGAGGCGCCAGGTGGAAATGGCATGGCAAGCCGTTCCACAGGACTACATCCAGCATCTCTACGATCGTCTCCATGGGAGAATAGCAGCCTGCATTGCTGCGAAAGGTGGATATACACTGTACTAGTGCCGACATTGTGCATGCTCTGTTGCCTGTGTCTATGTGCCTGTGGTTCTGTCAGTGTGATCATGTGATGTATCTGACCCCAGGAATGTGTCAATAAAGTTTCCCCTTCCTGCGACAATGAATTCACGGTGTTCTTATTTCAATTTCCAGGAGTGTATTTATTTCTTAACTTCGCTGTAGTCGATGATCAGTTGGTTGACAATTATAGAAGACGCGACTAGTCTAAGCGTCTGCAGAATGAGATAATTTAGAAGTCACAAATCTTGAGGTGACGAATTAATCTCTCGTAATCTCGAATGTGGAATCAGGTTAATCTGAAGAGTAACTTGGATCGGAGTAACAAAGACTTGATGGCAGCAACGACTCAGCTGCAGACGATGACTAACATCGGCGCTGGCTGACCACTGAGCGCGTCTACGAACTGTAGACTGGCACAACTGCACCACTCTCCTGCTGCACATGCTGTGGCCTAGCGGCGAGCCTAAGTACTGCGACTGGCTGTACACTCTTTGGCTAACACAGCCGTTCTTCTGTTCCGTTTATCGAGAGAATCGCATCCGGCGGATCGATCTCTCAGGCGGCGGTGTGGTCGTATGACTGACGACATCGCGAAGACATCGATATCTTTATCTTCAAACCACTATTTGGTTGCAGCAGAAACATGCATAGATGCGTTATCCTGTTGAAAAATTAGATTTTCTTCCCCTAGGTCCTCATACATTATAATCAGTTCTGTCTCTAGCGCCTCAGTGTACATGTTAGGGCTCATTCTAGTGTTCAGCCAAGCAATATGTGATTTTAGTGTTTTATCCATCCTCATTAACTGTAGTCGTATAGCCGGCCGAAGTGGCCGTGCGGTTCTGGCGCTGCAGTCTGGAACCGCGAGACCGCTACGGTCGCAGGTTCGAATCCTGCCTCGGGCATGGATGTGTGTGATGTCCTTAGGTTAGTTAGCTTTAAGTAGTTCTAAGTTCTAGGGGACTAATGACCTCAGACGTTGAGTCCCATAGTGCTCAGAGCCATTTGAACCATTTTTGCAGTCGTATATAACGAAATAATGAGCAACAAGTTGCATAAAAGGAATTTAACTTCTTTCCGGTTTCGGGCTCTTAGTGCTTCCAAACGCTGTCGAGCACGGTGTCTGCGCCGCAGGCAACGTGAAGAGCGAAATGCATTGCTGGGTCTCGAGCCATGGCGCTCAATGTGCGTGCGCCACTGGAGGGGTATGGATGCTGATGATACAGACGTGTGGTCTCAGCTCTCTATTTGGCATAGCGTGAGCTCTCCACACAGGGCGCTGTCGTGCTTTGAGCAGACTCAGTGCTATGTCCCACGCCTTATTTAGCTGCAAGCCGCTGTCTTTATCAGCTTATCCTGTAGCCAGATCGCCACTGATTCCTAGAGTTTACTGGCCTGTGCGTTGGAGATACAGTGCTCCTGCAGAGCTGACTGTCGGTTGGGCCTCATCTGTGTGATGCTTGTGCTCCAAGCATCTTCCCTCTATTGTCAAGATGGTCTGACCGACACCCAACGAAGTCATCTGTGACGGAGCACTGCCTCTGCAATTTACATAGCATGAAGTACAATGGCACCAACTCACTAAAACAGAGCAGCACACTCTAGGACTGTATTGTAGTAATCTGTAGAGGTCTGGCTACAAGATGACCTGATACATACACTACTGGCCGATAAAATTGCTACACCAAGAAGAAATGCAGATGATAAACGGGTATTCATTGGACAAATATGTTATACTAGAACTGACATGTGATTACAGTTTCACGCAATTTGGGTGCATAGATCCTAAGAGATCTACCCAGAACAACCATCTTTGGCCGTAATAAAGGCCTTGGTACGCCTGGGCATTGAGTCAAACAGAGCTTGGATGGCGTGTACAAGTACAGCTGCCCATGCAGCTTCAACACGATACCACACTTCATCAAGAGTAGTGACTGGCGTATTGTGACGAGCCACTTGTTCGGCCGCCACTGACCAGACGTTTTCAATTGGTGAGAGATCTGGATTATGTGCTGGCCAGGGTAGCAGTCGAACATTTTCTGTATCCAGAAAGGCCCGTACAGGATCTGCAACGTGCGGTCGTGTATTATCCTTCTGAAATGTAGGGTTTCGCAGGGATCGAATAAAGGGTAGAGCCACGGGTCGTAACACATCTGAAATGTAAAATCCACTGTTCAGAGTGCCGTCAATGCGAACAAGAGGTGGCCGAGACGTGTAACCAATGGCACCCCATAGCATCACGCCGGGTGATGAGCCAGTATGGCGATGACGAATACATGATTCCAATGTGTGTTCACCGCGATGTCGCCAAGCGCGGATGCGACCATCATGATGCTGTAAACAGAGCCTGGATTCATTCGAAAAATGGACGTTTTGCCATTCGTGCACCTCGTTTCGTCGTTAAGTACACCATCGCTGGCGCTCCTGTCTGTGATGCAGCGTCAAGGGTAACCGCAGCCACTGTCTCCGAGCTGATAGTCCATGCTGCTGTAAACGTCGTCGTACTGTTCGTGCAGATGGTTATTGTCTTGGAAACATCCCCATCTGTTGACCCAGGGATCGAGAAGTGCCTGCACGATCCGTTACAGCCTGCGGATAAGATGCCTGTCATCTCGACTGCTAGTGATACGAGGCCGTTGTGATCCAGCACGGCGTTACGTATTACCCTCTTGAACCCACCGATTCCATATTCTGCAAAGAGTCATTGGATCTCGACCAACGCGAGCAGCAATGTCGCAATACGATATACCGAAATGGCGATAGGCTACAATACGACCTTTATCAAAGTCGGAAACGTACGCATTTCTCCTCCTTACACGATGCATCACAACAACGTTTCACCAGGCAACGCCGGTCAACTGCTGTTTGTGTATGAGAAATCTGTTGGGAACTTTCCTCATGTCAGCACGTTGTAGGTGTCGCCACCAGCGGCAGTCTTGTGAGAATGCTCTGAAAAGATAATCATTTGCATATCACAGCATCTTCTTCCTGTCGGTTAAATTTCGCGTCTGTAGCACGTCATCTTCGTGGTGTGGCAATTTTAATGGCCAGTAGTGTAAATGCAGCAGCTTCTGGCAAAGTAAGGGCTGGGACCCAGCCTTCAGCTTGCTCAGAGCATGGTGTCAGCCTGCGGGGAGACACATTCACGCCGCGCCGACTGAAGACCTCCATCAGTGTCGCCCTGACCACTGCAGTGGCAGTACACAGACTGCGGAAGGGGCACAGAATCCCGGCCGCACAAATCTCCATCCACCTCGCCAGTGGCACAACCCGCAGGTACCACAGATCTGAGATCAACAGTGGTAGGGAATGGAAAGGATCCAGAAGCGTGTGCCAGGACGAAGGGGATGTATACAAGATCGCACCTAGTGGAGGACAAATTCTTCATAATGACCACCTGAAGAGGGCAGCAAGTCAGCCTGCCGAAAAGTCGCACCATTTCAATGGCACAACCTACCTGAAAACGCGAAAAAAATTTCAAAACAATGATGCAAAGGGAAGCGTAAAACCACTGAAATGGGGAAACAGGCCAGTGGATTCTACCATTCCAGTAAGGAAACGTGGACTTTATACAACATTTTCACAACATAATGATACTAACAGGCCTGGAAAACTTTGGAATACACTTGGAATTGGAATTTATTTTTAAATGTAAATTTCCTATATTTTGCCTAAGATTCACCAAGTGTTACCATAGTGAGTATGAATACATATGACAAAAATTAAACTGGTAATCCAGTACTGAATATTACTGTAGCTCAAAAGTTTACATATGGAACTCTAAATTTACTTGAACAAATAGCTAATGAAATAGTGGTCTGAAGCCCAAATGCCAGTGGCAATGAGACATATTTTGGACTGAACAAATGAAAATAATTCACATTGAGAAGTATGACAACTGATTATAACTGTCGACTGTGTCGATAGCGGGACGTCTGTAGCATACTGAATGACATAAAGAACAATGTGTCATGTGTGTTATAGGAGATTTATACAAACAAGAGCATGCACACAAACACAGGAACTGGATATTTGGAATCATGCAGACACAGAGACAAACACACAAACATACTCAGTTGTCGAAACAGATACAAACAGTGGGATTAATATACAGACGTATATGAAAGAAAAGACTAAATTAAGGAACACAGAAATGGGTCAACTATCATTTTAATATATGTAGAAATGTCTTGAGTAACATGTGTAATTTAAATGGCATGGTGGCAGACTATGTTCCCACGTGTTTAAAATTTCGGTCCAAAATACCATTAACACTGTACCGACGGACCGTCCCTAGTCTGAGAGGGTCCAGAGCCCCAAAGCTTATCTGTGGTCTCCACACAACTGTGTATTTCACTTCGAATGTCTGCTCTCTCTTTCGCTCCTACTGCTTCTATCTCCATCCACCACTCCTTCTCTTTTACTACCACTCTCTCTTCACCTCCCGCTACTGTTGTCTTCATCCATATCTATTTCTTTTTCACTTCCACTTCCTCTCTCCACCATCACTTTCTCCTCTTTTTTTCGATGCCACCCGGCACTGTCTTCTCTCTCTTCCACTGTCATTATCTCTCTACTACTCTCTTACAGCACAAAATGGGCAAACATGTTCGCATGCCAAATTTTTGGCGAGGAAGGCAAAATGACGATTGAGGCAGTTGATTCCCAATTTTCTGTCGATGTCCAACAAAGAGGAACATATTCGCCTCTTTGTGGTCCGACAGGAGCATTTTTCTGCTGGTTCCTCTCTTTTCCCCTGCTACAGCAGGGTGTCTTATTTTTTTAACATAAATTGATAGGTCAGTAAAATTTTGACAGTTTGTTTATATACTTCGCCACATTCATTCACTTTGGCACATGTAAACATCAAATAACTACACATAACAGAAGTTAACCCAAAATCGTCTTTATATCTTTCTGAATACTTTGGTCATCAACACATTTCATCCCCAACCTGTGATTTATATCTTAAGAGTAAAAATATTGTTATAAATATTTTTTGAATTTGCAGACTTGCTAGTTTTACATAATTTTTGGGGGGTCATTATAAGTTCTTTTCAGGCACGCTAAGGTTGTTTTTAGCGCGTGTTTTGTTGCTGCAGTACCACTTTGGGCGTATAGATATAGGCTTGAAGTGCACACTATGCAGAAACAGCGCATCATAAATTTTTATTGGTGAAAAAATACAGATTAAAAACAGTTTGGTGGCCTCATAACCCTTGCGATGGCCCTATAACACTTTCCATATGTTCACTACATTTACACCTCTGACACTGTATTGACGAGCAGATTTTTAGTGCATTAGTACTGTAACTTTGAACCTCTGGATCTCTATAATGGATCATGGTATCGAAAAAAGTTTCAAAGTTCCCCAAGAACATCATCTTAAGAACATACGGTGAAAAAAATTTCGACTATTTCCCATGAATATAAATTATAGAAGTGTCCATCCCCACAATTCGTGCTATTGGCAGCAAAAAGTCGTGGTTTTGCGGATGTATCTTGATAATAGGCACAGTTTTTCCAAAAAAGGAATATTATGTTCTAGATAATGTCGCCAGAATGTGCAGTGAAAATTTGAGCAATTTTCAACTGCTAGTTATTTAGACAGCTGTAGCCCACGGCGCAAAACTGTCTAAAAACGGATTTTGCTATTTTCTGCATAGGTACGGTAACGTAGAAAATTTGGAGCTCGGTAACGGATAATGATATCGAAAAATGTTTCGAAGTTCCCCGAGGACATCACGTTAAGAACGTATGATAAAAATTTAATCGTTCTCATATGAATAGAAATTATAGAACTGGACATCACCACAAGTGGTACTTTTCGTACCCAAAAATCATTGTTTTTCGCGGTTTTATCAGGAACTGCCCTTGAACATATAGTGCTTTTATAAACCACCTAAGATCCACCCTAGACCACACTTCACGCAAAAGAAACAACCGGTTTGCTCAATTGCTACGCTGGAGGAAGTGTGTGATGTTTAAATTTTTAGCCTGTACTGTAGGGTAACAGCCGGCCGCTGTGGCCGAGAGGTTCTAGGCGCTTCAGTCCGGAAGCGCGCTGCTGTTACGGTCGCAGGTTCGAATCCTGCCTCGGGCATGGATGTGTATCATGTCCTTAGGTTATTTAGGTTTAAGTAGTTCTAAGTCTAGGGGACTGATGACCTGAGACGTTAAGTCCCATAGTACTTAGAAACACTTTTTGTTGCGTAACAAGAGCGTGCCCGTTCTTCCGATAGGTGTACAAATGGTCACTAGGTCAAGGGTTATACAAAACACTTGACCCCTTATCTCTGTGATCAGTAGAACACGAGATATGACAGCATTAAGACTCGCATTTTTACGCGCGGCTTTTTTGAACGTATTCCTACCTGTGCAATGCCGTGTACGGACAGATAATAATTGGGTTAATTTAATCATACTGCGTTGCATGACAGTAAATGTAACATTTGTACCATCCATTCAATATTAAGGTTAGGGGGGTTACCATTTAAATAAACCGTTAATACCGGTAGCCTGTTTTTAGTGACTTTGTAAATGCTTTAAAAAAAATATGGGTAATGCTCTAGATAACAGATCTGATGGCGTAAAAATACTTTAGGATGGAAATGTGACTACATATTTTCTGTAAATTACAGAATAATGTTCGAAAACGAACGAAAAATGCTTCATTACTGTCTTAATTACATGGGCGTAACTCACATCCCCAGTCCGTCTCGATAGCTGAGTGTGCAGCGCGGCCGAATACAGTGCAACGGGACCCGGGTTCGATTCCCGGCTGGGTCGGAGATTTTCTCCGCTCAGGTAGTGGGTGTTATGTTGTCTTCATCATCATCATATTATCCCCATCGACACCCAAGTCGCCGAAGTGGTGTCAACTCAAAAAACTTGCACCACGCGACCGGTCTACCCGACGGGAGTTACTAGCCACATGACATTTCATTTCATTTCACCATCGCCATAAGGAGAGAGAAGTGTGAGAGGAGGAGGGAGGCCGCAGGAACATCACATAGTTTGGTATATCTAATTATATTTTTTGCTTTTGATTCATATTTCATTTCGGTAAGAGTTCCAAAAGGCAGCCGATCCTTTGCCTGGTATGTGACACCTACAAACTACGCCTGAAAGCATGCAGTTTTGAAAGTGTTTTCAATTTATGTTCATCTGGAAAACAGCAAAAATTCATAACATGATAAAGGAAACTGAAGATTGTTGAATACAGCAAAATCGCGTAAATTCATTACCGTGGACCGTCCATAAGCCAGCGACAGTGTATCACATCATCTTCGCACTAGGTGTGGGGAACAGGGTAGTAAGCGCTAATGCGCGTCACAGTGAGCGGAGTATTGCGGTCGAAATCTCCCACAGTGCTGAATTTGCAGCTCGCTCTACAATTTGGCCACTTGCTGTCATGTAAATGACGGCAAGGAAGTAACAAGGTCTCGTGAAAGCGCATTACGAGGACATTCGTGTTCATATGTGGTACTTTTTTGTAGCTATGATTACGAAATTAAATTAAATAAATGTCACAGCATAATGTGAAGCAGTTCAGCGGGTAATGGCTAGTGCAGTGCCACTTAGTGTCAGCTCCTAGAGATGACAGCGTCACAAAGCAGCGGTAGGCGCCGTAGCTTCAAGAAAAGTCAGATAAGCTATATATCTCCCCCTCCCTCATCCAGCTTTTCCACCTGCCCATTATCCCCCTACAAGTTCCACCTACCTCCTTCTTCTTCCCCCGTCACCTCCCTTTCTCTGTCCATTTCCTCCTCCCCTCTCTGTGCCTATCTGCTCTCTGTCTCCTGCTCCTCCTGCCTCTGTCCCCTCCTTGTCCTTCTCACTGTCCATCCTCTTCTCCCTCTCTCTTCAACTTATCCTCTACTTCTCACTGTCCGCCCCTTGTTCCCCCTTCTCTTCATCACGTCCTCCCCCTCTCTGTCAGTCTATCTCCTCCACCCCATTTCTCTCTCCACCTCATTCTCCCTTTCTCTTAAAATTCATCTTGTCACTGCTAGCTGCGCTCATCCTCACATGTAGACCCTGCGATGCATGCCTGTACTGCCCATACAACAAGCCCTCTCTCCTCTCTTCGTATCCAACTCCTCTTCTCCAATCTCTGTCCACTTTATCCTCCTTGCTCTCTGACACTCCATTTCCCCCCCTCCCCTGCAATCTGTCTCCTCAGCCGAGCCCATCCACATATGTAGCCCCTGCAAAGCATGTCAGTACTACCCACACAACCCACCTGTTCTGGAGGAGAGCCTGTATGTCAAGAGTGAAAACACTTTTCTCCCATATCTCTGCGCATGGGAACTAGGAGGTTCTAACCCTGACAGTGCGGACTCTCATATAGCAAGTAATATATGAAATAAATTTAGTTGAAATCACTATAGTGGTTTAGGACGACATACATTACCTACACCTTCTCCTCCCACCTCTCTGCTCCTCTTCATCCCACCTTCTCTCTGTCCACCTCATTCTACCAACTCTATTCATATATCTCCTCCTCCACATTATCTGTCTTTTCATTTCCTCCTGATCCTTCTATTTGTCCATTTCCTCTGTCCTTTATCTCCAACTATAACTTCCTGCTCCTTCCTTTTCCATCTTCACACTGCTCCACTACACCTTCTAACTCCCTCCTGGATCTTCCCTCCTCCTCCCTCTCTCTGTTCACCTCTTAATCTCCCTTTCTCTGACATTTCCTTCATCCCACTCTGTCCATAACCTCACCACCTCTGTCCATCAACTCCACCTCCCAGTATGTCTACCGCCTCCTCCTCCGCCTCCTCCTCCTCCTCCTCTACACTCTCTCCATCCATCTCCTCCTCCATTTCTCTCTAGAGATGGTGTAGGGTGGGACGGATAGATATAGTGGGGAAGGAAGTTAGGGAGGGACAGAGAGGGGGGGGGACCCTCTCTCGCTCCCTAAATTCCTTCCCCACTATATCTATCCATCCCTTCCTCCACCCTCTCCCTGTAATCCCTCCTGCCCCATCTTCCTTATTCATCCCCTCATATCCCTTCTCTGTGTCTATCATCTACTCTGTCCATCTGAACCTTCTCATAGCCATTTCCATCCACATGTTTAGCCCCTAAAAAACAGTTTGATGAAACAGTGTGGTATTACTCTCACAGCACACCTATTGCACATGACAGCCTACATGTAAGGAGCTTGAGAACTGTTTATTGCCCCAGACATATAGGCTGCCATGCAAAAGAAGTTGGTAAACCATTCTGATACTACTGCAAGTGAACACACCTGTCATGCAGGGCAGCATACACGTTGGGGCTGGAGAACCATTTCTTGCTCCTAACATAATGGCTGCCCAGTATTAGGGCAGGCCTATACTATTCCCACGCAACTTGCCTGATGTACAAGGCAGCCTATATGGTTGGGGTTGAAAAACCATGTTTTTGCTCTTATCTTCACTCCCACTTGGGATGTGATAAGCCTCACAGTACTTATATTCAAGAAGTTTGCTGTTTGTGTGCCATATCTGGTTGTAATCGATCTAGGGGTTTGGGAAGAGATTCCAGACATACAAATTCACCTGTAGAACAATGCATTTGATATGTGTGTCATTAATACATCGTACACTGCTTCTATTACTAATCTCTGAAAGACTTCTAGGATAAAAACTTTTTGGAATAGATATTCCTCAGGCTGACTAACGATTTGCCTATTTTTACGATGTGTGCTGTGTTTTGTAAAGTGCTTTTCCTCCAGATCAACTATGCTTAGAAAAAAAGCATTTGAAGTGGACTGTCACGTAAAATGCACTATATAGACACGAAATATTCGCTATTTATGTCAACATGTATGCATCACAAATTTTTTGCTACAGTGCTTTCATTTCCATTCACTTGTATTACCTGGGTTCCATTTCTAAATGTTGAAACAGTTTGACAGTTCAGCCACTGATAGTATGTTAGGATACAGATCTGAATGAAGATCTTGTACTTGAACAGAACTGTACCGCTCCTGTCTCCCACCCCCACCCCCACGACAAAAAATTATCTGTGCCTCTGTGAGGTTAAGTGTTGTGAAACATCAAAACATCAAGGAAGACAAATTCCTGTTAATCATGTAGCAGGATGTAAGCAAGACGTGTTGGAAAGGATGGACAGCGACTTAAAACAGAGCAAGGCTTAAGGATAAACAAAGCAAAGACAGAGGTCGTGAAGAGTAGTAAAAAGGAAAATAACAGCTTGTTTAATATCAAAATCGAGAACTACATATTGGTGTAAACACTGAAGAAATGTTTCTGTTTATTAAAAAACCTAAACAGTTTAGATGAAGCAAGAAAGGCAACAGGAAAAAATGAAAGAGCTCTAGTGACACCAGATATTTGCATGGAAACGAGGCAGAAGTTCCCAAAAGAGCACTTCTTGAGGGCAGCAGGTATGGAAGCGAAACTTTGACCATCAGAAGAAACAAAACGCAATGTACATACTGAAAATAATGTGTCGGATATAGTGTGAAAAGTCAGAAGTACCAACAGGATATGTGAGGATAGAGGTATATACAAATTCCTAACCAGAGTTAGCGCAACATTGCTACGGCATCCAGGAATAAATGACTTAGTGGTGGAGTGAGCAAGAGAGGGAGAATGATAGAATGGGCAGATAAATATTGGAATATGCTAAACAGATTATGATCGTGTTGAATGCAGTAGCTGCATAAGCATGAGAAGATAGGTACTAGAGGCAAAAACTGAGAACAGCATCAAATCCTTTGAACGACTGATGACTTTTAAAAAAAAAACTTAGAGTACACATGAAGATGTAGATCATATGAGACAGTCACACCTCGTCAATTAATTATCCATTGCCCCCACTTCACTCTCTCGAGAGTCAGATTATTTGTAGTAACAAATAACATTGGCTGAAATACTGGTTATTGTTCATATTTCCCTATTCTAACAATTAAGCAGCTTTGTTTTCATTTGTGAAGACGGCTACAACAGTGAGTACTTCTGCCATGTTGTCACGAGCTGTATGTCCACAGATTGGAGACTTCGGGATGACACGGGACGTGTACGAAAATGACTACTACAGGAAGAGCAATAAGGGCCTGCTGCCCGTGCGCTGGATGGCGCCAGAGAGCCTGCATGATGGCGTCTTCAGCTCGCTGTCTGACGTCTGGAGCTATGGCGTAGTCCTCTGGGAGATCTCAACGCTGGCTGAGCAGCCGTACCAGGTATGCCCATCTCAGAGGATCTCCTGTCTAGCAGGTCAGCCCGATAAGGTAGGCCCATCTCATAGAGATAGCCACACCAGATGAACAACCCACCAGGTAGGTTTTTCTCAGGGAGATCTCCAAGCTGGCTCAACAGGCCTATCAAGTAGCCTTATCTTTGGGAATCCATACTGGTGACCTCTACCAGTTACCCTTAACCAATCGATATCTCCATACTAGGTGAAAAACCTGACAGGGTAAGCCCATCTCAGTGAGGTCCCATTTCTAGCTGAACAACCCTACCAGGTGGGCCTGTCTCAGGGAGATATCTGTGCAGGCTGAGCAGACATATGCCCACATTGGCTGAGAGGCTGTATCAGTTCAGCCTATCTCACTGAGATCTCCACACTAGCTGAGTAGTCCTACTGGACAGGAATGTCTCCATTTAGCAAAGTAGCCCTGCAAGGTAAAACATTCTCAGAGAGATCTCCATTCTACCATACAGGGTTATTACAAATGATTGAAGCGATTTCACAGCTCTACAGTAACTTTATTATTTGAGATATTTTCACAATGCTTTGCACACACATACAAAAACTCAAAAAGTTTTTTTAGGCATTCACAAATGTTCGATATGTGCCCCTTTAGTGATTCGGCAGACATCAAGCCGATAAATCAAGTTCCTCCCACACTCGGTGTAGCATGTCCCCATCAATGAGTTCGAAAGCATCGTTGATGCGAGCTCGCAGTTCTGGCACGTTTCTTGGTAGAGGAGGTTTAAACACTGAATCTTTCACATAACCCCACAGAAAGAAATCGCATGGGGTTAAGTCGGGAGAGCGTGGAGGCCATGACATGAATTGCTGATCATGATCTCCACCACGACCGATCCATCGGTTTTCCAATCTCCTGTTTAAGAAATGCCGAACATCATGATGGAAGTGCGGTGGAGCACCATCCTGTTGAAATATGAAGTCAGCGCTGTCGGTCTCCAGTTGTGGCATGAGTCAATTTTCTAGCATGTCCAGATACACGTTTTTTTCGCAGAAGAAAAAGGGGCTGTAAACTTTAAACCGTGAGATTGCACAAAACACGTTAACTTTTGGTGAATTGCGAATTTGCTGCACGAATGCGTGAGGATTCTCTACCGGCCAGATTCGCACATTGTGTCTGTTCACTTCACCATTAAGAAAAAATGTTGCTTCATCACTGAAAACAAGTTTCGCACTGAACGCATCCTCTTCCATGAGCTGTTGCAACCGCGCCGAAAATTCAAAGCGTTTGACTTTGTCATCGGGTGACAGGGCTTGTAGCAATTGTAAACCGTAAGGCTTCTGCTTTAGCCTTTTCCATGAGATTTTCCAAACCGGCGGCTGTGGTACGTTTAGCTCCCTGCTTGCTTTATTCGTCGACTTCCGCGGGCTACGCGTGAAACTTGCCCGCAAGCGTTCAACCGTTTCTTCCCTCACTGCAGGCCGACCCGTTGATTTCCCCTTACAGAGGCATCCAGAAGCTTTAAACTGCGGATACCATCGCCGAATGCAGTTAGAAGATGGTGGATCTTTGTTGAACTTCGTCCTGAAGTGTCGTTGCACTGTTATGACTGACTGATGTGAGTGCATTTCAAGCACGACATACGCTTTCTCGGCTCCTGTCGCCATTTTGTCTCACTGCGCTCTCGAGCGCTCTGGCGACAGAAACCTGAAGTGCGGCTTCAGCCGAACAAAACTTTATGAGTTTTTCTACGTATCTGTAGTGTGTCGTGACCATATGTCAATGAATGGAGCTACAGTGAATTTATGAAATCGCTTGAATCATTTGTAATAGCCCTGTACAAGGAAGGCATATCTATGGGAGATCTCTAAGTAGCAAGACAAGCATGTCAGCTATCCCTATTTCAGCGAGATCTAGCTGAGGAGCCCTATCAGGTAGGCCTGTCTCAAGAGGGCTTCTAAGCCGACTGAGCAACTGCAACAGGTTTCTCTGCCTCAGAGATGTCCATGCCACCAGAGCAGCCCCATTAGGTAAGTCCATCTGCACTCTGCCAAGCCTAGCTCAGATACAGTTACTAGACATATCTACTTACCGAAGCTTTCATGAAGTAAATTTATTTGATATTTTACCTGTCATTGTCTGTTATTTATTTAAACGAGGGTGTATCAGAAAGTTTTTGCTCCTGATTTTTATTAGCTGAAATTAGTTACATACAGGCAGTTACAATTATAATTGTACTATTTTTCCACATAGTCCCCACACTGGTTCAGACATTAGTCCCATCGCAGCCCTAAATTGATATGACTCTGTGGTAGAATTCGTCCCTCTGACTGTGGAACTATCATTTGAGCCGGCCGAAGTGGCCGTGCGGTTAAAGGCGCTGCAGTCTGGAACCGCAAGACCGCTACGGTCGCAGGTTCGAATCCTGCCTCGGGCATGGATGTTTGTGATGTCCTTAGGTTAGTTAGGTTTAACTAGTTCTAAGTTCTAGGGGACTAATGACCTCAGCAGTTGAGTCCCATAGTGCTCAGAGCCATTCTATCATTTGATTCCTGTGTTGACTTCGTCACTGCAAATGAAGAACTGTCTTGTGGGGAATTTATTCAGCAAACCGAATACTTGGAAATCACTAGAGGCAAGCTCTGAATTGCATGGTCGGTGGGCGATACTCTTCCAGTGAAATGACTGGAACTTGTCGGCGATTCTGATTGCCACACGTGGCCCCACAATGTTGTGAAGGCTAACCGCGTTGTCCATATTGAGATATTCTCGGCACTTCTTCCATATGGCAGCCCATAGGCGTGGCAGTATATCATAAAGCCCTTAACACCATATTCGCAATAAATGGCAGTGAACAATATTTTTTTGTCAGAGGCAAAGACTGATGTTCCCACAACATGCTTGCTTATTCGATTCTGGCGTGAAGCGCAATACCCACCTTTGGTCGCCAGTAACAGTGCGGCACAGGAAACTGTCACCCTCCATGAGCTGTGCTGCGGCTCGCATTGGTGCTGTTGTAGGTTTCCGTCCTCTGTTGGAGGCCAGACTGTATCGATTAGTTGACATGGCTGTGGTCGTTTGTCTTCTTCTTGTGTTGACTGGCGCCACTTCGTTTCGCAAGCGTTGTCTGTCCGCTAGTGGCGGCAGCGGCGTTATCGATATGTAGTAACTGTGGCCCTGTCTTTGGGGTGACGTGGTTGTTCTTCCAGGCCATGTGAGTGAGCAGTTTGGTTGGGGACTCCATAGCAGCTACAAGTGCAGTGCGCAAAAACGCCTGGACCGCTGGCGGTACACATGTACTGCCAGATGGAAGGGCTGTGGCCGCGAGGGTACACGACCTAGTCGTCAACCGGATCCAACAAGCCGTAAGTAGAGTGGATTTTAATCCGAGTAGTGGGACCTGCACCCTTGTGAGATCTCACAATTCTCCAGTGACTTGAGTTCGCGTTGCCGCTCGCAGTGTCGCCGAGACGAAGAGCAGCGAGTGGAGTGCTTGGGGAAGGAGATCTAATTAGCTTTCCTCGACTTCTTCGTACTAATTGCTGCATTCTATGTGTTACTGTTTGTTAAGTTCAACCAGCGGTATTTTTCCAGCCTGGTGGCGCTAACGCCCCAGTTACCTGCCCTGGAGGTTAGTGTATGTAACGGCAGTGTACGTTTTCTCACCTTGCCGCTGCTGTCTGGTAAGGTGTGTAGTTTTGACAGTTTCCATGATTTGTTGGTCGGTTCGTGTTTCTTCTGATCTAGTAGTAGTGGTTCCTTTCTCCTTTCGGACGCTCTAAATACAGGGTGATTCAAAAAGAATACCACAACTTTAAAAATGTGTATTTAATGAAAGAAACATAATATAACCTTCTGTTATACATCATTACAAAGAGTATTTAAAAAGTTTTTTTTTCACTCAAAAACAAGTTCAGAGATGTTCAATATGGCCCCCTCCAGACACACGAGCAATATCAACCCGATACTCCCAACTCGTTCCACACTCTCTGTAGCATATCAGGCGTAACAGTTTGGATAGCTGCTGTTATTTCTCGTTTCAAATCATCAATGGTGGCTGGGAGAGATGGCCGAAACACCATATCCTTAACATACCCCCATAAGAAAAAATCGCAGGGGGTAAGATCAGGGCTTCTTGGAGGCCAGTGATGAAGTGCTCTGTCACGGGCTGCCTGGCGGCCGATCCATCGCCTCGGGTAGTTGACGTTCAGGTTTCATAACTAACCTTTTTCGTAGGACTCTCCATACAGTTGATTGTGGAATTTGCAGCTCTCTGCTAGCTCTGCGAGTCGATTTTCCTGGGCTGCGAACAAATGCTTGCTGGATGCGTGCTACATTTTCATCACTCGTTCTCGGCCGTCCAGAACTTTTCCCTTTGCACAAACACCCATGCTCTGTAAACTGTTTATACCAACGTTTAATACACCACCTATCAGGAGGTTTAACACCATACTTCGTTCGAAATGCACGCTGAACAACTGTCGTCGATTCACTTCTGCCGTACTCAATAACACAAAAAGCTTTCTGTTGAGCGGTCGCCATCTTAGCATCAACTGACGCTGACGCCTAGTCAACAGCGCCTCAAGCGAACAAATGTACAACTAAATGAAACTTTATAGCTCCCTTAATTCGCCGACAGATAGTGCTTAGCTCTGCCTTTTGTCGTTGCAGAGTTTTAAATTCCTAAAGTTGTGGTATTCTTTTTGAATCACCCTGTATAGCATTCTAAGGATGTAGAGCTGACCGCCGGTTCCGCCCTTGGCGTGTTGCTCCATCGTTGCATTGGTTATCGGACGTCAGGTAGCTTCAGAAGATTACCATTAGTCATTCGATAGACTGCCACTAGTCTGAGTTACCATATTGTGAAGTGTATGCAACTCTTGGCTGCCTATCTCATCGCTCGCGAAAGTGTTTTTGGCCTGACCTACTCAGAGGTCGATTCCTGGAGCACCGTCTGTGACTGGCCCTTGCGTTTTATTATTGTTATTATTTTATTATTGTCTTACCAAGTTACCATCATTTGTCTCACCTGTTTGGGGATCAGTTGCTTGTTCTTTTGAATTAACCTTGTTATTATATTTCCTGTTTTATTGTATGTTCTAATTTTTTTTAATATAGTTGCCACTCTTGGCGTTACAGCAAGTTAAACGGCTGTGCTACCAAGTTTATTACATTTTGTTTCACCTGTTTGGTGATCAGTTGCCTGTCTTTTAAATTAACTTCTGCTATTGCATTGCTGTTCGACAGTATGTTTGTTAATTTTTTTTAATAATTGCCATTCTTGGCGTTTAAGGCCTTCAGCCATGAAACAATTCTTACTTTATTGCCATTAAGGTCCTCAGCCGTGAGCATGGTTACTTGTTTTAAAATCCTAATTTGGTAATTGCATTTTAGCAGTGAGCTTTAAGATTGTTGGTGATTTGGCTTTCATATTTTAATAACTGTAATTGTAAGTCACAACAAGTTTAAACAATTCTTAATTTATGCCCATTAAGGCTTTCAGCCGTGAAACAATTCTTAAATTATTGCCATTATTTTAATTTGTTGTTGATTTTAAATAAATTGTGTCTGATAAAAAAAAAAGCCAACCAATAGTAACTGATTGCGGCCCCGTCCACAATCGCAATCGAATCCTGCCTTCCTTGACTACCAGGTTTCACTCCATACCATCTTTCATCATGTCATACAACTGCTTAGGCACCCATCAATATGAAACGTCCCAGTACCCCAAGGACCAGTGGACGATGTGGTAAACACTCCCATACGAAATGCCAAGCTCC
Source organism: Schistocerca nitens (assembly GCF_023898315.1). Taxonomy (NCBI): domain Eukaryota; kingdom Metazoa; phylum Arthropoda; class Insecta; order Orthoptera; family Acrididae; genus Schistocerca; species Schistocerca nitens. The sequence continues at coordinate 63,777,174 of NC_064623.1, read as the reverse complement.
CAGTAAATGTCCTCACAGGCTGATCCATTTTCACCGCTACATCCGCATGGGAAATATTGTCGCCAGCAACGGATGCAGCTTCCCAGAACGTTCATTGCCATGCACGCCTCCACGGCCTTTTGCGAACTCACACCACTACCACAGCACAGTTCCCAAAGGGAGGCGCTTTTGCCCATACGTGGGCTGCATTGCCCTGTGGATTTCGCTAGACCTTTGTCCCTTTTTCCATAGAAAACGAATCACACCTCGTTGCTCTTATGCATGGACCGCCATCTTCAACAACTGACAGAAGTGCCGTAGCGTGGAGCTACCGACGAATAAGGCTAGCTAGCTAGCATGGTCTAAAAAAGATACACCGCTGGGAATGGATACGTGGACTTTGGATTTACAGCCGTAATTTGGCTAAAAAAAAAGTAGGGGAAATGCTTCCTGATTCACCCTCATACCATCTGCTTTCTTCCGAGACCTCGAATCCCCATTTATAAATGTCGTTCTTTATGTAATCATGAGTAGGAATGTTTATGACTTTTCATAATACAAAAACGTGTGAATACAATGTTTTTTATTGTTTAGGTTCTTCAGAGTTATACAGGGTGGGTTAAAAAGGATTTTACAACTTTGGAATGACCTAGAAATTTATTGATATAACTGACAGAATTGGTAGATGTGTCATTTTGTAGCAAAAAACCTCAAATTTCAGAGTCGTTTTGGTTCTATGTGACTACCACCTGTGAAGTGGCAAACATCCCACTAGTAATCAGTTTCTTCCCACACCTGTTGCAGCAAATCGAGCAGTGGCAGTGTGGATTAGATTTTTCAGGCCAGCTAAATTGTTCAGTAGGGGAGGAACACACACTTGGTCTGTAGTAAGACCCCAGAGAAATAAATCCAGTGGTGTCACGTCTGGACAGCGAGGTGGCCATGCGACTGGCCTTTTACGGCCAATCCACCGACCGGTTATCAAGGAAACCTCTAACTTTCGTGAGGAATTGAAGTCTTGCCCCGTCGTGATGGAAGTAAACCATCCCAACTCGGCGAAATTTACGCCGAACAGTTGTTGCAGAGTTCGTTTCATGAAACAAAAACGCACAGCTAGCCATCTTAAGTGTGTACTACACTAGTGCTCCTGGTGGCGGACTGGGGTACTGATGCACTAAGTGAATCAAATTTGAGGTTGTTTGCTGCAAAATGATACATCCACCGATTCTGTAACTTGTGTCAGTAAACTTCTATATAATTACAAAGTTGCAAAGTCCTTTTTGACTTATCTTGTATTTGTTTCTGTATATTTCCAGTGTATTCTGCTTATAAATGTGGGATCTAATCTACTAAAAGTTTGAGTTAAATATTAGCACGATTGTTATCATCATCCTAGTGACGACAAAACCATGTATTCTATAATAATATCGGGGATTTTCTAATTTTTTTTTTTTTGTATATTACCACCTTATCACCATTCCCTCTAGATCAGGGCTTAACAACTGGCCAGTTTTGAGCGAGAGTACTCGCGTCTGCTCAGGCACGTGCTCGCGAACAGGTGCTAGGTCGCGGAGTAGGGAGGAAGGGAAATGCGCGCGCACGTTTGAATAGGGCCGCAGCGTGCCTATTGAATTCGCGCCGACTGTGTAACGTTTAAAGTACTACGATCAGCTCTAACAGTCACTTCGCTGGTTAAGAATCATGTCAAGTCGCCGTTGTGTAACCCCAACCATGCTTTCGCAGTTCAACCCCCATTGGGAGGAATTGTATCTGTTTACAGAAAAAGATGGTGTTGCAAAATGTTTAGTATGTCACAAAACGCTTAATTCTTTTAGGAAATTTAATTTGCAGCGACATTATATGTCGTACCACGAGAAAGTCTACGGAAGTAGAAAATGTGGTGGACCAGATCGTGCACAGTAAGTTATTTAACTTAAAAGGAAGCTATCCGAAGAAGATCTGGACGACGAAGAAAAATCAACTGAGGCAGCTCTCAGAGTGAGTTACAAAATTGCTTTGCTTTTAGCAAAATCCCTGCGCCCCTTCACTGATGGCGATTTAATAAAAGAATGTTTGGTAGTTGCAGCGGAACATTTGCGTCCATCTCAAGTTGAACAGTTTCGGATTGTGCCATTATCTAACATGACCATTATGCGTCACATACAGGACATGGCAGACGACGTCCAGAGCCAGCTTGCAAATATCTGTAAAGATTTTATGGCGTATTCTATAGCTCTGGACGAAAGTGTTGATATCACTGGAACAGCGCAGCTTGCCATATTTATTAGAAATGTTAATAGAGATCTTCAGGTAAAGAAGGAGCTCCTCGATGTAGTAGCCATGAAGAACACTACAACCGGAGGTGATTTAAGTAGTGTTGAAGAAAGTGTTGAAAATATAGGATTGTCGTGGAATTCTTTAGTTTCAGTGTCTACAGACGGTGCACCAGCGATGACAGGGAAAAAATCAGGTTTCGTTGCGCTGTTGAAAGAGAAAATGCAAAAACTGACCGTGCCGAATGAAATAAGGGGCGTTCACTGTGTGATCCACCAGGAAAACTTACGTGCAAAGAGTATCACTCTAAAAAATGTGATGAGTGTTGTTGTTCGTACAACCAATTATATAAGGAAGCATGGGCTACAACACAGACAATTTAAAAGCTTTCTTGAGGATGTAGAGAGCCAGTATGGTAGCCTGCTTTATTACAGCGAGGTCCGCTGGCTTAGTCGTGGCGAATTATTAAATCGATTTTTTTGCCTATTAGATGAGATAAATATGTTCATGGAAATAAATAACATGTGTGTTCCTGAATTGAAAGAGCCTTCATGGAAATGTGATCTCGCGTTCTTAGCAGATTTAACTAGCCATCTGAATGCTTTGAACATTTCACTACAAGGTAAAGATCTGCTAATTACTCGTTTCATAGATCGCATACGAGCTTTTAAAATGAAATTGACGCTTTGGGCGAGTCAGCTGGAAACAGGAAATCTAGCTCATTTTCCTAAATTATCATCCATGCAAGATGTTCACAAAGACTGTGAACGTTATTCACATAGTTTAGTTGCCCTTAAGGAAGAATTTGAACAACGCTTTCAAGATCTGACAGCACTAGACAGTGAGTTTGATCTGTTCTCCTCTCCATATTCAGCGAATATTGAAGAGATTCGTCCTGAGCTGCAACTAGAAATTATTGACCTGCAGTGTGACAGAGAATACAGAGACAAATTTCAGAACAAGAAAAACATTTTGGAATTTTATAGACACTTCCCTCAGGATAGATTTCATCGTTTGCACAAACTGGCGGCTACAATAATATCAATGTTCGGTTCCACGTATGTTCGTGAACAACTGTTCTCTGCAATGAAATGTAACAAGACGCGCCTGAGAAACGCATTGTCTGATCGAAATTTAAACTGCACGCTGCGCCTACAATGCACAAGAACAGTTACTCCGAACATAGACGCAATTGTAAAGGGCAAAAAGTACAAGATAACCAAGAATCCCACACTTCAGTGACACCTTTTATCGTGTAACAGTTCACAAATTAATACGAATGTAGAGACATGCACTAAGCTAATAAAATTATGTGGCACGTGTACATTCTCCTTTATTTGTTTCATTTGTCGCAGTAATAATTCGTGAGTGATATCCCTGCAGGTGGCCGCGGATTTACATTGACTGGCGGCAGCTGCTGTTTGCCCCACGTGACTTTCCCCACTCTCCGCTCTGGTCCGGTAGTGGGGGTAACGTGCTCTCGCTGCTCCGTGCTCGCGCCTTGCTGCTCACAGCTTGCTCCGCGAGCACGTATGTTGTGAAGCCCTGCTCTAGGTGTTATAGGACTACCTGATACAAACAGTATTACGAGGGGGGACCCAAAAGTAACCGGAATCGTAATGCTGCACATTGTGTACTTGTAGTAGGAGGTTGCGCCGCCAGAGGTTTGTAGTAAAAGCTCTGCTGAGTCATTCTGCCACGTGGCGTCACCCAACAGTGAGAAGTTTGGTTTGTTTGGCAGTTCTTTGAGTGTGCGTACAGTGCAGACGTGACACGAGGAAATGGCTAGTTCTTACGAACAACGTGTAGCAGTGACGTTTCGTTTCTTGTTTGGCAAGAACGCAGCAGCAACTGTTGCGATGATTCAGACAGCCTACAAAGACCATGCTCTTAGTGTACGAATGGTTTTCTCGGTTTAAAAAGGGAAAACTGGTGGTTGAAGATCAGCCCCATTCCGGTCGACCTTCAACTGCTCTAAGCGAAGACAACATCGACAAAAGCCGTGATCTCATCAGTGAAGATCGACGCAGGACAATCGACCAACTCGACAACTTGTCCGGGTTGTCCTGGAGCTCAATTCAGCGTATCTTGACCATCGATTTGGGGACGCGAAGAGTGGCAGCAAAATTCGTGCCGAAACTTCTTACTGGAGATCAAAGGGATCGTCGTGTTGTAGCCTGTCTCGAAATGAAGGACGCGTTCAAAGATGATCCACATTTTTTCAACAAAATCATTACAGGTGATGATGGTGCTATGGGTACGATCCAGAAAGTAAACAACAGTCATCACAATGGAAGTCACCTGGCCCACCTCGACCAAAAAAAGCTCGACAAGTGAAATCGAATGTGAAAACGATGTTGATCTGTTTTTTTGACATCAAAGGGATCGTACACTCTGAATTTGTCCCTGAAAACCAGACAGTAAACCAACAATTCTATTTGGAGGTTATGAAACGGCTTCGCGGAAGTTTGTCGCGAAAACGTCCGGCTTTGTGGGATTCTGGCGTGTGGCTCCTGCATCACGACAACGCTCCCGCGCACACGGCTCTCAGAGTTCGCCAGTTTTTGGCCTCAGCGAAGACGACTACCTTGACCCACGCGCCCTATTCGCCGTATTTAGCACCGTCGGACTTCTTCCTATTCCCGAGGATGAAAAGAGACCTGAGAGGGAAGCGTTTTGCGGATGTGGAAGACGTAGAACGCAATGTCATGAAAGTGCTAGCAGGTATCAAAGAGGACGAATGTATAAGGTGCTTCGAACACTGGAATGAACGTTTGGACAAGTGTATTAATGCTAATGGAGAGTATTTCGAAGGAGATTAAGGTTGTATTTGAAAACAATAAAGTATATGCTTTCTAGAAAGAAATTCCGGTTATTTTTGGGTCCCCCCTCGAATGTTGCTGGTAGTAAAGCATTATTTTACGAAGTTTGCAATGAGCCATAAATATCACGTATGTTTGAAACTGCTACAGGAGTTAGCCGGCCGTGGTGGCCAAGCGGTTAAAGGCGCTACAGTCTGGAACCGCGCGGCCGCTACGGTCGCAGGTTCGAATCCTGCCTCGGGCATGGATGTGTGTGATGTCCTTAGGTTAGTTAGGTTTAATTAGTTCTAAGTTCTAGGCGACTCATGACCGCAGAAGTTAAGTCGCATAGTGCTCAGAGCCATTTGAACCATTTTTTTGCTACAGGAGTTACAGAATTATGGTAATGCGGTGGGCTGTTCTTGATAACAACTACAGTGCAGTGTGCTCGTTCTGTGTTGCAGGGCCTGTCCAACGAGCAGGTGCTGTCGTACGTGCTGGGCGGCGGCCGGCTGCCGCGGCCCCCGGACGCCGCCCCCGCAGTGTGGGCGGTGTGCCAGGCCTGCTGGCAGACGTCGCCTGCGCTGAGGCCCACCTTCTTGCAGCTGGTGCGCTCGCTGGACTCATTGGGTGGCGGTCTGGGCCCGGACTTTGCGGAGGTGTCCTTCTACCACAGCGAGGCTGCCGTGGCACTCGGGGATGGGGCCGACACTGTGCGGAGGTCTCCACCACCCACCGTGTACGGCTTCCTGCCGCCAGACCTCGACGAGACACTTTTCTGATCACTGCTAGCTACGTGGCTCCCATCTATGTGACAATACCAGCCTCACCCCATACCAGGGTATCCGTCTACTACAGCGACATTGCCAGAACTGACATCATGCGAAGTTCTCTGATGCTCTTCCAGCAGGGTAACCTGTATGAGACGTTCTTCTGATCACGTTTTGCTACATAATCTCCCGTCTGTATGTTGGAACCGTAGACCTCACCACCATACCTTTACAAGTGTCCATTTGCACTGGAGGGGTCGCTTCATTTTTTGACAGATCCAACAGCACTGCTTCTACTCTGTATGGCTACCTATCAGAAAAACTTGACAGCCCACTTTTCTGACCACCTCTCGTCACATCACATCTCTGTGATGTGTAGGCCTGACTGCAGACATTCCAGGGGTATCTAGCCGTCACAAAGAGACCACAACATTCTAGGCAGAGTTGACACAACGTAAGAGTTTTTCCCACGGTTATCTTCCAGGAGATCTGGACAAGGCATTCTCCAAATAATCTCTTGTCCTTTCACCACAATGAGGCTGCTGCAGGTCTCTCAGATGGAACCAACAAAAAACAGAGGTCCCAGCACCCTCCGCATCTGGCTATGTACAGAGAGACCTTGATGAGACACACTCTGTTCACCCTTAACTACATACCTCCTATCTTTGTGATGGCTCTGTGGCTCAGTGACCAGTGCGAGCCTTTCAGTTTGTCACCACTTCAGCACATTGCATGTCCGTAAAATATCCCAGCTGGGGTACAGAAAACCACAGTTTAACGCAGATTCCCAACCACGTTGCGTTTCTGGTGAATCCTCACGTCACCGACTAGTGAAGGCTAAACAGAGACTGAAAATCCGAAATGTAACCACGACTAGATCACTCGATTTCACAGTTTCCAGGCAAATGTTTTACCACTAGACCACCATGTCTGACTAGTAGGTGTATAAAAGTAGGATGACATTATTATGGCCATCTGCCAGTATCGAAACTAACTGCACACTGCAGCATGCACACTGGTTTAACTACCTGGCACTGACCTAGCCAGGAGATGTTAGGTATCTGTAGGTATCTGGAACCATGCTGTTTACATTGCTCCCACAGCTATTCAAAGGTTTGTGGTAGATGCGATATCCATGCACACAACAAGACAATCATACCTGTCATTTCGTGCGAGCGATGACCTAGGCGCAATCTGTGCATCCTACCACGATGCTACGATACAAACTATCATAAACTTTATTCCTCACTCTCATTTTTCAGTTATTTTCACAAGTACAGTGAGTAAAGCGCCTTTCATTTTAGTATTATTTAATATGTCTGTATTATTTTCTTGTGGTTTATGTGAAATACAACATTAATCAAAATATTTGTTGCTTTTAGAAGTGTACATTTATCAACAAATTGCAAAAAAATGCATTTTGAGGTTCAAACATTGGTGCTAGTACATATCCAGAAATATTTTTGTACTTAAGGAGCATGCATTCATTTGCAAAAAGATTGATGTGCAATTTTATCTAACTGTATTATTTACAAAGATCATGTATGTGATAATTGTGTATTATAAGTGTCAATATTTTTTAAGTACTGAAGACACAAAACCTATAAATTGAATTATTTTTTCTGTGTCAAACAAAGTAAATCTTATTTTTTACTCGCAAATTAATGGACTAGACGCACTAAGAAATACTTGTGATACTTGTGACTCATATCATAAAATAATCATTTGTTGTAGCTCTCATAGAATAGATAAATACATTTCTCTATCTATGTACCTGTTTGAAGAAGAGCTGTGTAATAGCACATATATAAAATCTCTTGATTGGAGATGAAAAGATACTTTTCAGTGTATGTCAGCAATGACAAGAAACACAATTTGTCGATCATAGACAATTTATTCGACTATTTCACGATTTTTTTTCTTCACACGAGCTATATTTCCTATAGAAAAATAGCTATATTTCTAACTTGTCAAATAGTCATTCCGCATAATGTAAAATATTATATGTTACAAATTTATGTTTATTGTCTCGTTGGAGAGCAAACATGTGTGATATAACTAATGTGATAACGTACCTGTAACGGCTGTGAAAAAGCAATTGTAACCTGCAAATCAAGTCAATAAAGTGAATGAGTAAAATAAATAAATAAGAATAAAGACTGAAACGACTTTGTTGTTTTACTTATTCTGATCATGTTTTGCACAGTATCATTAGTTTACCAGTTTTCATGTGATAGTCCCTAGTGAATAAGATTGTTTCAACGATATACAGACATGGAACATTCATATTGGCAAGCTCAGTAAACTGAGATTTACGATATTCTGTTCTTTCACGGCCACAAATTATCCTCAGTGTTTTTTTTTTTTTCAGTCGAAATACGTTTATGATCTGAGTTGCAATCCACCAGAAAATGATTTCACGATGGATCAGTGAACTGCACTGTGCATAGTTTGCCTGCACAGTTCTTTGTTAGCTTTTTGTAGCTTTTGGAAGCCTCAGTCCATAGCACACGGTTACTACATCCTAATCCCAGTTCAGGTCCTGCTGAACCCACAGATTCAAACATTTTCTAGCACTAATATTTTATAAAAATTTTTCCTTCATTCTTGACTGGAAAGATTTGTAAGCAGATTTGTAAGTTTAGATTGACATATACCGTTTTCTTCAGAATTTACAATAATTTTACAGTAGCATTATCTATCTTGAAGCTAAAATTCATTGCATTTTTTTTAGGTTCAATATAACTTTATTTCATATTGACCAGTTATAGGTTTCCTTCAGTTGTTCAATTGCGTTCACTGCTAGGGGCTCACTTGTTTTTCCTGCAATGTCTGTAATATTGCTATTATCAGCAAAGCAAATTTTTATCTGACTAGTACAATTGGGAAAATAACTGATGTATGTATGTATTGAACTGGGGACCTAAAAACGACAGAGGGTCTTCGTCCCCACCGTAGCCCTCAGTTGTACACTGAGATGAATTGGATATCCGACCAGTCATCAACAACTTCATATTCAGTAATCCACTCACATGGTCGACATTTGCACCTTTCTAAAGACACTCTAGCCCTGATAATGGCATTTAGACCAATATTAAAAATTTTTATAAAATAGAGAATTAAATACATACATAATGTTAAATTTCCAGTTTCGAAATATTAGTACTAGTTTAGTACTGTAATACTATATTACTGTAGTACTGTACTAGTTATTTTCAAATACTTAAATATTTTTAGGGTGTAAGACCCAATTAAAACTCGCTATTTTCATACTTTTTGACTGAAAGTATTAGGCATGCTGTATTAAATTTATTATCTGTATTAGAGCATTAACTTTGAGATATTGTTTTTATTTAATGAATCCTGAGCCTTATTCAATGTAAGCTTAAATTAGCTATTTCACTCATTAATCGAAGCGCTATTACTGTGCCACAACAATATTTTATGCTTTATTCTTTTAATGACAGTTTAGGATTTATTCAAATATGATTTCTGTCTTTTCAGAGCTATATATTCACCCCTCTGTAATAGTCTATAAGCATTATTATTACTGTATATTAAATAGCTTTTTACGAAAATACCGCGCGTGTTTATGTTTTGTTTCTTTTTTCAAAGCCAAAAAATGTGTCGGGCTTGTCGAGTTTTCCGGAGTGTCGACTTATCGAGAGTCCAGTTTTCGTGGTTTTAATTTAATCATATGACTCTAAAATGCTTAAAAAACTTTAAAACTCACTATTTTTCATCTAAAATTTAGAAACTCTCCCGGGGCAAGACCCCCAGTATGCCCCCCCCCCCCCCCAATATTTTAATAAGTCGGCGCCCCCTGGTGAGATTCCACCAGATCCTGTTGTTAACTTCCTTCCGATCCACCTTGTAGGCTAATGCAGTACGTTGCTCAGCTATTTAAAACAACGCTTGATGTCAGATATACACAAGAAAAATTGTGTCTGCCATCTCCACTTCTCACAGTAGGTAAACGACCATGGAGGTATATTATACCTCCGTGTAAATAACGCGGTTTCGGTCTTAAGCCATCTGCATGTGGGAAGAGACAGCTAACGTTGGCGTGCAGATGGGTGGGAAATCTGACGTCAGAAGATGCAGTGCTGTCGCCACACGGCAAGAGCTGGTTAAAGTGATTTGCCCTCCTAACGCTATCTAGCGGCAATTTCCACGAACAATAAAAGACTGGAACAGAAGGGAGAACCGATAGAGGTACTCAAGGTACCAGGCGCGGCTCGTAATTAAAGGCTCTGAGGCGGAGCCGCCCCAAGATATATGTTAAAGTAAATTTCGCAAGAACATATTACAAAATTTAAATTATCAGGACGAATTTCTAACATTTCCCATTCCGATTAAAATAACGACGGTCAACGTTTTTGGAACTGTTAGTATCGATAGATGTTTTCCGAACGGTTAGTAGTGTTTAGGCTGCGCCTTGGAACGTCCGTAAGCTGCATGTAGTAGCGGTATGGGGGCGTGACTTCTACATAGTACTGCTCTTTATGGGCGACCCGAAGGCTCAGAGCTTGCAGCCTAAGGGTGTCATACCAACCACCACACGTTTTTCACGTTCCACTATCTATGTAATATAGGAATGCAGAGTGGCCGAAACTTCGCTATCCAATCTCTGTCTCTGCACATCTCTACTACGCTTCGATGCGTCATTAATCGACGTTTAGTATTATTGTTTTGATAATGTTTTACATAGTTGTTTTGTTTCTACCATTGGCTATTTTATCCACATTTACAATAAGTTTGCAAATATCCCGCCAGAGTGCACTGGACGACCGTAACTACAGGCTCTCTAACCGTAACAACAGTACTGCCATCTAGCGAGAGTGTCATAAGTGATTAGAGGACAAAGCGCGCGAAATTTGTCCCGTGACTGTACTTTCCTTGCTTGCTGATGCTGACTGCTTTTGTTGATATCGTGTGATATTAGCAATTTTCTTTTTCGGAGTGTATTTTGCAAGATTTTAGTGAGTTTTACTTGCTTGTGAATATCTGCGACATACCGCGAGTGTGAAACCAGCGCAATATGAATTCAATGTGCAATTTAATAGGTAAAAACTTGGAACACGGCCATAGGATGCAAGTGAAAGAACTTGGTGCACCCAGACCCGATCTAACGATCAATCAAGAACAGAAACAGTGCAAATCTAGGCAAGGATACAAACGCAGTTTTAATAGAGCAATGTACGATGCAGCTGAGGTTGTTGTGTGGTTGTTAAGTGAAATATGCATTTTTGTGTTTCACCTGTCTTCGTACAAATAGTACTGATAGTGCCTGGACTGAAACTGGTATCACTGACCAAAAGAATTTTCACGCAAAGGTGAAAAAACATAATTCCAGCGAAAAACATTTAACTTCGAGCTTTGGAGGTAAACTACAATAAACGCCTTAAATTTAGAACTGAAAACACCAAAAATATTAAGCAACCGCAAAGTTAACATTCATCGCATTAAAGATCTCCCCGAAATGCGTCTTTTCATATGATTTGCTGCAAAGTGTCAGAAAATGTAATGATGACGTATAAAAACACTATTCAAAGATTTTAACTTGAAGTTAGCTTCTAATGATATTTAATAAATTAATACCTGATTATAGAAGACACAGTACGTAAAATTATGGGTAGAGAGTGATCTGCCCACCCCCCTCCCCCTGAATTCTTAGTTGTTTATGTCAGACTAGTCTGTAACGTAACCAGAGGTCTATATTGGCTCCGATTGATAAATGCAGCAGCCTTCCCCAGTCTAGAAACCACGAGGTACCCTCCGCCACACACCGTCAGGTGGCTTGCGGAGTATGGATGTAGATGTAGACTTCTTTTGGCTCACAAACCATACAATTTGTTCACGGAAATGGACACATGTAGAATTCCTATGCTCTGTTGAAACGCACATTTCCTCTCTTGACAGCATGCTAGTCTTGTTGCTCTGCCTGTGGTACATATACATAAAAACTTCAATATCTACAGGGAATAGGCAAAATAATGTGAACAGTGGTAGAATGGGATAGTTGTGTTTGACGGTCAACAGCACAGGTAAGGCGCATGTCGCACTGGAATGTGTGTGTTCAGTACGGCCTAGACATCAGTGCAGGCTGTTTACGAGTACTGCACACTTCGTATTTGCATTCAGAGGCTGACGTCGACGTGCAGTGAAAGATCTAACAGAGTTCCAAAGAGGGCAGAGAGTGCGGGCCCGATTAACTGGAGCATCAGTAACCAAGACAGCTTACTGAATGTTTCAAGAGCAACCCCAGCTAGCACTCGAGCTTATTTCAAGGTGGATGTTGAGTTTAGGTTCAGTTGAAAATTCAAGATTGGAAAATCAACCTGTTACACAGTTTACATCAAGCTGTAAAAATTTAGCTTGAATTAAAATAATATTCCCAAGCTTGAAATAAACTGTAATTTCCCTGCAAGGCTGTACAGCAGATGCGCATGCAGCATAGCTTCCATAGACGTCCACGGGAAGCGCCACAAGCGTTTATAAGCCTTGCACTGACTCTGCTAGGTTTACGGCCATTTTAACTTTGTGACGCGTATTAATGATTGTTGACTGTTGTGAAGTTGGTTTTACACTGGAAAATAGTTCGGTAAGTGTGTGGCGTCTCGTGCCTTACTGCTACACCGGGTCTGAAGAGGATATATAGTGTATTACAGGTATGTTGGTGCATTTTTCTCTAGTGGTACGTTAATATTACAAATGTTAAATACTACGAGGGCCGATCAGAAAGTAACCTCCGGTTGATTTAAAAAAATACACCAAGTTAAATAAAAATATTTTAATATATACATCTTACAACTACATCTTTGCACTATTTTTCTACATAGTCTCCATAGCGATTGAGGCACTTATCGTATCTCTTCACAAGCTTTGAAATTCCTTCTGCATAAAAATCACCCGCTTGTGCCTGGAGCCAGCCTGTGACCGCATCTTTGAGCTCTTCGTCGTCATCAAACCGCTGTGACCCGAGCCATTTCTTCAAATGCATGAAGAGGTGATAATCACTTGGCGCCAGGTCTGGGCTGTAAGGTGGATGGTTGATAACGTCCCACTTGAAGGACTCGAGAAGGGCCGTTGTTCTGCGAGCAGAGTGAGGACGGGCGTTATCGTGCAAAAAAACGATACCGGAAGTCAGCATACCACGGCGTTTGTTCTGTATAGCCCGTCGTAACTTTTTTATTGTTTCACAGTACACATCTTGATTAATGGTCATACCACGTTCCATGAATTCAACCAACAACACCCCTTTGGCATCCCAAAACACCGTTGCCATCAGTTTTCTGGCAGAAAAATCTTGCGAGGCTTTTCTTGGTTTGGTAGGCGAATTTGAATGTGCCCACATCTTTGATTGTTCTTTTGTCTCGGGGTTCACGTACTTAATCCAGGTTTCGTCACCGGTCACGATTCTGTTTAACAATGGTTCTCCTTCGTCCTCATAACGTGACAGAAAGTCTAATGCACAGGCCATTCTTTGAGTATGTGGTGGTCGGTAAGAATTTTGGGCACCCATCGTGCACAGAACTTACGGTAACCCAATCTTGCTGTCACTATCTCGTACAAGAGAGTCTTAGAAATCTGTGGAAAACCAGTAGACAACTCCGACATTGAGAAACGTCGATTTTCACGAACTTTTGCATCAACTGTCTGAACGAGTTCGTCAGTCATCAATGATGGTCTACCACTCCTCTCTTCATCATGAACGTTTTCTCGTCCACTTTTAAATAAACGTACCCATTCACGGACAACTCCTTCACTCATAACTCTTGGTCCGTACGCGGCACAAAGCTCACGATGAATAGCTGCTGCAGAATATCCTTTGGCTGTAAAAAACCTTATGACAGCATGCACTTCACATTTGGCGGGGTTTTCTATTGCAGCACACATTTCAAACTGCCACAAAAACTAAACTAGCGCAGGTACGACGTTCACTCGACCACGGCTTGATGCCGACTGACCTGTTGAGTGCGTGAACGCACAGATGGCGTCGCTACTCCCCCCACAACCCGCACTGTGAGCAATCGGAGGTTACTTTCTGAACCGCCCTCGTATTATTTAACGTAAAGGAATATCATATTCTTTTACGTAGAAAAATTGAGCCTGGATGAAAGTGAAATGGATTACCAGCTAAGAATACATATTTCAAGTTGTTCAGCAAAAAGAGGTCATTTTAAACTAAAACCAATGAATTAAAACTTTTTACCTTTTTAAAATCTCGCCTTTTTATATATATCGCCCTATTACATTTGTTTACTCGTAAGTACTCGCGTGTGTCACACCATGAATGAATAATCGTGAAGTGCGAAAAGTTTCTTTGTGAATACAAATAGTAATGACATGGTGAACGGGAAAAAGTACATCAAGAACCAGTCACTACATAGGTGTCAGTCTTTTTTATTTACGTAGCTTTGACTGCTCTTTAATTGCGGTAATATGAAATTTCTTCCCGTTAGTATGACACTCTTGTACAAAGTAAACATACTCAAAAAATTCAAGTCAAAGAAGTCTTAAAGTTGGGGCAACACTAAAATCAGAGTTGCAGTCTGTTATTATGCCATCAGTCTTGAGAGATTTTGTTGAAGCTGTTAATTCTTTCTGTGGCGATGGACACAAAATTTCTTGTGACTCGTGCTTGGCAAAAGTTAAGCATATTCATAACAAGCGTAACATTACTTTTCATATTTAGGTTGATCAGTTTCAACTTTTTACATTTGTTATGTTTAGGTGTGGATAACATTTTCTCTTACCTGTTACAGGATCATTATACCGGCAGAAGTCAGCAAAATTTGATCCTGCTCTGGTCTGTGTGCTGGGGCCAGAGGGGCTTCAGAATAATTTAATTTTGAAATAAAACAATTTTAAACACTTTGAAAATAAAAAATTTTAAACATAAATGTCTTGATAATTTTTTTCACACCACTTCCATTCTGATATTTATTTAATTAATTCAATAAATTCAGATTAATAATTATATAGCTTAAAACAAGCTGTAAATACCAGGCTGTATTCCACGTGTGTAGATACAGCTGGAGCCAAACTTGATAAGACAAGCTTGAAATATAGCTTGAACTCTGCCAACTTTGATGTTTGTTTCAAGCTTGAATCCAACTAACAGGCCTGAATATTCCAGCTTTGATCAAGCTTATATACTTGAACTTTACATCTGGAAACAAGTTTGAAAACGGCTTACTGTGTTATATGGGACTGTTTCAGCAGTCATGACAGCCTACACAAAACATGGAAAGACATCATCGTGTAAACGTGGTAGTGGGAGCAAATCAAAATTTAATTACAGAGATCGTCGTACGCTAACACGAACTGTGTCAAAACAACACAAAACTACGGCGGCTAAAGTGACTGCCTAGCTCAACAACCATCTTCGAGACCCCATATCTATCGACACTGTCAGACGAGAACTCTATAAAGCGAATATTCGTGGGCGAACAGTTATACCGAAACGATTAGTGACGACGACCAACTCAAAGAAGCGTAAAACATGATGTCAGGAGCATAAATCCTGGACGGCTGATCAGTGGAAAAGTCATATAGCCCAACTAATCAACATTTTCATTATTTCCAAAATCTAGAGAACGCCAAAAGAAACCTACAATGATTGCTTGATTGTGACTGTTAAGCATGGAGGTGGAGTGTGGTGATGTGGGCAGTCATATCATGGTATTCAGCTGGTCCCATCATTATTCTCAAAGGCCGTGTTACAGCCAGCGGCTACTTGAACATTTTAGGTGATTAGGTGCACCCCATTATTTAAATGTTGTTCCTCAACACGGATGCCATATTTCAGGACGATAATGCATCTATCCACACTAGCAGGACGGTATGAAGAGCTTGCAACTGAACTGCAGCGTCTTCTCTGGCCAGCACAATCACCGGACTTGAACATTATCGAACTCTTGTGGGCGGTATTGGGCCACAGAATCTGGAGCAGATTTCCGCCTCCCTCGTCACTACAGGAGTTAGAAGAGGTTCTGATCGAAGAGTGGCATAGCTTTCCACTGGAGACCATACAATCATTATATGCCAGTATTCCAAGAAGAATCGCAGCTGTATTATGGGCAAATGGTGTCCAACCCATTATTAATAAACAATTCCCAAGTAAGTACAGGTGTTCACACATTTTACCTATCCCCTGTATGAAGGTGTAATAAGTAAAAAATGAAAGATACATGACCACTCTGGAAACACATCAACTTATAAAAGTTCAATAAATTGAAGAAACTCACTGCTGTTAGAGAGCCTAAGAGTACAACTTTAAATGCTGCGACTTAAATGAGCTGCAATAAAATTTGTATTTTTTCTTCTCACAAACATTTGTCTCCTTAGTTCCGAATATGTAGCGACTTCGGAGTGAGTGGTTAGGCAGGAACCTAAGAGAACAGCTTAAATTTCAGTGAGTCAATCGAGGAGTAATAATATTCATATTCTTCCTTGTCATAAAGTCGATAGCCGATCTTGCATTCGTCGATATTGCACGTGACGTCAAAATTACATAACGTTTGCGGGAATTATTGTGAAACGAGCATTACCCGTTCCAAAGCTGAAGGAGGTAGAGATAGGGCTACGTGTAATAAACCTTCATTTTTCTAAACATCAGTCACGCACTTCACATTTACTGTTAATCTACGTTACCGTCGAGACACCGAAATATTTTTGAAGTGCTTGATAGGCGGTAATAAAATGCCGTGCATGCAGTTAGTCTGCTTATCTTTCGGCTTCTGGAGTCTGTGGGACATCAGAAACGGACACTGCAAGGAGGTACTGTAACAACCCTTTGTTTTACTGCGCTTTTTTCATTCCAAAGTTTTAAATGTCATTTCATGTATACATCATTACATAGAGCCTGTTAGCTGCCGTACTTGGAATTGCCGCAATTGTTACAATGCCATGGGTCCTTTTAAAATGAACTAGCCGAAGTGAATATAATTATTTATTTCTAATTTCTGCTACCAGTCACTTGAAAGTGACTGGAAAGTCACGGTTCACAAACATAGCCATTATAGCCGACAAAAAGTGCTGTATCCCACTAAATGTGGAACTTAAGTCTTGGACTTAATGGTAATATTGCAATGACTGTTGGGAAACATCACTTCCGCTGATGCAGATGTAGGCTATACTGAATTTATTTTGTTAAATGTAGCCGTTGAGACATCGAGCAACTCTCAATTGTAGGAGAAGGAAATCGCTTTTGAGCTGTTGCCAGTTGCATAAAATGACATTCCAGTTATTGCTCGGAGGAAACACTTAAAGACAGTAACAACCTAATCATTAAACTCCTGCAACGAACGTTTTTGTCGTTAAAAATCGAAACAGCAAACTCCTTTGCCGATATGAGCTTTCTCAAAAAATTTGCTGTGAGCCCTGACGTACCGTTTCTTAAATTTTATGATCATAAAGCGTGGGTCAGGCTACACATAAATTATTAAAAGTTTACGAGCACTTACCTTAAAGCTTTCTTTGGTTACATTTTCCGCAAATGATTAATGGAGTTGAGATGACGCAGCAGATGCTAATTTTGGGCCTCATATACAATGTGGGCTCTATCGCCTGCAATGCGTCGCTCGCTTCGACTCCCACCATATACGAGCCATTTTACCAAGTAATTTCAATGCATGTTTCGGACCTCACTTTGCCGTAACGTTCTGTGGAAAATGAACTACTTTGTTTAGCAGTAATGTCATTTCAGCTCCGTATCTCGACAAATACTGAAATAAATACTTAAACAGGAGCTGAAATTCATTAAATTTTATGGAACGCCTTCCGTGGGAACTGTAGGCTGTGTTACAGAACACATTTCAATTTTCGTTGACGCCAATTGTGTTGTGTACATTTTTCTCGTTTGTATTATGCAAATACATCTTACAGCTGTCAATTCCTTTTTCATATATTAGTGTTATAGGTTAACTACCAGTCTTTACACAATGGCGTTGCAATCTCGATGCGTCTATAGAAATGTTACCAGTATGATAGGAGCATTGCTGGTTTACATAGCCCTTATGAATTGAACGAGGAGAGTTAGATTAGGGTACCGCATACGAAAAGAGAAGGGCCTTAAATACACCGGTAGGTCTAGTGTAGGAACTTCCTTAACATTTTGATTAAAACCTCCAATATATTGTGAGTATAGTTATGAACTTCCCATGAGTTTCTACGTTTCCAACACAAGCTTCAAAATGGTGATCACAGCAAAATGTAAAGAACACCGGTATCAGACTCTCTCTCTCTCTTTTTTTTTTTTTTTTTCCTTAATACAAGTGGACCCCAACTTCACTTTTCAGAGCGGTAACTATAATTTATTCTAACAAAAATTGGTCATGTGGCAATAACGAGACGAAAAGAAATTGTACCAACACTGTTAATAGCTAGACAAACGGATAGCGGCCATATTGCCACACATAGTCGCCGGCGATTCGTCACATGCGATTCATCAGATTGGTTGGGAATCAGTATCGATGGTTGCGATTTGCACACAAATGTACTCTATGGATAGATTACGCGATCTAGCGACGAATTGTTGTGATCCGTCGCTTTTGTGTGGGGCACTTAATAATGAAACGATTTTCTTTCTTTGTAACATGACGATCACCTATAAATACTAACGATCAGGCTGCAATCAACTCATAATGCCGGGGAGAAACAAAGTACTTTGCTAGGCACGGCGATATATAAGCACTTTTGCCATTAGTTAACACAGCATGTGGACAGTATTTACTAAACTTTGATCGTCGGCAATAGTTACTGTAGACCCTCCTTGTACTTTTCATATTTGATTTATGTACATGGTTTTCACCAAAATACCCGTCGGACATTTATTAATAACGCCATAGAATTTACCCTCTTTCAGTTATTTATAAGGAAAAGTGTTTACGCATGGAACTTATGTTGGCAGTGACGGATTCTGCCCAAAATAAACTGCTGAACCAAATCGAAAGCAGGGTTCACTGATGTACAGGAGTTAGACAAAAAATAGGAAACACCGCGAGAAATGTCTGCTTGAACATAAATGCAGACGCTACCCAAGCCTGCAGGTTGTGCTGCTGTATTTGACCACAAATGGCACCTCTGCAATGTCCTCAATACGCTGCAAGTGTCGATCGTGGCAGAAGAGTTCTGTGTACTTGACTGCATTATTTAGGAGCTAAGTGAATTCGAACATGGACAGTGTCGGTGCTCATATGCTAGTTAATCAAGGCAGCCGAAGCCGAATGGTTTGGTGCTTCAAGAGGCACCGTACCGAAGATTTGTACCACATGCAGGGAAAGCGGGAAAATGTCATTCGCTAAGTTGCATCGCAGGGGAAAGTGTGTGTTGACTGATGGCGATTGAGGAAGAATTGCATCGAAAAAATAAAGGGGACGACAGCTGCCACGAAGGGAGCTTCATAAGCAGGGAATCTATGGTGCGATGGAATTCCAACACTCATCATTGATGCAAATGCCCGTAACAAGAAAGCGCGGTGCTATGAAGATGAGTCTCGTTTTGCTCTGTTTCCATCTTCTGGCCAGTGTCCAAACAGGGAAACATAGCGAGAATTCGGTGATGCTTAGGACAACCATATCGTGGTGTACCATGGGCTTCATAGTTACTCTGCAAGATATTATTACTGCCAGGATTATGTGACCATTGTGGCTGACCAGGTCCACCCCATGGTACGATGTTTGTTCCCCAGTGGTGATACTGTGTACCTTGTACAGGACCTCAGGTCACACCTCGCATCGCCCAGAACTGTTTTTATGAGCACGAGGTTGAATTGCCGCTTCTCTTCTAGCCACCAGAGTCACAAGATATCAATATTATTAAGGGTTTGTAGTCTACTTTGCAAAGAAGGGTGTTTGATCGCCATTCATCTCCTGAACTTGCCACTATTTTCCGGGAAATGGTATAAGATCCTCTTGAAAACCATCAGGGACATGTATTTATCCATTCCAAGATAGCGGGAAGACGTTTTGGATGCCAGTGGGTTTCCTACTCTACATCTACATTTATACCCCGCAAGCTACCCAACAGTGTGTGGCGGAGGACACTTGTGAGTGCCGCTGTCATTACGTCGCTTTCCTGTTCCAGTCGCATATGGTTCGCGGGAAGAACGACTGCCGGAAAGCCTCCGTGCGCGCTCGAATCTCTCTAATTTTACATTCGTGATCTCCTCGGGAGGTATAAGTAGGGGGAAGTAATATATTCGATACCTCATCCAGAAACGCACCCTCTCGAAACCTGGACAGCAAGCTACACCGCGATGCAGAGCACCTCTCTTGCAGAGTCTGCCACTTGAGTTTGCTAAACATCTCTGTAACGCTATCACGCTTACCAAATAACCCTGTGACGAAACACGCCGTTCTTCTTCGGATCTTCTCTATCTCCTCCGTCAACCCGACCTGGCACGGATCCCACACTGATGAGCAATACTCAAGTATAGGTTGAACGACTGTTTTGTAAGCCACCTCCTTTGTTGATGGACTACATTTTCTAAGGTCTCTCCTAATGAATCTCAACCAGGTACCCGCCTTACCAACAATTAATTTTATATGATCATTCCACTTCTAATCGTTCCGCACGCATACTCCCAGATATTTTACAGAAGTAACTGCTACCAGTGTTTGTTCCGCCATCATATAATCATACATTAAAGGATCCTTCTTTCTATGTATTCGCAATACATTACATTTGTCTATGTTAAGGGTCAGTTACCACTCCCTGCATCAAGTGCCTATCCGCTGCAGATCTTCCTGCATTTCGCTACAATTTTCTAGTGCTGCAACTTCTCTGTATACTAAAGCATCATCCGCGAAAAGCCGCATGGAACTTCCGACACTATCTACTAGGTCATTTATGTATATTGTGAAAAGCAATGGTCCCATAACACTCCCCTGTGGCACGCCAGAGGTTACATTAACGTCTGTAGACGTCTCTCCATTGAGAACAACATGCTGTGTTCTGTTTAAACTCTTCAAATGAGCCACACAGCTGGTCTGATATTCCGTAGGCTCTTACTTTGTTTATCAGGCGACAGTGCGGAACTGTATCGAACGCCTTCCGGAAGTCAAGGAAAATATCATCTACCTGGGCGCCTGTATCTAATATTTTCTGGGTCTCATGAACAAATAAAGCGAGTTGGGTCTCACACGATCGCTGTTTCCGTAATCCACGTTGATTCCTACAGAGTAGATTCTGGGTTTCCAGAAACGACATGATACGCGAGCAAAAAACATGTTCTAAAATTCCACTACAGATGGACGTCAGAGATATAGGTTTGCGGATCCGCTCGACGACCCTTCTTGAAGACTGGGACTACCTGTTCTCTTTTCCAATCATTTGGAAGCCTCCGTTCCTCTAGAGACTTGCGGTACACGGCTGTTAGAAGGGGGGCAAGTTCTTTCGCGTACTCTGTGTAGAATCGAAATGGTATCCCGTCAGGTCCAGTGGACTTTCCTCTGTTGAGTGATTCCAGTTGCTTTTCTAGTCTATACTCCATTTTATTCACGGTAATGTGTTGTTTTTTTGGTGTTTCCATACATTTATCCACCCCTTGTACATAGACTATAAAGTAATAGACCATGTGTGACAATCAGAGAAGCCAACATCTATACTATCTCATCAAAAGCGTCCTCACACCCCTGTGAAATCCGGACTTGGTCAGTGGACGTCACGAGATGCAGACCCGCCAGTGTAAAAGGAGACAGGGAGTGTTGTGTTGTCAGTAGAGCAGCAGTAACAGAACAACATGTTGGTCAGGAGAACACAGTCACTTCCAATGTTGGCTAGTTATTGGATGTCACCTGAGTAACAAATCCATCAGACACATTTCAACACTTGTAAAGTGCCCATGTCAGCTGCTGGTGATGTGATTGTGAATTGGAAACATGAAAGAACAGCCACAGCGAAATAAAGACCAGACAGATCTCATGTAGTGACAGACAGGGACCATCAAGCATTCCAGAGGGTGGTTGCAAAAAATTCCATGAAATCGGTGGAAGAAGTCAACTCGTGACTTTAAAAGTTTTACGACTAATCCCCCTAGCATAATGAATGACTGTTCAAAGGGAGCTATAAAGAATGGGGTGCAAGGGTCGAGCAGATACTCATAACCTACATACACTGAAGAGCCAAAGAAACTGGTACACCTGCCTAATATCGTGTAGGGCCTCGCAAACATATAAGTGCCGTAACATGACGTGGCCAATGTCTGAAGTAAATGGTTCAAATGGCTCTGAGCACTATGGGACTTAACTTCTGAGGTCATCTGTCCCCTAGAAGTTAGAACTATTTAAACCTAACTAACATAAGGACATCACAAACATCCATGCCCGAGGCAGGATTCGAACCTGCGACCGTAGCAGTCGCGCGGTTCCAGACTGTAGTGCCTAGAACCGCTCAGCCACACTGGCCGGCTGTCTGAAGTAGGGAGGGAATTGACACTGCAGGGCTGTGCATAAATTGGTAAGGGTAGGAAGGGGTGGAGATCTCTTCTGAACAGGACGTTGCAATGCATCCCAGATATGTTCAATAAAGTTCATGTCTGGAGAGTTTGGTGGGCAGTGGAAGTGTTTAAACTCAGAAGAGTGTTCCTGGAGCCACTCTGTAACAATTCTGGAAGTGTGAGGTGTTACTTTGTCCTGCTGGAACTGCCCAAGTCCCTTAGAATGCCCAGTGGACATATATGGATGCAGGTGATCAGACTGCATGCTTATTTACATATCATCTGTCAAAGTCATATCTAGTTGTATCAGGTGTACCGTATCACTGCAACTGCACCTGCCCCACACCATTACAGAGCCTCCAAAAGCTTGAACAGTCCTCTGCTGACATGCAGGGTCCATGGGTTCGTGAGGTTGTCTCCATACCCATACATGCCCCTCCACTCAATATAATTTGAAGCGAGACTCGTCCGATCAGGCAACATGTTTCCCATCATCAGCAGTCTAATGTCCATGTTGATGGGCCCAGATGAGGGATAAAACTTTGTGTCATGCAGGCATCAAGGGTACACGAGTGGGACTTCGGCTCCAAAAGGTGATATTGATGATGTTCATTCATTGGTTCACATGCTGACACTTGTTGATGGCCCAGTGTTGAAACCTGCTGCAATTTACAGAAGGGTTGCACTTTTGTCATGTTGAATGCGTTGTTGGTTCCATTTCTGCAGAATTTTTCCTTGCGTCAGCAATGTCAGAGATTTGATCGTGGCCCATTGGTTCTGAGTTGAGCAGGAGAACTTAACCAGAAACTTTGAAGATTGTGTGATAAGCTAGGCTGCGACTTCCTGGACTTGCACCAGATTGAGAACTGTAGGGCCCTCTAAACGAGTCAGGTGTGCACTGCACATCAGAGGCTGCTACCCAGGTAGTTTTGTGTGTGGGGTGCATACAAAGGCTTTTTAGATTAGGCAACTTTCCATTCAATTCAGATAACAGTTGCTGAAGGGAACTCAGAAGTATTTGTGCAAGATCAAAAGAAATGCCTCCCACGGGTGAGGGTATTAAAGTCTAGTGAGTTACTGCTGAAGTATGCACAACAGAGTGCCAGTGTTTGATGTCCACCTAAAAAGCATTAAAGCTCACATTACAGTAGGTACAGAAAGGTGGTTGAAACCAAAAACTGATAACAGTGAGATTCTTTCAAAAAATTTAAGTGTATATTGAAAGGATATGCTAATGGGTAACGGAAGTGGTGTATTTGTCACAGTAGACAAGGAACTCACATCAAAGCTGCATGTAAGATTGTTTGGGCAAGACTCAGTACGAGGAATGGGCATAAAATGGAAATTACATCCCTCTGTCCCCAATCACACTCATCTGCTGATGCAACCATAAACTTTAGAGAAAACCTCAGTTCACTTGTACGTAAGTTCCTCAGTCCTACTGTAATCATTGGTGGAGACTTTAATCATCCAACAATCAACAGTGAAACAGTACTAAATGCCTTCTCTGAAAGCTACCTAGAACAGGTAATTCAGAATCCCTCTTATGATGGGAATATATTGGATTTAATGGCAACAAATAGACCTAGTCTGCTTCAAAAGCGGCATCAGTGACCAAGATGCAGTTGTAGCAACAATGTTTACCGAAGTAAAAATGACAAATAAAACAAGCAGTTAATTAGATAAAAAATTAGTAGTGTCATCTTTCAATGATGGACTTGAAACTTTCAGGACAAAAATATGGAGAGAAACTATGGCTCAAGTTTAAAAGAATAACTGACCATGCACTGCGCTCAGTCGAAGAGTTCATAATTGTAGGGCTCCCCATGGTATACAGTCACTGTAAAGAAACTTCTAAAGAAACAGAGACTACTACATAACAGGTGTAAAATAATGCATAGGACTATAGATAGAGAGATGCTGAATGAAAAGAATTTGGCAGCCAGAGAGCAATGTTAGAAGCCTTCAGTGACTACCATAGCAGAATATTGTCAAATGACGTTTTACAGAAACTGAACAAATTGTGGTCATATGTAAAGGCTGTTAGTGGCATCGAAGTTGTGTCCAGTCACTCACGAATGAGACAGTAACTGAAATAGAGGGTAACAAATCAAGAGCTGAAATGCTCAACTCTGTTTTGAAACATTCCTTTACTAAGGAAAATCCTCGAAAATTGTCCTAATTTAATTCTCGTACCATTTAAAATTTGATTGAAATAAGAGTTAAAGACAGCTGAAATTGTTCAAACTGAACAAAGCCCCAGAGCTCTACAGGATCCCTATGAGAAACAAAAATAAATTTCTGGTCGAGTTAACCCCTCTTTTAACTATAATCTGTCATAGACACATTGAATAAAAAATGATGTCCTGTAGTTGGAAAAAAATTACAGGTCACAACTGTCTACAAGGATAGCAGAAATGATCCACAAAACTGCCACCCAATCTCCTGGACACTGATTTGTTGTAGAATCTTGTAACATATTATGAGCCCAAACATAATAATGACCTCTTCTATGGATTCAAAAATTTAAATAATGCAAAATCCAACTCACACTTAACTTACTGAAAGATTTGGATCAAGGCTATCAGGTAGACGCAAATTTCTTGATTTTCAGAAAGCATTTGGCTCAGTACCATACATACGCTTCTTGTCAAAAGTTCGATCATATGGGATATCAATGAAATTTGTGACTGGACTACAGACTTTTTGGTAAGGAGGACACAGCATGTTATCTTTGATGGAGAGTCATTGTCAGATGCAGAAGTAACTTCAGTGTGCCCCAGGGAAGTGTGTTGAGACCCTTGCTGATCATGTGTATTAATGGCCTTGTGGATGATACTAACTGTAATCTCAGATTTTTTTGAGGTGATGCAGTTATCGATAAGGAAGTACTGTAAAGGGACATCCTGCTCTTGCATTACTTTTTCTCAACAGAAGTAGTTGATTCCAGAACTAATTTTCGAATTTTGGACAAGTCAGTATTATCTCAATGGTTTTCTGAAAAATTTCATATAATTTTATACACAATATGTTATATTTCAAGCTGAAAACAGTGAAACATAAATTATTTTATTTTCGTTGCTACAATCAATATGTAGTTGCTCTGAATGTACAATTAAAATTATTTTTTTAGAACCATTTGAAATTAAAAAATATTTGGCATTCTGAAAATTTCTATTTTTAATTACGCAATCTGGTACTGTTTATTATGTTTATTTCTGGATACATTTATAAATCAGTAGGAATTAATTTGCAGAAAATGAAGGTTTAATGGTGGATAGAATTGTGAAGCTGGTCTTCAGTGAGAACAAGATCAACATCAAGGAAAGTGGCATGGGGTTCAGAATATTAAACCTGCCAACAAACAACAGTACTTACATTTTGACAGTTGCCATCCTTTCCATGTCAAATGTTCCCTCCCAAGCAGCCTTGACATTCGAGGCAAACACATTTGTTTGGATGCAGACTCTTTACAGCAATACACCACCATTCTCACCTCAGCCTTCACTGCATGTAATTACCCCATCAGCCTAGTAAAAAAGCAGATTTCCCAGGCCATCACATCCAATCCCGGTACCGGTGATCCCTCCACAAAACAGCTTCGGAGCACACCATTGGTGACTCAGTATTATCCTGGTCTGGAATGTGTTAATCAGCTACTTTGACAGGGCCTTGATTTCCTAAAATCATGCCCTGAAATGAGATCCATTCTGTCTGAAACTTTGCCCACCACACCTAGAATAGCTTTGTCGCCCTCCCAATATCCGCAATATTCTTGTCAGACCCTATGATCATTCTGCACCCATCTCCCTATCCTACAGCTCATACCCCTGTGACCGTCCCTTCTGCAAGACTTTCCCTGTGACCCTCTTACCACCACCTATAACAACCCTGTAACTGGCAAAACATATGCTATCAAAGGGAGAGCCATCTGCGAAATGACACATCATATACCAGCTATTATGTAAACACTGTTCAGCCTTCTACATTGGCATGACTACCACCAAATTATCAATTAGGGTGAATGGACATAGGCATCTCACAATATCCTGTTGCAGAGCATGCTCTACAACATGACATTCATGACCTCGGCTCCTGTTTCACCACACGCACCATCTGGAGTCTTCTCCCAGACACCTGTTTCTCAGAACTCCATCTGTGAGAACTAGCACTACAACATGTCCTTGGTCCTGGCCTTAATTTACATTAATTTCTTCTGTCTCAGCTTTTCTTTACAGTAACTACTCTTTGCTCTGCTCCATTTTAATTTCCTGCATCTTTCATTGTCTTTCCTGTCTATTTTTAACTGCCCCCCCCTGTTACATACAATGTACTTAGCTTCTCACTCTTATTAACTCATGCACAATGTTTTAGTAGTAATCTCTGTATTGCATATTACCCTGTCTTCCACCTTTAAGCTCTCAGGTTTTCAAATCTCGTCTGATGCAGTCCCCAATGATCAGTCTTTCCTTCTTATCCTGTACAGCGAGTCTCCCATGATCTGTAGTTATGGTTGACTTTCTCAAAATCTACCCATTTTCCTAGACCTCTCCAGGCCTTTTCCTTCACCCTACTTCCTCCCCTTCCACCATTCTGTCTGAAGGAGCCACTGGCTCCGACAGCTTGCCAGTCACAACAGTCTTTTATGTGTGTATATTCTGCCACTGCTTGGTGAGTAGATTTTTTATATATCCAGTTAAATAATTGTGAGAAATTTACTATATTTATATTTTATGTGATTTTTTAACTCTTGCAGACATCCCTGACACAAATGAGAAATACAGTTTCTGTGTGTGAGAAAATGTATCTTCAGGGTCCCTATTGAAAAGCATGAGAACAGTGGTTAGTAGAACACTTCCATAATTTCCTTGGTCATTTTGGTTTGACTGGAATTCTAAGGAATGTTTCTGTGCATAATGTTTATTTCCTAATGTGGGAACATCATCAGAGGCTATGAATACTTTGTTAGTTGATTTTCAAACTCAAACAAGTGCAGAAAGCCAAAATTTTTATACATAATTACAGAATGCACAAGTGTTTGAAAAGGTCTACAATTGGTAAATTCAGATTCAAGTTTTGATCAATATGCACACCAAGGAGTTTTAAATGACCAGTTTTACACATTTATTTCCACTGTGCTGTATAGTTACTAATGGTAATGCCCAGTGATTGGGCAAAAAATATGGAAACACCATGAGATATGAACATGAATGCAGATACTAGCCAACTGGCCAACCCTGCAGATTACACTGTGGTATTTGGCCATGACTGACACCTGTACAATGTCCTCAATGCATTGAAACTGTTAGTTGTGTTCAGTGTAGTTGTGAGTGTATTATGCTGGAACTAAGTGAACTCGAATGTAGCAAATTGTTGGTGCTCATATGGTGGTTACTTCCACAGCGACAGCAGCCAAAGTGTTTGCTGTTTCAAGAGATACCGTATCAAAAAAGATTTATACCCCATATAGGGAAAGCAGAAAAACATCATCCTTTAAGTCACAACATGGGCAAAAATGTGTGTTGAGTGATCATGACAGACAGTCATTGAAGAGGATGGCAATGAAAAATAAGAGGATGGCAGCTACAAAAATCGCTGTGAAATTGAATGTTGCACTCACAGACCGTGTCAGCATCAATACGCCATAAAGGGGTCTCCATAAAGAGGAAACTGTGGGGGAACTAGAATTCCAAAACCTTTAAACAGTGATATAAATGTCCATAGCAGGAAATGTGTTACAAAGCCATAAAACCTGAACTATGAAACAATGTAAGTCATTTGGTTGGATGAGTTTTGTTTCACACTGATTACCATTTCTGGTCAGGTTTATGCTTCAAGAATGAAATATGATGGGGTTTTTGTGATGTTTTGGGCAGCTAAAATGTGGCATTCCACCTATGATTACTCTGTAAGGTTGCATCCTATGGTACAATGTTTGTTCTCCAATTCTCAGATGACAGGGCCCAAGTTCATGCAGTGTACATCATCCACAACTGCTTTTTGTGAGCACATGGATGAACTGCCACATCTTTTCTTGTCACCATAGTTACCAGATCTCAGTAGTATTGAGCATTTATGGTCTACTTAGGAGAGGAGGTTTCATATTTGCTTTTCAGTTTCATCTTCATTATCTGAACTACCCACTATTTTGCATGAAGAAAGGCATAAGAATCCCTTGAAAACCATACAGAACCTGCATTTATTCATTCTGAGATGAGTGGAAGCTGTTTTCTATATCGTATTACGCACAATAACGTGTTGTGCAATTCCATATGTTTGTCTGGCCCCTGTACATTGCCTTGTGAGGAACTGAATCAGTTATGATAGTTTTTATGATATTTTTTTAAAAGCTAGCCAATATGCTAACAATTACTTTTGATTTTGTTCCCAGCTGTAGTTAAGCTGCTGCAGAATATTTTAACAAAGATGCAAAGTTAATCATAAGCTGCACAGCTGAGAACTGACTTTTTACCTTTGTTGGAGTTTCTTTTGAATATTACATTTATTTCTCCTGTTGTTGCAGCTGTATTCATCTTGCAACGTAAGCAAAGAGCATACACACTAATTGAAACTCTGTGTCTGACATTCCTAGCCATCCACATTGACAACTAATTGAGCTGGCATAAACACATGGATAAATCAAGCATATAGCTCAGCTCTGCCTACTTTGAACTCTCACTGTGTCAACCTGTTGGCAGACTAATAGTATACTTTCACTCAGAACTATCCTCTGGCAAAATCTGTGTTAATGCCGTTAAAGTCAAAAAACTAATTATTTTATGGTAGAACTATTGTTTTTATTGTTATTGTTACTATTACTATTATCAAGCTTCATTAGCTACAGAAGTTATTCGCTGTTGGTGTCACAGTGCTTTACTAGGTAGTCCATTATTTTTTTGAGCTTGACATGTGTGGGACTTTTGTTTCTGCTCTATTGTTGTCGAAATCCCAGTGACTTGGCATCCTGAGAGGTCCTCTTCCTTGACAATGCTCTGTACTTTTTTTGACACATTTTCCTTTCTACTGTAGCTTGAAGTCCATGTACAACCCTACAAAATCTGCGGGCTATAATTTTAGATACAATTTTTGATTCTCCATTCTTCTTTGTTAGTTAATATTATCCATTCTGATGTGTCTTATCTTGAATGCCACCAAACATCTTCTTCAAAATTTTCCTTTCAAAGATTCTTCCTTTTGCATCTTCTAATTTCACTGGTGTCCATGTGTCAGAGACACAATCAGAAACAAGTGTGAGAAGAGTTTTACATACACAAATATCTGAATTTCTGGAAATAAGTTTAATTTTTATTGTGTTCATGTGAAATAACAGCTGTAGGTCTGTTGTATTCTATTATTTATTCTTTCTCTAACATTGTTGTCTGTGGTTCTGGCATAGTTAGCAAGGTTCCAAGATAAGTGAATTGATTTGCTGTTTCAGTCTTCTCTGCAGCAGCTTTAAACGTATGATCTGCTTTAGTTTGCTGTGAGACAATGAAGTTTTTGGTTTCACTGGTATTAATTTATAGGTCTGTTCCAAGTAAGCTCTTGTACAGTATTGAGTATAATTTTTTACTCATTTTCTATCAAGATTAAGATGTCATATGCATATGCTGTTGAAATTGTGCTCTACTTTTATCCCAAATTGTTATTCTATTTTACTGATGATCTGCTCCATAAAGTGAGACTGACACAGCAACTCCTTGTTTGACTCCGGAAGTAACAGGAAACATTTTCAAGTGACTGTTTCATACATTAACTGTAAAATTTGAATTTTGAATGCACATTTTTGGAGGGCTGTATTAATTTTTCTGTGATTCCAAAATCTTTGATAGTCTTACACAGTCCAGCCACATTAATGTGACCGCCACTAATTTTGGACATCAAAGTGCTGCAAACACCCACAGATGGCCGGTGGCAGCACTAGCAGTGGAGGTTATATAAAGTGTGTTGGGAGGATGCAAAAAAAGTGCAGTCATTGTTGTAATGCAGAAACAGAGAAATTTATCTGATGTCCAAAAGGGCATGATCATCGGCTTTGGGGCCGAGGTTGGAAACATTTTCAATGCAGCTAAGTTTGTAAACTGTTGACAACCCCCATAGTTGTAAGCAAACTCATGCTCATAAATTAAGGATAATGCTGATATGTGGTGGAACAATGCTCCGGTGGGCGGTTTGCGGGTTTAAATCACCTCGGGGTGTGACCATGTGGTGCATTTGACCTGCGGTCGTTGTACGGTGGCGCTGGCAGCAGTCCACATACGCAGAGGTGTGTTGGTGCATGTCAGAATACAGTGCAGCGAGTATGTGTGCAGACATTTTCAGATGTGCTAATGGTGACTGTGTGTTGAAAATGGCTCAAAGAACACATATTGATGACGTTATGAGGGGTAGAATACTAGGGCGACTGGAGGCAGGTCAAACACAGCAGGTTGTAGCACAGGCCGTCCGTGCGCCACAAAGTGTGATCTCAAGATTATGGCAACGATTCCAGCAGAGAGGAAATGCGTCCAGGTGCTACAGTATGGGACATCCGCAGTGTAAAACACCTCGAGAAGAGCAATATCGTACCATCAGTGCCTGCAGACGGCCACGGAGTACTGCAGGTAGCCTCGCTCAGGACCTTAACGCAGCCACTGGAACAGTTGTCTCCAGACACACAGTCTACAGACAACTGAACAGACATGATTTATTCACCCAGAAACCTGAAAGATGCATTCCACTAACCCCTGGTCACAGGAGAGCCCGTAAAGCCTGGTATCAAGAACACAGTACATGGTCATTGGAACAGTGACCCCAGGTTATGTTCAAGGACACTTCCAGGTATAGTCTGAACAGTGATTCTCGCGGGGTTTTCATCTGGCATGAACCAGGAACCAGATACCAACCCCTTAATGTCCTTGAAAGGGACCTGTATGGAGGTTGTGGTTAGATGGTGGGGGGGATTATGATTGGTGCACGTACACCCCTGCATGTCTTTGACAGAGGAACTGTGACATGTCAACTGTATCAGGACATCATTTTGCACCAGTATGTCTGCCTTTTCAGGGGTGCAGTGGGTCCCACCTTCCTACTGATGGATGATAATGCATGGCCCCACCGAGCTGCCATCATGGAGGAGTACCTTGAAACAGAAGATATCAGGCAAATGGAGTGGCCCACCTGTTCTCCAGACCTAAACCCCATCGAGCATAGATGGGATGCTCTCAGTCGACGTACCGCTGCATGTCTTCAAACCCCTAGGACACTTCAGGAGCTCCGACAGGCACTGGTGCAAGAATGGAAGGCTATACCCCAGCAGCAGTTCGACCACCTGATTCAGAGCATACCAACCCATTGTACGGTCTGTGTACATGTGCATGGTGATCATATCCCATATTGATGTCAGGGTACATGTGCAGGAAACAGTAGCGTTTTGTAGCACATGTGTTTCGGGACAGTTTTCTCAACTTACTATCAATACTGTGGACTTACAGATCTGTGTCGTGTGTGTTCCCCCTAAGTCCCTATGCTATTAGCACCATTTTTGTGTAGTGCCACATTGTGTAGCACCACATTCTGCAATTATCCTTAATTTATGAGCATGAGTGTATATTGTGTATGGCAAAATGGCACTATCTAAAACTGATGCCAAGGCAACTGTGGTGCACCACAGGCCATAGATGACAAGGGTGAATAACGGGTGTGGAGATGTGTATGGGTAAATATGTGTGCAGCTGTCGAGCCCCTGACTGCCCAGATGAACCAAGAGCTTACCAACACTTTCTCCTCAGCAAGTGTTCAGCAAACATTGCTGTGTATTGGCCTCTGCCACAGGCACTTGGCTCATACACCCATACTGACTGCTGTTTGTCAGCTACAAAGGCATGAATCTGCACACTAGTACCATAACTGGTTGTCCACAGAGTCTTTACAGGTGGCCTTTTCAGATGAACCATATTTTATTCTCTGTCGGACAAGTGACCGTTGGCACATACAGGATGAAACCTTTGAAAGGAAACAGCGAGCATTATGTTCTGGGGAATGTTTTTGTGGCATTTCCTGCATGATCTCACCATTCTGGAAAGCACAATATATCAACCCACTACATGCAGCTCGTGTTTTCTCAGCACGATGGCTTCTAGCAGGAGTACAGTGCAACATGTCACATAGCTTGCATTCTATGTGAGTGGTTCAAAATGCACCAGTATGAGTTTACTGTACTTCCCTAGCCTCAAATTCCGCAGATTTAAACCCAGAGAATCTGTGGGACAACATCAATTGTGCTGTTCATGCCATGAATCCTCTTTGCAACCAGCAATGTTACTGCACTCAACATGGCTCCACATCCCAATTTGCATCTTTGAGAACCTCAGTGACTCGGCTCCTGCATGTCACACGGTAGTGTGCTCCAAAGGACGGTTATTCAGGCTTTTGGCAGTAGTCACATTTGTTCACAATGTGATTGGACAGTGTGGTTTCTGCGAATACTATCAAATGCTTTCTTCAAAGTCTATCAAAAATGTGTGCATATTTTGAGCATATTCAAATAATTTTTCAAGTGGAATTTGTAAAATGAAAGTATTATACACTGCTTATTCACCACTTCTAAAACCAGGCTGTGCATCATCAATGATTTCTTCCAGATATGGTTGCAGTGTAGATAAAATTATATTTGCAAGTATACGCAGTGTTGAATAGTGAGATTCCACAAGCTCCTTTTTTATATATTGGATCTCTTCAGTCTTCTGGAATTTGATCTTCTTTCCAAATCTTGACAGTCAGATTGTGGAGTTTTCCAAGTATACCTAGATTCTTTATTTCCCAACTATTGGTGGGTATTGAGTCACTATCATCTGTTTTATAACTTTTAGTTTCTGTATGCTAGTTGCACTTCTTATAGAGAGGGTTCCTCAACTAGAGTTCCAGCAATTGTAGTTCTATGTTATGGGTATCTGCATTAATGTGGCTGTTATTATCTATTAGAGCTTCAAAATATTGTGCTGTGAGATAACTATTTAAAATTAATTGCTGAATTCTCTCCAAGGAACTTGAGATTCTTGTTATTGTTGTGGTCTTCAGTCCTGAGACTGGTTTGATGCAGCTCTCCATGCTACTCTATCCTGTGCAAGCTTCTTCATCTCCCAGTACCTACTGCAACCTACATCCTTCTGAATCTGCTTAGTGTATTCATCTCTTGGTCTCCCCCTACGATTTTTACCCTCCACGCTGCCCTCCAATACTAAATTGGTGATCCCTTGATGCCTCAGAGCATGTCCTACCAACCGATCCCTTCTTCTGGTCAGGTTGTGCCACAAACTCCTCTTCTCCCCAATCCTATTCAGTACCTCCTCATTAGTTATGTGATCTACCCATTTAATCTTCAGCATTCTTCTGTAGCACCACATTTCGAAAGCTTCTATGCTCTTCTTGTCCAAACTATTTATTGTCCATGTTTCACTTCCATACAGGGCTACACTCCATACAAATACTTTCAGAAATGACTTCCTGACACTTAAATCTATACTTGATGTTAACAAATTTCTCTTCTTCAGAAACGCTTTCCTTGCCATTGCCAGTCTACATTTTATATCCTCTCTACTTCGACCATCATCAGTTATTTTGCTCCCCAAATAGCAAAACTCCTTTACTACTTTAAGTGGCTCATTTCCTAATCTAATACCCTCAACATCACCCGACTTAATTCGACTACATTCCATTATCCTCGTTTTGCTTTTGTTGATGTTCATCTTATATCCTCCCTTCAAGACACCATCCATTCTGTTCAACTGCTCTTCCAAGTCCTTTGCTGTCTCTGACAGAATTACAATGTCATCGGCGAACCTTAAAGTTCTTATTTCTTCTCCATGGATTTTAATACCTACTCCGAATTTTCCTTTTGTT
The DNA here is from genome assembly GCF_023898315.1 of Schistocerca nitens. Taxonomy (NCBI): domain Eukaryota; kingdom Metazoa; phylum Arthropoda; class Insecta; order Orthoptera; family Acrididae; genus Schistocerca; species Schistocerca nitens. The sequence goes on along the minus strand of NC_064623.1, from coordinate 63,743,026 downwards.
TACTTTACTGCTTGCTCAATATACAGATTGAATAACACCGGGGAGAGGCTACAACCCTGTCTTACTCCCTTCCCAACCACTGCTTCCCTTTCATGTCCCTCGACTCTTATAACTGCCATCTGGTTTCTGTACAAATTGTAAATAGCCTTTCGCTCCCTGTATTTTATCCCTGCCACCTTTAGAATTTGAAAGAGAGTATTCCAGTCAACATTGTCAAAAGCTTTCTCTAAGTCTACAAATGCTAGAAACATGGGTTTGCCTTTCCTTAATCTTTCTTCTAAGATAAGTCGTAAGGTCAGTATTGCCTCACGTGTTCCAGTATTTCTACAGAATCCAAACTGATCTTCCCTGAGGTCGGCTGCTACTAGTGTTTCCATTCATCTGTAAAGAATTTGTGTTAGTATTTTGCAGCTGTGGCTTATTAAACTGATTGTTCGGTAATTCTCACAGCTGTCAACACCTGCTTTCTTTGGGATTGGAATTATTATATTCTTCTTGAAGTCTGAGGGTATTTCGCCTGTTTCATACATCTTGCTCACCAGATGGTAGAGTTTTGTCAGGACTGGCTCTCCCAAGGCCGTCAGTAATTCCAATGGAATGTTGTCTATTCCGGGGGCCTTGTTTCGACTCAGGTCTTTCAGTGCTCTGTCAAACTCTTCACGCAGTATCATATCTCCCATTTCATCTTCATCTACATCCTCTTCCATTTCCATAATATTGTCCTCAAGTACATCGCCCTTGTATAGACCCTCTATATACTCCTTCCACCTTTCTGCTTTCCCTTCTTTGCTTAGAACTGGGTTTCCATCTGAGCTCTTGATGTTCATACAAGTGGTTCTCTTATCTCCAAAGGTCTCTTTAATTTTCCTGTAGGCAGTATCTATCTTACCCCTAGTGAGATAAGCCTCTACATCCTTACATTTGTCCTCTAGCCATCCCTGCTTAGCCGTTTTGCACTTCCTGTCGATCTCATTTTTGAGACGTTTGTATTCCTTTTTGCCTGCTTCATTTACTGCATTTTTATATTTTCTCCTTTCATCAATTAAATTCAATATTTCTTCTGTTACCCAAGGATTTCTACTAGCCCTCGTCTTTTTACCTACTTGATCCTCTGCTGCCTTCACTACTTCATCCCTCAGAGCTACCCATTCTTCTTCTACTGTATTTCTTTCCGCCATTCCTGTCAATTGTTCCCTTATGCTCTCCCTGAAACTCTCTACAACCTCTGGGTCTTTCAGTTTATCCAGGTCCCATCTCCTTAAATTCCCACCTTTTTGCAGTTTCTTCAGTTTCAATCTGCAGTTCATAACCAATAGATTGTGGTCAGAGTCCACATCTGCCCCTGGAAATGTCTTACAATTTAAAACCTGGTTCCTAAATCTCTGTCTTACCATTATATAATCTATCTGATACCTTTTAGTATCTCCAGGGTTCTTCCATGTATACAACCTTCTATCATGATTCTTAAACCAAGTGTTAGCTATGATTAAGTTGTGCTCTGTGCAAAATTCTACAAGGCGGCTTCCTCTTTCATTTCTTAGTCCCAATCCATATTCACCTACTACGTTTCCTTCTCTCCCTTTTCCTACACTCGAATTCCTGTCACCCATGACTATTAAATTTTCGTCTCCCTTCACTATCTGAATAATTTCTTTTATTTCATCATACATTTCTTCAATTTCTTCGTCATCTGCAGAGCTAGTTGGCATATAAACTTGTACTACTGTAGTAGGTGTGGGCTTCGTATCTATCTTGGCCACAATAATGCGTTCACTAAGCTGTTTGTAGTAGCTTACCCGCGTTCCTATTTTCCTATTCATTATTAAACCCACTCCTGCATTACCCCTATTTGACTTTGTGTTTATAACCCTGTAGTCACCTGACCAGAAGTCTTGTTCCTCCTGCCACCGAACTTCACATTTACTCCCTAATGGTTAATTCCAGGAATTAATTTACAGTGAATTGTGAAATTCACAACTGCAACCTCCAAAAGCAAAATAAGTTCCCATGCAGAGTTTGTGTCCCTCTTTATGGTTCACAATTGAGTTTACCAATATTATAAAAAGGAAAGTTGCTACTCACCATATAGCAGAGATGCTGAGTGACAGATAGGCACAACAAAAAGACTGTCACAATTGAGTTTTATATTCTCTGCTAAACTCTGTAATAGATTACTTGAAGACATCAGGCAGGAAACTAGGAAGCCTCAAATTATATTAAAAAAATAAAGAGTACCCTTTAGCCACATTATCCTGATTTGCCAGGGTATTTGGTCAGAAGTATATAAATTCTAGTTAACATGGATGTTCACATGTGAAAGGTCTTAACATTGCCAGTCTATAGTGAGCTGATAGTATTCTTGAAATCACTACAATAACCTGAATACTTGGTATGAAATTCAAGCTACCGTATAAAGACAAGATATTGTTTAACATGGTTATGAAAAGATCTCAAAAAATTCATGTAAAAATACTGCTGAACCGATTTTTGTGAAATTTGGTCTAGAGACAGCTTGAGTGCTGAAGAATAAAAGAGGCTGCTTTGGAAAGTGTGTAATGTAAGACACTTTCTGAGTTGAAGAGTATAATGTGAAATATGGAGACATAATTACTCTCTGAAAAAGCTATTACCTCTTTGACTTTTGAACTTTTACCATATCCCTGGAAATTTCTACATAATATGATTTGACATAATGAATATAATGCTTATGTAATCCTCAAAGCATTTAATCCAAACTTCCATAGTAATGTCAGTGACAAGCCTGTCACATTGTAGCCGATGAGCATCACACATCTCTTATAGCTCCTTAGATGCCTGAAGACTCACAACAACAGAGTCATTTAAACAGCATACAATTGACAGAGAGACAGCATGCCTTTATGTGTAGAACACAGGAGCCTTTAATGAGGCTGCACTTGATTACGTGTGTAGCAGTAGGCAACATACAGATACATGAGGGCAGCTGACATTATTGCACGTACAAATATTATTAATATTATTTGTGCCACACCAAATTGCAAGTTATTTATTTTCTCTCTTCATCAGATAATGTTGTTTAATAATTTTAGAAGCACATTGTCTGTTAATGCCATTTCTAGGATTCATCGCAACACAACTACAGATATGCATCAACAGCTTGCGGTCTTGTAACCCGGCTGAGATGTCACCACTGACATTTGTGCCTGACACAAAACACCCCTCTGCCCCCTCCCCCCCTCCCCCCCATTAAGGTAAGTTACATTGGGGAGGAATCTCTCTATCACTTCACAGCTTCTTTATACCAATGTGTGCTTCAGCATCCACCAATACATCCACTTTACAGGAGTACCCCATTGATAGACTGGAGCAGAGTTTGGCAAAATGTTCACCAAAACTTCCTACCATCAAATGCCAAATTCACTTGGTTGGATGTAATTTATGGGTAGGTCTAACTAGAGTGAAGGGCAACACCAATCTAACAATAAATCTTCTGTGCAGAAATTGTTGGTTGCAGGATATACTCACAGATTTGTTCAGATCAAAATACAATTTGATCATGGACAAGGAAGAATTTGCTTTAATTACCAGAACAAGACCTTCCACCATCCAAGTTCCCAGGGACAAAACACTCATTGTGTGTTTGGCACGGCTCATTTCACTTACTGCACTTCTCACCACTACTACTCTGGACATATTAGCCTACAAACAGCAACATCAGATCATGTGACAAAGGTGCAGCAGAAAATATGTTGGACAGTTCCAAAAGTTTTTAATCATCTCATTTCATTTGTATTGATGAAGTGTACAATTTGGAATTCAGTAAGGACTGATGATGATTGCCGGCCGGAGTGGCCGAGCGGTTCTAGGTGCTTCAGTCTGGAACCGCACAACTGCTACGGTCGCAGGTTCAAATCCTGCCTCGGGCATGGATGTGTGTGATGTCCTTAGGTTAGTTAGGTTTAAGTAGTTCTAAGTTCTATGGGACTGATGACCTCAGATGTTAAGACCCATTATGCTCAGAGCTATTTGAACCATTTTTTATGATGATCTTGGAATGTTAATTATCTTTACTAGATGGCATCGGATATCAGAGTCTTAAAGAAGAGACTTTTTTAGAGCGGTTCTAGGTGCTTCAGTCCGGAACCACGCTGCTGCTACGGTCACAGGTTCGAATCCTTCCTCGGGCATGGATGTGTGTGATGTCCTTAGGTTAGTTAGGTTTAAGTAGTTCTAAGTCTAGGGGACTGATGACCTCACAGGGATGTGTGTGATGTCCTTAGGTTAGTTAGGTTTAAGTAGTTCTAACTCTAGGGGACTGATGACCTCAGATGTTAAGTTCCATATAACTTTTTTTTGATTTTCGGCGTGAAGTGATTTAATTTTCAGAATTAATAGCAAATAATGAAAATGAAGAGGAGAAAAAAAGGAGGAAATCAGATTGAAGAATATAGTGTGAGGACAAAAAAATGTGGTTAGCTTTGCTGATTCCCAATCACGAGATCCCGGTTTCGATTCCCGACCAGTTCAGATTTTTTACACTTGGGACTAGGTTCAGGTGTGTGTTGTCCTCATCATCAATTCATCAACATTAACTTGTAAGTCCCTGAAGTGGTGTCAAATAAAAAGACTTGGACCGAGCAGCATAACATCCCAAATGAGGTCTCCCACTCAATAAAACCATATGCACATTCATTTTGTTTTACTGATACATGGGCACAGCTGCAGGAAAAGCTACAATACAATGCTTATACAGTCCTCAAAGTGTTTAATCTGTACTTCCATACTAATATTATGAAATGCAAAACTAACTCTGTCTCTTACATTTCCATGACTAAACTGTTTCAACAGCAGTGAACATAAACCATGTCAAAATATTAATAAATTTGTTGCATAATGTACACATTGTGAAATGTATGAATGCCCAGCCGTTCCACATGCATCGCTTGGCTATCCTGTACCTACTCAAACACGCAGACATGTGAGGACAGCTGACAATATTGCCTGTACAATAGCTTACTTATGCACACTACAACTGATATGTGCACACAGACGCAGATTACAGCTAATAATATATCAAGAATATATAAAGGAGAAACATTGTTTTCAGACAGCTTGGAAAGTTCTTGACTTATTTACTTCAAAATTTTGTATGAGACCCAATGAAAAATTTGGCTGGCTGTACATAGGTTGTAATATATCTTATTTAATTTAAATATATGTGTGTATGTCATGTCATTCTTGACTGATTTACTCCAAACTTTTATTCAATACTCAAATAAATATTCAGGCATAAACTACAACCTCTGACTATAAAGTTCAGTGAATAGTCCTGTAACGTAAACGTAGATGAACTATGAACCACAGTTACTGTACTTTCCTTTGAAATAGTCACCTCTCATAACTATGCACTGCTGAGCTCTGCGATACTTGTCCTGGAAACTTTCTTGAAGTCTTCCATTGGGATGGTGCTCAAAAACCACATCATATTTCATTGGACGTAAGATAGCTCTGATCATCAAATCTCTTTCCTTTGCAAGCTAGTCTGAGTCGAGGGAATAGGGAGAGGTCTGGAGGATTGAAATCCAACAAGTATGGTGGATGTTCAAGTTGCACCATCCCCTTTTCTGCCAGGAACTGTTTGACGATATTGGCTGTGTGTGGGCAAGCATTGTCATGAACAAAAAACTAGGAACCTTGTTATGTGTATTGGGGTTGTACTCTGCATAGGCATTGCAGGAAATAGGTCAAAATTTCAACGTACCATGCAGTGTTCAGTGTCGTTCCATCAGGTAGAAATTCCTTTGGATAATGCCTTGACTATCAATGAGCATCATTTTGATGCATGATTTTTCAGCTCTGACCTTTTTCTGACAATGTGATGTTGGAGAATGCCATTCCATGCTTTGCCATTTCATTTCAGGGTCTACAGGAGATGCCAGGCTTCGTACTCAATGACAATATGGTTCAAGAAATTGGCTGTTGCATCCACCTTTTCAACAAAATCCTGTGAAGCCTCTACAAATGCCTGCTTTTGATCGTCAGTCAAATGATCTGGCACAAGACAACAATGTGTTTTCCTCTTCCCTAACTCCTGGGTAATGATTAATCTCCTCACTTTCTCAATGTTTTCATCACTGATGGCTGTCACCAGTTATCCACTATGGGGACTGTCAGAAACACTTTCTTGGCCTCCTCGAAAAGGGCAGACCACTCGTACACACACTTCATGGACAGCGCTTGATCCCCTTAAACACATACCAGCATTGCATGTGTTTCTTTTTGTGTCTTTCCAAGCTTGAAACAAAACTTTAAATTGATCCTTTGCTCCCTCGGAACCAACACACTAAACAAGCACTTTGTCCAACAGGTGTAACACGAACACACACAAGGCTCAAATGAACTACGGTGGGGGCAGGTTTTCAACACCGGCTGCTACTGTAAGTGCAGAATTGTAGACTCACAGAATTGCCCAGTCGACCATTCTGACTTCATTCACTGAACTTTATTGCCAGAGGTTGTATATATTTCTCAAACAACAATGTATAGGTTTTCTATTAAAACTGAAAGAAAGAAAATAATATGCTGTTCTGTAAAACTCTGCAGTTTCATTTCCTTTCTCACAGTTAGTTTTTACTAAGATAGCTGGGCATTTAAACTGGTATAGAAACTGTTTCTTCAATATTTATTCTTTCTTCTTGTATATAATTTTAAACAATAATTGTATACACAGCAAAGCACTAATTTGTTTTCTTCCTCACAGTCAGTTTTAACAGAAGACAGGAAGACTGTATCTATAGTTTATCAGCTTATGAGTAGAATAATATTACAGAATCTGAACTGTTCAAAACTTTGTAGTCCTACCCATTTGCAGATTAAAACCATGTGAAATACTGTCATTGAAGCTACCATCCTCACAGATCCAGCAGCTGTGGAGGTCTCTCTCATACCCTAGATACCAATGAACTGAGCCAGTTTACCAGTTCTCAATTGAAGTTTCATTTGCAATAACAATAATCAGGGTCAGAATTGGGGGGGGGGGGGGGGGGTTAGGAGATGCACAGAGAGGAGAGAGGGGGAGGAAATGGAAATGTACAAGTAGAGGGGGCAGAAGGAGGAGATGGATGGAGAGAGGGGAAAGGAGGAGATATCAAACTCCCATATATATTTAGCAGGTGTGAAGCATTGCTGAGTTTGATAGCAGTAGATAAAAATAGCAGCTGAATTGCTAAGAAAAAACAGTTTTTTTGTAAGTAGCTTGTGATGAAGCTAGCTATTTTTACTTTCTCTCTTGTTTTGCCATCTTCCTCCTTAAATTCATTTTTTTTTCACTTTTAACTAATTACCATTCACATACGTGAGTATACTCTGCATTTTCATAAAAGAAAAAGGTTGGTCCTCAGTTTTAAAGAATATAACACCAGATCTAATTTTGTGCTTAGTTTTACATATGTAATTGAATGTCTAGTTTATTTTGATTATGCCTAGTTAGTGTCTTTTGTTATAGGATGAAGTAAGTAATTGTTTCATAACTTAATTTTATTGTTTACTTATAAACAAATATAAATTCTGTACTAATTATAAGCATTTGGAAGAATAACTAACAATATTTTTAAAGGATCTATTTGGCTCTTTCGAAAATATGTTAGCAAAGCCAACCCTTAATTAATTCCAAAATAAATAACAATTTTGTCAAAAGTATTGTTTGCATAATGATATTTGTTAATTCCATATTTAAACAAATAATACAGCTTAACCCATGCATTAGAAGAAACTGTTAAAAAGAAGGAAGTTTTCTATGTATTCAGTTAATTGAACGAAATAAGTTTTAATTGTTATTTCTGTAAATTAAACATCGAACAATGTATAGATTCAGCACCTATTATTGTGAGAATATATAAGGTCCCAATTTTTGATCCCGATACAGTCAGTCCACAGCCAAGTTTCAGATGAGAAACCTGTAATGGTTAGATTAACAACAATGCATCAACTTAACTGTGAAATAAGTGTAACACAATTACGCCAGGTGTTAAAACAATGACAGTGTCTGTTCCATATGTACCTTTTTATTCTTCAAGAACTGTGAACTATGTGGTTAGGTTTTTACTGCTCATAAACTACTGTAGCAGTATGTGGATGTTTACCTGCAACCTATTAATGAGGCTTATCAATAGAGCACTGGCCTTATAACTGTGTACTATTTGGAAGGGGGATGGGGGGTTGTGAACAGTGAAAGTAAAGAACTGTGAAATGCAAATGTATACCTGCGGCTACATCATTTAAAGTACTCAGTGTTGAACTTCCACCCAGCCATTTTTGCCAGTGTAGCAACATGGTACGTCAACACCAAGAACAATCAACAAAGAAATTAAGCAGGTGAACATTGCAAGCTGTTTTTCTACAAATATATGAAAATTTTGGTCTATAACACATAAAACAAGTACACTGGTAGTTTTGTATGCAATTAATTCTGTGAGTGCATTAGCACTAGCTGCATTCATTCATTCACACATAATGTAAATCCCATGTGAAGCAGTGTCTTCAGGGACATAAATGACTCAAGTTACACATCAACAGATTATAAAGTATAGTGACAAAGTGGTTGTTGGGAAGCCTTATGGAAGCAGTCTGCAGTAGCTGCTTCAGATTGTTAATGTGTAACTTGGATAATTCCACATATTGAAAGAAATAAAGTCGTCCATATCTTCAGCGACCTCACAAAAGCATTCTATTCAGTGAACCACTCTGTGATACTTCATGAATTAGAGAGCTAAGTCATCAGACAAAGTGCTCGGCAGTGGCTCAGGTCTTAGCTGACAGACAGAAAGCAAAGGGTAATCATAACATCCAATACCTTAAAATATGCATCTCAGTGGAGTACAAGTTCACAAGCTTAGAGCTAATCTGTTTCTGTTTTACATAAATGATTTACCTCTTAATATCTGCACCAAATCATCAGTAATGACTGAAGATCACCCACTTAGTTGCTCATCACGCACATTTTTATATCATCCCACAACTCATGATGTTTCCTCTACACACTTCATTGGCCTGATAATGGATTTCAACTGCTATCATACCTGTAGCAATAAAAACGAATCAGAGCATGTATTTCACAGTCGGCAAGATTCTCAGTTGGAGGAGGCATTTCAAATACCCACAGACAAATGTAAACATGCTGAGTATTGGTGGGAACCCTCTATAAAAGTAGATTAAAGTATAAGCTGTTGTGTGCGAGTAAAATTGCTAAGAAAATTCTACTTGTTTTATTTTTATTTCAAAACTGTACTTGCTTACAAAACATGACTCATATAAGACAGAAATTGACATGTCTCCTGTGCAATAAATCGGATGACCTATAAAATGTATGTTATGAAATGAATAAAATGTAGTGCAATATAATGAAGGCTCTCCTTCATGAAGGATTAATGCAGTGTGTTGTGTAAATGAATCAAAAGAAATGAGGAGTAAAATATTATAACCCAAAATTGATACAAGAGTGAAAGATTGAACTCTTGGAAGTAGAAGTGATTTCTAGTACACAGATCTCAAAGACATTTTGTCATAATGTCAAACCAAAAATCAATAATAATATGAAACATTTATTTTCAGCAGAATGTTGATTCAAACCTGACTGCGCACATAGGCCAAAAATGGCCATTCTTCATTGTCCCCGAACAATCAGAGAAACTTATGAAAGCTGGAAATGGAACCCTACGGCCCTGGCTCCTGGCAGATGATCAGGTCTGTAAATTACACTTCATTTGCTTTTTCAATGGTTTCAATCCTGGTTTTTGAATGGAATCGACAAGGAAGGATAGTAATGCTGAAATAATTAAATAAAATCATGGAACACTGTATTAGTAGTAGTTTTATTCATCCCTGGACCACTTCTGTAAGGATATTAGACATGTTGTGGTATTACAATGTAAGAGACAATGGTGCAAGACAAAATAGTTATGAAGTGGATTGGGTACATGGCCTGGAGGACAGGAAGACCATCCCTCCTGGTTGAGGCAGACTACCTGCTGGAGGGTGGGGTCAGACATTGTTGCCTTGGTGTTTCAGGTACTAGTGATCAGAAACCCATCTACTGCTTGGCAGGAGTAAATAAGCAAATGAAAACACATGAGCTCCTCTTGATCAAAGGAGAGTCTCGACAAATGGGCATTCAGGATAAGGTGGGTATGACATGAAATGGGCTGACTTAGAGCAGGAGAGGCACCACAGGACATTTTATTTTCCACTGTCTATACTTTTACAAATAAATTCATAAAACTTCATAAGCATGACCAGGAAGGAGTCAGTATTCATATTCATGGCAGTGGAAGTTCAAAAACATACGGAAATATTTTTTTGTGTAAAATTTCATCATTTTTTCACTTATTATTGGTTGCATTTGTTGCTATAGGTACACTTTTCTTCATAAGTAAGAGAGATTCTTTGATGAATTTTGCACAGCATACAAACCATGCTTACAGGTGTATGAAACTCTAGAATTCTCCAAATCTATCACAAACTGTGGTAAAAACTGAGATAATTAACTATAAAATTTGAATTTTTTCTAAACATGAAATTTAAAATGTAACAGCTCATTTATTTTTTTCATAAATTAAATAAATTCTAGAGTTTCATACACCTGTAAGTATGGTTTGTATGCTGTGCAAAATTCATTGAAGAATCTCTCTTACTTCTGAATAAAAGTGTACCAAAAGGAACAAATGCAGCCAATAGTAAGCGAAAAAATAATGAAATTATAGAAGTAAAAAAATTATTTTATTATGTATTTGAACTTCCACTGCTATGAGTGTGAATCCTGAACCCTTCCTGGTCATGCTGACAAAGTTTTATGAATTTATTTGTAAAAGTATAGACAGTTGAAATTAAAATGCCATGTAGTGCCTCTCCTGCCCCAAGTCAGCCCATTTGATATCCTACTCCCCTTAAGGTATCCGTGTTGACATGGTGTCCATTGGGGCAGGAATGAACAGTATAGTTGTATTTGGAGAGGAACAAGGCCCACCACTGCAACCTATGGACCACCTTGCACAGGAGCTGGATAGATGGACTAAATAATGAAACTAATGGCTTGTGGTCCACAATTAGTTGGAATCTGGTGCCATACAAGAAGACATGAAATTTGGTGACTGCATACACAGTGGTCAGAACCTCCTTTTCGACCTGAAAGTAGTAGACCTTTGCTAGACTGAGAGTTTTGGATGCAAACATTAGTGGCCGCTCTGAGCTGTCTACATTCTGATGGGCATGTACTGCTGCCACACTGTTCTGTGAGGAATCCACAGCCAAAACCAATGGTTTGTCAGGATCAAAACCAAAAGTAGCTGGACATCGTGCCAACCTGAGACCTTGCTACAGCACAGTGAAGGCCCAGTCACGCACCGGAGACCAGATAAAGGAAGCATCGTTGCAGAGAAGGAGGTAGAGGGGGTAGACACCCAGTGAATGAACTGGTAGTAATAGGCAATTTTACCCAGGAAAGCCTGCAGTTCTTGCAATAATGAGTCACATGGCAGGTCTGTAATGTTCCTGATAGACTGCTCCATGTGTTGGACACCCTGCCAAGAGATAGTTGGTAAAAGTGTGGACCTCTGCAGACTGTGTCATAGACTGTTGGACCAGAGTCTTAGAAATAAAGCCCAGAGATTCTGCAAATGGTCACTCGGAGAACGTTCTGTAATGATGTCATCCAGGTAGTAGAAACAATGTGGAATAGTGGACATGACTTGTTCCACATAACATTGAAAAATTATAGTAGTACTGACCATCCCAAACATCAACCAAGGTACTGTTAAAGACCAAAAAGCATGTTAAGAACCTTGATATGCCTTGACTCCTCATCCAGGGTAACTGGTGATATACTTCAGGAAGATCAAGTTTAAAGAAAAATTGACCCCCTGCTAAGTGTGTGAACAGTTCATCCAGACGTCGCAGTGGGTGTATGTCAACCATGGACTGTGAATCCACGGTGACCTTAAAATTGCCGCTGAGTTACAATTTACAAGAGGGTCTCTTCACAATGAGAGGGAGTGTGGGCCATTCACTAGAGGAAATGAGAATCATAACCCCAAGAGAGGTGAGACAGTCCAGTTTTCCCTTGACTTGGGAGTGTAGGGCTATAGGAATCTTCCTAGCATGAAAGAACCTAGGACAAGCCAACTTATTAAGGTTAACCAGACGTCTTCCTCATTGAATATAGCACATAAATAAGAAAAGCTACGCTATATTTTAATCTTTATAATAAATATTTTGACTTTTCAAATATGAAGCGTCACTCAAAAGTCCACTAACTTTTGAAAATACACTAATTCATGCAGTAATATAGATAGAGGGGTAAAACTTGACATACCTCCTGAAATGACGAGGGGTTTTGTTAAAACCACAAATCAGTGCAAAAACTACAAAATGAATGGCACTGGACAACAATATGTTGGTGAGGCTGCATGACAATCTCGTATAAAATGAGCTGTGGTGAGATAGGGAGTCAGATGTGCTAGCAGCCATGACATGTTGACTTTACCAGAAAAAGTTAGTGAGCTTTACTATCAGAATGGAGAATTGTCTTACTGCAGTTTCCTAATCCTATTGCCATAAGAAGGGTATTCAGATGGATAAAAGTCCTGTGACAAGTGTCATTGTGGAGAAAATGATGACAAAGTTTGAAGCCATCTGTTGTTTGGGTCATGAACCTCATAGAGGGTGACCAGACACAAATACTACTGCTGTTCAGACAGTTCAGAAAGAAATGGAGGCTTTTGCAGATTAATCTCCGCATGATGAAATCAGCACTCATGAAGTTACACCAGCATGCCACACACTATGGATTGGAGAGCACTAATGTATACTCCGTTGCTATCTGCGCTAAATCCAGTGTCAGCACAAACAGTTATTCACCAATTTAGTGTCATGGAGATCATTTGCGATGTGGGCACTTTGAAAATGTGGGAAGATAACGATTGGTTGTCTAATGTGTTGTGGACTGACAAAGCCCATTTCACAGCCTGAATGTCTGTCAGCACTCACAGTTGCAGAATTTCATGTACCAAAATTCCTAGAACTGTCATGGATACCCCATTACATGATAAGGAAGTTAGAGTGTTTAGTGCATTTGACTTCTCTTAACACTTAGGCAACACTTGCTGTAAATTCCACACTGTCATCTGTTGATCTGCAGTGCTCGATGAAGGTATCACAGTCATTCCTGAGCTCATGAAACAGCCGAATCTGTAGTTGTTTCCAGATCTCTCCCACACAATGGCCTCCCGGAAGCTTGGATTACAGGAGTACGCCACTACTCCCAGCCATGTGGTGTGGATTTAACATATCAGTCATGATTGGACCCTTTTTCCTTGAGGAAATGCAAGGTACTGCTTTTCAAACTGTCAGTGTGATGGGTGTGAAGTATGCTGACATGTTATGGAATCATATCATCCCTAGCCTGGGTGATAAACAACTTTTATGCAGGATAGGACTCCATCCCATATTGCTTCACATGTGAAATATCTCTTGTGCTCATTGTTTGGTGAGGGTTCTGTGCTGAGCTTGGCCACCCAGGTCCATAGGTCTGTGTTGTTAGTGGTTATGGGGTTATCTGAAGTCCCACCTCATTTGGGATGTTAAAGAGAACATCCAATGGCAATTTCTGAGTGTACCTACTGATATGCTGCACAGTACTGTTCACAACATTGTCCCTCAACTACAAGTATGATTGATGAATGATGGATGACATGTTGGGCATTTGTTATAAAGAGTACTATCTTTGCTAGTAATCAATTATTGTGTTAATTATTGCTTTTGTATTATATATCTGTTGGTCATTTTGTGCACTTTTCTGACGCTGTCCATGAACCAGACTGCACAAACACCTTCCATCAGTGCACATGATCAGTCATAAGATGGATCTCAAAGGACATTGGATTTGTTTTCCTTAACTATATGTTCATTAGTCATATAATTAACCTTAGGAACTCAGTGCATCTTGAAGGCAGACCAGCAGCCTATGGAACTTCAGTTTTGCATCCGAGAAGGTATTTCCTCTTGTGAAATTTCTGTGATTGCCATCCCTTATTGAAGACATGTGTTGACACTTGTCACGGCTCACCACATGCAACTAGAAATAACAACCTCGCACAACGTCTATACTTTTACATTTGACTGCTCATTTTATAACTTTTTAGTAGCAAGTATGATTCATAGGCATAAGGAGGCACATCACTCCTTTGGAGTGATATGTATCGCCGCAACACTGATGTCAGGACTGTAGGGGCATAAGATGCAGATGACATTTTGTTTGCAAGTAACTTTGGGTGCTCACACCACTTCACCTAAGAACCCGCATTCATTTCCAGAAATACTGTGATTGTTACACAGTCTGTTTAGGCACCATCTACATTTAATTTAAGTCACATTTCCCCTCTTCAAACTCAAATACATGCCAACTGCTATCGCTATGTTCATTGTTACTTTATGGCATACTGACACATTTGAAATGTCTTTGAGTTGAGTATTTCATTTGATTTCTCTGCAAGGAGTTATCTTGTTTTCTCACTGGGCTTTAGTATTGTTGTCATCAACAAAGAGAATTTTTATTCCATGACAAAGACTATAGGAAAATCATAGTTGCACATCGGGAATAGTATTTATCCCAATGTCCTACCCTGAAGAAGAATAGTTATCAGGTTGAATTTGTATATATTGCTCTTTATAGTTGCTGATGTTAGAGTGTAATCAAAATTGTTAGGAAATAAATGGTAATGAATGTTTCCTGTTTTGGCATGTCGTATATTGCACATACATTTACTGTGTACGATCCTACTGGATCAAATAAAATTCGATTCAGTTCAGTTCACGTTAGGCGTGCCAGAAACTGATGAATTATTTGCAAAATTATACATAAAACACACTATATTTCATATCACTTTTTTCAGTTTATATTCAAAAAATAATTGTCCTTTTTCCTGTTTCTGTTTCAAATTCACTTTTTCTTATGACAGTTGTTTCAGCACCAACACAAACAAAGAAGGAATGAAGTAGCAAAGACTGGTGGCAAAAATCCAAAATGATCTGTACATACACTTTCAGATTAATAGAACTCTTTATTGTTAAAAAGGAAAGAAACGTAACTTAATTTCTTGTGCCTCCTATGTACAGTTACATTTATCCATTATTACTACTCACAGAATGCAGACTAAGTATCATCTTCCAATTGATGCCTTCGAAGTCTGTGACTGAACTAGGGCCAACCAGCGATGGGTGGTTGGTTAAGTCAGTGTTGACAGGGGGTGCTGAACACTGTCTTCCATGAGGTGTGGCACTGCCTGCTCTTTCCATTAGGTCGTGGTTCAGCGCCTTCTTGATGTCGTTTCATGGCGCTGCACTGGTCGATGTCCAGTCAATGCTTTAGCACTCCACAACAGTCCTCGTGTTCTGGAAAGTCCAAACACTGGTCTAATCAAATAGATTTTATCAATGTCTTTTATCACCTCTCTGTGGGTGATAATGGTTTCCTCAGTCACCTTGTCTTCACTCTCTTCCTCTACCAATCATACTTTATTCACTATATATGTGTGTCAAAGCTGATTCAAATTCCTATTCATAGGTATTGCCATTTAACCACTAACAAATTTTTTGTCACTTGTGTCTTCACAACCAGAAATCTGCACTATCAACAAAAATATTTGTTCTGGTTATAATGGTACACTACAGGCTTGTTTTTTCTAATTTCTTTTTCAATTTATGAACTAGGTGCAAAAAATTCACAAGCCAGACAATCTGTACTGGAATAATTAGGAGTTTGCCATATTTTAACCCTTTCAGACTCTCTGGCTGCAATTGTGTATAAATATTGAATCTAAAATCATTAAAAAGTCACCTAAGACCATTACACATAAAGAAAAATTTTCTTTCCTCCAGAAGAGATTCGGGTCTGAAAGGGTTAAAAATAAAGATTTCATTGTCTATATAAAAAGATAATAAGGAGTACCACATAAATTTCTCTTCACTGATTCACAGCTTGATGTAGTATTCCAAAAAAAATAAATGAATTACAAAATGGTTCAAATGGCTCTAAGCACTATGGGACTTAACATCTGAGGTCATCAGTCCCCTAGACTTAGAACTACTTAAACCTGACTAACCTAAGGACATCACACACATCCATGTCCGAGGCAGGATTCGAACCTGTGACCATAGCAGCCAAATGGTTCCAGACTGAAGCGCCTAGAACCACTCAGCCATGAATTACAGAGTACAAGGAACTTCGCATTAATTATACCATTCACTAAAATTGTGTACACTATACATTTTTTTACTATTAGAATGAATATGCCTCACCTAGGACTACTTAGAAGAACACTTGGCATGTAATGATCTGTACTGTACAAATATTTTGTCAAAAGATTTGGGAAGTCATAAGCCAGAATTGTGCATCATAACTATGTGGAAACATGCTAGTAAGAGCTACAATTATTCAACTTGTTAGGTTTTGGACGATCATCCATCCTCATCCTCATTATTGAATAATTACTGTAAAAACAATTTTTTTGGTCAACAACTGTGAAATTTATTGAAATCATGAAAGTCCAGCAGTAACTGAACAATAATCTTTACAACATTAATAGGTCATAACTTTATGAAGTCTTTATCTTTTCCACTTATGCCTACTCTCATAAAAGGGGCTATTGAATTCTACGCCAAATGTAAGTTTTTGTCTGGCAGAACTTTGGTTATTGCAAGCTGACTTTGCTGTCTTGCAAGATTATTCTGTGGGGTACTGCAAGTAGGATCAATAATGTGTTTATTGAGCAAAAATAAGCATAAAAATACCAAGTAAAGTTGATAGTAGAGCCTCTTGCAAATTCTTTTCAATGACCTTGGAGTTCTTAAAGTTACATACCTGGTAGTTAACTCCTTAATGTTGTTTACAGTAATGAACAAGACACCTGTACAAGATTAATAATATTGTAGCAGTGACACTGTTTAATTTTTTGTATGCGTACATCATGTAAATTTTTGTAGCAAACTAATTTCCATGTAATTAATTGATACAAGTTTGAGTAATAATTAATTTACATATACTGTAGATGTACAACTTATGTGTACAATTAATTGGATAAGTTACACATTTTCATACACAAGGTACTCTGAGATTAAGTAAATAAGTTTTGCAGTAGGTAGGATGGCACAGATATTTCCAAAATGTGCAGTCTGGAAATAGAGTAAGGCAGAAACACCCACACCATACCTATTAGTTGGAGGTGATGTTAAGGTACCAAATATATACTGAGACATCTGTGGATTCGCTGCAGATAGC
This sequence comes from Schistocerca nitens, assembly GCF_023898315.1. Lineage (NCBI taxonomy): Eukaryota > Metazoa > Arthropoda > Insecta > Orthoptera > Acrididae > Schistocerca > Schistocerca nitens. The sequence continues at coordinate 63,725,721 of NC_064623.1, read as the reverse complement.
ACAGACAGAGTTGAAGTACTTTCAAACATGTTTTCCAAAAACTGCCTTGGACATCTATTTAGACAGTCCACATGCAATGTAAATATTTTAGACCATGTAGCTACAATCAGGCGTGACCTTATTCATGTGTCAGAATAGGGGCAGGGATAAGTGATTGTAATATCATCACAGTGAAAATTATTTCTAAAGTAAATAAATCTGTCAAGAAGGCTAGGAGAGTAAGCTAGAGAAAGGAGGTAATCACTTGTTAGCATCCCACTCAGACAAGAAATTGACATCATTTAGTTCTAGTATGATGGACACAGAAGAATTATGGATAAAGTTAAAATGGATTGTAAATTGTGCTCTGGAGAAGTATGTGCCAAGTAAGAGGATTAAGGACAGAAAAGACCCTCCATGGTTTAACTATCAAATTCAGAAAATGGTGAGGAAGTGAAGGCTGCTGTACTCCTGGTTTAAAAGTGAACATGCAAATGACAACAGGCAAAATTAAGTAAAACTTCGTGGGGCTGTAAAAAGATTGATGCTCGAAGCTCTGTGTGCATAGCATACAACAATTACCACCATCACATCTTAACAAAAGATCTTGCTGAGGACCCAAAAAAATTCTGGTTATATGAAAAATCACTAAGCGAGTTGAAGGCTTATCCCATCTTTTTTTGATCATTCTGGGTGGCAATATAAGACAGCAAAAGGAAAGCTGAAGTTTTAAATTTCATGTTTAAGAAATCATTCAACCAGGAGGATTGTGCTGACATATTGCTGCTTGACTGTCACACAGACTCCAACATGGAGTACACAGAAATAGGCATCCATGGCATAGAGAAACAACTGGAAGAGTTGAAAACAAATAAGTCACCAGGTCCAGATGGAATCCCAACTTGGTTTCACAGCATGAAGTCCCATTGGACTGGAAAAAATTGCAGATGACACATCCACATAAGAAAGATAAACAAACAGATCTACGTAATTGCAGATCAATGTCCTTAACATTGGTTTTATGCAGCGTTCTTGAACACATACTAAGTTCAAATATAATAAATTTTCTTGAGACAGAAAAGCTTCTGTTCACAAATCAGTACAGATTTAGAAAGCATTGCTTGTGCAAGACTCAGCTTGCCTACTTTTAACATGCTATTCTACAAACTGTGGATGGAGGGCAACTGACAGATTCCATACTCCCAGATTTCTGGAAAGTGTTTGACATAGTGCCCCACTGCAGACTGTTGATAAAGGTTTGAGCACACGTTTAGGTTCCCAGATATGGAGTGACTTGAACATTGTCCTCGATGGCAGCATTCATCAGAGACAAAGGATATTCTCAGGAGTGTCCCATGGAATTGTGATAAGACTACTGTTATCCTCTATGTAAATAAATGATCTGATGTGTCTGTCAGTAGCACTTTATGGTTGTTTGCTTGTGATGCTGGGTGTATGGTATTGTGTGGAACGAGTGACCGTAGTACGCTACAAGATGACATAGACAGAATTTATAGTTTGTGTGATGAATGGCAGCTTGTTCTAAATGTAGAAAAAGTTAGCTAATATGGATAAGTAGGAAAAACAATCCAGTAACATTCGATTAAATCATTAGCAGTGTGTTGCTTAACACAGTCACTTTGATTAAATACTTAGATATAATGTTGGAAAGTGATATGAAATGGAATGGGCACATCATGTTGACTGTAGATAAGGTGAGTAGTTGGTTTCATTTTATTGTGAGGACTTAGCAAAAGTGTAGCCAATCTATAAATGAGACATTGTAAAGAATGTTAGCATGAGCCATTCTTAAGTACTGCTTCTGAAGTGTTTGGTATCCTCACCTGGTTGTATTAAAGGAAAGCATTGAAGCAGTTCAGAGGTGTACCACTAGATTTGTTGCCGGTAAGTTTGATCAGAATGCAAGTATTATGCAGATGCTTCATGAATGCAAATGGGAATCCGTAGAGGAAAGACAACACTCTTTTTGCAAGACACTACTGTGAAAACTTAGAAAACTGTGATTTGAGGCCAACTACAGAATGATTCTACTGCTCTCAATGTACATTTTACATAAGGTCTACGAAGATAAGATGCAAGAAAGTAGGGCTTGTGTGGAAGCTTTTAGACAGTTGTTTTTTCCCTAGCTCTGTTTGCGAGTAGAACAGGGAAGAAAAAGACTAGTAGTAGTACAGGGTACCCGCCACCATGCACCATTCTGTGGCTCGTGGAGTATGTATGCAGATACAGATGTGGACATTCTACATGTCTGGGTAATCTGTTATACAGATTTGTTCTTGTCTGATGGACACCTTTTTTGGCAGCGTGGCGCTAAGTAACATGTGTCTCACAGTCTGATGTGAGACTGTAATCATGGAGAATTTTGTTTTGACTGGAAACAAATTCTTTTCTCAAATTCTTGTGACATGCATTCCTACTTGCACTATTTGAATGCCGAGAAGGGATAAGATTTTCAGTTCTTTAAAAAATGTTTGCATGGTTTTCTGCTTATTGCACGTTTCTTTACTCCTATTATAGATTTTTGTTTCCCGAAAACTGTTTTTCCCTGGTGTACGTTTTCCCAGAATATGATGCTGTACCTCACACACAGAAATTGAAATAGCTAGTAAAACTTAGTATAAAGACAGTGGACTGCAACTGAATGTTTTGTAGGAGCCTAGCTCCACAAACATGAAGTGAGCAAAGCAGGTGCAGAGGGAGGCTGTTGTTTTTTGTGACAATGGAACAGGCACTAATGCTCAGAGCTGGTAGCACCAACATGTAAGAACCACGTATGCCATTCATTTGGACGTTGGTAGTTACCACATAATGATGGCCAGGCAGTACTTCATCTACATCTACAGGTATTCTCCTGTACATGGCAGATTGTATCATGTACCATTGCTAGTCATTCTCTTTCCCAGTTGCAAATGGAGTGAGGGAGAAACAACTGTCTGCAGGCCTCCACATGAGCCCCAGTTTGTTACATCTTGTCTTTGTGGCCCATATGTGAGAGGTACATTGGTAGCAGTTTGTCACAAGTGCCAGTTCTCCAGCTTTCTCAATACTGTTTTGTGAAAAGAACATGTCCTTCTCTACATGGATTTCTGTTTGAATTCATGAAGCACTTCTGTAATACTAGCATGTAATTGAACCTAATTGCAACAAATCTAGCAGCACACCTCTGAATTGCTTCAGTGTCTTCTTTTAATCCAACCTGGTGGGGATCCCAAACACTTGAGAAGCACTCAAGAATGGATCACACGAGGGTTCAGTATGCAGTGCCCTCTACAGCTAAGATATGCTTTTCTAGAACTCCCTCAATCAACCATTTGACTTCTTGACAACTGACCGAACATGCTCATTCCTTTTTATGTTTCTTTGCAATGTAAACTTGACATGACTGTATACAGCAGCATACAACTAACGCTGTGTTTGAATATTACAGGATTCTTTTTCCTACTCCTCTCCATTAATTTAAATTTACTCACATGTATAGCAAGCTGTCTTTCATAGCACAAAAAAGAAATTCTGTCCAAGTCAGCCGGTATGCCCCTAAGGTCACACAAACACAACACTTTCACATACATTACAGCATCATCAGCAAACAGTCACAGATTGCTGCTCATGATATCCATTAGATCATTTATATACGCAGAGAATTATAGTGGTCTTATCACACTTCCCAGGGAAACTCCTGACAATGCCCCTGCCTCAAAATACCCACTGTCAAGGCCTTGTATTAGGTTTTATTACTTAAGAAATCTTTGAGCCCTGCTCATTACTGACAACCTAAACTGTACACTTTTACCTTCATTAACAGTCTGCAGTGTGGCACTGCATCAGGTACTTTCTGGAGATCTAGAAATACAGATTCTGCCTGTTGCACTTTATCCATAGTTTGCAGGAAATCTTGTGTGAAAAGGCAAGCTGAATTTACCACAGTCAGTGCTTTCTAAACCTGAGCTTCTCTGTGGACAGAAGCTTCTTTTGGGACAAGGAAATTTGTTATATTTGAACTTAAAATGTGCTCAAGAATTTTGTTGTGTCAGCTTAAATGACCACAAGCTTAATGTGACTGTTACTTGAAAATTTGAAAGAAGTCTTCTGGTTTTTGGGATTTAGTCCATGGTCTGAGGCATAATCCTAACCTGAACATTTCATCTCCTGCTGTGAGAGACACTGTTGGAAGCTGTTGCAGTAGGTGTTCAAATTCTTAGGCAAGAACATATCCAGTGAGTGGTAGGGGAGGGCAGCAACTGTAACCCCCCCCCCCCCCCCACACACACACACATACACACACACACACACACAAGGAGAAAAGTCTGTCTCATACAGAACTCACATCTTGCCCTGCCCAGTGTATCAATTCAGTGTGAGTTTGAAGTAAGGCAGTCAATTCCTCATGAAATCTCAAAACTTTTTTGTCATTCCTTAATACTCTCTTGATCCCAGTCATTTACTACTTCCAAAAACAAATAGGCTTGCTTTGAAAACTTTGGTAATAAAAATAGCAAGTCAGCCTACTTGTTTAATATCCATCCAATTATCATTAGGTCAAGCCATCAATAGAACATTATTAGGCATCCTCAAATTGAGTCAAACTAAGACTCAGTGACAATTCAGAGATGAATTAGTATTACGTATTTTGTTTAAGGACACATCCTACAACTTGTTTTACTTAACTCCTTCACTTATCTCAAAGTTTTGGTTTTGAATGTCTGTGGTCTACTTTTGCATCCTTTTATAGTAATAACAAGACCTGAACAAAACCTTAGTTTTGGAAGATTATATTTCTTAGCTCTAGTCTTAAAGCTACCTATTTTTAGTGTCTGTTTTCCAGTGTACTAGTCAATGCTCTTCAGACAGAAACTGCTATGACTGACAGCTATTTGAAGTAAAGAAATGTATTTGGAATTTTGAATATGATTAGACTGCAGTTACACAATTTATTAGTGACAAATAAAAATTGGTGTCAAACTGATTTCAGGGTTTACCTGAGTGGTCACTTAACTGCTTCAGCTACCCTAGCCAGCCGCTGTTGCCAAGCAGTTCTAGACGCTTCAGTCCGGAAATTCACTGCTGCTACAGTCTCAGGTTCGAATCCTGCCTCAGGCATGGATGTGTGTGATGTCCTTAGGTTAGTTAGGTTTAAGGAGTTCTAAGTTTAGAGGACTGATGATGTCAGATGTTAAGTCCCATAGTGCTTAGAGCCATTTGAACCATTCAGCTACCCTAGCACACAGATCTCCATATGTCACTGAGTGTCCCAGTCCTGCACTTGCACAATTGTTGTGATTCCCCTACAGGTAGAGACTTTATTACTATTGTCGAGGCCTATGTAGGTGTGCAATACTATTTGCAATTTCTGTGTCTTGTACAATGCAATGTCTTTCAGATGAAGTGGTTATTGATCTTTCAGATGAAGTGGTTATTGTCTGCTTGTGTGAAGTGGTAGATTTGGCTTCAAGTCCCAGTCCACCACATATTCTCATTTGCCACTAACAAATTGTGGGACTGCAGTCTAATTGTATTTGAAATTCCAAATATATTTCTTCCATTTCATATAGCTGTCAATTTTAGCAGTGTCTGCAAGACATTGCATGCTACACCATAAAATACAGGTGCTGCAAATAGTATTACATGCCTAGATAGGCCTGGACAGTAATAATAAAGTCTCTTCCAGTACAGGGATCACAGCAGTTGTGTGAGTGCAGTATGTGGGAACTCAGTGATGTATGGAGATTTGGGTTGGTCTCAGAGGCATGCTCAGATAACTGAAGTAGTTAAGGGGAGTAGGACGTCAAACGGGCCAACTTGGAGCAGGAGAGGCACCACAGGACATTTTAATTTCCACTGTCTATACTTTTACAAGTAAATTCATAAAACTTTGTCATCATGACCAGGAAGGATTCAGTATTCACACTCATAGTAGCAGAAGTTCAAAAACATAACAAAATAATTTTTTTTAATGTGAAATTTCATCATTTTTTCACTTACTATTGGCTGCATTTGTTGCTATAGGTACACTTTTCTTCATAAGTAAGAGAGACTGTTCGATGAATTTTGCACAGCATACAAACCATACTTACAGGTGTCTGAAACTCTAGAATCTATTTAATTTATGAAAAAATGAATGAGCTGTTACGTTTTAAACTTTATGTTTAGAAAAAAAATCAAATTTTGTAGTTAATTATCTCAATTTTACCACAATTTTTAATAGATTTGGAAAATTCTAGAGTTTCATACAACTGTAAGTATGGTTTGTATGCTGTGCAAAATTCATCAAAGAATCTCTGTTACATGTGAAGAAAAATGTACCTATAGCAACAAATGCAGCCATTAGTAAGTGAAAAAATGATTAAATATCACATCTAAAAAAATTTATTTTGTTATGTTTTTGAACTTCCACTGCTATGACTGTGAATCCCAAATCCTTCCTGGTCATGCTGACAAAGTTTTATGAATTTATTTGTAAAAGTATAGACAGTAGAAAATAAAATGTCCTGTGGTGCCTCTCCTGCTCCAAGTCGGCCCGTTTGATGTCCTATCCCCCTTAAGGTGACCGGTTGCATAAAGTGAGATCTGGGTTTGACTACCAGTCTGGCATACATTTTCACTTATCATTAATAAATTGTGCAAATACCCTCTGATTGTATTCAAAATTCTGAATACATTTCTTACATTATCGTCTTCTGTTGATGATTTACCTATGTTGCCTACATCACAGGGTATTAATTATGAGGGACTAAATTTCTGCCCAGGTATAAATAGTAATAAAAGACAAGAAGGAAGGTTAAATTGTTGTGTTCCATTTCATGATTTGGTCAGAGGAGAAGAAAAATGGATAAGCACAGTAGTTGGACATGGCCTTTTTAAAGGCACCAGTACATCATTTGTCTTAAATGGTTCTGGGAAACTATGAAAACCTTAAGCTAAGGGCCCATACAGGGATTTGAATCTTTCTTCTCTTGAACACCAGTCTAGGATATTTATCACAGAGAGGGCATAGGAATTTAAAAATGTGAAAACAATTTTATCAGGAATTAAAATGACTGAAATGAGGCAGGTGGTGTGAACTGGTATTAAGTGAAGCAAATAGCTTAATTTACTAAAAATACTCAGAGATCCATGTCAGCTCAGTTTGGCAGTGTTTTTACAGTAGGAGAATGCAGTGTCAAGCTTTTTCTTAAAAAAAAGAAAGAAAGAAAGGCAGTAAACATCAGAGGATTTATTTTTCATTCTGTGGATCCTGATCCAGTTTCCCTCTTTTAGTGATTAGTCTTTCTTGCCTAAGTCAGGGAAGCACCACATACAATTTTACATGTCCATCCATACTCTGTACATGACTGTGAAATGCGTGGCAGAGGGTACTTCCCCTCATGCCAGTTATTAAGAATTTTCCTTGCAGCATTCATGTAAAAAGTGCAGGAAGAACAGTTGCTTATGTAGGGGTCTGGTTACAGATACCTACAGTCATCAGAAGAGAGACAGGTAGTATGCATTACTGAGATACTAATTATGGTTGAGAGTGCCAAGAAGACATCATTGACAATAACACATTTATTGGGCAGTAATACAGGAGTGTCTGTCACAACCACGCCAGTGGAGTAGTGTCTCACCAGCGGCAGAATTCCAGCTTGTGCTCATCTTACATTATCGCAGCACAGCGAAGGGTGAGATGGTGGCTGCTACATCACGGGCAGCCATCAACCACAGAATCCAGTCACCTCCAGCACTGCATATCAGTCACCACACTGCTCTCACGGACATCAAACATTTGCACTCACGTGTCTCGCCCCATGTCCGTGAAGTACTTACTGGCTTGCAGGGGTCAGCTCTCAGCTCCTATTTAGGAAACAGGAACTGGCAGCATCATTGCCTGCCACAGGAATGGGATGAGCAGCAGTGGTGCCCCCGTTCTAGAAGGTGGATGACAGACAGAATCTAGGTCATGCAGGTAAAGCTTCCAGCACACGTGCAGAATGATGGCAGCCAATGTGCCTCACCAGTGTCGCATCGGAAGTTGGCAGCACAGATGGCGGCAGCAGAATCCTTCCAGGCAGACTCACGGTTCCATAGACAATTGATCGCACTTAGGCATCCTGAGGGTCAACCTCCAACCTTTGCACTCGCTAGCTGCAGCTCAAGGGCTGTGACCATGCACTGGGCAGTTGACATTCAGCAATCAGCTCATTGTTAAGAAGGGTGGGGTATTACGAGGGCAGTTCAATAAGAAATGCAACACATTTTTTTCTGAAACAGGGGTTGTTTTATTCAGCATTGAAATACACCAGCTTATTCCCCAATCTTTTAGCTACACAACACTATTTTTCAACGTAATCTCCATTCAATGCTACGGCCTTACGCCACCATGAAATGAGGGCCTGTATGCCTGCACGGTACCATTCCACTGGTCGATGTCGGAGCCAACGTCGTACTGCATCAATAACTTCTTCATCATCCGCGTAGTGCGTCCCACGGATTGCGTCCTTCATTGGGCCAAACATATGGAAATCCGACGGTGCGAGATCGGGGCTGTAGGGTGCATGAGGAAGAACAGTCCACTGAAGTTTTGTGAGCTCCTCTCGGGTGAGAAGACTTGTGTGAGGTCTTGCGTTGTCATGAAGAAGGAGAAGTTCGTTCTGATTTTTGTGCCTACAAACACGCTGAAGTCGTTTCTTCAATTTCTGAAGAGTAGCACAATACACTTCAGAGTTGATCGTTTGACCATGGGGAAGGACATCGAACAGAATAACCCCTTCAGTGTCCCAGAAGACTGTAACCATGACTTTACCGGCTGAAGGTATGGCTTTAAACTTTTTCTTGGTAGGGGAGTGGGTGTGGCGCCACTCCATTGATTGCCGTTTTGTTTCAGGTTCGAAGTGATGAACCCATGTTTCATCGCCTGTAACAATCTTTGACAAGAAATTGTCACCCTCAGCCACATGACGAGCAAGCAATTCCGCACAGATGGTTCTCCTTTGCTCTTTATGGTGTTCGGTTAGACAACGAGGGACCCAGCGGGAACAAACCTTTGACTATCCCAACTGGTGAACAATTGTGACAGAACTACCAACAGAGATGTCAAGTTGAGCACTGAGTCATTTGATGGTGATCCGTCGATCATCTCGAATGAGTGTGTTCGCACGCTCCGCCATTGCAGGAGTCACAGCTGTGCACGGCCGGCCCGCACGCGGGAGATCAGACAGTCTTGCTCGACCTTGCGGCGATGATGACAAACGCTTTGCCCAACAACTCACCATGCTTTTGTCCACTGCCAGATCACCGTAGACATTCTGCAAGCGCCTATGAATATCTGAGATGCCCTGGTTTTCCGCCAAAAGAAACTCGATCACTGCCCGTTGTTTGCAACGCACATCCGTTACAGATGCCATTTTAACAGCTCCGTACAGTGCTGCCACCTGTCGGAAGTCAATGAAACTATATGAGACGAAGCGGGAATGTTTGAAAATATTCCACAAGAAATTTCCGGTTTTTTCAACCAAAATTGGCCGAGAAAAAAAATGTGTTGCATTACTTATTGAACTGCCCTTGTAGTTTGGTTCTTTGTGTACACTGTGTAGTGGTGGGGATGGCTGCAACTTCACGTGTCCTGGTTCTTCCTCACTGTCAGTTCTGACTCAACACCTGAATACTTAGTGTCATGTTGTACCTTTACTTCCTTACAAAACTATGCTGTGTCACTAACATGACAGTATCCTACACTTCCACAATATCATTATGCATCACTTGCAGATCTGAGCATTCAGTCATTCTCCTGTGCTGTCATAGCTTCCGTGTTTGCCACATCTCACTCAATATTTACCCCTAGCTGGCAGTCTTCTGGTCACTGGTGCAGGTGGCTTGGCATTCAGGAATTGCCAAGGTAGAATTTGGATGAATTTTCAATGTCCACTGGAGATACTGCCGTGGTGTGTAACACTTTAATGCCCCTGTGCATGTATTAATTAGTCCAGTTTTGTCTTCGTTGTCCCTAATGGAGTGATATGTAGTGGGCTGCTAGACCACTCATTTAATGCTAGTTCATAAAACTTTGTAAGTTAACTTTCATAGGATGTTGTGTGTACTTCAAACATCTGCCAGTTCTGGTTTTTCAAAATCTCTGTGATGCTCTCCCATGGGTCAAACAAACCTTTTGACCTTTCTTGTTGCCCTTCTTTGCATATGTTCAGTATCCTCTGGTAGTCCTAGTGGCATGGGTTCTATGCATCTGAGTAATATTCAAGGACTCCATATTTCTAGATTTCTGGAAAGCATTTGATACGGTGCCCCATTGCAGGCTGTTAACGAAGGTACAAGCATATGGAATAAGTTCACAGATATGTGAGTGGCTAGAAGACTTCTTAATACTAGAACCCAATATGTTGTCCTTGATGACAAATAATCATCAGAGATGAGGGTATCATCAGGAGTGCCTCAGGTAATTCTGATAGGACCACTGTAGTTCTCTGTATACATAAATGATTTGGTGGTCAGGGTGGGCAGCAATCTGAGGTTTTTTCCTGATGTTGCCATGGTGTACAGTAAGGTGTCAAAGTTGAGTGAATGTAGGAAGATACAGGACAACTCAGACAAAATTTCCAGTTGGTAGGATGAATGGTAGCCAGCCCTAAATGTGGGAAAATGTAAGTTAATGCAGATGAGTTGGAAGATCAAACCTGTAATGTTTGGATACAGTATTACTAGTGTCCTGCTTCAGACAGTCAAATCATTTAAATATATGGGCATATTGTTGCAAATCAATATGAGGTGGAATGAGCACATGAAAACTTTGGTAGGGAAGGCAAATGATTGACTTTGGTTTATTGTGAGAATTTTGGGAAAGAGGGGTTGACTTCTAAAGGAGAGCATATAGGACACTGATGTGACCTATTCTTGAGTTCTGCTTGAGTGTTTGGGATCTGTAACAGGTCGGATTGAAGGAAGACATTGAAGCAGTTCAGAGGCAGGCAGCTAGATTTGTTACCTGTAGGTTAGAACAACATGTAAGTGTTACATAGATGCTTTGGCAACTCAAATGGGAATCCCTGGAGGGAAAGCAATGTTCTTTTTGAGAAACACTATTGAGAAAATTTGGAGAACTGGCATTTGAAGCTGACTGTCACACAGTTCTAGTGCCACCAACATACATTGTGCGTGAGTACCATGAAGATAATATATAAGAAATTAGGGCTTATGCAGGCGCAAATAGATAGTTGTTTTTCCCTCGCTCTGTGTGTGAGTGGAACAGGAGAGTAAATGATCACTAGTGGTACAGGGAACCCTCCATCATACGTCATGCAGTGGCTTGTGGAGTATCTAAATAGATGTAGATGTAGATGTCAATGGGTCACAATCTCCTTTTTAGGCTGACTCCAGTTTCTCCAGTATCCTACAGTTTCACCTGCTTTATGTATGATAGCTTCCATGTGAGCAGTCCATTCATAACCTTGCAAATTCTTTGTATCAGTTGACTGATTGCAATTGTGAATCATTGATATCATACATGATTCTCTCTGAACATAAGTTGGGACAAAATCTAATCATTAAAACATGGAACCAGGCCTAATCATTAAACAACACACACACACACACACACACACACACACACACACACACACACACACACCACACACACACACACACACTGTGTGTGTGTGTGTGTGAGAGAGAGAGAGAGTGTTTTATAGAGGAACTGTAGTTTTTAAGTAAAATAGTGTAGTGTGTTTTTGCTTGCTGTTATGTAGAACTCTATTTAGTATACATTAACTCAATGTTTTTATTTTGCAGATTGTGTCTCTTGGTGCTATTAATCATTCAGGGAATCTAGGAAGTGCTGGAAGATCAACTAGAAAAAATGGAACCAATGTACAAGGTGCATTTAAAATTCCAGCATCACAGTACACCATTAGAAGCACTAAAATACAGTTCATGAGGTTTTACCAGTTTAGTTGATGAAATGTTTATTTTAGGGTGTCAAACTTTGTTGGTGATTTTATTATAATGTACATTACTTTGACAACTAGCCCACTCATTGAAATATTGTTCTTAAAATTGAACCCTCAATCCAGTTGAAAACATTATGTTCCAAGATACAGAAATAACATATCACAAGCATTAAAAAGAAATGAAAATTATGCTTCTGTAGTTTGAAACCATTTCATCTGCAAGTAACATTCTCTTGGTTTAATTATTATTATTTTTTTAGTTTAATGTATTTACTGTATTTTATAGATCAGTTGGTGAATGAAACCAAATTATCTATTCTAAATGGGATGACTAACTTTAGAGTAGAATATATGAAAGTGAAACAGGAATCTAATGACTTTATTATTTAAATACTAGCTTACCTTACTAAGAAGCTATTCTCCTATTGCAGGTTATAAACTTTTGCCGTCTTTCATAGTGGCTCAATCAGATCATTATGAGGAGGCTTACGGACTCAAGTAATATCAGAAGAAAGTGAACTTAGGCTTTCTCTGGATTCTTTCCCCTACTGGAAAGGTTTAACCAAAATTAAAAAATCACATTCATTTTTTTTACTATCAAAACTTTGAAAATACTCACCATATAGTGCAGATGCTGAGTTGCAGATAGGCATAACAAAATATACCATAACCATAGGAGTATACAAAAAATCAAATTTGTAATTCATCTCAAATCTTTTACTGACATTGTACAACACATTTCAAGCTTTTATAGCCCATCTTTGAGTACTTTTGGTTTACTGTTGTGGGAGTGGACTCGTGAACTGAGTCTTGTAATCCTCTTGGATGTATTGCTGAATCTTCAATATGCATACATCTGGCAAGTTCACTATGTGTGGTGCAGAAGGATTCATCTGTCGGCCTCAGGTCATGCAGCAAAGCACCTGTGGCTGATTTAAGAGCTGTCATTGACTGTTACAGCCTCACTTGTCATCCTGATGATGCTTACAGCAAATTCTCTGCTGTATCTATTGATGGTGTCCCTGCACTGTGCGATTGTCTCCTTGAGTGTGATTTGGACATCATTGTTATGTGCCAACAATGTTTGGCTAGTGGACAGAATTGCCTATCCACCTAATGTGGAACTGTTCAACTGACTGTTAAGTTTTTAGTGAACTGGTGCACCAAGAGGATGGGTCATATCCATATGTTTCCTCATCAAAACAAACTGTGTTCTCCAACACAGGTATGTGACTTATTCAATAAACTTTCAGAGCATTGCACTGATCATGAGGTATCTGTCTCCAGTCTTGTGTGTTGTATATTTCCGGAAGAGTCAGGATGTATTACTTTTTGTGATTTAATTGTGCTGAGTTGGTGCATAAGTTCATGGCATTTAGTAAACGTGATGGATCACATGCACAATATCTGCCAGTTCTCAAGTACACTGATGTGGATCACTGTAAATTAATGTATTTAAATGATCTTCATCAATCTCTGGAAGTCTTCCTGAACGTGGAAAGCCACTAATGCCAGAACAATCGTCCTCAAAATGAGAAGACCAATTTCCTGCTATTCTCTGTCCAGTGACATTATCCCTTTACAAGGCACAAATTTTCTAGCTGCCTCCTCTGCTGTCACTCCTCTACTAAAGTCAAACAGAAGAACAGATCAGAAATGATCAGATTTCTCCACTTAGTACTCAATTTTCTAGCATCCACAGGTCCAATCACTATCTCCAAACAACAAAATTACAATATGTAATGACTCAAATAGCAACAGTGAACTAAAAATAAAGAATGACAATAGATAAATAATGCCGTAGCAACTGGTATATTAACATGCAAAACAAAAGCACTACAAACTTGTACACCAACCTAATAAATAAGTTGGGCCTAATCAAATCTGTGTAATTGAGGAAGCAGACTTACAACTACAATCCACCCTTTGCTGGAACAGGGCACATCTGCTTTGCTGAGCATTTCACCCATGATGGACCATCAATTTCTCAGGCTCTGGAAACAACAGGTCAAGCATAGAAAGAGCATGTACAGAAGCTGACAGATACAGCACATCTATAATGGCTTTGAGCAATACTTACTATACAGCTGTACAGTGAAGCTTAAAATAACCAGGTGGCATATCATAAATGCATAGAACTTTATTTACTGGCGAGAATCATTGAGTGCATTTCTAGTACCTACAAACTCACAGCACTATTACTTGCGCAAAAATTTATCAGACAGTGTGGCCTCTCACCACTATTCACTCCCTTTTAAGTGAATGTTTGCCACCTAAATGCATTTGCTGGCCACTCATTTACAGTTTGTTCAACATCATAAGCCACTGTCAGGCATTTACACATCACGGATCATGAGAACAAGGCCTGAGTAGGAAATGCAAGTTTATGTGTTCTTATGAACTTTCATGTGCACAGTTGTTAATATGTGATATAGTGATTAGATTGGTAAAAAGACGAGGGCTAGTAGAAACCCTTGGGTAACAGAAGAAATATTGAATTTAATTGATGAAAGGAGAAAATATAAAAATGCAGTAAATGAAGCAGGCAAAAAGGAATACAAACGTCTCAAAAATGAGATCGACAGGAAGTGCAAAACGGCTAAGCAGGGATGGCTAGAGGACAAATGTAAGGATGTAGAGGCTTATCTCACTAGGGGTAAGATAGATACTGCCTGCAGGAAAATTAAAGAGACCTTTGGAGAAAGGAGAACCACTTGCATGAATATCAAGAGCTTTGAAGGAAACCCAGTTCTAAGCAAGGAAGGGAAAGCAGAAAGGTGGAAGGACTATATAGAGGGTCTATACAAGGGCAATGTACTTGAGGACAATATTATGGAAATGGAAGAGGATGTAGATGAAGATGAAATGGGAGATATGATACTGCGTGAAGAGTTTGACAGAGCACTGAAAGACCTGAGTCGAAACAAGGCCCCCGGAGTAGACAACATTCCATTGGAACTACTGACAGCCTTGGGAGAGCTAGTCCTGACAAAACTCTACCATCTGGTGAGCAAGATGTATGAGACAGGCGAAATACCCTCAGACTTCAAGAAGAATATAATAATTCCAATCTCAAAGAAAGCAGGTGTTGACAGATGTGAAAATTACTGAACTATCAGTTTAATAAGTCACAGCTGCAAAATACTAACGCGAATTCTTTACAGACGAATGGAAAAACTGATAGAAGCTGACCTCAGGGAATATCAGTTTGGATTCCGTAGAAATGTTGGAACACAAGAGGCAATACTGACCCTACGACTTATCTTAGATGAAATATTAAGGAAAGGCAAACCTACGTTTCTAGCATTCGTAGCCTTAGAGAAAGCTTTTGACAATATTGATTGGAATACTCTCTTTCAAATTCTGAAGGTGGCAGGGGTAAAATACAGGATGCGAAAGGCTATTTACAATTTGTACAGAAAGCAAATGGCAGTTATAAGAGTTGAGGGACATGAAAGGGAAGCAGTTGTTGGGAAGGGAGTGAGACAGGGTTGTAGCCTCTCCCCAATGCTATTCAATCTGTATATTGAGCAAGCAATAAAGGAAACAAAAGAAAAGTTCGGAGTAGGTATTAAAATCCATGGAGAAGAAATAAAAACTTTGAGTTTCATTGTAATTCTGTCAGAGACAGCAAAGGACTTGGAAGAGCAGCTGAACAGAATAGACAGTGTCTTGAAAGGAGGGTATAAGATGAACATCAACAAAAGCAAAACGAGGATAATGGAATGTAGTCGAATTAAGTCGTGTGATGCTGAGGGGATTAGATTAGGAAATGAGACATTTAAAGTAGTAAAGGAGTTTTGCTATTTGGGGAGAAAAATAACTGATGATGGTCGAAGTAGAGACAATATAAAATGTAGACTGGCAATGGCAAGGAAAGTGTTTCTGAAGAAGAAAAATTTGTTAACATCGAGTATAGATTTAAATGTCAGGAAGTCGTTTATGAAAGTATTTGTATGGAGTGTAGCCATGTATGGAAGTGAAACATGGATGATAAATAGTTTGGACAAGAAGGGAATAGAAGCTTTCGAAATGTGGTGCTACAGAAGAATGCTGAAGATTAGATGGGTAGGTCACATAACTAATGAGGAGGTATTGAATAGATTTGGGGAGAAGAGGAGCTTGTGGCACAAATTGACTAGAAGAAGGGATCGGTTGGTAGGACGTGTTCTGAGACATCTAGGGATCACCAATTTAGTATTGGAGGGCAGCATGGAGGGTAAAAATCGTAGAGGGAGACCAAGAGATGAATACACTAAGCAGATTCAGAAGGATGGAGGCTGCAGTAGATACTGGGAGATGAAGAAGCTTCCAGTGGATAGAGTAGCATGGAGAGCTGCATCAAACCAGTCTCAGGACTGAAGACCACAACAACAACAGTGATTAAATCAGCAGTGAGCAATGAAGCACATGATAAAATGCTACAGTAGCTGAAGTTTTGTGTATTGCTAGAGCTTTTGAAATTGTTCAAGCAGCTCAGGTTATCAATTTCAGACAGTGAGATAACAGAACTGTCATCTCAGGTGGAAAATGTGATGTGGTCTGGCCCATCTGATACTGAAATTGCAAAAATGTTACACATTCCAGATGGCAGTGGAGCAGCTCCCAGTCAATCAAACAAAAACCAAACCTAGCATCATAACAGTTTTTCCCCCTAGCTTCAGTGAAATGTTTACAAATGGCCCAGTTGTTCTGATTGTTTCTCTCTACATGTTAGATGTAGTTGCTTCCATTGTACTGTTTGTCAGCAGTGTTTTCAGCAGGGTCACATAGCAGATGTTTGTCAGAGCTGGCTGCACCATCCACATATGAGTGTGCTGATGCAAATAAACTACATTGTACAATACATGAATGATCTGGATGTTGGTAGTATTTTCTGTCCTTTCAAAGCCAGGTTAAGGTGAGCTTGTAAAAATGCTCCCTCCTGCAGCCTTGTGTTATGTAATATATCCTTAGCCATGAAGGCCTTAGCTCAAGCCGGCCGAAGTGGCCGTGCGGTTAAAGGCGCTGCAGTCTGGAACCGCAAGACCGCTACGGTCGCAGGTTCGAATCCTGCCTCGGGCATGGATGTTTGTGATGTCCTTAGGTTAGTTGGGTTTAACTGGTTCTAAGTTCTAAGGGACTAATGACCTCAGCAGTCGAGTCCCATAGTGCTCAGAGCCATTTGAACCTTAGCTCAATGTCAGCAAATGGGCCAGCAGGTTTTTATGGGCAATGTTACCTGTTATGCCTAATTTGTTTCCAAAATTGTGTAGTAAAGAGGTCCCTTGTGTAGGAAAGAGGTCCCTTTGCAGTGGTCTGCAGATAGTTGCTGAGAATTTCTTAAGCTGAAGAAATGTCTCCAAACTGCACCTCATCTGACCTTGTATTAGATTCATTCACTTCCATTGTTTGCGACAGATGTGTCACCCTATGCCATCAGGGCCATTCTGCCAGATGAGTACCTGAATGGTTTATAACAGCCTGTTGTGTTCACCTCTAAGATGCTCAGTGTGGCACAAGAAAGTAGTTCGCAGGTAGAGTTGGAGGTATATTTCCAGTCAGAGAAGGATTCATTGTCAATTATCTTCGGTATCCAGAAGTTACACATTTTCCTGTGTGGCAACAAACTTAATATGGTCACAGATCATAAGCTGTTGTTGGCTATACTTGACCTTAATTCAAAGTTACCTAAATGGGCATCTCAGAGCTTACAATGCTGGATTAGTTTCATATCAAATTACTAATCTTCCATTCATTATCATACGTTGGGCCAAGCACATGAATGCAGAGATGTCATCATGCTTGGGTAAGAGTCTCAGTAAGGAATTTTACAGGCAATAGACTGTCTGCTTTCACGCTGATTCACAATTGCAAGAGGTGTCACTTTGAGACTGGTTTGTCAGTTTATACAAACTGGCTGGCTGCAGCCGCTTTCTTTGGTAGCCTCCCCAGAACTTTCTCATTTCTTTTCATGATGCTGCACCCTTCAGTCTCTCAAAGGTGCCCTATTATTGAATCAAGTTGACTGTCAGTGTCAATTGGTGATTCTGGAGTTTCTGTGCTCCCATATATTTCAGGTAGTGCATTAGTCCCATTAGGCCATTGTGAGAATGAAGAATCTGAAATAACAAGCTGTTTATTGGCCACTGGTCAATGAGGGTATTGCATCCACAGCTCAGTGATGCTGAACTTGTCAGTGCAGCAACCTGACACTGCCCCAAGCATACCACCTGTGCGATTGGGTGCTTGTGGACATTGAGGTTCCATTCTGTGTGGCATTGTGTTCAGTTGTAACAGATGCATATTCTAATTTGCTGTACATGAACAGAATGTAACAGACGATGTGCTTCCAATGGTTTTCAACAGTTTTCTTCTACAAAAGGAATCAATCATGCTACCTCATCTCTGTGTCAGCCTGCCTCTAATGGTATGTCTGGAAACTTTGTGCAGAAAAATTATTAACATATAATCCTATCAATTCTGCACTGCTTTCCTTTTTTCTCCTATACTGGGCGATGCTGATCAACGATCAAAGCCCAGTGGAACTCTCACTTGGATACCCTTATTGTTTTTTTTATTAAAAGTAGCCTCCATCAGTACAAGATGAAGCAGCCACATCTTGCAAGGAGGGTGTCCCCATCTGAGTGCACATTTGGATATACGCCCTTGCTGGATATATGGCTACCTCACCGCCCATGAGCTGGTCCCAGTGGCCACACCTTAAGACATCCTTTGCAGGCTCTTGAAGTAGATTCATTTTGCACCACCTGTGACTAGCTCTGACTCCAGATCTGCCACACCAGTGAGGGCAGCAAGCCTCAGCAATCTAGAGGACTGACAACAGTAAATGTGTAATCCATTGTGTTCAATTGTAACAGATGCATATTCTAATTTGCTGTACATGAACAGAATTTTAACAGATGATGATGGAGACTATCACTAAGGCACTGACCATTATTTTCTCTGCTGGAGGGACTCCAAGAGCTGTGGTCACCAAAAATGGACTGCAGTCTGCTTCCAATGGTTTTCAACAGTTTTCTTCTAAGAAAGGAATCAAGTATCCTACCTCATCTCTGTTTCAGCCTGCCTCTAATGCTATGTCTGAAAACTTTGTGCAGAAAAATTATTAACATATAATCCTATCAATTCTGCACTGCTTTCCTTTTTTCTCCTATACTGGGCGATGCTGATCAACGATCAAAGCCCAGTGGAACTCTCACTTGGATACCCTTATTGTTTTTTATTAACATTAGCCTCCATCAGTACAAGATGAAGCAGCTACACCTTGTAAGGAGGGTGTCCCCATCTGAGTGCACATTTGGATATACGCCCTTGCTGGATATATGGCTACCTCACCCCCCATGAGCTGATCCCAGTGGCCACACCTTAAGACATCCTTTGCAGGCTCTTGAAGTAGATCCATTTTGCACCACCTGTGACTAGCTCTGACTCCAGATCTGCCACACCAGTGAGGGCAGCAAGCCTCAGCAATCATGAGGACTGACAACAGTAAATGTGTAATCCATTGTCCATCAGCTTTACAGATATGGACCTGGATGGTGAGGAGGATGCACTTCAGCCAGCGGCAGATCTGATCTCAGTCTTCTCCAGAACCAGAGTCAGGCCACAAGTCTGAACTGCAGTCATCTCCTTTCTCTCTGGTGGTGCCGAACCTAGGAGCAGCTCCTCTACTACTGGCAGCATCTGAAGCTACACCCTAGCATTCACAGCAGACAGTGTCAACCTCATCCTCACCTGCTCTGGCTGGGACATTTCTGGTCCTGCAGAGTGATTCGAGGGGGTGCACTCTCATAATCCCTCCAGATATATTTGTGGGTCATGTGATATAATTATGTTAATGTTTGGTGTGATCACTAGGCACAGTGTGGAAGGATACATCCTCCAGTTCTAGGTCACATAGGGAGACACCCACAGCAGATTGGAGGGCTGCTGTGGACCGCCACAACCTCAGGTGTTGTGACCGACTTGTGTTGAAAGTGAGCTCCAGTGTATCTATTGTTGACAGAACAGCTTTATGCAGTTTTCTCGAGGACTGTGATTTTGGTTTTGCTGTCACCTACCAATGATGTTTGCCTTGTGCACAAACGTGCCTGCAGCATAATGCAGCACATTTCACTCACCATTCAATTGACTGTTGTGTTTTCAGTGAATGAACTGCCAGTATGTGAGTACACCAAGAGTGTGATTTGTATCTCAGTGTGTCTGAGTTAGACAAACAGAGTTCTCCAGCACGGGGATGCGCAATACTTGAGAAATGTTCAGAGTAATGTATTGAATGTGATCTACCATCTCCAGAAATCATTTGTCCCGCATATTTCCAGAAGAGTCAGGAATTATTACTTTCTGTGATTTAATTGTAAATAAGTTGTACTCATTAAAACCTGTGTTGTTGAAGAATCAGACATAAAACATTGAGGTTATTATGTGTCTAAATATGTGATGTGAGAGTGCAACATCTGAATGTTGCACTCTCACAGACTTGAACTGTTTGCTGTGTACCTGTTGCAGGCCTATTCAGCTATCATCTGAGCTGTGTGTGGTAAAATTTATTATTATGCTCGTGTCATCAGCAGATGTTACAGTTCCTAAGCTTTAAAGTCACTGGAACATCACTTACATATTCACGTTGTGATAATCATGCACTCTTATCAACTCATACACAATGGACATACAGCAGTGAGTAGGCATAAATAAGTAGAAATAATTGCTGACAACTTATTAAACACTGACTGTGAATTAGATAATTTAATTAGTAGTAGAGTTCACACTTGTTGATCATATTCATTTTGTAATAATCATGACCATGTGACCTAACCAATAAATACATGGTTAAAGTCATCATTATTTTATACTCTATATAATAGAGGAAAACATTCCACATGGGAAAAATATATCTAAAAACAAAGATGATGTGACTTACCGAACGAAAGTGCTGGCAGGTCGATAGATACACAAACAAACGCAAACATACACACGAAATTCAAGCTTTCGCAATAAACTGTTGCTTCATCAGGAAAGAGGGAAGGAGAGGGAAAGACGAAAGGATGTGGGTTTTAAGGGAGAGGGTAAGGAGTCATTCCAATCCCGGGAGCGGAAAGACTTACCTTGGGGGAAAAAAGGACAGGTATACACTCGCACACACACACACACACACACACATATCCATGGGATGGATATGTGATGGATGGATATGGATGGATGGATATGGGATGGATATGTGTGTGTGTGCGAGTGTATACCTGTCCTTTTTTCCCCCAAGGTAAGTCTTCCCGCTCCCGGGATTGGAATGACTCCTTACCCTCTCCCTTAAAAACCCACATCCTTTCGTCTTTCTCTCTCCTTCCCTCTTTCCTGATGAAGCAACAGTTTGTTGCGAAAGCTTGAATTTCAGGTGTATGTTTGCGTTTGTTTGTGTGTCTATCGACCTGCCAGCACTTTCGTTCGGTAAGTCACATCACCTTTGTTTTTAGATTTATTATATACTCTTTTTGACTTGTAAAATGTTGAATGATTATAGTTCAAATCGAGTTTCACACCACTTTTAGAATTTATTTGTAAATATTAGTCTCTAAGATTTTTAGCTTTTAGATTCACACTGTTGAAATTAGAATCCCACTTTTAATAGATCTACATCTAACCTCTAGTCTGAAAACTGCAGTGAAATGCATGACAGAGGCCATGTCCCATTGTTATCAGTGATTCTTCCCATTCCATTCATATCTGGAGTATGGGAGGAATGACTGTTCAAATGCCTCAGTGTGTGGTACAATTAATCTAATCTTGTCCTCACAATCCCTTTGTGAGTGATACATTGGATATTGTAATGTATTCCTCGAACCATCATCTGAAGCTGGTTCTTGGAGCTTTATCAGTAGGCTTTCTCATGATAGTTTATGTCTACCTTCAGAGTCTATTAGTTCAGTTTCTTCAACATCTCTGTGACACTCTCTCAGGGCCAAACAAAACTGTGACCAATCATGCTGCCCTTCCCCCTACTTGTATGGGTCCTACACACTTGAGCAATATTCTAGAACTGGTCACACGAGTAATTTGTTAGCAATCTCCTTTGTCATCTGATTGCACTCCCCAGTATTCTACAAGTAAACTGAAGTCTACTACCTGCTTTACCCACAACTGATCTTACAGATCATTCCATGCACAATTTTACATTATGAACATTTAAAGCAAGTTGCCAGTCTTTGCACCACTTTGAAATCTTATCAAGACCTGACTAAATATTTGTGGAGCTTCTTTCAGATAGTACTTCATTATAGTAACTGCATCATCTGGAAAATGTCTGAGATTACTATTGATATTGTCTGCAAGGTCATTAATATACAACTTGATCAGCAAGGGTCCCAACACACTTTCCTGGATGCACCCAAAGTTACTTCTACATCTGACGATGGCTCTCCATCCCAGATATCACGCTGTGCCCTCCTTACCAAAAAATACTCAATCCAGACATAAATTTTTCTTGATACCTCATATGATTGTACTTTTGACAATAAGCAGAGATATGGTACTGATTCAAATGCTTTCCAGATATCAAAACATATTGCATCTACCTGATCTAAAGCTTTCAGTATGTCATGTGAGAAAAGCGTATGTTGGGTTTAGCATTATTGATATTTTTGGAATCCATGCTGGTTGGCCTGAAGGAGGCCATTCTGTTTGAGATACCTAATTATGTTTGGGCTCAGAATATGTTCCAAAATTCTACAACAAATCAGTGTCAAGGATATTGGATGGCAGTTTTGTGGATCACTTCTGTATCCTTCTTGTAGACATTTATGACCTGTGCTTTCTCCAAACTACTGGGCACAGCTTTTGTTTGAGGTATCTATGGTATATTACATTTAGAAGAGGGGCCAACTTAGCCACAAAATTAGTATGGAATCTCACAGGGATTCCATTGAGACCTGGGGTTTGTTCAATGTGAACAATTTCAGCTGTCATTAACTTTAATTCACTCACCTTTTCAGTGGTACAAGGATTAAATTTGGACAATTCCCCATGATTTTTCTTTCTAAAAGTATTTTTCAAATTGGAGTTTAGTATTTCAGCTTTTACTTTTCTGCACTCTATTTCAGATACCGTCTCTTTCGTGTGTGACTAGACACAACTTTGGCCTTTACATATGACTGGAGTTTCTTCGGGTTTTGTGAAAGGTTATTCGACAATATTCTGCCATGGTAGTCATGTAAGGCTTCACACATTGCTCTCTGGCTAGCCAAATTCTTTTCATTCAGTATCTCTCTATCTGTAGGCCTATGCTTTGTTTTACTACTATTACGCTGTAATCGCTGTTTCCTCAGAAGTTACTTTATAGTGGTGTGTCCCATTATCAACTGTTCTGCTAGGTAAATATTATCAAGTGTATGGTCAACTATTATTAAACTTGAGCCATAGTTCCTCTACATACCCGTACCCTGTAATGAAAGCTGCACATCCTTCACTGAGATGTGACACTGCTGCTTTTTTATCTAATTCTCTGGACATACATATCTTTATACGTGTTTTATTTGTCCTTTGTACTTTGGTAATCATTGTTATCACAACTGTGTCATTGTCAGTTTTGATGTGGCCCCCTCAAAAAGATCAGGTCTATTCATTGACATTAGATCCAGTATATTCCCACCATGAGTGAGATTCTGAACTGGCTGTTCTAGGTAGTTTTCAGGGAAGGCACCTAGTAATGATTCACACAATGTCTTGTCACATCCACCACTACAAAACCATAATTTTCCTAATTGTTTGCTGTATGAGTAAAGTCTCTGCCAATGACTACAGTATGATCAGAGAACTTACATACAAGTGAACCGAGGTTTTCTCTGAAGTTTTTGGTTACATTTGGAGATGAGTCTAGTGGGCGATAGACTGATCCAATTAACATTTTATCCCCACGCATGATATTGAGTCTTACCCGAACAATCTCGCTTGGAGTATCAGTTTCTATCTCACTGGATTTGAGTTTCTTGTCTGCTGTGATAAATACACCACCTCCATTTCTCAGTAGTTTACCCTTTCGATTTGCACTTAAATTTCCCCCAAAAATCCCACTGGTATCAATTTCAGGTTTCAGCAGCTTTCTCTGTTGCAAATGCTTCAGCAGTTAACTACCAGCATTTTAATATTCTCTCCTATGGGAGGGGTGGGGGGGGGGGGGGGGGAGGAATGAGGCATTCTTTTGGATCTTACATTTATTT
Organism: Schistocerca nitens; assembly: GCF_023898315.1. Classification (NCBI taxonomy): domain Eukaryota; kingdom Metazoa; phylum Arthropoda; class Insecta; order Orthoptera; family Acrididae; genus Schistocerca; species Schistocerca nitens. Next base: position 63,701,579 of record NC_064623.1, on the reverse strand, counting down.
TTCTGGGTTTTCAATAGATGTCATTATTTGGATTCGACAGAGAGTCAGCTAATCTAAAAATCATACACTTAAGTCCATTACCAGCTAGTGTTCTCCCACTAAATTATGCCAACGTAACAGTGTTAACATGACCACACACCTGAAGTCCACACCATAGCCCTTGACTTAACAGCCCCCCCACACTGCCCAGCTAGAAATTGCATGCATTCCACACTTGTGGTGCTGTGGTCCAAAGGGAACCAAATGTGGAAGAAAAGGTACACCGCCCCTGGCTAAGGCAAGCATTACACTTACACTTTAAACTAAAATATCCGTAAGGGTGTTCTAGCCAACAGTATGTGTGGGATCATTGGAGTATGTTATTATATTCCTCTTTAATTATAACATCCATGACAATAGACCAAAATATACCAGTGTAGTATTGTGATAACATATAAAGCTTTTGGGGAAACTTTGTCTGCTAAACAAAAAAGGAGGAAGTCTCAGACTGGGAGCTACCGAGAAACTTTTTTAATACCAGTGGCATATATGATATTCTGAAAAGGTTTGCTGAACACAGCAGAAGAGCTATTACACAGGATTACCTGCAAGTGCAGAATTTGTGGAGCAAAATTTTTCTCAGGAAGATACTGGGACCTCAAAGAACAGGACGGATCTATAGTACATTACGGATAGAAGAGTGGCTTTCTCATCCACAAATTCGCTATAAAACCTGATGAAGTTTCCGCAAAACCCTTGAGCATTTTTCAGTTTTAGAGGATTCAACTGCTCCAGAATGCCACTGAAATTAATATATTTTTACTTGCCTTTGCAGTAAGGTATGAATTATAATTGGGTAATATTGGATTTTCCTTTGTGAAGTAATATTTGAAAATCTACATCTACATCCATACTCCGCAAGCCACCTGACGGTGTGTGGCGGAGGGTACCCGAGTACCTCTATTGGTTCTCCCTGCTATTCCAGTCTCGTATTGTTCGTGGAAAGAAGGATTGTTGGTATGCTTCTGTGTGGGCTCTAATCTCTCTGATTTTATCCTCATGGTCTCTTCGCGAGATATATGTAGGAGGGAACAATATGCTGCTTGACTCTTCAGTGAAGGTATGTTCTCGAAACTTTAACAAAAGCCCGTACCGAGCTACTGAGCATCTCTCCTGCAGCGTCTTCCACTGGAGTTTATCTATCATCTCCGTAACGCTTTCGTGATTACTAAATGATCCTGTAACGAAGCGCGCTGCTCTCCGTTAGATCTTCTCTATCTCTTCTATCGAGCCTATCTGGTATGGATCCCACACTGCTGAGCAGTATTCAAGCAGTGGGCGAACAAGCGTACTGTAACCTACTTCCTTTGTTTTTGGATTGCATTTCCTTAGGATTCTTCCAATGAATCTCAGTCTGGCATCTGCTTTACCGACGATCAACTTTATATGATCATTCCATTTTAAATCGCTCCTAATGTGTACTCCCAGATAATTTATGGAATTAACTGCTTTCAGTTGCTGACCTGCTATTTTGTAGCTAAATGATAAGGGATCTATCTTTCTATGTGTTTGCAGCACATTACACTTGTCTACATTGAGATTCAATTGCCATTCCCTGCACCATGTGTCAATTCGCTGCAGATCCTCCTGCATTTCAGTACAATTTTCCATTGTTACAACCTCTTGATACACCACAGCATCATCTGCAAAAAGCCTCAGTGAACTCCCGATGTCATCCACCAGGTCATTTATGTATATTGTGAATAGCAATGGTCCTATGACACTCCCCTGCGGCACACCTGAAATCACTCTTACTTCGGCAGACTTCTCTCCATTGAGAATGACATGCTGTGTTCTGTTATCTAGGAACTCCTCAATCCAATCACACAATTGGTCTGATAGTCCATATGCTCTTACTTTGTTCATTAAACGACTGTGGGGAACTGTATCGAACGCCTTGCGGAAGTCAAGAAACACGGCATCTACCTGTGAACCTGTGTCTATGGCCCTCTGAGTCTCGTGGATGAATAGCACGAGCTGGGTTTCACACGACCGTCTTTTTCGAAACCCATGCTGATTCCTACAGAGTAGATTTCTAGTCTCCAGAAAAGTCATTATACTCGAACATAATATGTGTTCCAAAATTCTACAACTGATCGACGTTAGAGATATGGGTCTATAGTTCCGCACATCTGTTCGGCATCCCTTCTTGAAAACGGGGATGACCTGTGCCCTTTTCCAATCCTTTGGAATGCTATGCTCTTCTAGAGACCTACGGTACACCGCTGCAAGAAGGGGGGCAAGTTCCTTCGTGTACTCAGTGTAAAATCGAACTGGTATCCCATCAGGTCCAGCAGCCTTTCCTCTTTTGAGCGATTTTAATTGTTTCTCTATCCCTCTGTCATCTATTTCGATATCTACCATTTTGTCATCTGTACGACAATCTAGAGAAGGAACTACTGTGCAGTCTTCCTCTGTGAAACAGCTTTGGAAAACGACATTTAGTATTTCGGCCTTTAGTATGTCATCCTCTGTTTCAGTACCATTTTGGTCACAGTGTCTGGACATTTTGTTTTGATCCACCTACCGCTTTGACATAAGAGCAGAATTTCTTAGGATTTTCTGCCAAGTCAGTACATAGAACTTTACTTTCGAATTCATTGAACGCCTCTCGCATAGCCCTCCTCACACTATATTTCGCTTCGCGTAATTTTTGTTTGTCTGCAAGGCTTTGGCTATGTTTATGTTTGCTGTGAAGTTCCCTTTGCTTCCGCAGCAGTTTTCTAACTCGGTTGTTGTACCACGGTGGCTCTTTTCCATCTCTTACGATCTTGCTTGCCACATACTCATCTAACGCATATTGTACGATGGTTACGGCTGAAATCATCGATGCAGTAACCGCTTTATGATCGCTGACTCCCTTTTCTGCGTTAACTGTTTCAAATAGTTTGGAAGGTAGTTTTCAGATAAAGCACTTAAAAAAATTTCACTGGGTTCTTTGTCCCTGCCACCCGTTATGAACGTTTGAGTCTCCCAGTCTATATCCGGCAAATTAAAATCTCCACCCAGAGTGGAGTTCAGCATTACTGCTTTTGTTTTGTTCAGTTTCAGTTCCCATCCCATCCACAAGCACCTGGACCTCTACATATGACTGGAATTTCATTGAGTTACTGAGAGATGTTTTAATGATATTCTGTTGCAGGAGCATTAGAAGACTTGACACACTGCCCTCTTGATGGCCAAACACGTGTCAATCAGCATATCTCTTTTCATAGCCATACACTTTATTTTATATCTGTTTGCAGTAGTCTCTGTTTCTTTAGAAGTTTCGTTACAGTAACTATATACAGCACCCCCTCTTCCCCCCATCATCAACTGTTCCACTAGATACATATCTGTCAAGTGCATGCTCGACTGTACTTTGAAATGTCCATTTTCAATTGGACCCTGAGCCATGGATGATTAATTAGACAAGGTACAGTATTGGATCAAAAGTATACAGACACCCCATTTAAAAGGAGATGGGGAGTCTTGTGTTATCAGCAGAGAAGCAGTAACATCAGAATGAGTCAGTCAGGAGATGTCAGTGACTTTGACCAGTGACTAGTCATTGGATGACACGTGATCAATAAATCCATCAGGGACATATCAGCCCTTCTAAAGCTCCCAAACTCAACTTTCAGTGGTGTATTTGTGAAGTGAACATGTGAAGGCACAACTAGGCTAAACGAAGACAGGATAGACCTCACATATTGATGGAGAGGAACAGTTAAGCATTGTGTAGTGTGGTCGTAAAAAAAATCACTTGAAAATCAGTGGAAAGAATCACTTGTGAGCTTCAAAGTGCTACAAGCAGACCAGCTAGCATAATGACTGTGCATAGGGAGTTTAAAAGAATGGTGTACAATGGTCAAGCAACTTCTTATAACTTATTTCTGTATTGAGCGTTAAGTAATATTTGATGTGGTGTGAAGAGTGACACTATGGATGGAAATGAGTGATTTGGGATGATGAATCATGCTGTACCTGGTGGAAATCCAATGCAAGGGTATGGTTTGGCAACTGCCTGGAGAATATTGCTTGCCCTCATGTGTAGTGCCAGCATTGAAGTACGGACAATTAGGTGTTATGTCATTGGCTTGTTTTTTGTGATTAGGATTTGGTCACAGTTATTGCAGTTAAGAAGACACTAAATGTTGACAGATATGAAAACATTTTACAGCATTGTTTGCTGTTTACAGGAGAGGAACTATTCAGAGGCAATGATTGTTTGTAACAGCATGAAAGTGCACCCTGTCTTAACGAAGCATCTGTGAAGCAACGACTTGTGGACAATAACAGTCCTGAAATGGAGTGTATTGCCTAGAATCCCAATCTGAACTTAATGGAATAACTTCTGGATGTGTTAGAATGCTGTCTTCGCTCCAGATCCCGATGTGAAACATTCTGAACCTTCTCTGGTTTCAGCCATTGAGGAAGAATAGGTTGCTGTTCCATGACAGACATTCAGACACCTCATTGAAAGTTTCCCCAGTGGAGTTCAGTCTGGGACAGAGTAAAAGAATGGATACATTCCATGTTAATGTCCACTAATAAGTGTCCATATACTTTTGAGCCTATGCACAACTAAGCTTTGCTACATTTTCTCCACCCCTCAACTTTTGGTGTGTTACAGGGACAGTTCCATCCTCCTCTGAGGTCAGCTCTCAATCAATACAGCCTACAAACTGGTCACATAATGAATCACCTCCATTGTGATTAATCATTATTAATTGTTTGGCAACATTTTCGAGTTGGACACATTTACATCATTCAGGTTTTCTATCTCCAATGAGGTTCAGGTCATACCAAGCAAAGTTCCATTATAGGAACTGCTTGATCCCTGTGCTGTGTTTGAACCTAATTTTGGTGAGACTTGGGATGTGCCTCAGAATTCAAGGCTCACATCATCCTCCAGCCAAACACAATGCATCAGTTTCATGGTTTAGAGGGCCACTGTGTGCTGAATGCTGCCATCCCCACTGTGAAGTCCTTGCCAAGTGGGCTACACCTGCTTCTTGATCTCTTCCAGAAACTACAGTAGCTACTCCAGCTAGATTGGTATTGGTATTCTGTGCTACTCCATCATCCCCTGCCTTCATCTCAAAGACTTCCAAAGTTCCAGAGCACAACATGTTGTTCTCTATGGCGAGTGCTCATCAGGGACAGGGATATCATCAGGAGTGTTCCAGGGAAGTGTAATAGGACTGTTGTTATTCTCTGTATACATAAATGATTTGCTAGACAGAGTGGGCAGCAATCTGTGATTGTTTGCTGGTGATGCTGTGGTGTATGGTAAGATGTAAAATTTGAGTGAGTATAGGACAATACAAGATGACAAAAAATTTATAGTTGGTGTGATGAATGGCAGCTAACTCTAAATGTAGAAAAATGTAAGTCAAGGGAGATGAGTAGGAAAAGCAAACCTGTAATGTTCAGATACAGCATTAGTTGTGTACTGCTTGACATGGTCACATCGTTCAAATATCTGGGCATAACACTGCAAAGTGATACGAAATGGAATGAGCATGTGAGGATTGAGGTATGGAAGCTGAAAGGTCAACTTCAGTTTTTTGGTTGAATTCTAGGGAAGTGTGGTCCATATGTAAAGAAGACTGCGTATAGGACGCTAGTGTGACCTGTTCTTGAGTACTGCTTGAGTGTTTGGGATCTGTACCAGGTCAAATTGAAGGAAGACATCGAACCAGTTCAGAGGTGGGCCGCTAGATATGATTCAAACAACATGCAAATGTTATGGAGATGCCTCAGGAACTCAAATAGGAATCTCTGGTGGTAAAATGACATTCTTTTCAAGGAACACTATTGAGAAAATATAGAGAACTGGCATCTGAAACTGACTTCAGAATGATTCTATTATCTCTAACATACAATGTGTGTAAGGACCACCAATATACGATACAGGAAATTAGGGTTCATATGGAGACATATAGACATTTGTTGTTCCCTTGCACTATTTGCAAGTAAAACAGGAAAGAAAATGACTACTAGTGGTACGGGGTACCCTCTACCATTGCCATACAATGGATTGTGGAGTATCTATGCAGATGTAGCTATTTTTATACATCAACATGGCACCAGGAAGTGCTATCACTAAGTTGCTGCTAATTTCCACTGTCACTCATCAAGTAATATGGAAACTGCCCTCCAAAATCCCAATGGGGGATGTGGACCTCACTGACTTCTGCTATACGGCACTGCTAAAATCTGTGAGTGATGCTGTCACTGCCATGGTGCTGCCAATGCTGCTGTACCCATCTCGCTGGCTTATCAGTGCTCGTGGCTGAGCTTGAAAGCCAGCCATGAAGGAACTAGTCAGTCAGTCCTGATTTCACTGCACTATAGTACTGATATTGCTACACACTGTCGTTCCAGTTCTGGATTTGTAAATCTTAGGTTTTTGATCTCAGTTACTAGCTGGGCTTATTGTGCCATGCCGTCTCCACTGTTTGCCTTTCTCTTGTTGTTGTCCACCTATTTACTCTCAGACAACTCATTGTTGACACCCTCGGCCATTCAACCAGGCTCTGCAGATTTTCAAGTCATTCCAGGTCTCATCCAATTTTGGTCACTGTACGCCCCGGCCTCACCTTTGAGTATAGCATTTATGACACACTGTTGTGTCTGTAGCTAAAAGATGATTCCTGAAAATGGTATTGGAGTTAACTAGAAAATGATATTGAGAGTAAGGGCAGAGCTGGGATGCAGAAGAAGCAGATGCAAATAGGACGAGGGACGAGATAGTCAAGGTCAAAGGGAGTAGACCAGAGAGTCCTGTGAAATAAGTTAGGAGACAGACTTAATAAGCAAGGGATAGATGATAATGCAAGAAGTTATATTACAACACCCCCCCCCCCCCCCAACTCACCCTCTGAAAGGTTTCTGAAGAACAATCCACAATGGAGCAAATAAAACATTGTGAAGTTTTTTGGCATTATGTCATGTTAGAGAGCAGCAGGATTGGAAAGCAAGCAGGAAAACTGTGCATGCAGAGATGTAGGGTAAGAAATGTGTAATCCATCAGTGGAGTTGCAGAGATGGTCATGAGATCTATGGAGAGAGAAGTCAGTAGACAGTATAAGTTACATGGAGAAACAGCTGTGGATGGAGGCAGCCAGAGTGTTCACCTGAAGTTGCTGTCAATAATGTGGTTAGCTGCAAGGGCTCTGCTGATCTTAAAATTCCCATGAGGTTTTCAGTAAACAGACAGAATGATGATAAACAGTCACTCTTTTGTGTAAGGAGGTAGCTTTGGTGTGGAGGCACCTGAGTTAGGAAAGAAACTTTGTAACTTGAGATTCATAATAAAATTAGAAGTTGCTTATTATCCTCCAATCCTGTACACCACCATAGGAATTTTAGTCAGATATCACGTCTCTTTGTCACTTTGGTCAACTGGCTGAATTCCATTTAGCATGTACCCCTGTCACTCCTTCCCTTGCATAACCAACACTCGCAATGCTACGAGGTGCATTCAAGTTCTAAGGCCTCCGATTTTTTTTCTAATTAACTACTCCCGAAATCAATGAAACTGGTGTTACTTCTCGACGTAATCACCCTGCAGACGTACACATTTTTCACAATGCTGACGCCATGATTCCATGGCAGCGGCGAAGGCTTCTTTAGGAGTCTGTTTTGACCACTGGAAAATCGCTGAGGCAATAGCAGCACGGCTGGTGAATGTGCGGCCACGGAGAGTGTCTTTCATTGTTGGAAAAAGCCAAAAGTCACTAGGAGCCAGGTCAGGTGAGTAGGGAGCATGAGGAATCACTTCAAAGTTGTTATCACGAAGAAACTGTTGCGTAACGTTAGCTCGATGTGCGGGTGCGTTGTCTCAATGAAACAGCACATGCGCAATCCTTCCCGGACATTTTTGTTGCAGTGCAGGAAGGAATTTGTTCTTCAAAACATTTTTGTAGGATGCACCTGTTACCGTAGTGCCCTTTGGAACGCAATGGGTAAGGATTGCGCCCTCGCTGTCCCAGAACATGGACACCATCATTTTTTCAGCACTGGCGGTTACCCGAAATTTTTTTGGTGGCGGTGAATCTGTGTGCTTCCATTGAGCTGACTGGCGCTTTGTTTCTGGATTGAAAAATGGCATCCATGTCTCATCCATTGTCACAACCGATGAAAAGAAAGTCCCATTCATGCTGTCGTTGCGCGTCAACATTGCTTGGCAACATGCCACACGGGCAGCCGTGTGGTCATCCGTCAGCATTCGTGGCACCCACCTGGATGACACTTTTCGCATTTTCAGGTTGTCATGCAGGATTGTGTGCACAGAACCCACAGAAATGCCAACTCTGGAGGCGATCTGTTCAACAGTCATTCGGCGATCCCCCAAAACAATTCTCTCCACTTTCTCGATCATGTCGTCAGACCGGCTTGTGCGAGCCCGAGGTTGTTTCGGTTTGTTGTCACACGATGTTCTGCCTTCATTAAACTGTCGCATCCACGAACGCACTTTCGACACATCCATAACTCCATCACCACATGTCTCCTTCAACTGTTGATGAATTTCAATTGGTTTCACACCACGCAAATTAAGAAAACGAATGATTGCACGCTGTTCAAGTAAGGAAAACGTCGCCATTTTAAGTATTTAAAACAGTTCTCATTCTCGCCGCTGGCGGTAAAATTCCGTCTGCCATATGGTGCTGCCATCTCTGGGATGTATTTACAATGAATGTGGCCTCATTTTAAAACAATGCGCATGATTCTATCTCTTTCCAGTCCGGAGAAAAAAAATCGGAGGCCTTAGAACTTGAATGCGCCTCGTACAGTGCACACAGTGCACCTCGGGGGAATATGGGCAGGGGGAATGTGGGCAAGACAAAAGATTGCATACTACAACCACCTATAACCCATCTCCCTAAGCATAGTTCATGATGCTTCTATCTGTACATGCCCATTTCAGAGTGGAGGGATCTACTGTCTTGGCCCAACAAAATAGAACGTTGCCAGAAAAAAAAATGGACTCTGGTGGTCGGTAAGTGGCAGCAGTCCCTGTGAAGTGCTGCAGTTGCCAAGGTAGTGCCACCTGCAATTCCTCACATGAACACTCTGGCCGATAGCACTCATGCCAACTGTCACAGGGTCAATAATCCATCAGTCTGGTGTTTGCTTCTGTTGTACATAGTCTAACCTCAACCTCCTTTCTGGTATGTAAATGACATGTATGCAATTGAAGGTGATGTTCAGTGTTTAGTTTAGGACAGATATGTGTACAGGTAGAATTACTTCACTTTTGACTTCTTGTTCTTGTTGTCTGCCTGTTCCTTTGTCTAGTAGATATGTTGTGCTTAGCTGGAGGTCCTAAGGGTGTAGGTTGTTAATTTGTGTCATGAAATAAATACATGAATGCAGGTTGTTTGCTGCACTATTACTTTTAATAAGTTTAAAACACATTTATAACACTGCACTTTTTCAAAAAATGTGTGATGACTGATCATGCTTCCCCAACTTCTACATTTCGCAACCTCATTCCACGTATATTTAGCTGCACCTGAGGCAAGCAGCCCATCAAACATAGATACATTCATTCCGCCACCAATATATACATCTGCATGATTAGTCTGCTATTCACAATAAAGTGCCTCACAGAGGGTTCAATGAACCACCTTCAAGCTATCTCTCTACCATTCCACTCTCGAACGACACGCAGGAAAAATGAGCACTTAAATTTTTCTGTGCAAGCCCTGATTTCTCTTATTTTATCGTGATGATCATTTCTCCCTATGTAGGTGGGTGCCAACAGAATATTTTCGCAATTGGAGGATGCAAAGATGGTAGCGTGTAACTATCAGTTATTACAGTCTGTTACAAGTTGGGCATTTATATTGTTATTAAATTTACAAGTGATATTATGAAAATTAAAACAAAATCAGTAATGATCTTTAATGTTAATTACCTATAAATCAAATTATGACTTTTTTTAGAGAAGTCAAGAAAGTTCTAGAAAAATGATAGTGTCATTAGAATTGGTGCAGCTTTAGCATTGATAATATATTTGTTTTGATAGCAACTGTAGCCACATGTATTGCTTTGGTTCAACTGTAATGTCATTAGTAGTATTTTTTTATGTATCACAAGTACAGATTCCGGCTGTATAGAGTGCTACAATATGTGACAGAAAGGTCACCTGACCAGTTCCATTACAGCAGTTGTACCAGGGCATGTGGAAATTCCAGGGAATGAAAGGGCAAATTGAGCAGCCAAAGAGGCATGTCTTGACCGTCAGGTCTTTCGGTGTGCTATCCCCCTGCATGCTCTCACCTTGCTGTTGAGGTATAAAGTCCTGTGTCAATGGGAAGACGAGTGGCTAGAAGTGACCGACAACAAGCTCCATGTTGTCAAGCCCACAACTCGGCTATGGCGTACTTCCTCCCAGTCACGTTGATGGGACGAGGTCCTTCTTACTCATCTTCACACTGGCCACAGCCCTATGATGCATGGATTTTTACTCCAGCAAGAGGACCCTCTGATGTGTGGTGCTTGGTGCTTGTGGTGTGCAGATCGTGGTGAGCCACATTTTATTCAACTGCATTTTATTTGCTGACCAGCGGACTGCAGCAGATTTGCTGGCAGATCTGCAGTCTATTTTATGCAATGATCAAATGAATGTGGTTCATGGGGAGATGTTTTTAATGTGTCAACAGGGTGGCTGGCTCACCCAAGTTTTTTGTAAGTGGTCAGCCAGTCATATTACACCATGTTGTTCTTTTAGCTCTTCCGTGTTTTGTTTTTCCTCTGTTTTACTTTCTTGATTAGCTATCTTCCCCCCTCATTGGTTTTAGTGCATGTGAGAGTGGCTGTGCTGTAGGGAGATTGTGTGGTCATTTTGAGTACATGCATGTATGACAGTTTTAGTTCTTATCCACATTTGTTTGTTTTAATAAATGCCAGGGCGCTGGTAACCTCGCTGTTGGGCACCCATTAGATCCCAAAACACAAACACACACGTGTTACATGTCTCAGATTTTCTCTGCTCCGTTATTGAATCATCTCGATTTCTTGCTCGGTTACTCAATGAAATCTTCTTGCTTGTCGTTCTCTTTATCATCTTTTGCTGTCATCGTGGACATTTCACATGCAACACTTGTCATTTGTTCTTCCCATCAACCTGCTCAGTCCTCCCCAACTTTGATCTCAAGTTGGTTCTGTCCACTCTGTTTGATCTACAGCCACTTTATGGCCACAGCAAGATTTAATTATTTAACCTGGATAATGACTTATCTGACTTTGGATTGTAATAATATTCAAGCACTGTTAGATTTTAGAACAGTGTCTTTGTTTCAACAGTTTTGCATCATTATTATTTGCACAAAAGGATAGCTTTTAAACTTTAATTCCATCTCCCTGCTCTGAATTTCTGATGTTGCTCGACTGTATATTAAATTAAAACTTTGCCGTGTGTGTAAAAGTACTTTAATATAAAAATTGCATTGGTGATAAGAAATATAACTCTCTCATCTTAGCCTTGCTGTTTAGTGACAGTGAAATTACTTTTTATTATGTAGTTTAGCCTTAGAATGATCATGTTTCTATTATTTACTTGCTGATTTAAGTTTATTATCTATTCACTATTAAATTACAAAAAGCTTAATGCACATGGATTTTGGACCTCTGTTCATTTTGTTCTTCAAAATTAATACATTGGGTGGCTTGGTATTAAGTCCTAGAAAAAAATCTTAAGATACCTTTCAATACGCAGCCACCTCCAACCTAAGCTTTATAAAACAAAAATTGGAGCTTTGCTTGTTTTTACACTTACAAAACAAAACACATTTTCTTTTTCCTTTTCAGACATTGTCTTCTAACCTGTTTCTCATTCCAGGGTTGCCACAAATTCTGGAAATCAGGGAATTTCAAACAAATTGAGGAAATATCAGGGAAATTTGAAAAAAACACTGGAAAAATCTTGTTTTGTTTCAGTATATGAAATGGACCGTTTACTGAGATGTCATGCATTGTCACTGGCTGGGCGCAGCTGAGTATGTGGACTGCTTCCCTACTCCGTCGTTCTTATTGCTTCTCCCCTTCCTACCACTTCTCTCAGCTTGCAGTCAGTGCTGTCCCCATTTCTTGCCACTAGTCTAGCAGCTGCTGTCAAAAGGCAGGGAGGTGTAAGAAGTGGTTTGTTTGGATCTGATTCTCAGAGACTGTTGATGCAGTGGCTGGAGATGGCAGTCATGTGTACATGAGTGTGTCTGAGTGATTGTGTGAATGTGTGTGCTCTTGTTTTCTGACAAAGGCTATGGCTGAAAATTTAGTTGTGAGAGTGTGATTGTCTCTTTTACATGCCTATCTGCGGCTCAGTGGTCATCTTTATGGTGAGTTTCTACCTATCCTCATTAGTATTGATTCTCAGAGTATTTGCGCAACTTATCTGTTGCATGAATTCATCGCCGTGGTCTCATTTCATCAACGTGTTATCTGTGACACGGGAATAGCTGGGCACACAAGTGGACTTCCATGACTGGCCAAAACCTCAGGCCATTTCTGAAGATATCTGTTGGCATGTTGACAGCAGTGAGATTGTTGTATTGAGTTTTCTTTAGTGGCTTCATTTTCAGTTTTCATGGTGTGAGTGCAACAGCTATTTATGTTCATTCTGTATGCAGCTGTGTTCTGTGACATTATAAAATTATATCTTTGTCCTTTTGTTTTTTGTTGTTACAGTTACAGTGTAAATTTGGTTGCAATAAAGAGAGGAGTAATAAGTTATTTTTGCTCCAATATACCATATTTTGCTCTGTGGTTTTCTGCCAAACATAATTAAAGACATCAGTATCTCTAATGAATTGGGCTTGCTGATCTGAAGTCCATTGTTTCCCACTAACATGCAAGCCCTGCCTGTCAGATCTAGTCTCACCAATCTGCTGACAGGCTGGGTCTGTTTGTGTGTGGCACAATGCAGCAGATTTTCATCGTTCATTCGTGGACCCAGAACTGTGGTGCTCCTCGGCAGGCCAAAGGCCATAGGTAATGGGTTTCAGAAATTGCTACTGTCTCACTGCAAGTACATTGTACAGTGTGGCATTTTATAGACATTTTTTTAGTCTAGTACATTTTGGTACTTCGAAAGTAAATTATATATTAGAAAGATGGTTGATAAGAAGAAGAAAATAATGGTAGTCACTAGCAGTTTGTACCCTATGTACTCATATGTTTCTCCAAAAAAAAATAATCACACAATACCTGTAAAATAGTAGATATAACACAGTGGGTAATAACCGACAATAACAAACATAGTAGAACCAACATTTTATTGGTGGTCACCTATAGTGTTGGTTTACACAACTCTTTCCTGCCTTATACACTTCTTTCAAGAGGCCTACTTTTTTCTGAGGTTATTTCTGAAATCAGTGAAGGTATTTAGATCTGTCTTGCAACTCCAAGGAAATTCATATTTGTGTCATTAAATGTGTTTCATTTTATTGAAATAAAATATCAACAGTGGTCTTAATGAAAACATATACCATTGAGATTGCTTTCTCCATCTAATAGCATTTCATTACAAAACATATTGATGTTAATACTTAAGGATTTTTGCTCACACAGGGGAGTCTTTACATTTTTTGTCAACTTACCTCTTTACTTACCCTTGAGATCTCAAAATTTGTCAGGGAAAAATGCTTAAACGTGTCTGGAAATCAGGGAAATATCAGGAAATTTCGCTTGGGGAAACTTGTCGCAACCCAAGATTCACACATTACTACCTTCCATTTTTTTTTTTTACAAATTAGACTCAAACACCCACATAACATTGGCTATTCAAAGCATGGTCTTTTGTATAGATCATTACCACATAATAACATTCAAGTCCAGACCCTCGTATATCATTGTGACCAATGTATAGACTCAGGTTAAACACTAAAGAATGTCACATAGTCATTAAAATGGACAAAGTCTGCCTCGACAACTGAGTGGTCAGTGTGACGGAATCCCGTGCTAAGGGCCCAGGTTCCATTCCCGGATGGGTCGGAGATTTTCTCTACTGAGGGACTGGGTATTGTGTTGTCTTTATCATCATCATCATCATCATCATCATCTCATCCGCATCGACGTGAAAGTCAGTGAAGTGGCGTCAGCTCGAAAAACTTGCACCAGCTGAGTGGTCTACCTGACTGGAGGCCCTAGCCACATGACATTTCATATCATTTCATTTCAGATGGACAAAGGAGCAGTTCTCTGAATATTTGCAATAGTCATTACATTGATAGCTTACAAATTTTGTGGCATAGTCAAATTTATTTTACTTTCACTGTCACGCGGTGGTGTTTATGTCTGACTGCATGTAGTTCATACTCTTGCTGTTCTCACTAAATGCCTCTGTTGTTGCCTCTGCTCTCTGACACTTCATGATACATATGCAGTATGACATTATAATCATAATTAATATACATTAGAATATCAAACAAAGGAAAATCCAGGATGAAAATTAACAATATTATGAAATGGAAAGTTGGCACTCACTGTATAGTGGAGATGCTGATTCGCAGACAGGCACAACAGAAAGACTGTCACCAATAAAGCTTTCGGCCAGTAAGGCCTTCATCAAAAAATAGATGGCACACACACACACACACACACACACACACACACACACACACACACACACACACACGCGCGCGACTGCAGTCTCAGGCAACTGAGGTCACACTGTGAGGTGCAGCACCAGTGCGTGCACGATTGGAGTGGTGGCTGGGTGGGGTTAAGGAGGAGGCTGGGGCAGGGACAAGGAGAGTTAGTATGGTGGGGGTGGTGGACACAGAAGTGCTGCAGGTTAGACTGAGGGCAGTGGAGAGTTGGGGGCGGGGGGGGGGGGGGAGTTAGCAGGAAGTAAAATCCTTGGTGCAATGATGGAATGAGGGCTGTGTAGTACTGGAATGACAACAGGGAAGGGGCTGGATGGGTGAGGACAATGACTAATGAAGGTTGACGCCAGGAGGGTTACGGGAACGTGGGATATATTGCAGGGAAAGTTACACATGCAAAATTCAGAAAAGCTGGTGTTGGTGGGAAGGATTCATGGAAGTTTGCACTACAGCTGCTAAGTACTGGGTGAGATTCAAGACAGGAAAACTGATTTTACATTGGTTTGATCCATTACCTGGAATGCTGCAAAGTGGTGCTGAAGGCATTTCTTGCACTCTTCTGCATTCTTGTCATAAGGAAGGAATGGTGGTGGATTTGTAGCCAATTGCCAGGAGAGCAACAAGGCTTCCTGAAAGACTGTATCCCTCTAACTGCTGTTGCAGTAATTGCTCTAGCACCATTTCTGTTGACACACTTGGTAAGGTAGTGTGTTGCACTGTGTGTGTGTGTGTGTGTGTGTGTGTGTGTGTGTGTGTGTGTGTGTGTGTGTGTGTGTGTCCAGAATTCCCCTAATTTTTGGAAGACAGAACTATAATTTTCTTGGCCTATAAGTTATCTCGTCCTTGCCTCACAGATCAGTAGCTGCGGTCACTACACCAGTCCTTTCTTTTTTGAGGCTGGGAGAGCCAGGAATGTCTGGAAATTGGTGCATCACCATTCTTCTGATTCTTTTGATTACAGATGGATGTGCAGGTGAGGGAAATACCAGATAATAGGAAGCTCATTTAGCAGCTGTGGCGTCATCCTGTCCCACTGGTATGTTCAGTGTAGCCTGTGTGTGTCTGAACTTCAAAAATGGTTCAAATGGCTCCAAGCACTATGGGACTTGACATCTGAGGTCATCAGTCCCCTAGACTTAGAACAACTTAAACCTAACTAACCTAAGGACATCACACACATCTATGCTCGAGGCAGGATTCTAACCTGTGACCATAGCAGCAGCACGGTTCCGGACTGAAGCACCTAGAACAGGTCGGCTACAGCAGCCGGCTGTGTGTACTCTTGAACCCCATTGAGGTCATCGGATGCTGTTCTGTGGTATTCTCATCTGAGTAGGTCAGTTTCAATCTTTTGATCAAGACCATTTCCTGCTCATTATGCCAATCGATAATGAACGCGTTGTCATACCACTGAAGTAATTTGTACAGACCTGTGTTAGGTGGTTGTAGTGTAGGCCATACACTGTCATCAGGGAGCTAAATATGCGATAAGATGTGTAGATCTTTATGGATAAAAACAGACTTCCCTGTATGTAGATGCAGTTATTTTGGCCATAGCTGAGTCATTCTGTGTTGTAGCTCTAAGATGAAGGCCACCATCACCTCATATGTTGGCACCTGCTTCATTTTTGCAGCAAGAAACTCTACTGGTGGCCTTAGTTGTTTGCCATAAACCAGCTGTTCTGCTGAACAGTCCACATCATCCTTAACCACATTTTGTAGACCCCAGAGAACCAATGGTAGAGCATCTGTCCACATTCCCTGCTGCAAATTAAGGCTGCTTTAAGAGTTATATGAAACTTTTTACCATCCCATTGCTGGCAGTATGGTAGTTGGTGGTCCTTAAATGTGTGCAGCCACATGAATGTGGAAGCTTATAAAAAGCACAGATTGAAACTGCCTTTCATGGTCTGCTGTTAAAACTTGCAGCATCGCAAACCTAGCAACTGGGCCTGTCACTAAGGTCCACACTACTGTTTTTGCCACCATGTCTGCTTTTGGAATGGCTTCCAGCCAATGTGTGCATCTATTGACCACCGTCAGTACATAGTTACTGGACACAGAGTATTGCAGTGGCTAGGTCAACACAAATAGGCACGAAGGAAGCCGTCGATGTATTAAAGGTTCCCAAAGGCACTGACATATGTTGAGCAATTTTACATTGTTGGCATCTTATATAAGCTTGCACGCAGTGGTGGCAATCCCTTTTTGTTTCCAGTCACATGGCTTTCTGTGTAATAAGTTTGATAGTAGCCTGCACGCTGGGATGTGCCAAGTTGGGAAAAGCATCAAAACTTGTGTGCTGATATTTTTGTGGTGTGAAGGCCGCTTTAAGCTATGTGTTGCGCCATAAATGAATTCTGAGTTTTTGCATGTAGACTGATGACAGATTGAGGCTGTCTGTAGCACGTTTCTGCAGCCATTCAGAATTGCTGTCCATTTCTATTTCCACTGCAAGTTGTAGCCAAGGAGTCACTTTTATGTTTACTTAGCAGTTCAAAAGGTAATCAGCAAACAGGTTGTGAATTAAGATATATATACTCTGCTTGCCTACATTGTCTGGGCTAATTGACATCTGTTACCTTGGAAAAAATGCCTTTATTGACACATGGTTAGTGAACACTATTAAATTTTTCCCTTCTACAGAGCCTTTGAAACAACTGAATTGCAGCGTAGAGTGTGTGAAGCTCCTTGTCTGTGGTGTCCTGCTTCTGCTATATCATTGTGAGTAACTGCGAAAAGAATGTCGAGGTCTGCCACAACCCATTGACCAATGTTGTAGCACCACACCAACAGTTAACTGCCTACCTTCCATCATTAACACCATCTGCATGTTATATGCGAGCAAAACTGCTTGAACCACATATTCCTTTATCTTTTTGAAAATTCCCCACAGTTTTAGTGCCTTTTTTACTTTTCTTCGGTCTGATGTATGCTTCCCTTTCAAAAGCTTCAAAAGCACAGCCTGTAGTTCAGCCAGCTTTGGCATATATCTATGGTAATAATAATGAGTGTACGGTATTGGTGGCCAGGAGAACCCTCGTGGGGCGGTTCGGCTGCCACTCCACAAGTTCTTTAACACCACTACGGCGACTTGTGAGTGAATGAGGATGAAATGATGATGAAAGACACACAACACCCAGTCATCTCGAGGCAAAGAAAATCCCTGACCCCACCGGGAATCGAACCTGGGACCCCGTGCGCAGGAAGCGAGAACGCTACCACAAGACCACGCGACGCGGACGTATCTATGGTAGTAACTGATCATTTCCAAGAATCTTCTGAGTTCTTTGAATGAAGGGGTGTATGTTGGCCACTTTTTCCAAAGTCAGTGCAATGTCTGAAGCAGACATGTGGTAACTGGAAAAAATTAGCACTCTCTTTGCCTAATATGCTCTTCTCTGGGCTTATGATAATGACAAAATGCATGAGACATTGAAACAGTAGTCAGAGGCGCATTTTGTGTTGCTCTTGGGACTCCAAGAACACAAAAACATCACCCATATAGCGGAACAAGAAATTTAAGCTGTGCAGAACTTGGTAGATAAACCTTTGCCATGTCTGTACCATTTTTTTAAAACCAAACAGCATGTAGTTTTATTCAAACAGACTGAAAGGAGTAGTAACTGCTGTCTTTTTAACATCCTCTGGAGCAACTCGTATTTGTAGATATGCCTTTTTTACACTCAATGACACTAAAACTCTACACTCAGACAACAGCATTCTCAGAGTTTCCCACATGAGGAATTGGATACTTATCCGTCACTGCATGAATATTAACCCTTTTGCTATGGTGAATTTGTGTAGAAGTTGGTGGACTGCTGCAGCAGTCGAGGGCGGCCCGTGCCGCCCAGCCGGTGGACAGCTATAGCAGTTCCGCCTCGCGTCATATTTCTTCGCATCACTACCCTCGACTTGTGTGGAAGTTTGACCTATGCACCATCTAGTGGCTTTGTTCAAAGTCTGTAAATAACAACAAAGTCACTAGATGGCAGTTGCATTCAGTTTCAAAGCATTAGTTTTGCTTGAGCTGCACTGCTCATTTCCCACCTTTTTCTAATCTGAAGGGACATGTTGTTAACCTCAGTTAGTTTCTACTAGAAGTGATATGGCAGATAAGTGGTATACTGTGAAGGAAGCTCTTTCTCTCATACTCAGTAGTCACTTTGAAGATGAAAGTGAATCATTGTCTGAATCTGGCAATGAACACGAAACACCTATTGTAGTTGCTTCTACATCAGGTACACTTGCTACTCCAGCTGTTCCACTGACATCCCCAGACTTGGATTATGCACAGACTAACAAACAATATCAAAAACACGTGTGATTTGTATAAATATTTTCCCAAATATGTAGTATAAAGTCCGATAATTGTGAAAACACTAAGAGTGTGAAGGCAAGACAGAGTAGCACTGCGGGGAGTGTGAAAAATGCGCCGTACACCGGGCACGGCCAGTCGGGACTGGTGCTCGTCCACAGTGCATGACGCAACAATCACAGCACTGGCATGAAAGGGTTAACTACTCTGTGGTTGCTGTATAGGTACCATGTATAGCAAATCCCATTGACTATTGGTGGATGCTATAACATTTTCTTGTATTTACCTCTCATTGTCTGCCTTTGTTGTCAGAAATTTCTCTGGTGTTAGCCTTCTTGGTTTGGCAATGACCGGTAGGCCCAGTGAGGCCTAATTATGGAGCATCATATGGTGTTTGCATCTTCTGTGTTGTCTTTGATGTGGTCTGCAGAAACTCTTGAATGAAGTGATTGAAAGGGAAACTAATTTGGATATTAAATGCTCTGAATAACTGGACATCACCCATTGGTATTTTTTGTGATCTCTCAAAGGCCTTTGATTGTGTAAATCATGGAATTCTTTTAGATAAGCTAAGTCATTATGGTTTGAGGGGGGCAATGCACAAATGGTTTAATTCATACTTAACTGGAAGAATGCAGAAAGTTGAAATAAGTGGTTCATGTAATGTTAAAACAACAGCTGATTCCTCAAACTGGGGGGCTATCAAGTACGGGGTCCCACAGGGTTCGGTCTTAGGTCCTTTACTGTTCTTGATATACATTAATGACTTACCATTCCACATTGATGAAGATGCAAAGTTAGTTCTTTTTGCTGATGATACAAGAATAGTAATAACATCCAAAAGCCAAGAACTAAGTGATGTAATTGTAAATGATGTTTTTCACTAAATTATTGAGTGGTTCTCAGCAAACGGACTCTCTTTAAATTTTGATAAAACACAGTATATACAGTTCCATACAGTAAATGGCACAACTCCAGTAATAAATATAGACTTTGAACAGAAGTCTGTAGCTAAGGTAGAATTTTCAAAATTTTTAGGTGTGCCCATTGATGAGAGGTTAAACTGGAAGCAACACATTGATGGTCTGCTGAAACGTCTGAGTTCAGCTACGTATGCTATTAGGGTTATTGCAAATTTTGGTGATAAGAATCTCAGTAAATTAGCTTACTATGCCTACTTTCATTCACTGCTTTCGTATGGCATCATATTCTGGGGTAATTCATTGTTGAGTAGAAAAGTATTCATTGCTCAAAAACGTGTAATCAGAATAATTGCTGGAGCCCACCCACGGTCATCCTGCAGACATCTATTTAAGGATCTAGGGATCCTCACAGTATATATATCCACTTATGAAATTTGTTGTTAATAATCCAGCCCAGCTCAAAAGTAATAGCAGTGTGCATAGCTATAACACTGAGAGAAGCGGAAGCCTTCCCTTGTGAAATACTGGAGTGAACAAAAAATGGTTTAGGAAATCAGCTCCTACAAGAGGCTCAGTGACATCTGCCACAATGAAGTTCCACTGGAACAACTTGTTCAAATTAAGGTCCAAATCTAGACTTTTTCAGGAAGCAATGTCATGGGAGCACACTACAGTCAGACCTTGTTTCTGCCAGGAAAGTGGTTCCATACAGTTTTTCAGTCACAGACAGACATCTCAAAACCGTTTCTTCTGTGTGCCTGAAACCAATCTCCAGTGCTCTGCTTGCCTATGAAGAATGACTCACTGCCTTCCCCATGTCGGCTAATCTTAAGTCTTCAAAGCTGTGATCCTTGAAATCTGCCATACATAAGGTGCAGTAGCATATAGTGTTTATTGTTGTAGGTATCCACCCTTAATTGTAAGCTCGGAACCTGGAAATGGCATGAACCAGGTGTTGTAGGTTTGGGAATGGCGATAAGCATCTCCAAATTCAGCCCTATTGCCCATGTTGGCTTTCTTTGCAGTCTGCAGAACATTAGCGAAGTGAGAATTGTTGAGGAACACTCCACTTGATGAAGTGGCTGTAACCTCTGCCACAGTACCACAAACTGGACTATTTGGATCCACTGCTGGTTGCATAACAGCTGGTATGTTCACAAATATCTTCTCTAGTGGGTCGTCAGGGGACTTACGCATGGAAATCCCATGGGTGAGTCAGAATGGAAACGTGCATGTCTGTTATTACCAGCATGGAAGGGATGAAGAGAAGGTCAACTAAATCTCAGGCAGCCACTTACACCCTTAATGGGTCATTGGATGCATTTTTGGTTGACTGCTTGGAATGACACATTTGTGGGCCTCGCTTCCAAACCCTTGTTGATACCAGCACCAGCTACAAAAATCTTCTCTCTTCTCATCTTCTCGCTCAGTGAAAGATGACGATCCATTTCTGAAATGTCTTGAACTTGCCTTGGTGCACTGTAAACCCACTATTGTGCATGTAGTTCCTGCATGCAGGCTGTCAGCTGAGTGACTATTGCCTCCTGCCCATTGGAAGAAGTGCGCAGGTCACGGCTGTTGGGTGTCGTCCCAGGCGTGCGTGATCTGTGGCCGGCTGCCTTATTGGCATGCCCTGCAGTGCTGTAAAGATTATACTGTAAGCTATTGGCAGTGGTTTTGCCTTATCAGCCAAAACATTGAGTAGTAAATTCAGTGAGCTGCTAAAACCATCCTAATACTGAGCAGAAGGTGCTTTAGTTACAGAAAGCATAAGGAAGTTTCTGGTAATAAGTCACTTCCTGTGAGGGTATTGAGTTCTAGTAAAAGATATTTCAGCAATTTGCCTTCAAATTACTCATCATGGATCAGTTTCTGAAGTCATAGTTCCATCATTAGAGAAAAATATTTGATTAGACAAGTTTCTAGCTAAAAAACGTTATTCAAAAATGTGCGAAGTGCGGTCTCTGTGTGAACTAATCTGCATTTCATTAAGATGGGCCAAAACACAATGATAACATTCTGTAGATTCGTGGATGCCATGCTGCTCAAAACACACATCTGGCCTCGTTGTCCTGAATGGTAGTAGACTTGCGGAGCTGAGCTTCTTATGTTGTGGTGTTCTGGGAAATTTTCTGTTGGTCCATGGAAGAGAAGAACTTGCTTTCTGGATGCTGTGTAGTTGCATGAGACTGCTATGGATCTTTTTGCTTGATTGTGGAGTCAGAACTGAGAATGTCCATTGCAGTAGCTCAGGTGGTATTTACTGTTTGTGGAGTCACTGCTATTGGATTTTATGGTACCTAGGAATCTGAGAGGTAATCCTAACTGAAATCCACACTGATCCAGAAAACACACCTTTATTTTCCTTATAAAAACGCCTTTCACAATTAATGGGTTACACAGGCAAAGCATGTGAAAAGCACTAAATACAGAGAGTGAAACAAAAGATCAAACACCAGTTTGAGTTACCTTGTCCCTGTCTCACAGACAGTTATCATAATAATAAGAGGGGCTATCCAAAAAGTAACAGACATTTTGAAATAAAACATTAACAATATGGAAAAACCAAATTTTATTATATGCACTTTGTAGGTACCCTCTTAAGCCATTTTTCTACATAATTGTCATTCAAATTGAGGCACCTATCATACCGTGGCACAAGTTTTTCAACACCACCTCTGTAGAAATCTGCTTTTTGTGACTGCAACTGCTGGTTTCCCTCCAAAACTCCATAGGAGCTCTAGAATATGGTTGGCTGTGTGTGGATGTGCATTGTCGTGAGAAAACAAAAATTTGGTGCATTGTTTGACAATTGACATACTTCACCCAAGTCTCGTGCCCAGTAATGATGCGATCATTTCCATTTTTTCTTAATTTTCGAGGAAGGTCAACACTGCAGCCAGTCTTTTTTTTAAAAAATCTTCAGATAGGATTTTGGGAGCCTACCCAGCACAAAATTTGTGGGAACCGAGCCTTGCCACAGTTTCATGCCCCAAACTCTGTGAAATATTGGAAAAATGTTTCAAAAGTTCCATAATCATGAAATTATGATTTTCTTGGATTTTGTTTGTGATTTTCATCAACAGTTTGTCAGTGACAAGGCTAGGTGTAAAATTGCGGCCCTCATCCAGAACACTGGTATGGCCATTTTTAAAATTAATGCACCATTGCCTTACTTTGCTTTCCCTTATTATTCTTTCAATTGGCCTGCAGTTTTTTGCTAACAAAAATCTAATCACAAAACACACCTCACAAGTGGTGGGAGTTTCTTTTGCAGCATAATTTTAACATGTCCCAGAAAGCAAAGCAGCAGAGACACAGACTGCATGCTACCACTGTTGGATATGTATTGGATGTAGAAACGTTATTACACTAAGACTGTTGCCCTGCCCACCATAGAGATAGACCAAAACATCTGTTACTTTATGGATAGCCCCTGTAGTTCTTTAAGAGGAGTAGAGTAATAGCAAGTGGATTAACTCCATCCTTGCTGTGTTTCAATTACGACAAGAGAGAAAGCTGATTTGTCTTATATTACAAGTACACAAGTACACAATAATCTAATTAAGCAGGTACAAATAAACTTCAGTCAAGTATGACAGGTTATGACAGAAAGTAATTTTTCTGTATATCTAGCTAGTTCAATTCCTATTATCTGAATGCAAAACAGTGATGGTGCAAGGTCTACAGCTCTCATAACTTTTAATAATAAATTATTATTTGTTCACATTTTCTAGCCCCATCAGAGAAGAATGTGAAGGATGGAGGAAGTCACCTGGCCTCAGACAAGACTGAAAAAGAGACATTAAGAGAGCAAAGTAAGTAAGCAACTCTGGCAATAATCTAAGAAAAGGTTACTGTGGTATGGTCTTTTCATGTAAAATTCATCAATTTAAAACTGATCTGCAGATTACTTAAATATTACCTGTAAAACTATAGTTCCAAATACTCAAATACAATGGTACAAAAAAACATAACATTCATCAGTAACATTGCTAAAGTCACTCTTGATAACAGAAGTAAAATTTTTTATAAAAACCAAAACATTTTAATAGGACCTGTAGACTCAGAAAAAGTGCTTCAGAGGGTAAGGCAGTGTAAGATGTGTGAGTATTGTTGAGGTTGTGGTCTTCAGTCTGATTTGAAGCAGCTCTTCACACTAGTCTGTCCTGTGCAAGCCTCTTCACCTCTGAGTAACTACATCCATTTGAATCAGCTTATTGTATTCACCACTTATCTTCCCTTTACACATCCTTCCCCCTTCGCCACACACACTTCCCTCCAATACCAAATTGATGAATTCTGGGAGCCTCGGAAGGTATCCTATTGAAATGTTGCTGATATGGATTTTCTACTTGTTGTAGCTACTTCTCCAGGCCATATGCTCTCCTACTGTTGTCTTAGTTAGATACATGTTCCATAGATCATTTGCACGATAGGTTGTAATGATGTAGAATGATACATATTACATGCAAATAACAAATTAGTTTGTAAATATGGCTACTGCTTACAGTTTTTTTTAAATATACAAATGTGAGTTACTAATTATGCCAACCACATTTACATTATAGTAATAGAATTCTTCCTCAGAATGGAAGGAGTTATCAAGGAGAAACTATTTCAGTTTGTTTTTAAATTTTACTTCACTGTCTGTCAGATCTTTTATATCACTGGGTAAGTGATCAAAAATGTAGGCTGCAGATTTGTGCACCACTTTTTGTGCTTAAGACAACCTTAATGTGGAGTAACAAATGTCATTTTTTCTTTTGGTGTTATAATTATGTACAGCATTGCTATTTTGAAATGCAAGCAATTATTTATGATATACTCTTGAAAAAGATGTCTACAAGATGATCATGGTAAGCACCACATATTATTCTTATAGCACTTGTTTGAGCAATTAGCTCATTCTTTCTTAAAGATGACTTACCCCAGAACATTATTCCATATGATGTTATTGAATGAAAATATGCAAAAAATGACTGATTTGTCTTTCTCCAAGATTTTTGATTCTAAATGCAAATGTGGCTGAACTAAGTTGTTTTAGGAGTTCCAAAATATGCTTTCTCCACTTTAAATATTCATCAATATGGATACTAAACATGTTGAAGTTTTCAGCCTATTTATTATTTCCTCACCATGTGTTACACTTACATTGATGCAGTACCTGTCGATAAGCAGAACTGAATGTGTTCTGTCTTTTTAAAATAGGTTGATCATTTGAAGAAAACCAGCCAATGATACTTTTAAGAACTTTGTTTAACATTTCTTCTGTTTCTGTATGTATACTTGGAATGATTACAATTTAGTGTTTTCTGCAAAAAGGATTAATTCTGCTTGTGGTGTCGGAAAATCATTTACTAGTTACTCAGGTGGGATATTCCAGAACACAAAAACTTCATAAAAATTTTGTAAAATGTTGTCTTTAGCTATACATGTTGGTAGTTGTTGACATCCTTCGTATCACCTTTCTTATGGTGGGGGAACAGGGGGGAAGGCGGGGGGGTTAACAATGATATATTTCAATCTCTCTGGGAAACTGCCTTCAGTTAATGATGCATTACTGAATTTCAGGTAATACAAGGCTTATTATATTTGATTTGATGATGAGTTTGTTAAATGACACACTCAACATTGTGCAGTTAACTTGAAATCTTTGTATATTTATTGATGTATGTAGGTTGCACATCATTTTCGCTATGACAGTGGATTTATTTTTACAGAACACTTTCACTGTTGAGTTCCTTCTGACAAATAACATAAAGTTGGTTTTGTTTATTTGATCCCCACACTATTAATTAGGTATTTAGTGTCTATCTCAATATGAAATAACCTGTTACACAAAGTGTCTGTACAATTTGATATTGCACCGAGGACTGGTGGTACTGGCTTGCTACATACAGAAGTTTACACTTTAGCTAGTAGGCATCAACTGACTGGCACAGTGTTTTGCACAATTACTTATAGATGCACATAAAAATAAACATAAAAAAATTGGTACATTTTTAATATTACCATGAAAGAGAGCAAAATCAAAGGACACAAAATTATAGTAAACAAAACATCAGGTCTAAATTAATGATATGAATATAATAGAAAGGAACATTCCACATGGGAAAATTATATTAAAAAACAAAGATGCTGTGACTTACCAAACAGGAAAGCACTGGTAGATAGACACAATAAAAAACACACAAACACACACACAAATTTGAAGCTTTCACAACCCACGGTTGCTTCATCAGGAAAGAGGGAAGGAGACGGAAAGACGAAAGGATGTGGGTTTTAAGGGAGAGGGTAAGGAGTCATTCCAATCCCGGGAGTGGAAAGACTTACCTTAGGGGGGAAAAGGGACAGGTATATACTCGCGCACACACACACATATCCATCCGCACATATACAGACACAAGCAGACATTATTTATGACTGGGCAGAGGATATCTTTCTTGCAGGGTCACAGCATGTTATCTCAGGCAAAGAGTCATTGACAGATGCGTAAATAACTTCACATGTGCCACAGGGCAGCGTATTGGGACTCTTGTTACATATTAACCCTAGGGCACTATAGGGGGAAAATGTTGCATTGCCACTAATCTGTCATAAGTTTTACTACTCCAAATTTTATTCAAAGGAAACCATAATGTATTGGTTAAGCACTAGTTAATTACAATTATTAGATCTATAATGGTATGTTACACACAAAATTAGACAAAATGTTCCATTTTATAGCTTGACAATTTTACTGCTCAAAATTTAATCAAAAATAAGACATAATTTATGCTACACACTAGTTATAAATTATTATAACTCCAATAATGTTTTACACACAAATTGACTGAAGGTGCTTCTGCTTTAGACACTATTATTACAATCTAAGTGATCAGTATTCTGCCCAAATTGCTCTTGAGAAGTGGTTACAAAATATCACCATTCTTTGTTTGCTTGAAGGACAGACTGACCGTATGTTTCCCCCTTGAGATTGTTCTAGGTTCTGCTGCTACTCATGTGATGTTTTTCAAGCAAATCACCCAATATTTTCATGTAAGAATTAAGCTCAGCACTAACCATGTTGTGCTAATTTCAGCATAAAAAGACAAAATTGTCACAGAAGACGTTCAGTGTGATATAAAGTAACATATTTCAAACTGTAAGTGCTATATATCTCGCTTAAGATGTCACACTAAGATAAATTCTAAATGATAAAAGAAATATGTCGACTATTAGGAAACCTTCACACTAAACATTTGTAACATTTACAACAACAGCCTCACTGTCAGCTAACTACTGGAGTCTGGCAATAAATAACTCAGCCATTGTTAACAACAATGTTTGCCATGAAGGTACTGAAGTGCCTGTGTTACTTATGTATAATTGGCAGAAGCTCTGAAGAGATACCAAGTGCAGTCACAAATTTTATGAGGTTTTAGTAATCTAGGGTTAATGACCTTGCAGACAGTATTCATATAACCTCATATTTTTTTGCAGATAATGCAGTTTTCTGTAATGAAGCACTGTCTGATAAAATCTGCACTAAAATTCAGTCTGATCTTGATAAGATTTCAAAGTGGTGCAAACATGGGCAACTTGCTCTAAGTGTTTGTAAATATAAAATCTTGCACTTACCAATGTGAAAAACACAGTACCCTGTGACTACACTATCAATGAGTCACAAGAGTCACTAGAGTATCAAGATAACAAAATTACACTTACCTAATGATTCCATTACAAAATATGTCACTTTTGTCAAATTTTTCCTCTCTCTTCTATTGATTCAATCTGGTAAGTGTGTCAGACTGGTATGCAAAAATCATTAGTAGATCTCAGAAGTGTTTCATAAGCCAGTTCTTTTGTGGACAGATTACATTTCCTTATGATTCTGCCATTAAATCTCAACACTGCCACCTGTTTGTGGTCTGTCCAGTTTAGATTGTTCTGGATGGTTACTCTTAGCTGTTTGATTGTTGTCACTGTTACCATTGATTTTTCGCCATTAGCATAAGTGAACAGTAATGGATCTCTTCAACTATTTGTGCACAATATATAACATTTGTTTACCTTTGGGTAAACTGGCAGTTACTGTACCAGTCACCAATCATTTGAAGGTCTTCTCGCATTTTGTTACAGAACACAGACAACTGCATCATTTTGCAAACAGTCCTAGGGAGTTTCTGACTTATCCAGTATAAAACAGCCTTGTGGGATTCTGGCCAGTGAGAACAACTACATAATGGAATGATAAACTGCAGCCTTAACAGGCTGAGATCCTGCCACTGTACAACTCTGGCACATACTGTAGATGTTTCTCCTTCATATATGAGGCATAACATGATCATGTCACAAACAACTAACATTCAAATGTGATTTCTGCATGTCGGCCCCACTTTGTAGTCTCTCCTTCCGTACAGAATGTAAGTGGCATTGATCCTACCAATTTTGTGTGAATCTGCAGTAAAACTGTGCATGTAGAGAGAGAGAGAGTGTGTGTGTGTGTGTGTGTGTGTGTGTGTGTGTGTGTGTGTGTGCCTTTATGCTCAGAACCGGGCAAAATGGATAGCAGCAAAGCCACCTATGTTCTGTATGCAAGTAAAGACTACACCATGAGTTTGTCATCAATAAATCACATTTGAATGTTAGTTAATGCCGACCTTGGGGAAGATCAGTTTGGATTCCGTAGAAATATTGGAACACGTGAAGCAATACTGACCCTACAACTTATCTTAGAAGCTAGATTAAGGAAAGGCAAACCTACCTTTCTAGCATTTGTAGACTTAGAGAAAGCATTTGACAATGTTGACTGGAATACTCTCTTTCAAATTCTGAAGGTGGCAGGGGTAAAATACAGGGAGCGAAAGGCTATTTACAATTTATACAGAAACCAGATCTCAGTTATAAGAGTTGAGGGACATGAAAGAGAAGCAGTGGTTGGGAAGGGAGTGAGACAGGGTTGTAGCCTATCCCCGATGTTATTCAATCTTTATATTGAGCAAGCAGTGAAGGAAACAAAAGAAAAATTCGGAGTAGGTATTAAAATCCATGGAGAAGTAATAAAAACTTTGAGGTTTGCCGATGACATTGTAATTCTGTCAGAGACAGCAAAGGACTTGGAAGAGCAGTTGAACAGAATGGACAGTGTCTTGAAAGGAGGATATAAGATGAACATCAACAGAAGCAAAACGAGGACAATGGAATGTAGTCGAATTATGTCGGGTGATGCTGAGGAAATTAGATTAGGAAATGAGATAGTTAAAGTAGTAACGGAGTTTTGCTATTTGGGGAGCAAAATAACTGATGATGGTCGAAGTAAAGAAGATATAAAATGAAGACTGGCAATGGCAAGGAAAGTGTTTCTGAAGAAGAGAAATTTGTTAACATCGAATATAGATTTAAGTGTCAGGAAGTCATTTCTGAAACTATTTGTATGGAGTGTGGCCATGTATGGAAGTGAAACATGGACGATAAATAGTTTGGACAAGAAGAAACTAGAAGCTTTTGAAATGTGGTGCTACAGAAGAATGCTGAAGATTAGATGGGTAGATCACATAACTAATGAGGAGGTATTGAACATAATTGGGGAGAAGACAAGTTTGTGACAAAACTTGACTAGAAGATGGGATCGGTTGGTAGGACATGTTCTGAGGCATCAAGGGATCATCATTTTAGTATTGGAGGGCAGCGTGGAGGGTAAAAATCGCCAAGGGAGACCAAGAGATGAATACACTAAGCAGATTCAAAAGGATGTAGATTGCAGTAGGTACTGGGAGATGAAGAAGCTTGCACAGGATAGAGTAGCATGGAGAGCTACATCAAACCAGTCTCAGGACTGAAGTCCACAACAACAACATTAATGTTAGTTGATGAGGAGCCTCATGTAAAAAGGAGGAATGTCTGTAAGTGGTGTCAGAGTCCAGCAGTGGCAAGATCTTGGTCTGTTGGTCTGCAGTTTATCATTCCACAATGTTTCTGCTCTTGTTGTCTAGAGTCCCACATCTGCTGTATGAATATTGGATCCGTGAGTTCAGGAGAGCCACACTCAATTCTACTAGCATCTACGAGAACAGATGTATTGCTCACACAGCCCTAGGATTGCATATACCGTCAGTCAGTTAATGAGCTCATTTGCAGTGAGGCAAGTACACATGCACATGGTGTGATGACATCTGGAGCACCATAGAATGTAAACACAGCAACCGGGGCTTTTCTCTTGTTTTCTATCTTTGACAAGTAGCTCCTTTTCATACAGATGCATACATACAACTAAGTGTACATTTCTGCTTCAACCTCTCTGCTTGCACATCACTACTCACTGCTGGCACATTCCTCCCTCCCCCCCCCCCCCCCCCACACACACACATACACATGTTCCCCCGCCCCCCAGCGTCCCCCCCCCCCTCCGTGCCACCCACTTGGGAACCTTTTTCCTATGGCTCTTCACATCACTAATTGAATAAATTATTATTTACAGCGGATGAAGCAAAAACTATGTTGTGATGACAATAATGACACCGTGTTCATGCCAAAAATGTTGTCATTCACAATGAGAAAGAACAGGTACAGACGCACCCTTTGTATGCAGATTGTCCACAACACAGATATTGCAGCAGTCCTAGTAACTGCTCAGAAGTAATTCAGAACACTTTTTTTACAATTGTCATAAGAAATTTTCCAGTTTATTTTAAATATTATTAGATCAGAAAAGTTCAAAATATGTACTTTCTACCCAAAATTAATAGCGTAATTTCTGTTGAAGAGTGGTTCATAGGTCTTCTTCCTCTATAGTCACATTTCATCAGTTTTGTCCAAACCTACTTTATGCACTACAGCTGCCACTTTTAGAGTTTTGTACTGATTTTCTAAGTAAAAAAAGAAAATTATAAATTAGGTGAAACATATTAACTAACTTCCAAAAATTATTATGCCTAATGCTATCCAGTGTGAAGTGGTTATAATGTTCTCTTTATGTCAGGTTCCAGGTTCCGTTGCATCCAAAAATGGATGAAATAAGTGCCTGTTTAAAATCAGCACTTCTAGTTCTTACAACTTTACTGTCTGCATATGGTGGTTTCATTGATAGGTTAATGGGAGATTGTATAAAAACTATCCTCAATAGACTACTTACAAAGTTTGAAGTGACAGTATTAACCAAAGAATCAAGGAATATACTACAGCTGGCTACATCTCTTGCAGTGATCATGAAGAGAGGAGTGGTCTTATTACAGCCTGCATAGTGGTATTTCAGAAGCAATTTTTCCCACACGCCATACCTTAATACACTCCTGGAAATGGAAAAAAGAACACATTGACACCGGTGTGTCAGACCCACCATACTTGCTCCGGACACTGCGAGAGGGCTGTACAAGCAATGATCACACGCACGGCACAGCGGACACACCAGGAACCGCGGTGTTGGCCGTCGAATGGCGCTAGCTGCGCAGCATTTGTGCACCGCCGCCGTCAGTGTCAGCCAGTTTGCTGTGGCATATGGAGCTCCATCGAAGTCTTTAACACTGGTAGCATGCCGCGACAGCGTGGACGTGAACCGTATGTGCAGTTGACGGACTTTGAGCGAGGGCGTATAGTGGGCATGCGGGAGGCCGGGTGGACGTACCGCCGAATTGCTCAACACGTGGGGCATGAGGTCTCCACAGTACATCGATGTTGTCGCCAGTGGTCGGCGGAAGGTGCACGTGCCCGTCGACCTGGGACCAGACAGCAGCAATGCACAGATGCACGCCAAGACCGTAGGATCCTACGCAGTGCCGTAGGGGACCGCACCGCCACTTCCCAGCAAATTAGGGACACTGTTGCTCCTGGGGTATCGGCGAGGACCATTCGCAACCGTCTCCATGAAGCTGGGCTACGGTCCCGCACACCGTTAGGCCGTCTTCCGCTCACGCCCCAACATCGTGCAGCCCGCCTCCAGTGGTGTCGCGACAGGCGTGAATGGAGGGACGAATGGAGACGTGTCGTCTTCAGCGATGAGAGTCGCTTCTGCCTTGGTGCCAATGATGGTCGTATGCGTGTTTGGCGCCGTGCAGGTGAGCGCCACAATCAGGACTGCATACGACCAAGGCACACAGGGCCAACACCCGGCATCATGGTGTGGGGAGTGATCTCCTACACTGGCCGTACACCACTGGTGATCGTCAAGGGGACACTGAATAGTGCACGGTACATCCAAACCGTCATCGAACCCATCGTTCTACCATTCCTAGACCGGCAAGGGAACTTGCTGTTCCAACAGGACAATGCACGTCTGCATGTATCCCGTGCCACCCAACGTGCTCTAGAAGGTGTAAGTCAACTACCCTGGCCAGCAAGATCTCCGGATCTGTCCCCCATTGAGCATGTTTGGGACTGGATGAAGCGTCGTCTCACGCGGTCTGCACGTCCAGCACGAACGCTGGTCCAACTGAGGCGCCAGGTGGAAATGGCATGGCAAGCCGTTCCACAGGACTACATCCAGCATCTCTACGATCGTCTCCATGGGAGAATAGCAGCCTGCATTGCTGCAAAAGGTGGATATACACTGTACTAGTGCCGACATTGTGCATGCTCTGTTGCCTGTGTCTATGTGCCTGTGGTTCTGTCAGTGTGATCATGTGATGTATCTGACCCCAGGAATGTGTCAATAAAGTTTCCCCTTCCTGGGACAATGAATTCACGGTGTTCTTATTTCAGTTTCCAGGAGTGTATATGGTACGATGGGAAGTACCCTCTGCCGTGCACTTCACAGTACTTTGCAGAGTACGGATACAGTCAGGGATGTAAAAGTAGATTACTCTATGTGAGAAATCGTACAAGGAGCAGTCTAACACGGCACTGCTGAAGTGTCCTCGAAGTAGCCAAACGTGTCTCAAGTTTCAGGATGTACAGCAACGGTCATGGTGCATAATGCAAATCAGCTCGATATCACAGCATGGAGGGAATCTTAGCGAGCAGCTGTGGTGCTGGTTATATGGGTCAGTAAGATACAGTGAGGTCATTTCCTTATTGCCTGTCCATGTCTACGAACGGAGATCAGTGAGGTGGCAGAATAAATGCACCCTAATAATATGTATATTAAATGATAAGTGTTACAAGCACACTGGTAGCTCCAGCTCATCATCTTCTAAGTTCTGACTTCAGTACTAGAACAGCACATTTTTGTTATGTGACAGACTTCAATTTGTCACCCTGCACTGGTGCCTGTCTTCTGAGCTGCTGGCTGATCGTGGCATTTGTGACGTTCCCGCCATTGGCATTTGCCGTGGTGTTCCACAACTTGTGGTGCCTGCTGAGGGGAGCGTACTTCAAAGACAGTGCCAGCTCAGAGACACCAGGCACGGCTGTCGGGCGTGACTGGAGTCAGTACTCGATGCAGCATGCGAGGCTCAGGAGGTCTACTTTAAACTGATCTGGGCTGTCTCACCTGTGTAAAAGTGATTCTTCTAGGTAAAGTAATAAAACATACTTATAGTTGCACAGATTTTTATTTATTTTGTGTCACAGTTTGGTAGAACAACTGAATAATTACAAATGAAAAGCACAACATTTTTTACAACATTAATTTATTTAGTTAACCCCTTAACTTAATGATTTTTTTTTTCAAAGTATGTTCCAAAAAATAATATCTTTTTACTAACGAAAAAGATCCTGTAATGAATGACATTACTTGTGGACATATAAAGACAGTTTTTACAACTCAAAATAATGAGTTAAAAATTTTTGAAGCGCCTTCAGTAATAAAATCCTGAGTGTACCCATGCACTGGACACTGAACTTTGACTAAAATTCTCTGAACTTGAAGCTTTTTTTAGTTTCTTCGTAGCTATGAAGTCTAACTGTGTATTTCACAATGGTTTCCTGTGAACAAAGTTCTTAGAGGAGCTGGCTGGAGCTCGTGGTCCAGATATATCTCGTACCACGGCGAGCACTTGTCACTCGACTGACAAAATGTCATCACTTTCAATCTCTAATAAAGTAACTTCACTTTCTTCTTCATTCTCTGAGAAACTAAATTCAATGTCAAACTCAGGATCACTATTCCATCCTTTCTTGAAAGCACTGCATAAACCACAATACAGGAGAGAGGCTGAAATTGCGCATTTCGTGTCGCACACAGTAAAGGTGACATCTAGTGACAACCATTTCAACCAAAACATGACAGCCAGGCTACAAATGTAGGACCAGATGCTCTATAGCAGTTGCACACTTAACTCTCAGTGCTGAAGTGGATATAAGTGGGTTTTTATTTTTTTGCAGGTATTTTTCTTAAGTTGCCCGAGTATACTCAGGATTTTAAGTTTCTATCAAAATAATAAAAATGAGATAACTTGCAGTTCTAAGTTAAGGGGTTAACCAATATCTGGCTTAAAAGGCCGTTTTGTTGTTTTATTATTGTATATATACAGGGTGATTCAAAATTCTGGTCACACAGGATGAAGTCTACATCAGTGATTCAATAATTTTGGCCCATAAGACAAAGTCATAAACAGTGGTGATAGCAAAAATATAAATAGATGAACAAATGCTACAGAAGTACTTCAATAATACAAACAAAATGGTATGTTATCGGTCAGTGACAAGTTGGAATAGTACAATGCAACTGCCATCCCCAGTCACCATTTTGCAAGAACCTCTAATTCTGGTGGCCATCCTGCGGATGAGACATTTGAAATGGCAACAGGCACCACTGAACATTGACCTTAATGTTGCTGTTGGTACTTTTGGACAGACTGTGGTGATATTCTTCTGCAGGTCACCTAGTGTTCTTCTAAAATAATCCCATGTTTTCCCCATATTTCTCTCGGATGAAAAAATTTCCGGGTATTTCCAGGTCATCCTGGGGCATGATTAGACACATGCCATGCTTAGTGCCATACACTCTGTAATGGACATAACTGTCGTTCAAAGCAGAAAAGTCACCTTCATGCCTACAGTGATGCAGACTATGCCACCATTGAGAAGATGCATCACCTCAAGGTAATAATGTGGCATGGTATCACATCAAAACAACTTATCAGTATTCCTTCTCCACCATATGATTGGATCAGTACCTAGTTGTGCTCAGAATTCAAGTTTGGCTGTCTGTGTCAAAGTAAGACCTTACCGATGACCTTATCTTTATGCTACATGGTTCCCACCACATTTTGGAAACAGTGTAAGCATATGGCTAGATAACCATTTTCTGGGATGTCTGTCAGATTGTCGCGGTCTTCATGAGTGGCCAGTATTGTGCCCCTATCTCACTCTGTGCAACTTCATCTCATGTGGGGATGGGCACTGGAGGAAGTTTATTGGACTAAACAATGTGGGGACAATTTGGAATCTCACATTCAACACATTCTCGCCAATGTACCACCAGAGTCCCTGTTGAAATTGATTGAGAAGACTCACAAATGGTTAGAGAAATGCTGGCACCAATGTGGAGTTCATACTACAAAAACAATATGTGTGCTATTCTGTTGATCATAATAAATCTTGTTTCAATAACATAGACCAAAAATTCAGTATTAGTGGAGTTAGTGAAAACTACAAGGAGAGTAATGACTGACACCACAACACTGCTGAAATGATAAGTCATATGCCATGCATAATACCATACGGCTGGTTGTATGTAAGGCAACAACTGATTAACGTAGTCCAATGGATTGCTATTAAAGGGGTGCCAGTTCCCATAGCTCCATAGTGTGGCCTCATTCTGCAGTTTAGTGAGTCGTACAGCAATGTACACACACAGGAGAAGGCAGAAATGGTTCTCATCCATGCAGCAGCTGTTGAGTCAACAGGAAGCAATATCAGAATACCACAGGTAACATCCAAGCCAACATAAGCCTAATCATAGATTGATGGCTCAACAATCAGCAGCCCACCAGCTGAGATAATAGTAAGTCCTGGTGAACATGGAATGTGGCACAGGAATGTGGCATCACCCTAGTCTCTGTGTCTGGGATACTGTCCTCTTAATCATTTACATCCCCGTTGAATCCATTTCGATGATGATATTGACAGGTGGGTGCAATTCTGTGAATAATTTGAAGAAAAACACATACATCAGCAAAACCTTGAAGCTGATATTTTCTTCTTCAATGAAGCTAGTTTTCATTTGAATGTGAGGGTGAATAGGCATAATGCAATCTATTGGGCAAATGACAATCCCCATCTCACTATTGAGGCATACACTCAGACTAACCATAGGTTAAATGTGTGGTGGGGTATACATGTGGATGTCATTGTCCCTTGTTTTTCAATGGCACACTACAATCATCTGGAGGAAACATTACAACCCTATTTGGGTGATCTGCCTCTAGAACAGAGATGTAGGTTTTTCTTCCTGTAGGATGGTGCACCTCCATACTTTGGATGAAATGGCCACTGACTACTGGATGAGGTCCTTCCTGACCATTGGAGTGGTACAAGGAGCAAGTGGAATGGCCATCTAGATCTCCAAACCTAATGCTACTGGACTGTTTTCCTTTGGAGCAACTCAGGTCTACAGTGTGAATGGTGATTTGAGAAGCATTAATTTCAAGGTAAATTTCCTTTTATGCAAGAAAAATTATGTTATGAGTGAGAATGTGTGATGAATTTGTTAAATCACAAGGCGTTACACTATCATTCAAAATTTAACACTGAGGACAAGTCATTGGGAAGTTAGTTCTTGAGCAATTTCACACATAATTGGTTTTTCTATGGAAAAGTCAAAATGCTTGACATAGCATTTATTCAGCCAGTATCCCACAAAATGTTCGTTGCAATGCAGTGAAATTTATAGTCTTGCTTTTCAGAAATATTCAGCCACTGCAATTTAAGCTGTGCGCTTGGTATGGCTGACTACATGATGTGTCCTACACCCTGAATTTATGCCATCTGGCAGGCAAGTTTTACAGCTCTGAGGGAAAGTATATTGACATTTAATACAGAAAGATTGTGCTTTCACTAGGGGCATAGTATATTTTCACCCAGAAAAATCTGTGAATTTTTTTCCTTGTTCAAATATACACACTTTAACATATTTCAGAATCCTTTTTACAGCACTCGAATGTACTTTCGTTGGTTTTTCAAGGTGCTGACTGGTACTGTTGACTGCAAAACTAATATCTGCTCATGTTTCTATTAACAAATACATCAGACTACCCACAGCTTGCCTACAAGTAGAACCATCTGCTAACTTGTTCTGCCTGTAGGCCCAAGTAGGTACCCAATTTTTGGAGGTGATGTCAAATTCTCTTTATAGTTCACTCAGCAAAAAGCTAATGGTAGCAGGGTCTTTGGCAGCTATCAGACCATCATCTGCATGTACTGCCAAGATTAATGGATTATTTGCGTCCTGAGTGTTGAATACACATGGATCTGCATTCATTGGCTGAAGTCCATACTTGCACAAAACTGCTGTGAAACATTGGTTCCAGCACCTGGAAGCTTCTTTCAGGCCATATAAGCTTCAATTTAGTTTATACAAACAGTTATTCCCATCTTAAAAACCTTTTGGTTGATTTAAATAAATGTTGTATACGAATAGATGCTTTTTCGATGATATCCATTGCATTCAACAATACTTCTATTCTTAAATAGACAAACAGCTTCTTGGTTAACGTAGTACAAGAAGAAATAGAGATCAAAATATTATACAACTACTTCAACAAAGATGGTGGATTTCAGCTGATTATAGTCTGGGATCAAGTGAGCTGAAATGGTTGCGCAACCAAAACATTGCCTTATATGGTGTGAGAATGGGCACCAATGACGTCACTGACAGCAGCATGGTTATTTAAGCATGACAGCAGCATTCAGACAACAGTCAATCACTTGACAATGGCAGAGATCTCTATCAAAATCTCATGGGCAGTTAAGCACTCGATGCAGCTTGATACTGAGAATATTTTATTAATTACACAATATTATGAAAAGAAAAGTTGCTTCTCACCTTGTAGTATATATGCTGAGTCACAGATAGGCACAACAAAGACTCTCACACACACACACACACACACACACACACACACACACACACACACACACACACACACACACACACACACACAGCAACAAGAGAAAAACAGGAAAAAAGAAAGAAGGATGGACATTGAGTATAGTGATGCAAAAGAAAGTAGTTACAAAGGAAAACAGCACAGGGTTAGGATCGAAGAAAAGCTGTCAGGCAAAAATCAAACAATGGAAAATCCAGGGTGGAATGTAACAATACCAGAGAAGGAAAGTTGCTACTCACCATATAGCGGAGATTCTGAGTCGTGATAGGCACAATAAAAAGTTTCACACACTCAAAGCTTTGGCCATTAACGCCTTTGTCAGCACTAGACACACATACACACACGCTCACACACACTCACGCAAACGCACCTCATGTCTGCGGTCTCAGAGAGCTGAAAATACACAGCAAGCAGCAGCACCAGTGCATGATGGATGGGGATGGGGATAAGGAGGAGGCTGGGGCGGGTAGGGGGAGGGATAGTATGGTGGGGGTGGTGGACAGTTAAGTGCTGCAGACTACATGGAGGGCAGGGGAGAGATGGGGAGGAGGGGGGGGGGGAGGTAATGGAAAAGTAGAGAAGTGTAAAGATTGGGTGTGATGGTGGAATGATGGTTGTTTAGTGCTGAAACTGTCACAAATCCAGCCTTTTCCTTGAAAGTTCCCACCTGCGAAGTTCAGAACATTGAATTGCACAGGTGGTAACTTTTCCTGCAATACATCCTACGTTCCCGTAATCCTCCTGGTCTCAACCTTTGTTAGTCACTGTCCTCAACAAAGCCATAATTACACCATCACACTCAGTCTCTCCTTTTCCGCTACTTCCCCTCGCCTCCTCCCCACCTCTCCCTTGCCCTACGTCTAACCTGCAGCACTTCACTATCTGCCACTCCCACTATACTATCCCTCTCTCTCCCCGCCACAGTTTCCTTGTTGTAACCACCCAGTCACCACTTCCATTATACACTGGTGCTGCTGCTCGCAATGTGGTTTCAGTTGCCTGGGACTGCAGTCTCGTGTGTGTGTGTGTGTGTGTGTGTGTGTGTGTGTGTGTGTGTGTGTGTGTGTGTGTGTGTACATC
Source organism: Schistocerca nitens (assembly GCF_023898315.1). Lineage (NCBI taxonomy): Eukaryota > Metazoa > Arthropoda > Insecta > Orthoptera > Acrididae > Schistocerca > Schistocerca nitens. The sequence continues at coordinate 63,662,650 of NC_064623.1, read as the reverse complement.
TATTGTTGATGAAGGCCTTAATGGCCAAAAGCTTTATTTGTGACAGTCTTTTTGTTGAGCCTATCGGTGATTTTGTTACATTTCATCTGGGGTTTTCCATTGTTTTATTGATTACATAAATGTTTTCTGCTAAATTTCCATAAAGAAAAGTAGTTTGGACATCAATGATTCAAGATACATATTTCGGAATGCTGCAGTGAATAATATTGTATGAATTGAATCAAATCTAGTCCAGAGTCAGTGGACTGTAAGTTTCCAGATAACCTATACCCACAACTTACTTGAAACCTCTAGCCAAAAGCCTGGCTTTGAAATGTGGAGCATCATCACTGTTAGAATTCTTCATTTTGTACACTCAACAGGTATCAATGACTTGATGAGGTGCAGATAGATCCACCAATGCCCAGGTTTAGTTAACTTCCAAGGAATTAATTTCATTCATTGCATCTTTCCATTCTTCTGCTCCATAACACATAACTGCTTCATCAAATGTTTCTGGTTCAGCAATATCTAAAATGTACACACAATTCTTGTATCTTGCTGGTGATCTTAATGATCTGATATCTTAATTGATGTATCCTATTAGACTAAACAGTGTCATCAGCTACTTCCTCTTGTTCACTGATATTATCATAATGTTAACACTGTCTCTTTCTTCATGCACTTCTGTAGTGTCCTGTTTCACAGGAATATTTTGGAAGTTATCTTGTACAGAGATAACTTATTTTCAGGTAAGAAACAGTCCACTAGTCTTTGTTTTGATGTTTCATGCTTGCTACAGTTCTCCATGAAGAGTTTTCCTGTAGAAGTGACATCTCTGTGGAGTTTTACTTGCCACCGGTCTGGAAACCACACACAGAAACCTTTTGTTTTGGCCATAACTAACAAAATACTCCTTTCCAGCCTTTGCATCCCATTTTTGCCTCTTCTCTTTAGGAACATGGACATAATTGTCTTCACCAAAAATTCTGAGGGTTTTAAGCTTGTTTTCTTCCCTAGCTTCAGCTGACATGGCATGAATCCTCTTTCTTTACTTGTTCCAGACCAATAGAGGGTTAATACTGCATAATTCACAGCTTCTGCCCACATTTTATTTAGCAGTTCACTTGCATGCATACAAGTCCTGGCTAACTCGACAACAGTTCTGTCTTCCTTCCAATGACTGTATGACACTTTTTTCTGGTGCAAAAAGCCATACTGGCTAGTCAGATTGCTAACCTCTTGATTATAAAACCCTAATCCATTATCTACCCTTAATGTCTTTATGTCTCTGCTCAGATGTTTCTTACTCAACCATGCAGGACTAGTTAAAGACCTACTCTCCTTCTCCCGGTCACTACAGTGGAAACACTTTTTCGCTAAAGACCAATATTGAACCTTGCCTAGCTCAGTTCACTCCTCCATACGACTGTGATCCACCTCCCCCCCTGCCTCCAAACAACCACCTGTTAACTTTCCAGAATTTCGTAACCTCGAACCTTGCCTCACCATGATACCCCAAATCCCTGAACATGCAAACTAACCTTACATCCGCAGAAAGAACTGCAGTCCACCATCTAAAAACTGATCCCGATCTTATAATTCTACTAGCAGACAAAGGATCCACCACCGTTGTTTTGAAACGGAAGGATTTCGTAGCAGGATGACTCTGTCAGCTGTCAGATACTTCCACCTACTAACCATGCTACAGTGATCCCATTCCAGTAATCCAGCAGGATCTCCAGTCACTACTCAAATCCTTAGGCCCATCCCAGAACCTCTCGCCAGATTCCATCTCTCTGCTTACCCCTACCACTCCCCACACTCCCACCTTCTACATGCTCCCTAAAGTCCATAAACCCAACCACCCAGGACGCCCCATTGTGGCCGGATACTGTGGTCCCACAGAGAGAATTTCTGCTCTCATAGACCAACACCTTCAACCTATTACCCGGAACCTATCCTCGTATATAAAAGTTACCAACCATTTCCTTGATCGACTCTCCACAGTTCCTGTCCCTTTACCAAACAGTGCCCTGCTCGTCACTATTGATGCCACTTCCCTGTAAACTAACATTCCTAATGCCCATGGCCTTACTGCTATCAAACACTACCTTTCCAGACGCCCTATTGATTCCAAACCAACAACCTTTTCCAGATGCCCTATGGATTCCAAACCAACAACCTCCTTCCTAGTCTCCATGACCAACTATATCCTCAGAGATAGCTACATCAGTACCTCCGTCCATATCAAACCTACTAACCACCAGCAATACCTCCACTTCGACAGTTGCCATCCGTTCCATGCCACGATGTCCCTTCTGTACAGCCTAGCCACCCGTGGTCATCGCATCTGCAGTGATGAGCAGTCCCTCTCTAAATATAACGAGGGTCTCACTGAAGCCTTCACTGACCGTAATTATCCTCCCATCCTTGTACAAAAAGAAATCTCCCACGCCTTATGTTTCCAGTCTCCCACCACCTCCCAAAGTCCCACAGTCTGGCCACAGAGGAGCATTCCCCTTGTAACTCAGTACCATCCGGGACTGGAGCAACTGAATTACATTCTCCACCTGGGTTTCAATTACCCCTCGTCGTGCCCTGAAATGAGAAATGTCCTACCCACTATCCTTCCCACCCCTCCTACCGTGGCATTCCACCATCTACCGAACCTACACAATATACTCGTCCATCCTTACACAACTCCTGCTCCCAATCCCTTACCTCATGGCTCATATCCCTGTAATAGACCTAGATGCAAGACCTGTCCCATACATCCTCCTACCACCACTTACACCAGTCTGGTCACTAACATTACCTATCACATCAGAGGCAGGGCTACCTGTGTAACCAGTCACATGATCTACAAGCTATGCTGCAACCACTGTCCTGCATTCTATGTAGGCATGACAACCAACAAGCTGTCTGTCCGCATGATCAGCCACCGACAAACTATGGCCCAAAAACAATGGCTGAACACGCTGCCAAACATGATATCCCTCATCTCAATGACTGCTTCAGAGCCTGTGCCATGTGGATCCTTCCCACCAACACCAACTTTTCCGAATTGGACATGTGGAAACTTTCCTTGCAATACATCCTACGTTCACGTAACCCTCCCGGCCTCAACCTTCGTTAGTCACTGTCCTCACCCATCCAGCACCCTCCCTGTTCCCATTCCAGCACTACACAGCCGTCATTTCATTGCCACACCCAGTCTTCTAATTTCTTCTAATTTCTTTTTATTTCTCTCCTTTCCGCTACTTACCCCCCCACCCCCCCACCCTCCGCACCTTCTCTCCTGCCCTCCATCTAAACTGCAACACTTCACTGTCCGCCACTCCCACCATACTATCCCTCCCTCTCCCCGCCCCAGCCTCTTCCTTATCCCCACCCAGTCGCCACTCCCATCATGCACTGGTGCTGCTGCTTACAGTGTGATTTCAGTTCTCTGAGACTGCAGGCATGTGTACAAGTTGCATTTACGTGAGTGTGTGTGTGCGTGTGTGTATGTGTGTCTACTACTGACCAAGGCCTTAATGGCCGAAAGCTATAATTGTGTGAATCTTTTGTTGTGCCTATCATGACTCACTATATGGTGAGTAGTAACTTTCCTTCTCTGGTATTGTTTCATTCCATCCTGGATTTTCTATTGTTTGACTAGAATAATGTGTTCACTATGCCGTTCATAGTAGCTAACCTGCATCTAACATCCTTTATCTGGCTGTGCTGTATTGCCCGTCCTTTTCTTTCTCTCACTTTTCGTCCCTCTCACCTTTTAACACAATCCATAACAACTGTGTGTTGTGTTGTGTTTTGCTTTAGGGTGCAGATTACAACTGGGGTCATATGCTCCCGATTCAAAACTATACAACACGAAGACAGAGAGGACTTAAAAAACGACTATACATCAGTCCCAATTGACGTAATAGAAGACAGCTAAAAACAGGTACATAGAGAAAGGGCTAAAAAGGACACATATGGTTGCGCGACTTGTTACACCCCGTAGTTATGGCTGTGTCCATTACGACAGCCCCGCACGCAACTCCACATGCCATGCGACTCCCTTTAACAGCATAGCACTCTTCTAAACTAAACTAAACTCCATCCGAACAGGTCTTGGAAGGCCCAATGGTACCGACCGACCGCCATGTCATCCTCAACCCACAGGCATCACGGGATGCGGATTTGGAGGAGCATGTGGTCAGCACACCTCTCTCCTGGCTGTATTTCAGTTTACGAGACCAGAGACACTACTTCTCAATCAAGTAGCTGCTCAGTTTGCCTCACAAGTACTGAGTGCACCCTAGTTGCCAACAGTGCTCGGTGATCTTATGGGAACCAGTCTTAAAACTGCGGCAAGGCCATTGGCATAACACTCTTCTAGGAACACAAAATCCTCCCTCCCTAGCATGTTGTAGTTGTTGTTGTTGTCTTCAGTCCTGAGACTGGTTTGATGCAGCTCTCCATGCTACTCTATCCTGTGCAAGCTTCTTCATCTCCCAGTACCTACTGCAACCTACATCCTTCTCAATCTGCTTAGTGTATTCATCTCTTGGTCTCCCTCTACGATTTTTACCCTCCACACTGCCCTCCAGTGCTAAATTTGTGATCCCTTGATGCCTCAGAACATGTCCTAACAACCGGTCCCTTCTTCTTGTCAAGTTCTGCCACAAACTCCTCTTCACCCCAATTCTATTAAATACCTCCTCAATAGTTATGTGATCTACCCATCTAATCTTCAGCATTCTTCTGTAGCACCACATTTCGAAAGCTTCTATTCTCTTCTTGTCCAAACAATTTATCGTCCATGTTTCACTTCCATACATGGCTACACTCCATACAAATACTTTCAGAAACGACTTCCTGACACTTAAATCTATACTCGATGTTAACAAATTTTTCTTCTTCAGAAACGCTTTCCTTGCCATAACCAGTCTACATTTTATATCCTCTCTACTTCGACCATGATCAGTTATTTTGCTCCCCAAATAGCAAAACTCCTTTACTACTTTAAGTGTCTCATTTCCTAATCTAATTCCCTCAGCATCACCCGACATAATTCGACTACATTCCATTATCCTCGTTTTGCTTTTGTTGATGTTCATCTTATATCCTCCTTTCAAGACACTGTACATTCCGTTCAAATGGTCTTCCAAGTCCTTTGCTGTCTCTGACAGAATTACAATGTCATCGGCGAACCTCAACGTTTTTATTTCTTCTCCATGGACTTTAATACCTACTCTGAATTTTTCTTTTGTTTATTTTGTTGCTTGCTCAATATACAGATTGAATAACATCGGGGACAGGCTACAACCCTGTCTCACTCCCTTCCCAACTGCTGCTTACCTTTCATGCCCCTCGACTCTTATAACTGCCATCTTGTTTCTGTACAAATTGTAAATAACCTTTCGCTCCCTGTATTTTACCCCTGCCACCTTTAGAATTTGAAAGAGAGTATTCCAGTTAACATTGTCAAATGCTTTCTCTAAGTCTACAAATGCTAGAAATGTAGGTTTGCCTTTCCTTAATCTATTTTCTAAGATAAGATACGGGACAGTATTGCCTCACGTGTTCCAACATTTCTGCGGAATCCAAACTGATCTTCGCCGAGGTCGGCTTCTATCAGTTTTTCCATTCGTCTGTAAAAAATTCGCATTAGTATTTTGCAGCTGTGACTTATTAAAGTGATAGTTCGGTAATTTTCACCTCTGTCAACACCAGCTTTCTTTGGGATTGGAATTATTATATTCTTCTTGAAGTCTGAGCTAATTTCGCCTGTCTCATACATCTTGTTCACCAGATGGTAGAGTTTTGTCAGGACTGGCTCTCCCAAGGCCGTCAGTAGTTCCAATGGAATGTTGTCTACTCCCAGGGCCTTGTTTCGACTCAGGTCTTACAGTGCTCTGTCGAACTCTTCACGCAGTATCGTATCTCCCATTTCTTCTTCATCTACATCCTCTTCCATTTCCATAATATTGTCCTCAAGTACATCGCCCTTGTATAGACCCTCTATATACTCCTTCCACCTTTCTGCTTTCCCTTCTTTGCTTAGAACTGGGTGTCCATCTGAGCTCTTGATATTCATACAAGTGGCTCTCTTTTCTCCAAAGGTCTCTTTAATTTTCCTGTAGGCAGTATCTATCTTACCCCTAGTGAGATAAGCCTCTACATCCTTACATTTGCCCTCTAGCCATCCCTGCTTAGCCATTTTGCACTTCCTGTCGATCTCATTATTGAGACGTTTGTATTCCCTTTTGCCTGCTTCATTTACTGAGTTTTTATATTTTCTCCTTTCATCAATTAAATTCAATATTTCTTCTGTTACCCAAGGATTTCTACTAGCCCTCGTCTTTTTACCTACTTGATCCTCTGCTGCCTTCACTACTTCATCCCTCAGAGCTACCCATTCTTCTTCTACTGTATTTCTTTCCCCCATTCCTGTCAATTGTTCCCTTATGCTCTCCCTGAAACTCTGTACAACCTTTGGTTTATTCAGTTAATCCAGGTCCCATCTCCTTAAATTCCCACTTTTTTTTAGTTTCTTCAGTTTTAATCTACAGTTCATAACCAATAGATTGTGGTCAGAGTCCACATCTGCCCCTGGAAATGTCGTACAATTTAAAACCTGGTTCCTAAGTCTCTGTCTTACCATTATATAATCTATGTGATACCTTCTAGTATCTCCAGGATTCTTCCACGTATACAACCTTCTTTTATGATTCTTGAACCAAGTGTTAGCTATGATTAAGTTATGCTCTGTGCAGAATTCTACCAGATGGCTTCCTCTTTCATTTCTCTCCCCCAATCCATATTCACCCACTATGTTTCCTTCTCTCCCTTTTCCTACTCTCGAATTCCAGTCACCCATGACTATTAAATTTTCATCTCCCTTCACTACGTAAATAATTTCTTTTATCTCATCATACATTTCATCAATTTCTTCATCATCTGCAGAGCTAGTTGGCATATAAACTTGTACTACAGTAGTAGGCATGGACTTCATGTCTATCTTGGCCACAATAATGCGTTCACTATGCTGTTGGTAGTAGCTTACCCGCACTCCTATTTTTTTATTCATTATTAAACCTACTCCTGCATGACCCCTATTTGTTTTGTATTTATAACCCTGTATTCACCTGACCAAAAGTGCTGTTCCTCCTGCCACCGAATTTCACTAATTTCCACTACATCTAACTTCAACCTATCCATTTCCCTTTTTAAATTTTCTAACCTACCTGCCCGATTAAGGGATCTGACATTCCACGCTCCGATCTGTAGAACGCCAGTTTTCTTTCTCCTGGTAACAACGTCCTCTTGAGTAGTCCCCGCCCATAGATCCAAATGGGGGACTATTTTACCTCCGGAATATTTTACCCAAGAGAACGCCGTCATCATTTAACCATACAGTAAAGTTGCATGCCCTCGGGAAAAATTACAGCTGTAGTTTCCCCTTGCTTTCAGCCGTTCGCAGTACCAGCACAGCAAGGCCGTTTTGGTTAGTGTTGCAAGGCCAGATCAGACAATCATCCAGACTGTTGCCCCTGCAGCTACTGAAAAGGCTGCTACCCCTCTTCAGGAACCACACGTTTGTCTGGCCTCTCAACAGATACCCCTCCGTTGTGGTTGCACCAACGGTACGGTCATCTGTATCGCTGAGGCATGCAAGCCTCCCCACCAACGGCAAGGTCCATGGTTCATGGGGGTAGGCTCCCTAGCATAACATTCCTGTACTTCTTGTTTTCTTTTTATCTCTTACGTGTGATGACAAATCACATGCGATCGAATTTATATCATGCGTGATCAGGTATATCTCAGTCACAATACTACCCCTTACCCCTAACACAATTCCTTTCACTCCTTAAGCTGCCAACATTATTCAACACTCCCTGTAACCATCTGCAACCTTTACCCGGCACTTTCAACACTAACTTCCTTCCCCAGTGCCATCCCCCCCTCCCCCCAACACAATGAACCCCAGCTCTATGTATTTGCATCAGTTCAGAAAATTGTCCCTATCCCTAGCCAAAACCCTGTCCCATATCCCATATCCTGTTTCTTAAATGCTGCCTAAGCTGTGGAATCCCCCCTAATGGCCTAACCATAAAAATCTCTATTTCTGGATCCCACCCCTCCTTCTACAATAACCTTCATCTTTTCAGATTCCACCAGACACTTTCCCTCACAAACCTTGTACTACAAAAACACATCTCCATGGCACAGGCATCCCTGAACCACTTCCACTCCCTCTGCAAAATACTGTTACTATGTAATTTCCACTACCAACATCTCATCACCCAAACTGAAATTCTAACATCCCAACACCTTGAAGAACATTCCAAACACCATCTCCACAAGTTACCCAGCCTGCTGAAATCCTTCTCCCGCATTGTGGCACCTTTATCAAACCCCAACCCTACTCCCGATGTTCCTCCTCGTCAACCCCTCACAGCACCAAGACCCTGCCTAGCTCACCTTTTCAACCTACCACATCCTCCAAAACCCCCTATTACCACTCCATGAAATCCTGAAACAAAACAATCCCAGAACATTATTGTTAACTTCTCCACCAAAATCTTCAGCACCACAGAAGTTTCAGCCCTCTCCTGAGACCTTGCATTCAGCTCTACTCCCAGGTTTAACCATGTTTGACTTGTGAAAAACCTACTCTCTTTCTCCCTACAGTGGAAAGACTTCTTTGCCACCAACCCCTCCATCCAAAGCCAGTCCAATCCTACCATCAAACCCGGCCTGTTCCAATTCATATCATCATTCAACCATGACCCTCCCACACTTTGCCTAACCATCCTCTGGTCACCTTCCAGGAATTCCTATCTTCCGACATTGCCTCACCATCCTTCCTCAGGTCCCTCCCTAAGATCAACAACCTTTCAACAGAAGAAAGGACTGCCCTACACAACCTAAAAACAGATCCTGACCTGATCATCCTCCTGGCAGACGAAGGTTCCACCACTGTTGTAATGAACCGGAGTGACCACATGGCGGAGGGCCTCCACCATCATCTACAAGCTCTGCCAAAGTGAGCCCATCCCAGAAGTACAACATAACCCGCAATCCCTGCTGAAATCCTTAGGCCCTTCCCAGAACATCTCCCCTGAATGCACCTCCCTGCTCACCCCAAAAGCGCCGGCCGGAGTGGCCGTGCGGTTCTAGGCGCTACAGTCTGGAGCCGAGCGACTGCTACGGTGCTGGTTCGAATCCTGCCTCAGGCATGGATGTGTGTGATGTCCTTAGGTTAGTTAGGTTTAATTAGTTCTAAGTTCTAGGTGACTGATGACCTCAGAAGTCAAGTCGCATAGTGCTCAGAGTCATTTGAACCATTTTTTCACCCCAAAAGCCCGCACAACCACCTTCTACATAGTCCTCAAAATCCACAAACTGACAATCCTGGGCACTCTATTTTGGCTGGTTAGAGTGATCCCACTGAAAGAATCTCGACCCTTGTTGACCAACATCTGCAACCAATTGTCCAAAACCTAGCCTCCCACATTAATGATACCAACCCCTTCCTGCACTGGCTCTCCACTACCCCAACCTCTTACCTGCATTCCTATTTTATTATTCTTTATTAAACCTACTCCTGCATTACCCTATTTGATTTTGTATTTACACTGTATTTATCTGACCAGAAATCCTATTCCTCCTGTGACCAAACTTCACTAATTTCCACTATATCTACCTTCACCCAATTCATTTTGCTTTTTAAATTTTCTAGCCTACCTGCTCGATTAAGGGATATAACACTCCATGCTCTGATCCATAGAATGCCAGTTTTATTTCTCCTGATGACAACATCCTCCTGAGTAGTCCCTGCCCAGACATCTGAATGGGGGAATATTTTATTTCTGGAGTATTTTGTCCAAGAGAACACCATCATCATTTAAGCACATAGTAGAGCTGGATGCCCTTGGGAAAAATTACGGCTGTACTCTCCCCTTGCTTTCGGCAGTTCATAGTACCAGCACAGCAAGGCCATTTTGGTGATCTTACAAGGCCAGAACAGTCAATCATCCAGACTGTTGTCCTTGAAACTACTGAAAAGGCTGCTGCCCTTTTCCAGGAACCACATGTTTGTCTGGTCTCTCAACAGATACACCTCTGTTGTGGTTGCACCTATGGTATCGCTATCTGTATCGCTAAGGCGTGCAAGCCACCCCACCAATGGCAAGGCCCATCTTCGCACGTAGCATTTGCAATCATGATGTCATCAACATAAAGTAGTATTAGGCTACTTTCTCATCTGATCCAAGAACCATATCTAGTGCCATTATAAATACACCAGAACGTACGTTAAGTCCAAAAGGTAAAACACAAAACTGATAACTTCTGCCAACATGGACAAAAGCTGTGCATTTCCTAGACACCATTGACAGTAATATGTGCTAATAGGAACAGTGGAGATCTAGGCTAGTCAAATAGTGTACTGCATGAAATTATTGTAACTGCGTAACACAGGCATCTGGGTCTAAAACTACTTTGGTGGGAATATTTCCCACTATAGCATGTACTGAGGCCTGCACAAAAACCTGCTTTTGTTTGGTATGCAGAGTCTCATCCATAATCAACTCAATTCTAATCTCAGATTAGATTGAATTTGCTTTCATTACAATTGATCTGTAGTGAGGAGGTCCTCCAGGATGTAGAACAAGTCAGAAAAACCACAGTAGGGTCATTATACCTTAAAAGATCAATGTGGCTGCCTTGATTGCTCCCATCTTCTCATACGATTATTATTGGAGGGCTTAATGAGATTTAAAAGGACTTCGGTATGGCTATCCAATTGTGGTTTATTAGTCATATCAAGGATGTAATTTTACCAGCTAGTGTCAGGTGGTACATGGAGTATCTGATTATTATTTTTTATATAATTTTTATTCTCACATGGTTCTAGTTGGGATAACGTGAATTCCAGCAGATGGTCCACCCCCGTTTCCCTGGTAACCAGGATGGAACCAATTATTATATTTTCTTTCATGTTTATGTTAGTGTTTTCATGTGTGCTGGTCAGCACACTGTGTACCACACTAAGGTGACATGGAAGATAACATCACACACATGAAAGTTATAAGGCTGGCTGGAATTGTAATTTTGCACTGCAACTTGGCCATGTCATTTTGGCGTAAAGACATTGAACTCAAGGTGGTGAATTAAAACTTTCTGCAAGTAGAACAGAAGAAAGTGACTCTGCAGTTGTCACTTCATATGATATACAATGTGGTAATACTGTAGGTTATTAGAATTTGTATTGTTACCAAACATTGTATGATCTTAAACTTGCACATTTATTGTGTCACTCCATTCCGATAAATCTTGGCTTACGGTGGCTTTCATTTGAGCTAGTTGAGACTTTAAGATTCACCAGAATCGTCTGGCTCAGACATAGTTTCATCTTCGAAATGCTCTAGTTCTGAACTTAAGTCATTTACATCCTTGTGCAAAAGACATTGAGAAAAATCGTCAACGTGTCTAGTGATTAGCGAACTGTTTTTCTACTTTCACACAATGTTCTTGTACGAATGTATCAAATTTATTTTCTTACTGCACAACAGCATGTGCCTTTTTTTTTGTTTTCGATCTTTAGACAAGGTCTTTACAGCTTTCGGAATAATATGATAAGCTTTCTTTAATTGTGAAACATCATTTGCTAGAGTATCGTACTATAATGACAATAATTTGAAATTAACAGTCAGTTTCTGTATATTACTAGATTGTTTCTCAAATTGCATGTTTATGTTGTCTCTCATAGCCTTAAATTATCACAACAATAAAGCAATGAGATTGGTAGTTTGACCAGATATTTGTATTATAGGTTGTTTCACGTAAAATGTCACCCAACAGAACATTTTCTTCACATGAGACATCATCATCAGATTGATGAATTATGCTAGGTACGTGAAAGATCACCTAATTGAGCATCATTCTGACACAATAAATTATCTATCATATTATCTGCTTCAGTTTCAGAGTGACATCCAATATCAAGTCCCAAAACTCAAGCATTTTCAACTTCCATGTTAGCTAACTTGTTCTGTTCAATGTTAAGCTCTGTGTTACTATTTTTCCGTCATTTTGGAAATCTTACCTATTTTCTCCATAACATTAATGTAAATTTTAAAAAAAATATTTTTGCAAAAATTTTGAATAACTAAGGTAAAGGCACGAGTAGTTGACACCCTAAGAAATGAAACTACTTTAATTTGATATTCACGAATACAAGTGGATGTTGGGCACAAACACAATTAATCTTCAGGTTCTTTGATCTTTTGTGATTTGATATTTATTATAATTCACTATGTTAAGGTACATTAAATGGTAAATAAAAATTATAACAAAAGTATGAGTGCACTCATCAGTAGTTGACACTAGTGAGACACTAAAGTTTCAGTAGTTGACAGGAAAAATATTCAGTAGTTGACACTAAATAAATAACTTTAGTCTACACATCACAGTCAATACTGTTTTGGAATTCATATTTCAAATGTTCACTAGTGATATTTGAGAGAGGTAAAGGAAGCTTGCCAATAACCTATGATGGACTAATAACACTGACATAATTTTCATCAATATAAAAAACTTTTTTCTGACAGTTGCAAGACTTTAGAGCCATTACTTCGATTTCACCACCCTCAAACACACGCCGAACACTACAAACATATTTGAAATATCTCTTCTCTCCAGGAAAAGAAACAAGAAGAAATTCGCCATTTTTATAAAATTTATTCGTATTTTCTTCTTTGATTGCTGTTTCTTTTTCTGTTATAATTGTTTAATCAGAATTGTCGTCTTCCTTGCCATCATATGTCTGTGAATCACTATCAGGGAGCATACTAATGTCATCCATACTGCTGCCTGGCTCACTCCATTCTTCATCTTCAGAATCTGACGCCACTGAAATTGTTCTTGTATTGTGCACTTTTGGCTTTCTACGATTCTCTGCTTTAGTTTGCTTCTTGAGTTTCTTAGAAATCTCAGACTGTTCTTTCTTCAGTTTTCATGCTTCTGCTCTCTCAGCTTTGAGTCTTTCTCTTTGTAGCTTCAGTTGTTCCTTCTTATGATGATATTCTTGCCACTGGTTGGATGTCACAACACTTGGAAGTTTTTCTCTTAATCTTCTTTTCCCTTGTTTTCCTGTATTCTGAGGCCAAAATAATGCACGTTTGAATGGGGAGGGGATTAGTTGGTCCCCTGATTTCCTATTAATATTTCCACTAGAAGCACACTGAGGAAAATCACAATGTTTCATTGAATTCTTGGGTGAGACACACTGGTCTGTTACATTAGTCTCCTCTCTTTCTTTATTTTGGTTGTTGCCTGCCAAGCTTTTCATGTCTTCCTGTTTTTTATTTTCGATTACTTCATTATTTTGTTTTTCATCTGGATGGACATTTCCTTCGCCCACTTTTTCATTTTGATTTGCCACACAGTTGTTTGTGTCATCAACAGACTGGGAAAGGATAGAATTATGACAGTCATTTTTAATTTCCTTCCAAAGCAATAACAAAGACTGGTCATTTATATTTCCTTCCCACATATCACTTGAAGACTCAAAACATGAAAGTTTATCTTTCCCAATGTATGTTTCTAGAACCTCTAATCCAACTCTTACATTTAATTTTTCAGAATTGGCAGTTCTGTGAGTAGTAAGTATAACATCATCACTCACTGATGGAATTTTTGAGTAGTCTACAGACTCTGGATTCCATGGAACAAGTCCAGTTCTCCTGAATCCATTCTGCAGGACAGACGGTTTAATGAACTCATCCAAAGTTTGTTCCAGTAAGGGTGCAAAATGGATCTTCTTAAGGACTGGTTGATCCAAATGTTCCAATCTCCACTGATGTACATTGTTTTTCCAACTTTCCTTTAAGAAATGAAAGACAGCAACATGCATAGGTTGAAGAAGATGTGTAGAATTTGGAAGCAAAGCTAAAAGTATTATCCCATGCTCATTACAAAACTTACTAGTATGTAAGGTAAGGTGTGACGCATGGCCATCAATAAACACAATGACTGGCAGTGGTATTTTCTTTCCTAGAAGGTAAGAATGGAAAACATTTGTTATGAATTCAAAGAATAATGGACCTGTCATCCAACCTGTTTCAGATTTACCTATTCCCCAATGTTTTGGTACACTCTCTGCTAGTTCCTGTGGTAGTCTAATGTATTTAAACACTGTCCATGGAGGTGCTAAATCACCATTTGCATTTCCAGTCAACAAAACCGTTAGACATTCTTTCTCGTCACTATTCACTTGCTGGTACACATTTTTTTCTCCTTTCAAGGCCAACACTTTGTTTCCTTTGGCGTTCAGAAAGAAAGCAGTTTCATCTAAAGTAAAAACTCTTTCGGGACTTTGAAGAATTGACTTAAAATTGTTTTCTGTTAAATATTTATCTATCTCATCAAACCAGTTTCTTATAGCTTCTGACTTTACTCCTGCCCTGCTTTATGTCAAATTTTGTGACATTCTAATCCCAATATTGGGATGGCACTTCAGAAAAGCATTGTACCAAGTTTTCCCTGGGCGGTTACAAACAAAGGGATTTTTATGTTTCAGTTGTTCAATCAGGTGCCACACACTGTCCAGAAGTTCGAGTTTTGTTATGGGGAATCCGGCCTTAGCCATAGTACAAATCCAGTGTTCTAATAAATCCTCCTCTTCTTTGGTAAGAACTGTATCAGGACCCATGCAATAATTTCTAGGCATCTTCCCTCTGGCTTTGCACATTAAAGTAGTTCGAGGAACCAAGAAACTTTTTGCTGCTGTAGAAACAGGCATTCCATTAAGTACTGCATCTATGGCAAGCTGCATTTGTTCCTCTGGATAACTGAGCATCTTCCCTTTTACTGGTGGCATTATAATGACCTAAATAATATAAAACATCATCTCAGAAATTCACATTACTTGAATGCCAGTAGCTGACATAGTATGAACTAGTAGTTGACATAGGGTGTCAACTACTGGATCTATACGTGCAACGATAAATTTAACACAAACTCCACAGAGTTAAGCCTATGAGGATACAGGGAATGAAAAAGGTATTAAAAAAGTTGTTGGACTCAGTAGTAGACAGATGCGTCAACAACTAAAAATAAGGAACATATTAGCACCAGTACTTGACACCTGATCCCTGACCATACCATAACCTAAATTCACAAATATTTCACAAATTTGCTTACTTTGTTTAATACTCGAACCATCTAAAAAACTATACACAAAAAATAATATTATCTTATGTTTGCTTTGCCACATCAAAAAACTTACCTCCTTATTGATTTCGAGAAGAAAATCAATGAAAGCAGAGAAACACAAACACACTGTTATCAAATTACACTGTAGATGGCACCACCATACAACAGTCACAACTCTTTCTCTGAATAAAGCGATTTTCTTGTTTTAAGAACTTTAATTTGAAAGTGTCAACTACTGGTATTCTGCCAACTACCAGTGCCTTTACCTTACGATCTGGGAAAAAAAAACATCTAAAGGTAACGATATCCAACTCCAGGATGCTGGTAGAACAGTGTAAATCAACATAGCCATTACTGATAAAACATTATAGTTTAAGCCATCTTGTAACTTACATTCACACAGTCTTATTGACAGAGCAAAAAATTTTAACAATAAAATATTGTTACTGAATGACAGACAAAAATTTCAATGCTTCACACTGCATGATGCATGAGAAGCAAAAATTAGGCCATGTGTTGCAGATTGCTCTTACCTTGAACATTTGATATTTTCAAAATCCTTTCTGGAGTTGATGAATGGAATTCTCTAGGTTTAGTGATAATTTTCCCTTCTTCTTATTGTTTATTTGTTTTTCCCTTTCTAAATGTAAATTCTCCATTGTTGTCGTTAATATAAGAGTCATAAGACGGAAAGAACAATTATGATGATAAAACTGTGGGATTACAAATTCCTACAGGAAACGTATTTGATTAAAGAATCATCAGTATGATGATGTAACAGTTGTTGGTAGAAAGAAATCGAATGTCCATGGCCATAGTGAAAAGACAATTTGAAATTGAAGTGCACTTTTATGAGAGTTCTAGTTAATTCTTGATTTTCTGAAAGGGCGAGGGAACAGTGAAGGATTACTGTAAGCAATAAAGAGCAATGCAAAATACGCATTCAGAAATAAAAAACAGTGATCATGTTACTGTTGAACATTTTCTCCCCTTTCATTTAACTGAACTTTGCATTTAACTTGTTGTACTGCATGTACAAATACAAATGTAAATGTCCATTTAAAAGTTTATGTCATCGTTAAATGTCAAATAGATACAGTATAAATAAGAATCAAAAGAAACAGACTTACCCTTCTATTTTTAAGTTACTCCAGGAGGTACCTATTTAAAAAATTAAAGAATATTGGGAAAATGTTTAGATTAAAGTTCATTTCTTTGCACCCTTGCATATCTTGTAAAATTTGATGCATAAGAGATTAGCCACATCAAGCGAAAATGAATTTAATCTTCATAATTTCACTACAATTAATAATTTTATCACAGAGAATACCAGATATTTATATGGGACACTTAAGTCACAATGTTAATTTTTTTAATAAATACGAAATAGTTTAGCGCAGTGAGTTTACATGGAATCTGAGCCAATAAGTGTGTTAAGTTAGGTCATAAGAGTCTGATGGAGACTTCCTATAGCTTACACTTTAACCACCCCCCCCCCCCCCCTTACGCACACACGATACCCATAATTACAGGTGGTGTAAACACAAAATGTTTTTTAATATTAGTGATTAACCAACAAAACCTGAGACTTTGTTTTTCATTCGACTTCATAAGTTGCTGTATTGTTCAATACCTTGGTTAAATGGTGAATTTTTAAAGGAAAAGGTGGGGTAGGCATTTTTTCAACACAATTTTTCATCTTCTTTTATCCTGTCACTTTCATATTTCTCCCGAATTCAGTGATGTTATTTTTAACAAATACTGGTGTAACAATTGTATATATTTTACTTATTTAATGAAGTCTGAAATATTTGTCAAATACCTCATTTTCAAATTATAAATATTTTCTGGCTTTGCCTTTCCAACATTAACAATTTAAAAAAATTAAAGATAGTACATAGTTGTAAGCTTAAGTTTCCAACTTTAGTCCAACATTTTCCATACTGGAGCATTGTTGGGTAACTACGAATGACCACAATGTTTCTTCCAAGATTTTTATTTACTGCTTTAAGTAAGACAGTTATCAGTTCGACGATTGTTATTGGTGCAGTCCTTTAATAGGCATGGCTCTGTTGGATGTGTTGCCTTCCTCTGACCTCTGAACTGACTGACCCATCCAGTTGGTAGGGGAGACCAACAGTTTAACGTGGATTGAAAACCACGGCACAACTTGACATTTTACACACCAACAAACATTGCCAGAGGTGAAAGATGTGATATGTGACAGGTAAAAAATCAAGGGAATTGACTGGATACTGAACACAAGACCTTTGAATTTGTAGAATGGCACTTCTCCACTGACTCATCGATCATTATAAAACATTTACTTCCCACAAGAAACTTTACTCCTTCACTGAAGACAAATTTGTTTTTGAAGAGATTTTGTAGAGGATTCAATTTTATGTATGTCATTATATAGGGTGAGTCGAAAATGACTTTACAACTCACTTACATATACAACTTTACTGAGACAATTAAGACATGGTTAAGGTGTCATCTTCTAGCGCAGTACTTCAAGTTTCATCCACTAGGAATGACAGAAAACTGAAAATCTTGTGGTTAAGCTTCTGTCTGGTAGCGAGAGTTTCATTCACTTATTATTGCAGTGCTGAAATCCCACCACTAGGAAGGACTGAAGACTGAAAAATCAAAATGGCATTTATGACAGGACCCGAACATGCTCACTGTGTTGGATGGAACAAAGTCAGCAACAAGGGTTCATTGTAAATTTCTCACTGAGTACCTTAAGGAAGATCCTAGTAGACCTACAGTTTACTCCTAACATCAGAATTTCGTTCAAATTCTTATAGCATTCATCATAATGAAACTCAAGGTCACCCATGGGTTTCCGATGCTGTCATTGAGCAAGTGACAGTTTTATCCGCAGTCCCATGACATTGACATATTGTGAGAGCTCAGAACTCCTCAATTGCCTGACTGAAGTGTGTCAAGAAAAACATTGCACCTGAAATCATACAGTGGCATTGCAGACATGATGCCAGATTTACTGAATAAAGTGTGGCAAGAAATTGAGTTCAGATGGGGTGGGAGCGTCTGCTGTACGTTCAGCCATAGTGAAAGTGTGGGATGAAACTTGCAATATTTTGCTACAAGATGAAACCTATACTACCCATGCAAGCCTGTTCAATAAAATTCTGCATGTAATTAAAGTTGAAAAGCCCTTTTAGAATCACCCTGTATAATAAGGCCATATCAGTCAATCGTACAGACTTATGCTCCTGCAAACATCGAGAAAGCAGCAGGCTCTCTTCATAAACTATGAGTTTGTCTGATGGTTCTCCAGATACCCCTCCCATGCGGTCACACCTACTGTACGGCAGTCTGTATGATAGAGGCAAGCAAGCCAACCTACCTCGCCAAGGTCCACAGTCCATGAAGCGCTTCAGAATACAACACTTACTGCTATGCTCCCATCTACTTATAGCTGTTTTAAAGTAGTTGAAATGTTTTGGACTAAACAGAACTCAAAATCTCCAATTGTGAGTATTTTTGAGTACTGCGCTGTACTGCTGTAGGTCATGATGTCCAAGCAACTGACCTTTGTATCTGGTAAGTATGAATAAACAGTGAGGTTACCAGTTCCCGTACAAATATTTTAAAAAGATGAATGGGGGAGAATTGACTAATAAGTTTATCATACAATGAGGAGTAAACCAACAAAATGACACTCTCACTCCCAACTCAATCATGTTGACGTACAAAATCACTCACACCCCATGTAAAACAATGGAAAAAGGGTGAAATGTGCTATAACTGGGATTAAAACACAAGTAAAATGACAAAGGAGCTAAAATAACAAGACAGGGAAATGTAATTAGCTGACCACCCAAAAAAAGAGCCAGTCACCCTGATAACATGTGAAGAACCTCTCCCTGAAATGTTAGGAAACAGGTTGGACATTTCACAAAACCTTAAAACTTTCACCACTTACATTTCACCGTCACTCAAAATGAGGGCGGATCTGCTGGCAAATCTGTGGACTGAAAATGTAATGCAGTCTAATAAAATATGGTGCACTGTGATCTGTATGCCACAACCATCACACATTGGAAGGTCCTCTCACTAGAGCAAGAAGCCGTGCATCATACGGCTATGGCCTCTGCAAAGGCAAGTAAGGATGACCTTGCCCACCCTGCATGGATGAAAGGATGTACACCATGGCCATATTCTGGGCTTTACTAGATGCAGCTTACTGTCTGTCACTTCCAGCCACTCTTCCTTATACTGATGCACAACTCTGTACCTCAACAGTGAAGGGATAGCATGCAGAGGGATGGAACACAGAACTATCTGAAAATCTTGACATGCCTCCTTGTCTGCTACATCCGCCCTTCTGTTACCTGCAATACCCACGTACCCTGGCACCCAGCAGGGCACTGCCTTCCCCAGCCTTTGCAGTCACAAGAAGGGGGGAGGGGTTCTGGACATCTGTAACACATCTCATCTGCTCCAGTGCCTCCAAGATCACGCATCATTCTGTGCCAAATACAGTACACTAGTGAGGCAATCTTAACTTGAGGACACAACCAGGGAAAAGAACAGAGTAACCAACAAAGTGCCCTTGTTTAGACACATTCATAAATACAGCTACAGAGTTGTGGTGCTCAGTTAAAATCTCATAAAACAATATATTAAAAAATTATATTAAAAAAATATGGAGAAGTGCAAACTCTCTTGTACTGCATTAAATCTAATGGACGGTTGGCAAAGAGGTGTTTCACAGCTGGACAAGCAACAGTATGGTGTGTTGGGGGAAGTGGGAGCAGAGACAAATTTACACTTCTAATGCAACCATGAAGAGTTACTGCAGGATGGCAAGTGCAGTTCACCAGCCTCAGCACAGAGACTGGGTATAGGGCTGATCCTGTAAGACCCAAGGCCAGCTTGATCCCCTCAATCTGTAGGTAAACAGGCCTCATTGACCTGTACACTGAGCACGCATAATTCAGTCGTGATTGGACAAAGGCTATATGAAACTGGACAAGATGTGCCTTGTCCACTCCCCAAGATCTGTGGATAAGACATTTCAGGATATTTAGTGCCTTCTGGGCTTTTGCCTTTACGTCCTTTAGGTATGGTAACCACAATAGGTTTGAGTCAAAAATGAGGTGCAGAGCCTTTAAAAGGGAGAATGGTGTCAAACATTCGCAATTCAGGTAAATTAAATGACAAGAATAATTAAAATGAGCACACATGCACACGCACACACAAACAATCAGCAGAAAACTCAAAATCAGTCTTTGCAGTTCACTCCTCCAGCCACTGCAATGCAAGTTCCAATCGACAATTCACTGTCCCAAGATTGGAGGAGGAACAGAAGAGAATTTCAAAATCATCCACTATTACGGGGCATTGTACAGGATTGCTTAATGTCGGTGTGATACTGTTTATGGCTATGGCAAAGAGGGCAACACTTTAAACACTGCCCTGAGGAACACCATTCTCCTGCTCAAAACAGTCCAACAGCACATCACCAACTCAGGAACTAAAAAAGCACTTGGAGAGGAAGGACTATATGAAGATTGGGAGTTGGTCACAGAAGCCCCATTGGTGGAGCTGCCCTAGAATACTGCGTCTCAAAGTAGTATTGTACACCTTATTCATATCAAAGGACACACCTGTACAGTGATGATTACATAGGAAATCCTGCTAAACAGCCGCCTCTGGCAGGGTCAAACTGTCGACAGTGGACCAAAATCTCCTGAATTCACACACAGAGCTCCTAAGAAATTGCCTGGTTTCTAACATCTGGACCAGACGATGGTCAACCATTCACTCCAGGATCTTTCCTACACAGTTCATACAGGCAATACTCCAGTAGCTACCACAACACATTAGGTCCTTCCTTGGTTTGAGGCAAGGTATCAAAATGGTCTTTCTCCATGAGGTGGGAAAGTGGCTTGTCTGCCATATCAGATTAAAATATCCAAGGATGATTCCTTTTGACACTGCTGGCAAATGTCGAAGTATGCTGTACTTGATTTGACCATGACCCAGTGCACTATCACAATCCTCAGGTGGTACAGAACCCAGCTCTCACATGGGGAAAAGGCAATTGTAAGACTCAAAATTGTTGGATCTCAAATCCAACTTGTTCCTCACCAGAGTGGTAAACACCAGATCCTGGCTGGCATGGCAGCAGTCGTTTTAAACTGCTCTGACAATGTCTGAGTGGTCTCTGGGAATTGTTTGGAGACAGACTTGTTTCAGCACTACTACTATTGGTAATCGTTTGTATTTACTGAAAATCCTCCTGATGGCTTTCTGTACTTGGGTAGAATGAGTGGAACAATTTATAGAATCCAAGGACACTTGCCATGATCTTTTGTTTCTCTCTGTAACTATATGCTGAGCCATGGCTCTTGCAACTCAAAGGGCTTCGAGGTTTTCTGCTGTTAGGAGACAAACTGCTGCAGAACTGCACGCCTGAACCAGATTCCTGAATGGCACAGATCAGTCAACTGAGAGATAGGTTACCTCTGAAGAATATCTGAGGACTTCAGGATGGAGACGTCAGTGACAGCACTCACCCCTGGACAGTCACGGCATCCAAACACAGCCAGCTGGATGAAATGCATCCTATCAGCTCTGCTGACCATTCGTTGTGGCTGTGTGTTTTCAGTGAAAGCTCCGTCCAGTGGGTGAATATGGAACAGAAAGAGGTCACTGGAAAGTAGGTAATTAGTGATTTCCCACTGAACACAGTCCTCAAGGGCTCAAGAGCAGAGGAAGAGATTGATCACTATGGATGACCCAGTAGCAGCACAGAAAAGAGTGGGAGCAACTGTTTTGAGGATTCACAGCTCTTGAAACATCACAAGACTCTCCAAAATCCAACCCCAGGACAAGTAGAGGTCGGGTCCCACAATACAACATAGGCATTTAAGTCTCCCAGTATGAGCAATGATGTTCTATAAGATCTGTTAGAGCCTCAGAGTCTATCGGATTTTGTGGAGGTAAATACAGTGAGCAAACAGTGATCCTCTGGTACACATGAACTTCAACTATAGTTGCTTGCACATCAGCAGCTTCGGAGAGAGCAGAGGAGTGGTGTGAATTATTGACAGAGCAACTCCTCCCCAGTCGCATCATCATCGTGATGAAGGCTACAGGCCTGTAGTACAGGGGCATCAGACACTTTAAAATACATTTTCTTTAAACCCAAGTGCAAGGGGTGTTCCTGTGCAAGAATTTCAGTTCCTCCACATGTTTCCCAAAGCCATTCATGTTCCACTGTAGTATGAGAACCATTTATCATGGGTGTAGCACTCTCACTCTGTCTTTCCGCTGGGGAGAGGAGCCTGTAGTGGATGGAGGCTGGGGCAAGATAAGTGCCCCAGGCCAACATCAGTGTCCATCAGCTCTGAAGACAAATCATGAAATACATCAGAGATAGCTTTCCTGTCTCTGTCAGCAGCTGACCCTTTACCTAAGATTTTTTTTGCCTAGGGAGGGAAGGAAGATTGGGTTTAATGTCTCATCTACATCGAGGTATTTAGAGACATGGAGCCCAAGCTTGGATTGTGTCAAGGTTGGGTTAGGAAATTGGGTGTGTAGTGCCGCGGAATAGTAACGAGTTGGAAACGTGGAATATTTTCAAAGTTTCGTTGCCTATGCCGAGAGCCAGAGCCAGTATGTTAGCCAAGAGGTAGGACTGCACATATATCGGAATGTGTCATCACGCAAGGGCAATGGCCTGGTTACACACAACAGGCGAGAGAGAATTGCTTAGCACGCGAGTTCGTGTTAGACGGAGACTTTCATAGAGTGCAAGACAGAGGTATAGAGTCAGCTGTTCTGCATTTCACAACTTCGCGTAAGTTTGTCATAACAACACGTAACTCTGTCGCAAGAACACCTAAGGGGCGAGTACGACAGATGAATCAGCAGTATAAGTGGAACGAATGCGGTCATTACAAACGAGCATGACGTCAGGACGTCGCTCGTGCTTCCTTTAAATATGCCAACTATGATAGCAGCAAGGCACTCGCACTCAGACTTGCAGTTAGATGTGTACTGGGTCGCTGCGTCCACCACGGACGGGCCACCAGAAGGAACAGGGAAGAAGACGGGGTGGGATAGAGTACACTCTGCACTACGAGAACGCCTCTCGTGCCGACAGCGTTGGGACTCCAAACCGGAGCCTCTACGCGCAGCAGCTTGCTGTCCTTCACCGAGTCGGCCAGCCAGCCGGACGCCGCCAGCCACGCGCACCCGAAGTAAGGACGTTCCTCCGCTATGTCACAGCACGCGGCGCTGCGCTAGCAAGACTGTGCGGCCCGGATCTGGTGTCATCGTTACGAGTCAGCGAGGACTCGGGGAAGGTCACTGATATCACCAAGCCACATTGTACTCGGCAGGAATAAAGGTGTTATGAATTAATAATGTTTCTTTGGCGTTTCTGACGCTTTTACAGCCATTTCCTAGCATCCTGACAACTGGAGAGGTCACCGCTCGGCCATCCAGCCCACCGTAGGCGACCAGGACCACCGGGGTGCCTACAGCTGTCCCCTTTCAAAGTAACCATCCAGGCATTTGCCTGGAGTGATTTAGGGAAATCACAGAAAACTAAATTTGGATGGCCAGACATAGATTTGAACCGTTACCCACCCGAATGAGAGTCCAGTGTGCTGACTTGGTTTTTTGCTTAGGGAAGCTTTGGAACCATAACTGTGGAGGTGGTAGTGGTAGTGATAGTGGCAGTACTGGGCAGTTGACCAGACTAAACATCAGGTGCAGGAAGCTCCACACTGTCAGCAACCATGGCCTTTTCTGATGTCTGGAAGCAGGTACAGGCATGAAAGTAACTGAAACAGGATAAAATGACAAATTCATGTCCTTGTGCTGACACTAGTATCCATTCATCTAGCAGCTTCAATCTTCTGAACTGGCTTTTTAAAAGCAGAAGCACAGGAGGTAGTGAAGGTGGGGCAGGTGGGGGGGGGGGGCACAACATGGCTTTAGATATCATTTTGGCCTCACCAAATGGGATGCACTTCAGTTTTAAGTTCTTATCATCCATTCTTCGAGATACAGGCTGCAGTTCCCACTCTAGACAGGATGATCCCCAGAGCAATTAACACACTTCAAAGCACATGGACAGATTCCTCCATGGGTGGCCTTATCAATTTGCCACAAGTGGCTTCTCCTTTACACTCAAGAGTAGTGTGTCCAAAGTGCTGGCATTTAAAAGCACGTATTGGGACGTGAACGTAAGGCCGCACGCTTAGGTGAAGGAAACCTGCCTTGACATGCTCTTGAAGTTCTGTGCTGTTAAAAGTAAGTATATCCGAGTCTGACTTAAGCAGATCGCCATCCTCCCTTTTTTTTTTTTTTATATCAACAATGACTTCTTGGACTCATTCAGCTTTAAGTTCATATTTGGTAATGTCCACAAGATTCCTGCAAGTAATAACACATTTTCTGTAGTTTAAGATGTTATGGGGCTCAGTCGACTTTCTGAAGGTTTGTCACTTGTTGGCAACTTGAAGTTTTGATCAACAGTGTCCCACTGCACAATCACTTGACTCGCTAAGATGCTTGCAATGCCCTCTAAGCTTTTTTGAATGTAGAAAGGTAAAACTTTCTCCAAGCTGCCCTCTTTCCTATTAACTATTAAAAGCACATTCAGATTACCAGCATGTGCTCTGTTACTAGAGACAAAGGTCCTGCAACAAATTCTAAATCAGAAGGACTGTCTTCACGAATCCTCTTGTTTGAATGGGTGTTGGTATTTACCAGCAACCGACCCATTCTGCTGGGAGGAGAAGGAAAAAAATTTCATTTCAAGGGTTCCATCACAGTCCCACGAGCAGCTACAAAATCAAGGACCACCTATACAGATCCCCACATGCCTAGGTAAGCCACATACAACTGAGATGCAGAAGGTTCTCCAGAGGTTGCCTGCTAATGACTATTTCAACAGCGACATATCTCATCAGTGTGTGGGACACCATGAGGTTGTGTGATTGTTTATAACAGGTTTTTACCATCCTTCTAATCTGGGCAGTCAATCCAAGGGCCCTGTTTCCTGTGGCACGTACAACATTCCATTGCCACACTGTACAATAGTAGCTGAAGTGTGCCCAGAATGTAAGGTGAACAGGATAGGCAGCACCTACTAGTCCCCAGCTCAGAAACACTGGGGTAGCCAAGCGCATACTTAGCAGACGAATGCTGAGCTCCTAAGGTCTACATGCCATTTGTATACAATAACTCACATCACACTGGGAGACAAGTATTACTAGTCACATCCGTACAGGATGGAAAGATTGGCTGTGAGGCTTAGCCATATGAATTTGATCTAACAGTGTGGTAGTAGGGCATTCAAGATTCAAAAATCGAGGGACAGACTTCATAGGACATCAATCAAAGAAGGAATACTTCAACCCACAAGTATTAAGAAAACTCTGGCGATTATGCCCACCAGACTAGGTAATCCAGACTAAATTGTTTGGGACATTTAATATCTAACTCTAAAACTGTTGTTTGAAGACCAAGAAATATAGGATTGACCTCTTGACATCTCTGCAGTTTCAATCAAATGTGACTCTTTTTAGTAATTTATTGTAATTTCATGCTATTTTTTGAATGTATATGCACAAATATGTCAACCAGGGCAATAATTGCAACATATAGTTTGCCATGGCTAAATTTGTATTATTAAAAAACTAAATAATAATAATAATAATGTGGTAGAGAGTTGCATGTTTGCAGTTAGAAGGTGTAGATCTTTTTAACCTAGAGGTCCTCATGCAAAATGTTATAAAATGCAGACAGTCCTCTGCAGTCATTGTCCAGATTCTCAGATTCTAAGCTTATTTCTTGAAACAAACTCTGAACAGCAGTCCCAAGTGATTTTCTGTATCAGAGGGTTTGTTTTATTTAGCTTACCACCCTCCCCCCCCCAATTGTAAACGGTTTCTTTGGTACGTGAAGAGGCATCGACAAGTTTCTGCAAATGACACAAACAATTACACAGGGCCAACAATGGAAAAACTTTTTTTGCTGAAAATATCTTATTATCATGTTTTTAGGGTGGGTAATCCAAATATGATACTTAAAAAACTGTATCACCCACCATTTCTTCACATTTTACAATTAAATTTATTAAATTAAGTAATTTTTTAACGAATATAACAGCTTTTATATAGTTAAAATAATATAAAAAGGTAGTTTAATGAATGTAGATGACATTGGTAGCACTGCTGAAAAACATTTGTTGGCACAAAAAGGTCGATTCTATTTTTGTGTTAATGGATGGTGTATTGTTTACTGTTAACCTAACCTCACTTTCCGGTTTCCTGTGAATGTGCTCAGTACAATGTCTAATCGTGGTTGTAAAAACACTGCTAACCGTTTTTGTTATACTTGTGGTGAATTTGTGATTAAAAACACAAAGAAACATTACAGACTTTGTGAAAAAGGTTTAGCTATCATACTTTGGATCTAAACTTGGAGATCAACATAAATCTTGAGTGCTGCATACGGTATGTTATGCATGTGTTGAAGATCTGAGAAAATGGCCCAAAAAGGAGAAAAAAGCCTTTAGATTTGCTGTTCCTATGATATGGAGGGAGCCAAGAAATCATTCCAATGATTGCTACTTTTGCACTGTTGATATTACTGGCCGTAATTTGAAAAACAATAAGGTAATAAGCTACCCTAACCTTCCATCCGCCACCCAACCAGTAGGGCATGGTGTAGATTTGCTGGTTCCTGAACCACCAAATAATTTAAATTATATTCCAGCATAAGTATTTTCTGATGTACAATCTGATTTAGATGAACCAGTTGATGATAATTCCATTGTAATACAGAAAGCCTAGAGCCCAAATTGTTGACTCAGACCATGCTTAATGATTTGGTTAGGGATCTGAGCATAACGAAAGGAAAAGCTGAATGTCTTGGCTCTAGATAAAAAGAAAAGAACTTATTGGCTCTTGGAACCAGCATATACATTTATAGAAAGAGAGGGCAGCAATTTTCCAAGTTTTTTCAACAAGGTGATTTAGTGTACTGCTCACGACATTCCCGGTCTGATGAATGAGTTTGGTATTAAATACAAAAAGGAAGACTGAAGGCTGTTTATTGATTCATCCAAAACTAGTTTAAAGGCTATTTTATTACACAATGGTAACATGTATGCATCTAAAAGAAGGTGTCTGTCGGACCTGACATTAGAAAATTGATGTTTGATGTTAACTTTGAGTCCACAATGACCTTAAATGAGAAAGAAGCATGGGAGTCATTCAAGCAAGTCATTACAAAGTTCTTAGGACATGAAAAAGACCCACAATATGTGGGTGATTTACCAACTGACCTGCCTACACTGTGATGCATTCTATGTGGGAATGACCAGCAACAAACTGTCCATTCGCATGAATGGACACAGGCAGACAGTGTTTGTTGGTAATGAGGATCACCCTGTGGCTAAACATGCCTTGGTGCACAGCCAGCACATCTTGGCACAGTGTTACACCGTCCGGGTTATCTGGATACTTCCCACCAACACCAACCTATCCGAACTCCGGAGATGGGAACTTGCCCTTCAGTATATCCTCTCTTCTCGTTATCCGCCAGGCCTCAATCTCCGCTAATTTCCAGTTGCCGCCACTCATACCTCACCTGTCTCTCAACAACTTCTTTGCCTCTACTCTTCCACCTCAACTGACATCTCTGCCCAAACTCTTTGTCTTTAAATATGTCTGCTTGTGTCTGTATGTGTGGATGGATATGTGTGTGTGTGCGAGTGTATACCTGTCCTTTTTTCCCCCTAAGGTAAGTCTTTCCGCTCCCGGGATTGGAATGACTCCTTACCCTCCCCCTTAAAACCCACATCCTTTCGTCTTTCCCTCTCCTTCCCTCTTTCCTGATGAGGCAACAGTTTGTTGCGAAAGCTTGAATTTTGTGTGTATATTTGTGTTTGTTTGTGTGTCTATCGACCTGCCAGCGCTTTTGTTTGGTAAGTCTCATCATCCTTCTTTATATATATATATATATATATATATATATATATATATATATATATATATATATATATATATATATACCAGCTGACAAGTGAAACCTCTATTAACACATATGACTGTTTTAAGTGGCTTACTGTAAATATAAACCATGCTTTATGTTGTAACAAAGCGTTTCATTAATTTCCCCATTTACGGGATAGCATAGGATTTTTATACTATGTAACGAAAAGCATATTGCTCAAAAACTGTGAGTGATACAAAAAAACTAAGGTTAGATTTGCATTCAGCTCATAAAAATCTATTTAAAAAAATCATCTATCAAAATAAAAAAAAGTTTTTTGTTTTAATTTTTCGTTGGCCTGTGTTATCTGAATTTGATCTTAATTGTATGTTGTGAAGAGGGAATTAACTAAGACTGACTCAAGGTGCACACTATTAATTCAACGTCTTTGGTAGGTCACTGATTTGCAACATGTTATACTTCTCTTTTCTCAGAACCCATGCACAACATTTCCAGCTGCATAAAAGGACATGTCTTTAGTAAACTGCTTATTCAGAGTCAATAGGCTTTGATTTAACTTTCTGCAGTGCAAGACCACTGTTTGCAGTCAACAGGGAGTCGCTAATTAATATGACACTGGAAATAGTGCCTTGGTAATGCTAGCAGTCACCTAAATTTTCTGCTGTTATCAGACCTCGTACAAAGACTCTTTTGTACTCTTGGGGTTTTGGCAACACAGCGTACTGATGCATATGAGATACAGTCACAAAGTTTCAATCATCACCTCAAAAATTGTTACTTGATTAATTTTTTGTTCGTTTGCAGGTACACATCTGCAGTCCCAGTACACACCGAAATCTGAATGAATATTCAAGTGATCATATAGAGATTGTTTTCATTAAGTACCATGTTTGCAATGTGATTATGTATTGTTCATCTTTGTTTTCTTTTTTTTCCAGTTAAGCAGTTATAAATGAAAAATTTTGAAACAGACACGATATTCTAGAGACAACCATGATTTAATATGTCTTTCTGATGATCACCTAAATTGTGCTCACATTACATGTAGCCAAAGCAGATGTTTTGCAGGTCACAGTAGATCCCTGGACTAAACTTCAGTACTAGTCCAGACATCATATCTGTCACAATGAAATTTATCGAATGCAATTCTGTCACTGGTTCTGCCAATATTATTTAATCAGTTAACACCATTGGTTGGCAAATGTTATGCCATATTTTGCATATATTAATAAAATATCAACTTCCAGTTTATGGAATGGCAAGTTTTACCATCTATAGCAGTACATAAATTCCTTGTCTACATTTCAATATCATAGACATGTAAGTCCATGTCTTAATTGGTTCCAGACATCAGCTAAGTTTTAATCATCACTAGAAAATGCAATCAGATTAAGCCAACCTAAAAAATAATTTGTCATATTCACTGGATAAATAGTAAACACTCCCCCCCCCCCCCAACCCTCCCCAATAGGTCCTCTGCATGTCTGGGACACTTGGATATATCATGAGTGCAAACATTCAGTGGCAGCTGAACACACTGAACAAACAATTACTAATTGAAGTGATAATTTTTGCATACAAGGACAGAATGCAAAAAGAGAAACAATTACTTGGAAAATATGTTTATTGGCTCCATTGTTCATCTTGCATGATTTGTGTAACTACTGGATAGCAAAGACTGAAAAATATTTATCTTATTTTACAATAATTCACATCAGTCATTCACATAATTTGTGTTTCGTAGGCTCTCTTTGTTTTACACAGTTTTCCTAGCGCCAAGACATAATTATAGCTGCACTCAGTTGTCAGCACACACTGCCTTCATTTTATTACTATACACCACTATGGTACATACCTTGATGGAAATAAAGGTAACCAACTTTGAAACATTACAGCCATAGACTGAAGCTAACCTCAGCAGTAATTAATGACAAATATTGCTACTGCCATAAGCACAAGTGAATTTTTCTGAGCGAAATACAGTGAATCTTACGTGCTTTTAATTATTACCCACTCCCAATTCAACAACATAAATTTGGAAATATGATCAACTTATTTATGTGCCTACTATAGCTCAACACTGCATTATACAGGGAGTGGCTTTTTTTGTTTCTTTTGTTAAGATTTCATGGTACCCCTCTCCTTCAGGATTTTAAACTATCACATTCCTTTGCTTTATTTCTTTGTTTGTGAGAAACTTCTATGTAGACATTCTACACATCAAGCAAAATTTATTTCATGATTGCCCTTCTCCAGCATATATAGTGAAATAATTTAGTGTGTACTGTAATCTACATTCAAACTGGAAATTTAAGTTGTCTTGAGGATAATCAGAACATCATAATTTAAAAAAATATTGATAAGAATAGATTTAAGATATGAAAAATAGTTGTAAAAGTTTAATAATAGTACAAAGAACACTTAAAAGTATGCCATAAAAACAATGGAGGCCAAAAATGTCTTGAATAACTAACACAGTCAACAGGACAAAGTCATATACAATTAGACACCAATCAGTTACAAAAGAATGATCACACTATTTATGACACTCAAGAATGAGCAGAAAAATGGCTATTTTGATGTAGTTAGGTCATGAATCTTTAGTGGCAGGACCTCTGAAAAATAAATAAATTATTTTGAGTAACTGGATAGCTGCTTTAATTTTTCCACTCACTTTGCAGAGGTGGGAAAGTATTTCTGGAACGATGCAATGTTTTCTGCAAAGCAACTGAGTGAAGTAATTCAATGGTCCATCTTATTAACCCCCAAAAGAAACCACAAAATGCCACAGCAATTATTCAAATTATTCTAACAATAATTACTTCTCCTCTTTCAATAAACACAACATTCAACATTACAACAAGTCATCAACAAAACAACAGAATTATAACATCTGAACAGATCACTGTCCACCTCTTACAATCTCATAGAAGCATCAGAACACCACCATCACAATATGTTTTCAGAATACAATATGTTTCACACATGTTGCCAAACAACTTGATAATTATGTTTAACACCTCAGTAACCAAGGCACCTGACAAGAGCAATCACTCATTAATTAGTTATATTAACTCATTGCTCGCTGTTAATTTAATGATATTATCATGTATGTATTAGTGCAAAAGTCTGATGTTGGTTATATGCCTTTATAATTTAAATGCTGCATTTAAAACAGGCAGCTGTGGTTCTGTTAATAGGAACCAGCCATACTATTATATGACTTGTATTTCATCTGTTTTATGTTTTAAGTCCATTAACTGGATAGATCATCTCACTTCAGATATAAAGATATGCGGGTCATTTCACGAGTTGTTGTGAAGTAGTTTACTCTTGTGATAAAACTGCAGCTGAGAAAATTCACTAAATATGGCACCAGTCTGCTGTAATGGTCTTCAAAAGGTAAGGGGGTAGCTATTAATTTATTTGTTAATGTAAGTAGTTTTATTAAACACACAATAATAATTCAGAAGTATATCATAGAGGTATACTTCAAATTAGTCCCCAGATTTACCAGTGACGGGTGTTTAACAACACAAGCCGACTGTTACATCAATCACTGACTGACAGGTTAATTAATAACATGGAGAAGTAATATTCTTACTGTTAAATTTCAGTAAATTCCTTCCTCCTCAGAGAAAGACCAGGAACACTTTCTGACACACTCCTAGCTGCCAGTTCACAAACACGTGGTATTCATTTGCGTGTGGCATACACATGACCAGATGTGTCTACAAACCTTAAGAGTTACCACATGTTCAGAATACACAGCATTGTTGCCACTTACAAGGAGGCTCCAACAAAGTATCCCATAAGGATAGGTCAGTATTCTGGGTGGTGATAGAAATGGTAATTTGAAGCAAAAATTTCCTTATAGGCATATGCTCTGAATCAGATTAGTCCTCAAAACGCTTATCATCATTATCAATTGTTTTATTGTAATGTTTGTTGTAATTGATTATTTTTCAGGTTACAGGTTTTCTACTCTTCAAGCCAAGTTTTTACGAAATCCACTGTGGCTTTCATTGCATTTTGCGCAATGCATCTCTGCACTGACATGAGCACAGTCATGTCTGTGATGAAACATATCAGTTTATCTCCTATATATCATTTCCTTTATGGATTTAAACGTTCACCTGATCCCATAAAGAAAAAAATAAGTTGGAGATCCTGGCGGCAGGTAATGGTAATGCCACAACCAATGCACCAGTTACGGAAAGTACTGCTGAGGAGTCTCGCCTGCCCCCCCCCCTCCCCCCCACACACACACACTTGTACACTTGGGTAAAATGCTAGAAGTACGAGTCATTCTTTGTATGTGTAAATACACACTGTATTTGCACATTTTTAGTGACCACCTTCACAGTGAAATGGTGACCTGCACATTTGCATTCATACAGCAGTTGTGCAAAAAAGTAAATAAATAAGTAAGTAAAGGTTGATATCCATGTCCATACTCTGCAAACCACTGTGAAGTGTGTGGC
The DNA here is from genome assembly GCF_023898315.1 of Schistocerca nitens. Lineage (NCBI taxonomy): Eukaryota > Metazoa > Arthropoda > Insecta > Orthoptera > Acrididae > Schistocerca > Schistocerca nitens. The sequence goes on along the minus strand of NC_064623.1, from coordinate 63,629,960 downwards.
TCAGCTACAAAGTCACCATGGTAGCAAATATATTTGGACCACAGATGTTTGGAGAAAGAGGATATACAAAACAAAAAATGCACTTTACTGAGGGCAGGGGGATGCGCATGAAATCCTGAAAACAATTTAGAATATTTGTATTCATCAACACAATCTTCATGCTTCAAATGATCATTTGCCACTGCCCAAAATAATGACCTACCATTCTGCATGCATAGATAATAGGATGTGACTACTTGTATCATAAACACAAGAAGAGTGTTGCTCTGTAGAAGTTTGTCAAGTGAGAGACAACAAATATTGGAGGAAACGGCTGAAGTCCACCACCTCGGTAAGAATTTTGCACTGAGTGTAAGCTGAAAGCATTGCAATGTATTCAGTACCAAGAAACAAAATAATAGATTCAGTTCCACATCCATGATGCATACTGTTAATTTCTCCAATTGGTCTTTTGTAATACCAACCTAGTTATTAAATTGTTCATCTGCGCGACTGACATGATCAAGATTAATGCAGTGAAAACCATTGTCACCAATATTCAAGTAACAATGCCTGTGAGAAATTCTGTTATCATCTTATGTGCTTAAAGATTTCACTTTCATCTTACATACATTTGATATTGTTAGTGGTGGTGGTGGTTGTTGTTTGTGTGTGTGTTTGTTTCACGTAAAGTTTTCTGATAGCTCAGTCTCTCAGGGGCATATCCCAGAAATAAAAGTTTAGAACTTTCTCTATGAATTGCATGGTCATGGTGTCTGTCTGCTGACAACATACTCATTAATTATTTCAATCTGTCGTATGTTTCTACCTCTTATTGGAGTCAGCTTCCACTGCAAATTAGACTGATACAAGTATCTGACAATATTCTTGGCAACAAACAGAATGCAAATATCATACAGTGAAGGGTACAATACTTCGTTTTTCAAATATCATTCAGTACTTGAGATATAGAATAAATACATTATAAAAATAATACAATATTCAGCAACTCGTTGCAGCTGCCAACAATATTTCAGTCACAACAAGAATAGCCTTCTTTGACAATCCAAAGAAGTACTGTTACCTCTAATCCTACAGGGTGTATAGCACACACTGCTATAGCATCATCAGTGTTTCCCTGTGGTGTACATTAAATACTATATTCACAGCACACAAATTTTGTTCAACAAAATAAATATATACTACGAATCAGATTTAAGCTTCTTGAGAAGTGAGAGAATTTGCTTAGATGCTATATTGGACTCGTAGAGTGACAGCAAGTGGTCCGGGAGAGCCGTATATTTGCGAGCCTCCAGGTCGATGCAGAGAAGTATGTACCAGGCACTGCTGTTTTCTAGTGGGGGCTGTCCCATCAGCAGTTCCCGTGCGCGGATCATTAGCTGAGCTACATCGTCTGATGCATGTAGCTGCAGTTTCTCTCCATTCATCACCATCTGCAATCACAGCAGTGATCTCATTATTCACAGAATATCTTAAGATTTGTCTTCAAGCTGAACTGAGGGAGGATATATTTGAGTTCTGGAAAAATGCAGGAACATGTGAAACAGTGCTGATAATACAACTTAAATTTAGGTGACAAAAAGCATGGCAATGTTTACTGGAATTTGCACTCTGGAATTTTGAAGATAGTAGGGATAAAATACAGGGAGCAAAAGGTTAGCTACAATTTGTATAGGAACCAGACTGCATTCAGAAGAGTCAACCTGGCAAACTACACCATCAGGCAATACTGACTGATGTGTATGATCAGTGTCTTACAAGGCACTCATTTGAAAATAATACGGTACCCAAAATCAGCAGATACCACACTGCAATAAAGACTTTATACTCAGAAGTGAACAACAACTTATTCTAAATAATTTATTATGGCTGCAAAACTATACACAAAGGAAATGTTTGGAAAATACTGCAATGAAACAGCAGCTTCTGCATATTAAATCAGTCTCCAACAATGAAACATCGAGGATGGATTGTAACAATATTATGAGAAGGAAAGTAGCTACTCACCAAATAGCAGAGATGCTGAGTCGCAGATAGGCACAACAAAAAATCTCTTACAATTAAAGCTTTCGGCCATGGGCCTTCTTCAACAACGGCCGCGCGCGCACGCGCACGCGCACACACACACACAGACACACACACACACACACACACACACACACGACTGTAGTTTCAGGCAACTGAAAACCACACTGGTTGCCTGAGACTGCAGTTGTGTCAGTGGGGCGGGGGGGGGGGGGGGGGGGTTGTGTATATCTATTGCTGACGAAGGCCCATGGCTGAAAGCTTTAATTGTGAGAGTCATTTTGTTGTGTCTATCTGTGACTCCGCATCTCCGCTATGGTGAGTAGCAACTTTCCTTCTCAAAATATTGTTAATGCGTTCTCCTATGTTTTAGAAGTTAATGGCATCTGTTAAACTAGAATGGTATTTCCAGTTTGATGATGTGAACTTTTAAGGATTCCTTAGCTTAGCAGTGTACACTTGGTGGCTGTTCTGCTTTGCATTGGTAAATTTTGGGGGGAGAGAGGAATGTGAAGACGACAGGAACAGGAGCTGACTGAGGGAACAGCATTTACAGCTTTAGGAAGGAGAAAGAACAATAAGCATAATATTTAATGCCTTTTTTTTGTTTAATTGTGCTCTTCTGAAGACAATCTGAGGAGTCATTTAAAGCAACAGCAATGCTTTCAACAAACTTTTTGCAGATGCCTTCCTTCAGAAAACCATTCTCAGATGCCTCCCTTCAGAAAATTGTTTTCTTTAGATTTTCAGGATGACATATGCACTTAAGTCTGTCTTCCACTGTCACATCATCTACTGCTTCCTCACGTACATTCTGCACATCTTATTTCTGCATATGCAATTTCTTACTAACATTTCTTTCACTAAGGCTCACATATTTTCTATCAGGTTGTAATGAAAGTGGAAGCTGCTACCATCTTTAAATCAGAATGCTTTTTCCATCACTGCATTTTCTGTATAAGATTTCGGAATTCTCCATTGTAGTACCAGCCCTCTTTGAAAGTGATCTTGTCGTTTTAAGACATCTGCTAACTTCTGATTTTTAAGATATTTGCCACAGTCATGAAATTCCAATAAAGTACGATGATCAATCTATTTCTGGAAATCGTCCAAATTAGTGACAGTCCTCCGTCAACTAATATCCTTTCATGAAGATTGAAAATTAATTTTGCTGTTGAATGGATAGTGGCATTTATGCCACATCCCTTCTCAAATTTATTCCATTTTTTTTTTCTTGTTGCTATGTTTTAATGCACACACAGGAGGGTTTTTTTTTTTTTTTTAAGGGGACTCGCTAATAGATAGGGTCACAAAACAGACTCATCGAAGGATGCGCCAGATGATCACAGATTGAGAATGGCAGGGCGATTAAGAGCTATATCATACTGGAGCAGAGAGAGAGTGGAGATTAACCTACCACGGTGGGCGCAGAGAAATGTTAATATACTGTTCCAACTATGCTGATGCATTACTTGCACTGAGAACTTGTTAATAAAGATTTCAGTATCACCCAATTCATCAGAAAATGATCACTACAAATTTTAGTTACTGTCAGTGCTTATTGATGGGAAGGATAGAGCAATCACAAGTGCACCCTGAGAGGGCAGGTGCCATCCTGCTAAGATAGCTCACTACCAGTCTACGATCTGTTTCCAAGGAGGTAATACATGAATCTGTGTATGAAATCTGATCTCACGTAAAGGCAGAACAGTTTGTTGAGAAATTGCCTTGGATGAAGTGCTTGTGCAATGTTGTGTTAATTCAAGGCAGTCTATGATTACTTTTAGAGGTGGCAACATGAGAACTGGTGTGTGAGGTGCAACTCCGCATCAAGACAGAAGTAGCTGTTATGGTTGCCTCAGAAAACATATTTATGGATCTCATGTTAATTCAACAATCATGTACAGCATTTTTGTGACTTTTGTAGTGCTCAGGAACTAAAGGTTAATGACCGGGAATCTTGTTATGAATATTAATGATGGGCCAGCTCAAGAATTTGTTTTACTAGTTTTGCAATTAATAAAAAATACAAAATTAGTAGGCATCCTTACATTTTATGATTCTTATTATCCTTATCATATAAACCTACCCATTTGTCACATCATTATACATTGTTTATGGCACAAATGTTAGAGCTCATGACCAAAGGAGAAGAAACCAAGCAGGATGACAAGTATGGGATACATCTTTTAGAAGATGTGAGGTAAGCAACTGCCTCCAGCTGTGCAATGGAAAGTGATCAAAAACATTTCTTGCTAAAATCCACCATGTTTGTTAATTCCGACACACCTTTAAGGTGAACGTTTCATTTACTGTAACCCACTGTGTAGTGTAGCATTTCTTCTGAGACATAATTTTACCACCAACCCTTGCACGTTACACTTGGCATCCTTGTGTGTGGATGTGTTACTAAAGTGGCAGACTACATTTTGAACAAGAGCTTTTGCGTTCCTCCTAATATTTGTTACAGGATTCCATTGCACATGATTCTACAAATATTCTCTGTATGGATCATAGTGAAACATGATGCACCTCTAATGCTGCCATTTGCAGTGCCAATAAGGTATCGTTTCTCTCGCTATTGTCTGAAATTGCAAAGAAATTCATATGCCTCATACACGATTCCCTTTGTATGTACTGAAACTCAGTCATCTTAACTCTCCAACGAAAATAGCAATACTACCCAATGAATATCATTGATCTCTTTGCAAACATAAACCTCCATGCAGCACACATGTTGTTTTAGCAACCTTGAACACAAACATAAAATAATGCTGGATAGTGGGTAGCAACAAAGTTGCAAAGCCATGAAAGCAACAGCATAAATGAAGTGGAGCACTACCACATAAACCCCATAACTTATAACTGCTCATTTGGCAGCTGCCGTGCCTTAAAATGCTAATGGGAAAAGTTCGAGGTGAAAATGACATTATGGCAACAGTGTAAGCTTAGAGTTACAGACCAAACTGGACTAGGCCATAGGCTTCTCACTGGCACTTACAAAACGAAGGAAGATGAGGGATCGGAGAACTGGCCTACACTTCTCTGCTCCCTAGTATAGTGAAGAGCTACCAAAATTAGTCTGGGAGGAAACATTATATGGCACAACTTAACTAGAAAAGAAGTGATATATTGTTGGGGCACATCCTGAAACATCAAAGGAACGGTTACTACTGCAATGGAATGAAGTGGGGGAGGGAGAAGGGGGGGGGGGGAGGCAAAAACTGTAGGACACGGCCAAGGCTTGCAGTTCAAATGCATGTAGCCCACAGTAGTTATTTCAGATGATGAGGTTTGCACAGAATAGACTAGCATGGTGAGCTGCATCAAACAAGTCTTTGGACTGACGACCACAACATTCTAAGACAGAAATGCCAATTTATTGTAAAGTACAGTACTGTACAGAAGTTAAGCATAGTGAAAAAAGCCAAACATATTTGTTAAATAACAAACATAAGATATATGTTTGCTCATAGAAAAAGGTAACAATCATGAAAATAGCCAAAACATGAAGCCTATTATTAACACTTTGAAAGGTAACAAAATTTCTTCCACAACAATAAAAAGTTAATAGTTATATGGGTGCAACCCCAAAAAAAGGTGCCCTACTTTTCATGACGTAGTTGCACTGTTGTGAGTGGCTATGCAGACACAAAGAACAACCTATTGTCATGGGTGACAAAACTTGTGCATTCCACTTTACACCTGAGACATAACAACAGTCACATGACTGGAGGAATCCCTCCTCACACAAGCTGTAAAAATTCAAACGCAGTCGGCTGGTAAAGGTACGGCAACTGTGTTTTGGGTCTGGAATGGGGTACTGTTGATCGACTTTTGACTACATGTACAACAATAAAAGCTGACAGGTACTGTGAAACAATGAAAAACTCAGAAGGACAATACAGAACTGGAGAAGATGAATTCTTAGCATGGATGTAAGCATTGTTCGCAACAATGCATGCCCAATCATCCCCTTCAAAACCATCAATCTCCTGCAAAACTTTGGTTGGAATGCCGTCAATCACCTACCGCACAGTCCAGACTATGGACTGAGCGTCTGCCCCCTCTTCTCTAACTTGAAGGAACATTTACCTGGACGGCAGTTGGGCTCTGATGACAAAGTGAAAGGTGAGATTCGATGATTCCCAAAGAACACTGTATCAAGCTGGTATGACATGGGCATTGTGAAATTGCCTCAGTGTCTACAAAAAGTCGATTGTGTAAAAATTAAAGCGTTCTTCAACCATTAAAATGAAAACTATTGTAGAAAATCCAAGAATATAGGAGACCTTACTTTTGGGATTGCCCTCTCATATGTTTATTCCTAACTGCAACACTTGAATGGCAGCATTGCGGCACAGCTGCTCCTATCCCAAGAAAGAGTTATACACAGGTTTGGAAAGTCTTCAGTGGTGGCTAACAGATCGCAACTACATTTCTCAATACATCCTGGCCACAAGCTGTAGCGGGATGACTCAGACCCAGTGCTCACAGGCAGTTAGGACAGTAAGGAAATTGGAACAGGACATGCCTCATACAGAAATTCAATTTAAAATTTTCCTGGTACTTACAGCATTGGAAGGTCAATGCCCAGACGTCAAGTCACTAAACCAGTACATGTACTTCTCAAAAAATACTCCAAATAACTGACTTGAAGATGTGAAGAGCTGAGTGTTGCTAACAATAAAAAAAGCTCTGAGCTGCTTTTATGCAGACCTACCAACAGCTCTATGCGTATCAAGTCACCGGTTTTATCCTCACTAGGCAATGTTTTTAAAAAAATTATTTGAATTTTTATTTACTATCAAACTGAAATATTAATTAACAAATACTCAGTTACAATTTTTAATAATGAGTACATATTTAAGTTTCAATAACTAATCAGTCAAAAATGTGAGTATTCTTGGTAATTTAAAATTTGTGTACAGAAATTCCGAATCTAAAAAAGAAAATGTACTTTCATTACTACAAATTACAAAAACATACAAACACAGGGAATGGTACATAATATTAACAAATTTGTGTTGGCTGGGTGGCCCAAAGTTGCTGAGCAATGGCAGTGTTAACACACACTTTGATATTTTACATACACAGGCAGCAAGCAGTTGTGAATGAAGCTGGCATCAGTTACTACGAGACCGCTGTTCCAATGGGCTGCAGAGCACTGCTGGACAACAACAGTCTGTACCATGAGGGTGCAGTTGCAAAATAATTTGCATTAAGGTTTGAAAACTCTCAATGTATATGATACCTGTGCAATATAACTGATTCTGGTGGCGAAGACGACGACGACGACGACGATGACAACAACAACAAAACAACAACACACAAGGATGTGTGTCAGGGTGCTCCATGTAGACTTAAACAGTGAATTAATGAAGAAGGGATATGGTTTTAATATATAAAAAAAAAGTGGTGTGTGGTGTAATGTGTTGGCTGGCTTGCATCACCTTCATATGATTAAAAATTCACAAACATGTGTAGTGACTTTTGCAACACCGCATATGTATTTGCTAAACAACATGTCCATTTGACAATAAATACAGACTTCCAGTAAATGTAAATAAAAATATATTTGTCTAACAAGAATCAAACCAGAGCTCTAATGATTACAAGACTAGAACACTATGCACACAGCAACAGACTGCTCTTTTCAGCTGGATTGAAATTTTACATAATTAACAATAACTGAATCTTCAAATTTTCAGAGTTATTTCTTTGACTGTTGTAGTACTGCATTACTTAAATGATATCCAGGCACTGACCTACAAATCCTGCAAGTGGGAATAAAATTGAACAACATTCCTTTTGTTTCACAAACATGAAGTATTTGGCATAAGACACTGAGACACAGTACCTCTTCAGTGTCAGAACTCAAATCAGAAACCTTTCTGCATTTCTTTGTCAGTTTCCTAATGGAAAAAAAGTTGTTTACAACAAAAAGTTAAACAGAAAATGTACATGACCTTGACTGCATCTCTGTGCAGCTGGGCAACTCTTCTACATTTAAGTTGCAGTACTGACATAGTGAGTTCCTGTCACTCACCAGAATGCAGTTTTGTAAACCAATAGTTGGTAACTGAATTTCCAAAAGACAAAGTATCTAGTGCAACTGAAAAATGCAAACTGCGCAAGTGCTGGAACCACGTTCCAAACTGCTGACAAAGTTGACAACTTTTGTTGATAAAACTACTAAGCGTATGTCTCGAGGTAACTGTAGCAAACAAAATGATGGATTTCCTGCATGGAATTTGTCCATGGATGCGCTAATTTTATCACACGTTAATTCACTGAGCAACAGAACAAAGGATCAGTTTCTTGAAACTCCATAATTCCCACACATTGGGCTCATAAGTTTTGAATTTGGCTCATAGGTGCATATGGCCTTCCTCTATAATAGTGCAAACACAAGACAACGTGCAATGTCATCCTCAGGCTCGACAACACCTCAAATAGCAAGACATCGACACTTGTGGGGAGGGGGAGTGGCTACAGCTCAATAGTTCATGTACTGTGTAAGATGAGTTAATGGTGTCACATAGGCACCATATTGCACCACAATTCTGCCTAATGCCACTGTGGACATGTTACATAATCGGAATGATGTCACGGCCCCTCTTATCTACATATCATCACTTCTTTTGATGCTTCTAAGAAGAGGTTAGAACCCTGATGCCCAGTGTTGACACCACACGGTTTTCTTATGAATGGTTGATGAAAACATTCCAGAACTGTCATGAAAAGATTGTAGGTGGTGCATTAATGGGCTTCAATGAAAACACCCCTTTCTCTGGAGCACTTATTCCCACATAACTGATGGTCAAAAACGACAGTTCACAGTATGATTAGCAACACGAAAATGTTCTTCACGAACTCCGACACCTCGGACATTTCAACCCTTCTCTTAGGACATTGTGGGACTGCATTCACATCGAACGTGACTGCACTCATTTGGAGCTCAGCACGGCACTCATTTGGAGCTCAGCACGACCACAATTTTTGCTCTCGTGTACAGGTTGGAAGCACAAGCAGCTATTTCAGCGCTCCTATTTTGTGTCGTCCTGTGACATGGTCACGGGGTACATGCAACATTGACACGTGCTTGTATAAAATGGAAGAGTTCCTCTAAGACCCCCAGTTCAGCAAAACCCTCAGTGGCACCAGCCCACCTTTACTGAGGACATACAACTGTAAAGACAGAACCTGTGACCACGTCTTAGACACTCACAGACTGGTAAGTCCTATGCCACACACTGATTCTGAATGGCCTATTATCTATCAGGAGGAAGAGCAGCAGTGTAGCCTGCCTGCAGTTGCCTGGTACTCCCATCATGAGTTCTGTCTGTACAAGTGCATATTTAAAATTCTCAGTACAGATGGGCAGGTGCCGAATAGGCTTTTCCTAAACTGGTCTTAGGGGACCCTTCATCGTTTTATTCAATCGTGTGTCAGTGACACATACCCCTATAATTATGCAGCAATAGAACACAAAATAGGAGCACTGAAAAATCACAAACACGATTAGCTGCTTCAGGTCACGTTCAAATTTCACTTCACAGTCCCTAACGGTTCCAACCTGTACACGAGAGTAAAAATTGTGATCACACTGTGTTCCAAATAGGAGCAATCAGATTCAATTGAGATGCAGCTCCACAGCATCCTTAAAGAAGGGCTGAAACACCTGAATGTGTCAGCAGGTCAAGGGTTGTGCAGAACATTTTCCTGTCACTTATCACACTGCGAACAGTTGTTTTATGTTGTGAAAATTGTGGGAATTAACACCCCAGGGAATGGGTTGGTTTCACTGACACACTTTATGCCACCTCCCACCCCCTCGGCCTTTTTGTGCCAATTCTGACCAGTGGTATGCCTGGAATGTTCGTCCTCAGCCGCTCATCAGGCGGTTTTCTCGTTGTTGGTTGGTTGCACGGAGGGGGAAGGGGGTGCACAGGAGGGGACCAAACAGCGAGATCATCGGTCCCATGATGAAAAGTGACAGACTGAGGGAGGAGCAACACGAACAGAACAGTCCAGTCCAGTCAACAAATGGCTCTGAGACTATAGGACCTAACATCTGTGGTCATCAGTCCCCTAGAACTTAGAACTACTTAAACCTAACTAACCTAAGGACATCACACACATCCATGCCCGAGGCAGGATTCGAACCTGTGACCGTAGCAGTCGTGCGGTTCCGGACTGAGCGCCTAGGACCGCTGGACCACCGTGGCCGGCAGTCCAGTCAACAGGAAAGTAAAATGGGCAAACAGACAGACGGAACACCAGGAGGCAGGAAGAGTAATGAACAGGAAAGGGAGGGGGTGAAGCAGGGGAAGGCCGAGAGCAGGGAGCTCTCCAAAAGTGATACTTGCGATGGAGCACCAGCACCACCACCGATGCACCCTGATTTCCACATTGTACCATGATCCCAGCACAATGAGGACACCACCATAGGAAGAAGCAGCAAGAAAAGGGAAGACAAAATGGTACAAAAGACCAGAAGAAACATAGGAAAAGGGGGGATGGAAGAGAACACGGCCAGTATTGAGGCATAGCCAAAGGCCTTCCAAACCACTCCAAGTGCTAATCGAGGGAATCCAATTCCGGAAGGAAATTCGGGTACTTAAATCTCAGAGAAAGAATCACTTTCGTGAAGAAAACCAAGGACTGATGTAACCATGTCAGGGTTACTGTGACAAACAAGGAGGGTAGGAAGACATGTTTACTGTGTAGGGCTTAAAAAGGGGGGCTGTCCATCAAAATATGGACCACCATGAGGGAGGCAGCGGCAACTACAAAAATGGGAGGGAGGGGTGATGTGTTACGAACTAAAAAACCATGGGTCAACCTGGTACTGCTGATAGGAAGCCAGCAGAGGATGGTATATTCCTGTCTGAACGGGCGGAAGGAAAAACGCCACGCAGTGGATGTCCCCTTGTTCGCAAGATGAGTCTGTCCATGGCTGAGCAAAAAGACATTTCACATGAAGGTACAGCTGGAGGGGTCACAGAGAACTCGGTAGGTGGTGAGTGATGGTCATAACAATTAGCGCAGACAGGCTGCGGAGCACAGGAGCTCTCCTCATAGAGGGGGCATCCACGTTCACCACATGAAGCGTCCGGTCTACAGCAGAAAAATGTGCCAGGACATATGGCTTCATGTAACATGAATCAACCCTAATCCTGACCACCTCTGGGATGGTGTCCCCTCAAATGCCAGAATGAAGATGCTGGTATCGATGCAACTATCCTTGTGGCCTTTCTGAACACACCGAACAAAATGAATGACCTGTTGTTCCAGATTGCCCAGGAGTTCATCAGTTTGAATGGTGAGGTCCCAATGAAAAGAACACACTGACTACATTACATTATCCTTGTTTTGTTTTTCCTCGACAATCATTCTATAATAGCCTTTCAAAACACTATCCATTCTGAATTGTAGCATGTAACATGGCAGTGTGTAACTCGATTATTTGGTGCATACGAAACAGTTTGCTGTAATCAAGTTTCTAACTGGAGAAAACTGAAAGCACGAATTCGAAGAATTCATTCACCCACGGAGCACCCTCTCTTTCAGCATAACAATACCAGACCACACACAAGCACTGCAACATCTGAAACAATCCGACATCTTGAGTTCGCTATCGTCAATCATCCCCCATACATTCCTGAGTTGCCCCTAACTGATCTTGGCATGTTTCCAAAACTTGGAGAACACCTTCAAGGACCTCACTTTCATAGTGATGAAGTGGTGCAAGCAGAGGTGAGGTTGTGGCTCTGTCAACAAAGTCATCCATTCTAGAGTGAAGACATCAACAAACTAGTCTCTCAGTGAGAGAAATGCATTTGTTGCCAGGGTGACTATGCTGAATATGTAGACATGAAGGATTCATGCTCAACTCTTACAACCACAGTTTACTTTCTGTACAAGCTGCATTTAATTGTTTGCTCCCCGTATTTTATCCCTACTACCTTCAAAATTTCACAGAGTATAGTTCAGTCAACATCGTCAAATGCTGTGAGTCTGCAAATGATATAAACATATGTTTCCCTTTCCTCAACCTATCTTCCAAGGTAAGTTGTAGTGTCAGTATCAAGTCGCATGGCCCTACATTTTTCTGAAGCCCAGACTGATCTTACCTGAAGCCATCTCATACCATTCTTCTGTAAATAAGTTGTGCCAATATTTTGCAACCATGACTTACTAAATTTATGGTTCAGTAATATTCACACCTGTCAGCACATGCCTTCTCCAGAATTAGAAATTATACACTCTTCTTTAAGTCTGAGGGTACTTTAAACAACCTTTTAATTCAATAACAGTACAGCAAAGACAATGCTTCTTACCAGTAGAGTAAAACCTCCACTGCACAACATATCATGAAAAGTGTCCTTATGCTCAATAAATTTCGTGTGCAAGTTTACATTGTTGGTGGGAAGCCATGAAAATGTTGGCTGATGGCTAATGCACTTCAAAAGAGTTTATTATAAAGTGAAACAGCTATTGACAAGTACACATACGAGATGCACGTACAGCACAGATACACTGCACATTCGACATTAACACTATGAGGGAGAGGAAAGCAGAGGGACATACAGTGGTTGTGATCATTTAAGCATTAAATTATTCTGTGAAGTTGAAACTGAAATCTTGTCGGTACAAATTACAAAATAATATTTTACATTGCTTACGGCAAACAAGTACGTGTTTGCTGAAATTGGCACCGAGCTTAAATTAATCAATACCAGCCGAATTGTACCAATATACCTCTAATTGTACCAATATACCCCTGCTACCAGCATTTCCTGTGATAAGTGTCAAGTTTACTGAAAACGTTGTCTCTCTCTCTCTCTCTCTCTCTCTCTCTCTCTCTCTCTCTCTCTCACACACACACACACACACACACACACACACACACACACACACAAAGAAAATCAAAGAATTACGATTACAAGTGTATTCCTTTATAATGTTTCACCTTTGTGCAATGAGAAAGTATAATTAAAAATAGGCGTTCAACACGAAAACAAAAATTTTAGATATATTTTTAGTCACACTGCATATTAACGAAGTGGTGAAATTCATTGCTCATGTTACTTATGTAGAATAAAGAACTTTATTTCCAACAACAAACATCAATGTAGGGAACACGGCTTCCTTCAATGAATTTATATAGGCCCTGTAAGAAACTTGGGGAAAACATTTGCATAAATGTGCTTAGCACTTCTGTAACACTTCCATTCTACGACACACTACTTCATCAGTGGCTTCTTGTACATCACTCATCATTAACTGTTCTTCAATCTTCTACAGTAACAGTCTTGACAATTCCAGTGTAGCCAACAACTTTCTCAGAAGTGCTTTGCGAAGTGACAACTTTAGTCTGTTTCGGTTCATCCCAGAACACCCAAACCGTGGACTGCTGCTTAATTTCCGGCTTGTCCACATATGTCAAAGTCTTATCTCCTGTTGCTACATTGTACACAAAATTTTGTATTTTCTTGGTTGAATTTTTAAGTATTTCCTTACATCAATTGCCAAAAACCTGTTTCAGGGCTGTGATTAAATTGAGCAGAATCCACCTAGACCAGACTTACCTCACAACTAAACGTTCACACAAAAACAAACATGGTGCTGTCTTCAAAGTGCCTAAGGATACTTTTATCTCGCACCATGTCCCGATTTTTGGAAGAATAACTAATTTTGGTCACTCTTCATGAAATTCAACAATGACAGACTCAAAACAAGGAGAAAATTCAGCATACCAATGGACATTTATGAGGGAAACTGGTTACATAAAATGCCATGAAGCGATTTGAGGCATTATTATCAAGTTAGACCTTCACAAGAATTGTTGGGGGGGGGATGCCCAATGAAAACCTCCACACAATCTCTCCCCATCCTCCACCACTGTTTCTTGAAACACTCACTGAACTACTTAGTCAATTCCTGAGCTGCCATTGTTTTAACAATAGCAAAAGACAAATTTTAAAACAATAGTAATGTTAAATTCCAGTACCATTTATAAAATCTTGAAGCTGATCCTCATATTTTTAATGCACAACCACATAAAAGTTTCAATTTCACCACTGTCAAGCGATTTTCTGCTAAAATCAGTAACCTGCAGCAAATCTCTACCTGCTGAGTGAAGATCTCAATCTTGGAAGCGCTGCGCCCAAGCACCATGCCGAGGCAGGTCGCCAGCGGGGCAGCCAGGACTCGCAGCGGCAGCCCATTCCTCAGCACCACCTTGTGGTACAGGTCACCCAGCAGGCACACAAAGTTCATCAACTTGGCTCCACCGTCTGCTGCCAACATCTTCTCGCGATCTAATTTGCAGAAAGTTATGGGATTATTTAAGATGCTGGACTGGAAACCAATTCTTGTATAAAAATTAGAAACAGTTATTTGAAAATAAGAAAGGCACAGCTACAGTTTTTATTTACCCAGTGAGAATAAATTAATGTTGACTGCATTTTATGGGCACTACAGGTAAACGAATATTTTGCATTGCATGTAGAGGATGTTTGTAAATTCCCGTTACAAACTTCTAGTACTTGTAGAGGGGAGAGAGTAGATTTCAAAATGGAACTTATGTCTGGTTGATTGGTTGGTTTGTGGGATTAAAGGGACCAGACTGCTACGGTCATCGGTCCCTTTTTCCAAAACTTAAAAACACGCACACAGAAGAAAAACGAACAATGGAAAAGACAACAGACGACCCAGGACAAGAAAGACTCAGACAGAGCCCAGACAAAAGGAATTAAAATCACACAGAGTGTGACAGTGGTTGGCCGACCGTAGAGACAAAAAAGGAAAAGGCAACCACCGAGAAACACACTAAAAAAAAAAATCAGACCAGAATCACAGGCCATAGGCCAGAATCAACACAAAAAGACAAACATTTAGATGTCTGGAAACTTACTATTTCTGCGCTACAACCATTTGGAAACAAATAATTGATTCAGTGTGACCCTTTTACAATTTTGCTCATTAATAGCAAGCACTTTGATGAGTTCTCTTCAATGTGGTGTAGTACGGCCTCCTCCACTTTGGGTATGCAGTGTCTCCTCGGAGCATCGTAGTCCGCTGCCAACAGTGAAGGTATCCTTCGACAAAGCTGTTGTAGGATTCTGGTGAAAGGGTATGCAATGGGAGTCAGACATCGCAGAGAACAATCTCGATAAAAGTGACAAGTAGCTCTTCCATTAATGTGAGTTTCTTGTCAGTGTATTCCGGAAACATGTACACAGTCCTTTGCTCTAACACTCACAGACATGTGAATGGGGCTCAGACTAGTCAGACAGGTAGAACAGATGTCAAATGGCATCAGCCGATCTGACGTAACCATTCCCCACTGTGACTACACTGCTGCATACCTACCTAGCAAACATGTTTTCAAACGGCTATAGCTCAGAAACAGTATGTTTCTGGATGTGGGGTAATATTCAAAATATTATGTACTCACTCCTATCTACAAGTCCTAGAATCCTAGAAGTCTGTAAGGGAAATTTTTGAACACACTATATGCAGCTATCTCCAACACGCACAAATATCAGACTAACAATATTTCAATAAGTGTATAAAAATCTCTTTGGCAACAATAATTGTTTTCACAATAAGTTGTACCATTAACAGCTAGCTTACAATCAGTGTGGACAAGTTCATTTTACTTCATCTCTTAAATAAATGCACTATAATGGCATCTTGTGTAAAAATTATTTGCACATAAAACTTCTTGCTTCATTATGTAGAACGTAGACAGTTGTATTGCACTTTCAGACTCCAGTGACACTGCTACACTCTGCAAAGGGATGTAAAACTTCGAGAGCATCTCCACATAACAGATAGGAAGAATTCCTAAACTGTGGCTCACGAAGTCAGTTGAAGGACAGACTACCTTAATTATCACAAAACTCAGGTGGGTAAAACATGGCCAGTTATACTGTACACCCCTTGTACACTACCTACAGACTCACCAGCTAAACTGAGACATTTCTGGAGGTTTAGAACAAGTGGGGAGTTCTTGCAAGGTTCTGTGGATATGTACACCATAAAGCCACCAGCTATCGTCTGGCAAGCAAAGGCACGATTGAGCGATGGCACCATTCCCTCAAAGCTTCGCTTATGTGTCATGATACCACCTGGACGAATGCTCTTCTGATAGTTCTCCTTAGTCTGCAGAATACTTACAAGCCAGACACGGATTCCTCAACAGAAAAACTGGTTAATGGCAAAGCATTTAGTCTCCTGGGAGAATTTATTGATGCAAATTCTCTGCAAGCACCACCTCATGTTCATCCAGACTTTATACAACATTTGTGGCACCATATAGCTTGCATCCCTCGCAAGTCTCCAGACATGGCATACCATCAAATTATGTGCTAAATGATTTGGACGATTAGTTACACATAATGATTTTGTATGGACAGCATGAAACCACCATTACAACCTCCTTATACTGATCCAACTGGCATTTTAAGGAGAGTTACGTGGACACTAGACACTGTGGCAAATGGCAAAACCACAACCTTCTCTCTTTATTGCACCACACCCACCTACAACTTCCAAGAGGCACTTCCAGCTGAAGCACCAAGCAGACAGGATCATTTTCCGGTACTGGCACCACACCCACAACCACAGTGACAATAACTGTCCTGCGCTTTTTCTTGATGGCACTTCACTTCTGCCATGGGGACCACTGTAGTATCAGGCAGCTGTCATCTGCCGTATGTGAATGGTAGTGTTAACAGGGCTGTTAAAGTTGTAATTATGCACAAACCAGTGATGCCGTATACAACAGCAGCTTTCGCACAACTAACCCTTGCCCGTGAATTTTTTACATAGTTATGCAGTTTTCCCATCACACCTATTCTGATATTTGAGGGACTGCTCTATTTTCATGTATAATGTTTCCCATGCCTGTTAATCGAGTGTGTTATTCAAGAAAACAAACTTCTTATATTCCTCATTCCCGAGAGTGCTAATTCAGGATCTACCACTCGACTTTATAATAACAAGGATTGGATTGCCTAATTCAAGCAGTATCTGACAAATATATTTAAAAGTTCTAAATTAATGTTTGGCCCATCCACTGGTAACTCCATAACATTTTTTTAGGTTTTCCAAATCAGTTTTTTTATACTTACGAGTCAATCATTTGCCATTATATGTTTCACAAAAAGTGGAAGCAAAGAAACATATTGTTATAAATGATTTGTCTGGTCCCAAAATCATGCACACAAATCCATCTGGATCTTCTGACATACAGTATTCACACTCTCATCAAATTTTAGAACAATCATTTCAGATTTGTCAATGAGGTCATGTACTGTGCCAACCCGTTTACAGTGTTGTAAAAAAACTTCCGATTTTTGCAGTTGCATTTTCTTTGCACTTTGACTATGCATAAATAACAAAGGGAATAATGCTACAAAATCTGCTGGGATCCAAACTGACAAATAACTCTTGACAGTGCCCAAAACCCATAAAATTTCCGCTCATGTATCATCATCTGATAATAAACAGGATTGCACTGTACGGTATTCTACAGAATGATCTGTGGCTCGGAATACACTGCCTTATTTGATACTGGAACTCTTATTAAAAAACCAAAAATAATCTGTATTAGCTAGTAAATAATACACATTTACCAATTAATAAATTATACTTTCAGGTTAAAATCTGTTTATACATTTTCTCAAAATTGGGACAAAATTCACAATTCCCTCCTTCAAAGTATTAATAAAAATACCTCGGAGTGATGTATGACTGACTGTGTTGAAAACTATAGTTGAAGATTTGGAACATTGCATGAATGTAAGTGGCAGTGACTTCTGCAAATATGCACTGAAACTCTGGTGCTTCATGCTCTCGGCATGACTTTCCGAAGCACTTTTCCCTGGCTGGAAATGCTGATCACTTTCTTGCACCATGTAAAAATAGCATATGTACTGTTTTTGGGATCAGGAGCAACCCCTGGAAACAGAAGCTCATAAGGCTTTTGATACTGTGTTGTGCCTGTACACGATTTCGACATTGACACTTTAACATCCTCAAGGTGAAAAAACTAATATAAATAAATTGTTGACGTGAATTTGTTTAAAGCCATACTTCAATTTTGTTCTGTTCATTCTTTATTCTTTATCCATACGTCGTTGGACACACAGTGTCACCAACTGTGATTTCCAAGAGTGGGATCTTCTATTTGATGGTTTCCACAGTTGCAGATTTTATTTGTTTATGTCATTAGTGGGTTTTCTACCTTTATTCAACTGCTTAAAAGTGAAAGAACTGGCAAATACGCAAAAGCATTTGAAAGAAAGTGGTTTTCTCGGTTCCTTGGACCATGTACTTTGCGCTGCTTGGAACTACTGACTGCAATCCAACATAGTGTGGCTTCGCAGTTAAGTAGCCATTAGACTGAACAGTCACTTGTTTGCAGTTGATTTGTGTTGATGTGTAAGCAGAAAAATGAATGAAGAAGCTACACCTGGGTCATCCATGTCTTATAACTCCGTTGACAAAGGGTAAAGCAAGAAAAACTATTATAAACATTGGGCTGCAACAAGGAGAAAATGAAAACAGGCGAGTACATTTGTGGGGTGAATAATTGCTCAATGCTGATAATTGTATTAATGCAATCGCGAATTAACTCATGGTGAAACTTCATTCATAACATTATGTCAGTGTCACCATTAAGCAATCGTTTGGCCCCATAGATCTGTTTGATACATATCGATACAAGTCTGTAGTCTTCACGATTCTGAAATCTTGTTTTCGACTGCTGCCAACAACAGCGAACTATCAACTGTTACAATAAGTGTTGCAATAGGCTTCATTTAATTTCAGGTATTGTACTAAATCGAAAAAGAGCGTATCTATAAAGTGCTTTTACGAAACTTATTACTTCTGTGAGTTATTTCTACCACAGTAGCTGATCAGTACTTCATGCCTGATCTCAAAGCAACAAATTTCACCTTCCCTCCTCATCTCTCACATGGCAGCATGAATCAGCTTCTTCAAATCCCTGCTTCATGTGACAGCTCAATTGATATAAACCTGTTATGAATTTTTGTGTACACCGATTCACCATCAGCTAGTATGTGTATTACATGTAGATTTACTTTTGAACAGTCAAATGCTATTTGAAATACCACATATGGTTTAAACTGATAATATATGAAAATACACTCCTGGAAATTGAAATAAGAACACCGTGAATTCATTGTCCCAGGAAGGGGAAACTTTATTGACACATTCCTGGGGTCAGATACATCACATGATCACACTGACAGAACCACAGGCACATAGACACAGGCAACAGAGCATGCACAATGTCGGCACTAGTACAGTGTATATCCACCTTTCGCAGCAACGCAGGCTGCTATTCTCCCATGGAGACGATCGTAGAGATGCTGGATGTAGTCCTGTGGAACGGCTTGCCATGCCATTTCCACCTGGCGCCTCAGTTGGACCAGCGTTCGTGCTGGACGTGCAGACCGCGTGAGACGACGCTTCATCCAGTCCCAAACATGCTCAATGAGGGACAGATCCGGAGATCTTGCTGGCCAGGGTAGTTGACTTACACCTTCTAGAGCACGTTGGGTGGCACGGGATACATGCGGACGTGCATTGTCCTGTTGGAACAGCAAGTTCCCTTGCCGGTCTAGGAATGGTAGAACGATGGGTTCGATGACGGTTTGGATGTACCGTGCACTATTCAGTGTCCCCTCGACGATCACCAGTGGTATACAGCCAGTGTAGGAGATCGCTCCCCACACCATGATGCCGGGTGTTGGCCCTGTGTGCCTCGGTCGTATGCAGTCCTGATTGTGGCGCTCACCTGCACGGCGCCAAACACGCATACGACCATCATTGGCACCAAGGCAGAAGCGACTCTCATCGCTGAAGACGACACGTCTCCATTCGTCCCTCCATTCACGCCTATCTCGACACCACTGGAGGCGGGCTGCACGATGTTGGGGCGTGAGCGGAAGACGGCCTAACGGTGTGCGGGACCGTAGCCCAGCTTCATGGAGACGGTTGCGAATGGTCCTCGCCGATACCCCAGGAGCAACAGTGTCCCTAATTTGCTGGGGAGTGGCGGTGCGGTCCCCTACGGCACTGCGTAGGATCCTACGGTCTTGGCGTGCATCCGTGCGTCGCTGCGGTCCGGTCCCAGGTCGACGGGCACGTGCACCTTCCGCCGACCACTGGCGACAACATCGATGTACTGTGGAAACCTCACGCCCCACGTGTTGAGCAATTCGGCGGTACGTCCACCCAGCCTCCCGCATGCCCACTATACGCCCTCGCTCAAAGTCCGTCAGCTGCACATACGGTTCACGTCCACGCTGTCGCGGCATGCTACCAGTGTTAAAGACTGCGATGGAGCTCCGTATGCCACGGCAAACTGGCTGACACTGACGGCGGCGGTGCACAAATGCTGCGCAGCTAGCGCCATTCGACGGCCAACACCGCGGTTCCTGGTGAGTCCGCTGTGCCGTGCGTGTGATCATTGCTTGTACAGCCCTCTCGCAGTGTCCGGAGCAAGTATGGTGGGTCTGACACACCGGTGTCAATGTGTTCTTTTTTCCATTTCCAGGAGTGTAGATTGTATACACGGAAAAATTTTTAAAAGTCAGTGTTTTTTAATTAAATTCTCCTGGTACTCAATTTAAATCTGACATCTTTTTTTTAATGTTCTACAATTGTGTGATATGGGGAAGGCAATAACAAAAGTCTATGACTAGGAAATGAGAAATCATCCAAATAACTCTAAAAACTTCAAAAAAGGCAGTGTTGCTGACATTTTTGGAATGGGTTCATGTTGTAGAGAATTACTAGTATGTCCTTTTACTGTGTAATGCTAGTGATATGCTAGTTTAAATCCAGTTTGAGTTAAAGCATACTTTGTATTAGCATAGTCTGCAGTTTATGTGGCACACTGGTGAAAGACTCTGTAACTATATTGGCGTGGTTCATTGAGAGGAGGGATGGGGAGGGGGGAAAAGGGGGGAGACTGGAGACGGGGGAGGGGAGAGGAGGTGGGAGAGGATGGAGGGGGACGGGGAGGGGGAGAGGGGTGGTGGTAGGGAGAGAGGGGGGGGGGACCATTACTGATTCCTTTTAAAGTGAGAAAACGGGCATCCCCTTTGCCATAGGGGCCATATCCGATAGCTGCGCAACAGCAGCCATAGGTGTGTTTCTTTTCTACATGTTCCCAAGCCTGATAAAGGTTTCTTTATACAGGATACCAAGCCTGATGACACATTTCTATAAGTGCCAGACCAACACTAGAAGAGGTCTCTTTTCTAAGCTTATGTTTACTTCAAGTTACTCGAATTTTTCATTAATTTCCTGTAGAACGTCATGAGGAAAACTATACTGCCCACCAAATGATGTCACTGAATGTTTGAGAGGAAATTTTGATAAGACAGAACCCAAAAAAATCCTCTTTTCAAATCTGTTTATGTCAGATTATTAGAGCCATTAAAAAAGAGAAAACTGTTCTTTTCATTGGATCCCTTATTACATTTCATTCTTTATAAAAATAATTTTGCAGATCTGGATGCTGTAGAGATGTCTACAAAAAAGAAAAGAGAGACTTATTTGTGGGTTTTCCTGACTCAAGCTCATTTTCTAGTTATCAGGACTATTGATATTAACTTCCACACAGAGTACTGGACAACTGTGGGGCATATGATAAAATGTTGGATTCAGTTTGAGTACCATCAGAATATGGATCCACTTTCAATGCACCTCCACCATGTGTTTTTCAAAGCTTTATATGAAGCTTTCTGGCAGATTAAAACTGTGTGCCCGACCGAGACTCAAACTCAGGGCATACTCTCAAAATGCAAGGGTCATGAGTTCGAGTCTCAGTCCGGCATACAATTTTAATCTGCCAGGAAGTTTCGTATCAGTGGACACTCCACTGCAAAGTGGAAATTTCATTCTGGAAGGCTTTATATGTTCACATTGCAGAACCAAATCTAGTTTTTAGATGTTTTAGGACAGTCTGTCTAATGAAAATGATTTAAAAGCAATTGGAGAAGACTTTTCTGTAAAAGTGGGCCAAAAAATACATTTTTGACGTTTTTCTAAAAATCATCAATTTTGTCCTCAATCTGTTAACTATTGGAGAATAGTAACAGAATAAAATTTTATATTCTTGGTCATTGAATTGGAAACTTATAACATGCAATTGACAGGAATGGGGGAAAGAAATACAGTAGAAGAAGAATGGGTAGCTTTGAGGGATGAAGTAGTGAAGACAGCAGAGGATCAAGTAGGTAAAAAGACGAGGGCTTGTAGAAATCCTTGGGTAACAGAAGAAATATTGAATTTCATTGATGAAAGGAGAAAATATAAAAATGCAGTAAATGAAGCAGGCAAAAAGGAATACAAACGTCTCAAAAATGAGATCGACAGGAAGTGCAAAATGGCTAAGCAGGGATGGCTAGAGGACAAATGTAAGGATGTAGAGGCTTTTCTCAGTAGGGGTAAGATAGATACTGCCTACAGGAAAATTAAAGAGACCTTTGGAGATAAGAGAACCACTTGTATGAACATCAAGAGCTCAGATGGAAACCCAGTTCTAAGCAAAGAAGGGAAAGCAGAAAGGTGGAAGGAGTATATAGAGGGTCTATACAAGGGCGATGTACTTGAGGACAATATTATGGAAATGGAAGAGGATGTAGGTGAAGATGAAATGGGAGATACGATACTGCGTGAAGAGTTTGACAGAGCACTGAAAGACCTGAGTCGAAACAAGGCCCCCGGAGTAGACAACATTCCATTGGAACTACTGACGGCCTTGGGAGAGCCAGTCCTGACAAAACTCTACCATCTGGTGAGCAAGACGTATGAAACAGGCGAAATACCCTCAGACTTCACGAAGAATATAATAATTCCAATCCCAAAGAAAGCAGGTGTTGACAGATGTGAGAATTACCGAACAATCAGTTTAATAAGCCACAGCTGCAAAATACTAACACGAATTATTTACAGACGAATGGGAAAACTAGTAGAAGCCGACCTCGGGGAAGATCAGTTTGGATTCTGTAGAAATACTGGAACACGTGGGGCAATACTGACCTTACGACTTATCTTAGAAGAAAGGCAAACCTACGTTTCTAGCATTTGTAGACTTAGAGAAAGCTTTTGACAATGTTGACTGGAATACTCTCTTTCAAATTCTAAAGGTGGCAGGGGTAAAATACAGGGAGCGAAAGGCTATTTACAATTTGTACAGAAACCAGATGGCAGTTATAAGAGTCGAGGGACATGAAAGGGAAGCAGTGGTTGGGAAGGGAGTAAGACAGGGTTGTAGCCTATCCCCGATGCTATTCAATCTGTATATTGAGCAAGCAATAAAGGATACAAAAAGAAAAGTTCGGAGTAGGTATTAAAATCCATGGAGAAGAAATAAAAACGTTGAGGTTCGCCGATGACATTGTAATTCTGTCAGAGACAGCAAAGGACTTGGAAGAGCAGTTGAACGGAATGGATGGTGTCTTGAAGGGAGGATATAAGATGAACATCAACAAAAGCAAAACGAGGATAATGGAATGTAGTCGAATTAAGTCGGGTGATGCTGAGGGTATTAGATTAGGTAATGAGACACTTAAAGTAGTAAAGGAGTTTTGCTATTTGGGGAGCAAAATAACTGATGATGGTCGAAGTAGAGAGGATATAAAATGTAGACTGGCAATGGCAAGGAAAGCGTTTCTGAAGAAGAGAAATTTGTTAACATCGAGTATAGATTTAAGTGTCAGGAAGTCATTTCTGAAAGTATTTGTATGGAGTGTAGCCATGTATGGAAGTGAAACATGGACGGTAAATAGTTTGGACAAGAAGAGAATAGAAGCTTTTGAAATGTGGTGCTACAGAAGAATGTTGAAGATTAGATGGGTAGATCACATAACTAATGAGGAGGTACTGAATAGGATTGGGGAGAAGAGGAGTTTGTGGCAAAACTTGACCAGAAGAAGGGATCGGTTGGTAGGACATATTCTGAGGCATCAAGGGATCACCAATTTAGTATTCGAGGGCAGCGTGGAGGGTAAAAATCGTAGAGGGAGACCAAGAGATGAATACACTAAGCAGATTCAGAAGGATGTAGGTTGCAGTAGGTACTGGGAGATGAAGAAGCTTGCACACGATAGAGTAGCGTGGAGAGCTGCATCAAACCAGTCTCAGGACTGAAGACCACAACAACAACAACAACAACAACAACAACATGCAATGTTCAGGTTTATCCCTCAGTTTCATTCAGAGTTACAAGAAACTGAACTTCACATTTTTTTCGATTATTTTTTCAGCTGACTTTGCTTCAAATTATCCATACTTTGCTTAAGAGAGTGCAAGTTTTACAAGATGGCCTTTTTCCAAAAATGAGACCACTTGGATGGGAATGGCCCAGGACACACGAACTGGCAGACCAAGGGATCATCTTTAGATACACATCCAGCAGCAGTTTAACACTGTTCAGAAGATGCTCTTAGAGAAAACAATACACACAAAGAACTCTTATCAGCTTAAAACAGAATATTAGACTGTATTGGTCACTGAGGTGATACATATTGTTGCTATGTCCCCATACATGTCAAGTCAAAAAGAATATGCTGTCACATAACTTAAATGCTTATTTTGATCAAGTGGAAACTTAAATGAGTATGTGTGGTATGGTGGCTCAGTTCTGCAGTGCCAGATTACAGATCCGAAGGTCCATAGTTTGATCCCCAGTCACTCCTACGATTTTTATCCATTACTTATGACTTCTCTCATGACTGGCAATGTTTGTTACTGTGATAAATAGAGTGTTGCACAGTGCTAGTCCAAGTTAAACTGTAGGTACCCTACAACTGGCTGGGTAAACCAGTTCAAAAAACTGAAGAATGTAATAACATACCACCTTCATTAGGATTTTGCCTGGCAAAGCATTGTGGTGTTCCAGTGATATTTAGTTTGATGACAGCTTTACTGAGTGTGTTCTATTTTTTTTTTTTTTCTAAAAATGTAAAGAATACCAAAGCGAACCATGTGCAAACATTAAGAGAAACAGAAGCAAGTGAAACAGACAGATCATTAACCCACCACTGAAAGTAGTAACACTGATCAATTCAGATTGTCATTTATGTTACTGGATTTCCTGCCTTAACTGTCTTGCTATCACAAGGCCCCAGCACTAATCAGCCACACACAATGAGAACAGTGTGCATTGTGAAATACTACAACAAATTTCCAACTCGAGAGAGAATTATTTAAATAAAAATCAGTTTTCATAAGGGGCGATCAAAAAATTTCTCTTCACAAGTCAGACAGTCTAGGACTGGTATGCCGATCAGCAAAAATCACCTCAAACACTGACCCATCGATGCACCTGGTTGAAGATATCTGTTTTACACACTGTGTCCTGCTGTGTGAAGAAATTCTTAATTGCATGCTGCATATCCTCATCTGACAGAAATTGGTAAGCCTCTGAGGCCATTTTTAGGAGACTGAAGGTGCAATAACTACATGGGGAAAGATCAGGACTATAGGGTGGGTGGTTGAGTGTCCCACTTGAGTTGATCCAGAATGAATCATGCTAGCCTCCTAGCTTGATCAACATCTTGGGTCAAATCGCAACCAGCACAGAACTTGGCTCGTTTTCGAAACACATGCTATCCAATACACATTCTTCTATCTCCAACAGATGCTTACCAGTGTTTGTCCATCGGCAGCCAACAAAATTACAACAGCACATTGGTCGTGTTTGGACGCTTTTGGTAATAACCTAGCCATAGTTTACATTCCCACATTTACCACACTCACATCGGAAAGACACAAATGCCACAATAACCCCTTGCCTACACGTCTATTCTTATACACCCGCATCACAATCATGCTATGTTGCAGCAACGCCCTCCAGCAGAAACTTTTTGACCACCCCTTATATTTTTAAATCCGATTAAAAAGTATAAAACAATTTCTCCTAGCCACATACAAATAGCTCAGAAAATATGTGATTGTTAATCTTTAACAGCAATGAAAATGCTTTAAACAAAAAACATGGGGCACACACAATACACCATTTTAAGCCTGACAAGTATTTTCATAGTTATTAAAATTTCACAATCAAAAATATTCAGGACTATCTGTACAGGATTAGGAATCTGTGTGGGGAAGGAGAAATTATTTTATTCTTTCTAGTCTGATTTAAAAATGTAGCATATTAAAATTGATTTTTATTTGAATAATTATTTTCTGTTCTTTAGTACAGCATGTGTGAAATTTTTCATTTGATTTCAAACATTTTTATGAGATTACAACAGAGACATTAGGTAAATTTCAGGTTTATTTCCGTTTCTCTTCATGAGTCAACCGACACATAACTTCCTCCTATTTATATCACCCAAAAAGACCAAAAACGTAAAAATTATAATGATTCAAGCACACAGAGGCTTACCTCCAATTGTTGTTCTTGCAGACCAACATGGCATTAGAGCACAAATTACCCTCTGCCACGCATTAGATAAAGATGTGAGTTAATATTGAGCTGTCATCCAGTTCTGAGCTATGTTCAAAGTTTCAAGTCTCTAGCTCATTGGGAAATGACAGTGGTAACTTTCCCTCCATACAAGTTTTGCCACTTGCTTAGAAGAACAGCTCCACACTCACAGAGGTCTTTCTCTTTTGGCCCATATTTAGTACTGTACCGGCATAGCTGCACCGGCCCCTGTCCAGTTCAGTAGCCACTGAACTGCAGTGACATTTTTCTCACTGGCTGCTCAGTAATGACACCAACAGTCAGGCTTTGCTCAATATTATGACTGTACGGTTTTTCCTCTCGCCAATATCTTTCCCGTACCTACTACTGTTAAAGCCCATCTTGTTATAATCATGTAGCTTGTTCATACGACGGCCTCCTCTACTAAGCTGACTTTCGTCTTACAATCCGAATTCTATCCTAATTTTGATATCTTTGCTGCTGTTCATAATTATGGCAATGACTCTGTGTTTATATATTCTTTTGAATGATTTAGCACACCTCTGGGAATTGGTATATGCAAGTACGTCGTTTTTCGTGAACATCTAGCAGAATTAGTACATAACATTACACATTTAATTGTTATCAAGAAAATATCTTATTGAGAAATTATATTTAATGTCTGTTTTTCCATTTATGTAACATAAACAACATATATTACACAAAAATTATTTTCTACCAATTGACCTTCAACCACATGTGTTACAGACTACATAGCTACACAAGTGCCATTTTAATGGAGCACGCTAGAGTTCATGGTGCATTGAGCCTCACACAGCATTGCAGAGATTTACCAGTATCTGTGACACATTGTATATCACAATACACTATTAAACGCTACTAATTATCATGCTGACAATTTTGAACACCCCGTCCCCATACAGGTGTTAAATAAAGATGATGTTTCTTCAGTCATCATTTTGTGGGTTATTCATTACAACACCAATTTGAAATCACTATTGTTTTACATAAAATCAAAATTTACATTTTAGTGATATCGCTCAAGACATTAGAAACTTCCAGTACACTTAAAACTGGTGAATTATCTGAGGCCAATAACGACCTTCCAGCAGTGTGAAAGATATATGGGAACAATGTGCCACAAAAAGCTCATTCCCTGTGATAATCAAAAATTTCAGGACTATGTTTACTTTTACTCATGCTTTGAAAACACGTCTGTATCACTTGCTGGTGGATTTACACTGAACAAATTGGTTTCATTTAAATATGCAAGGCTGACTTGACAGAATGTGCTATGAAAAACACATCGAAAATAGCCTACTTATGGTGTTCATCACAAAGAGCAATGCTCTCTTGCAAAGTTAAGAGTGATTATTCTGCTTTTTCTTCAAAATGGATGTAGGCTGCAGTTGTTGTTGGGAGATGGAGAAGCTTGCATAGGATGGAGCAGCATGGAGAGCTGCATCAAACCAGTCTTTAGATTGGCGATCACAAGAAGTATACATTCATACTTAAAAACCACCAAACAATGGAAATTTGATACAAACCACCAATCAATGGAAAATTTTATACAGATCACAGAAAGAAAGTGCCGATTAGCAGACAGCCACCTCGTAGGCGGGTTGGGGGGGGGGGGGGGGGAGGGGCTACCAGATATTATTAGCTATTGGACTAAATCCTTTACCAGATGTAGGGAAAAAAAAGGTTGACAAACATATGGAAACGCCAAAAGCTCAACATGTTACTATGCGTAGGAAAATCATTGGCATTCAAAACAGCTTCCAGTCATCTCAGAACATATAAATATAGGTCCTGTGTCATTTTCAAGGGACTCTTATACCATTCTTCTACATCCACATCCACACTCCGCACGCCACCCAACGGTGTGTGACGGAGGGCACCTTACGTGCCACTGTCATTACCTCCCTTTCCTGTTCCAGTCATCTATGGTTCGCGGAAAGAACGACTGCCGGAAAGCCTCCATGCGTGCTTGAATCTCTCTAATCTAACATTTGTGATCTCCACGGGAGGTATAAGTAGGGGGAAGCAATATATTCGATACCTCATCCAGAAATGCACCCTTTCGAAACCTGGACAGCTAGCTATACCGCGATGCAGAGCGCATCTCTTGCAGAGTCTGCCACTTGAGTTTGCTAAACATCTCCGTAACGCTATCACGCTTACCAAATAACCGTGTGACAAAACGCGCAGCTCTTCTTTGGATCTTCTCTATTTCCTCTGTCAACCCGACCTGGTACGGATCCCACACTGATGAGCAATACTCAAGTATAGGTCGAGCGAGTGTTTTGTAAGCCACCTCCTTTGCTGATGGACTACATTTTCCAAGGACTCTCCCAATGAATCTCAACCTGGCACCCGCCTTACCAACAATTAATTTTATATGATCATTCCACTTCAAATCGTTCCGCACCGCATACTCCCAGATATTTTACAGAAGTAACTGCTACCAGTGTTTGTTCCGCTATCATATAATCATACATTAAAGGATCCTTCTTTCTATGTATTCGCAATACATTACATTTGTCTATGCTAAGGGTCAGTTGCCAGTCCCTGCACGAAGTGCCTATCCACTGCAGATCTTCCTGCATTTCGCTACAATTTTCTAATGCTGCAACTTCTCTGTATACTACAGCATCATCCGCGAAAAGCCACATGGAACTTCCGACACTATCTACTAGGTCATTTATATATATTGTGAAAAGCAATGGTCCCATAACACTCCCTTGTGGCACACCAAAGGTTACTTTAACGTCTGTAGACGTGTCTCCATTGAGAACAACATGCTGTGTTCTGTTTGCTAAAAACTTTTCAATCCAGCTACACAGCTGGTTTGATATTCCGTAGGCTCTTACTTTGTTTATCAGGCGACAGTGCGGAACTGTATCGAACGCCTTTCAGAAGTCAAGGAAAATGGCATCTACCTGGGAGCCTGTATCTAATATTTTCTGGGTCTCATGAACAAATAAAGCGAGTTGGGTCTCACACGATCGCTGTTTCCGGAATCCATGTTGATTCCTATAAAGTAGATTCTGGGTTTCCAGAAATGACATGATACGCGAGCAAAAAACATGTTCTAAAATTCTAAAACAGATCGACATCAGAGATATAGACCTATAAGTTTTGCACATCTGCTCCAGGACCCTTCTTGAAGACTGCAAACTGTGGCAATTTGACGTAATGATGGTGGAGGTGGATAACACCCATCGTTCTCTCCAAGGTCAACATCAAAGGACTGAGATCTGGTGGCTGTGGTGGTCCAGGGTAACGTGACAATTCACCCTCGTGCTCACAAAACCACTCCTGGACCGTGCAAGCTCTGAACACAGGCCCTGTTGACACATAATCTTCAGTAGTAATGCAATCCTGGAGAGTAACCACTGAGCCCATGGAATGATGTGGTATAGCTGCCCAAATTGTCACCAAATCCCAGCCATGTATTGCTCTTAGAACATATACTTGGCCAGAAGCTGGAAACAGTGTGAAATAAGACTCTTGCCACCAAACGACATTCATCCATTGCTCCTTAGTACAGTTCTATGGCTTCAGCATCATTTTTCCTGTTAGTATTTTCATCAATGACGAGTGGTTTTGGAATTCCGGCTCTAAATGCAATTCCCTGCTTACGGAGCTCCCTTCGTGTTGTTTGGTGGTAACAAGGGTTCATGAGCATGACACTCAAATCTCTTCATGAGCGTGACACTCAAATCTGTAGTGACTTTTGCAGCTATTGTCCTCTTATTTTCATAACAATCCTCTTCAATTAGCACCTGTCCCAATCAGTCGACACACACTTTCTTCCTTGTTGTGATTTAGTGGATGATGATCTTCCACTTTCCCTGCACGTTTTCTACATGTATGACATGGTGCCTCAGGAAACACCAAACAATTAGGCTACCTCG
Organism: Schistocerca nitens; assembly: GCF_023898315.1. Lineage (NCBI taxonomy): Eukaryota > Metazoa > Arthropoda > Insecta > Orthoptera > Acrididae > Schistocerca > Schistocerca nitens. Next base: position 63,599,516 of record NC_064623.1, on the reverse strand, counting down.
GTTACACCACACGAGCACCAACAATTTGCCTTTGCTCGAATTCACTTAGCTCTGACATAATTCACTTGCAACTACACAGAACACTGTCCTGATCACAACTGACACGTGCAAGATATTGAGGACACTGTACAGGTCAGCGACTGTATCTGATGTGAGTGACAATATTTTCTGGGGTGGATAGTGGGGCACAGAAAAGGCATTTTGCATGAAGGATAGCAGGGTAGGCCTGTGCAAGTATGCAGGAATGTGGTGGGATAGGATACGGCTGCTAGGTGCAGCATCAGCAAGCTACGCTGGGAGGAAGGGGTAGAGATTAGATAACTGGAAACGTGTGATGCATGGGATACAAGGCATGCAGGTGTACGGATGGAGTGGGAGCAGGAAAGAGGATAGGCAGATGGTGGACAGGAACTAGTGAAGGTTGAGCCAGGGCAGGTACAAGAACAAACAATATGTTCCAGGGAGAGTTCTCACTTGCATTTTTCAAAAAAGCTGATATGCCAGGAAGAATCCAGAAGGCACAGGCTTTGAAGCAGTTGTCCTAGTTAAGCACACAGTGTTGGTTGGCATGTTTGGCAACTGGGTGATCCAGCTGCCTTTTGGCAACAGCCCTATTCCCTACAGCCTTCTATCCTACCAGTGCACCTGCATAGTCCTTTTCTCTTCTCTACTCCGCCTTCCCCAACCTCTCCCCATCCCACCTGGAGCACAGGTTCCCAATGCTGCATCTGGGAGGCCCCCCATCTTGTTGCCACCATGTCCGTGTTCACTCTGACAGGCAGCATCCCTCCTTCCCCATCACATACCTCATCTGTACCCCCACTGTCCACCCCAGCGTAGATCACTGTTCATCTCAGACACAGTCACGCTTTAGTGTCCATGGATGACAGTGGCCGTGTGTGTGTGTGTGTGTGTGTGTGGGTGGGTGGGTGGGTGGGTGGGGGCGCGCGCGCTGCATCTGGGAATGGGTGTATGTTTTGTTTTGTCTACGACTGATTGAGAATTTTGTTCAATAGTTAACAATATTTAGCAGTCTCTTTTCGAAGTGCAGTCTGCCAATAGACACCTCTTCTATATGGTGAGCAGCAATATATCCTTTTCATATTGTTTTTATTTACAGATTATGGTACATAAAAATTTTATAACTTTTCCTGGGTAAAAATTTGCATCTTAACCACAATTTTTCTTGTCATTCAGAATCAGACTTGTGAATTAATGGGAGTGAAAGTAACTAAATGGAACATACATGCAACCACATAATGAGTTCCAAAATGAAGTAACATCCATACCTTCGTAGTCAGACTGCAACCTGTTCAGCACAGCCTTTCTGAAGCCTTCCAGTTCCGTCCCAGTCAGCCTGGCCAGAACAGCTCCACCAACTCTTCCAAAGTTACGGTCTCGTATGCTAATGTTGTATATAGTGTCCACAACCTCTCTGAAACAAGGAAAACAATTATCTGAAAAAACAGAAAGAAAAAAGGCACTAAGGGACATTGTGCACCTCAAGTATTTCAATGTACACCTAAAAAACAGATGGGTAGTGAACACAAAATACCCAGTTTCTGATAGAGGTCAGCTTGAGTGTGTGTAAATGATCATTGGGAGACCGATATGGACGAGGCAACCCAACATGACTGTAGCCCAATGTAGGACTCAGTGTGCCCTTCGAAGTGTACCATATTAAACACACTGAAAATTCAGCTTAACAAATTCTGGCCACAGCAGGAGAGGATTACCAATTTCCATATCACAGTAAACAACAAAATCATTTTTGTACCTAACAAAGTCTCTAAAACATTGTTACCATCACACACAACTGATTAGTAGTAGCCAGACAGTTACACTCTTACCAAGGACCTTGCATCACAAAATGAAAAATAGTGCACATAGAACTTAGGAATCTTTTTGTTGGCAAAGACAATTCACCAAACAGCTACAATTTTTTCTTGAGTCTTATTTGCAGTCTGGTTTTGGAAAGTTACTTTCCATTCTCAATGGTAGTAACTAAACATTTCATAGCACACACAATTCTCCATATCTATTTCCGCACAGTAGTTTGCCTTTTCTTAGGGCATTGTGGCAGCTACAGTTTACATGAGCCTCAAGACTTCATAGTAGTTGTCAGTGAGCATATGACTCCATTTGTACCACAGCATACGAATAGATACTGTACATCCACATTCCACATGTCACCGCTTCATAAAACATTGAGTCTAACAACGAGTAGCCATAACAGCAAACAGTTTGTAATATATGTAATACAGCACAACTTTCACTGTGTAGTAACTACATGCAGTTCATAGTGGGAGTTTGTTACCCGAGCATGGAGACAGCTCCATGCTAGCTTCCAACTGTGGACTTCTGGGAACTGTCTTGATACTGTGGCACATTGCAGCAAGTGTCTCTCCTTTTTAATAGTAGAACCCAGCATTTCCCGGACAATGATGTTCTTTGGATGCCGAGGTATTGTCAGCAGCCTGACTCAAAGGATTCGTCATGCTGTGCCTCAGTGAAGTGTGATACAACTGGTCTTATTTCCTATATACATAAACAGTCTGACGCATAGGGTGACTAATAATTTGCGACCATTTGCTGATGACACTACAGTGTATGGAAAATGACTATAGAGGGATACAGGATGACTTCGATAGAAATGGTGAATGTCAGCTTGATATAAATGTGGATAAAATCAAATTCACAAGGATGAGTATAAGAAACAATCCTATAATGCTCAAATGCAGTATTAGGGTTGTGCTGCTTGACACAATCGCGTCAATCGCATATCACGGAGCAACACTTCAAAGCAACATGAAGTGGATCGTCTACATAAGGTCTGATGTAGGGAAGGGGAATGGCTGACTTCAGCTTATTGAGAGAATTCTTCGAAAGGCAAATGGTCAAAATCAGTTCCCTGGGAGAATCCTAGGAAAGTTAACTGATCTATAAAGGAAACCGTACACAGAGTATTTGTACGACTCATTCTGGAGTGCTGCTCAAATGGATGGGATACCCACCAAGTCAGATTAAAGGAAGAATCAAAGCAATTCAGAGGCATGCTGGTAAACTAGGTTTGAACTACGCATGATTATTACAGAAATGCTACGTGAACTCAAATGGGAATTTGTGGAGAGAGAAAGTTGTTTTTTTTTTTTTTTTTTTTTTTTCCTCCTCGTAAAACTTTATTAAGTTTAGATACTTGGCATTTGGCTACAGTCACCCACCTTTAGCCTGCTGCCTCAGGTGTAGCGGTCACGGATAATCTAGTGTGTCACATAGGAGACTTCAGGTGTCATTTGTTTTGCCCAAGGGCTATGCTGCCGAGGCACATCCTAGTGTACCTGATGATGTGGATCTGCCCTCACTCACAAAAGGGTGCATTGTGAGTGGCAACACATTTGCATCACTCGAGGCACAGGGTGTATGTGGAGACTGTGCATCTCACCCTACCTGTATGTCCTGTGAGTGAACAGGTGGCCATTCCTTCAGCAAGATCTGAGCAGGCATTTGTGGGAAGGGGGTTACTAGTTATCAGGAGCTCCAATGTTAGGTGTGTTATAGAACCTCTTTGGAAAATAAAAATAGCATTCAGGCCTGGAAAGACAGCTGATGTGCACTCAGTATGTCTGCTGAGGGTGCTTATTTGAGATGTGAAGGTAGCTCTCAGGCGCACAGGGTGCGGTCATCTGCAAGTTGGGGCTCACGTTGGAATTGATGACACTGTCACACAGGTTGTGAGGCCATCCTCAGTTCATACAGGTGGCTGGTGGTGGTGGTGGTGGTGGTGGTGTGGCGGCAGGGGTGGTGGTGGTGAAGGATGCTGGCCTTGCGCACAATCAGAACATGTAATTTGCAACATTGCTCCCAGAGTTGATCAGGGTCCTTCGGTTTGGAGCCAAGTGGAGGGTCTCCGCCAAAGGTTGTCAACTCTGTGACAGTCTTGGTTAGTGACAGTCAAGGCTCCAGATTTCTAGACCTGCATTATCGGGTACGGATTTGTAAGATTTCCTTTGATAGGTCAGTGGCGCACTACACAAAGGAAGCAGCTACTTGAGTAACAGAGTACTTGTGGAGCGCACATGTCGGTATTTAGGCTACACGGTAGTCTGAGGTACTCTGATAAGTGCTCGCCAGTCGATACCCAGGAAGTAAAGTCCGACCACATTCAGAGTACACACACTTTAACTGTCAAAATTTTAGCAGTAAATTGTCTAAGTATTCTTAATAAAGTTCCTGAATTTACTGCCCTCCAAGAAAGTTCTCACCCTCATATTAGGCTTGAGACTGAGAGCTGGTTGAACCCAGAAGTAGAATGCTCTGAAAAATTTACACAGGATGTGGAGCATTCATGGCAGTTGACAAACGTATTTAGGTCAAAGTTGAGCGTGACAGTGAAGTTATACTGTCACATACGAGGTTAATCCCAAAAGTAAGGTCTCCTATATTTTTATAAGAACATAGACCTGTTTATTTCTACAATGGTTTACATCAGCTTACAGCTTGAACATTTAGCTATTTTTCGACATAATCACCATTTCTGTTGATGCATTTTTGTAGACACTGTGGCAGTTTTTGTATGCCCATGTCATACCAGCTCGCCGCCATGCTGTTCAGAAAGTTATGAACCTCTTCTTTTACCTCGTCGTCAGAGATGAAACGCTTTCCGGCCAAATGTTCTTTTAACCTAGGGAACTGGGCGCCAAGTCAGGACTATAGGGTGGGTGGGTGATTATTTTCCATTGAAACTGTTGCAGGAAAGCAATGGTTTGCCAAGTGATGTGTGGGCGAGCATTGTCACGGAGAATGTGTTTGCCCTTGCTCAACATTCCTCTTCTCCGGTTCTGAATTGCCCGTTTGAGTTTTTTCAGAGTCCCACAGCACCTGTCAGCATTAATTGTGGTCCCAGCGATTCAGCTCCGACGACAAGGTGAAAGATATGGTTCGTAACTTTCTGAACAGCATGGTGGCGAGCTGGTATGACATGGGCATACAATAACTGCCACAGCATCTGCAAAAATGCATTGACAGAAATGGTGATTATGTCAAAAAATAGCTAAATGTTCAAGCTGTAAACTGATGTAAACCATTGTAGAAATAAACAGGTCCATGTACTTATAAAAAACAGGAGACCTTACTTTTGGGATGACCCTCAAATAACAGGTCTAGGGAAACCGAATTAACTGTTGGATAATTTTACTGACCACCCAATTCTGCTGTGGTAGCTGTAGAGTCATTAACAGAAAGTCTATGGTCAGTAGAACATAAATACCTAGATCATGCAGAACCAATTAAAGGTAATAACATACTGAATGTAGACTGGGAGATAGATGGATTCACTGTAGGTGGTGGGGTGTACACATGAGACAGTATTGGGAACTACTTATGAACATGTTTTTTGAAAATGTGTCTTGAGCAGCTAGTTAGCATGGAAATATCTTAAATCTTGTAGCTACAAATAGGCCGGACTTCATAAACAGTGTCAGTATAGAGACGGGGATTAGTTATGTGCTTATAGAACTACTGTTCTGAAAGTTTAAATCAGTCAAGAAGGCTAGGAGTGTTTCTGCTAGAAACAGCAGAGAAGCAGTTGTCAGCATTTCACTGACACATTGAACTGATATCATTTTGTTTCAGTAAAATAGAGACACACGAATTATAGGCAAAGTTTAAACAGACTGTAAATCATGGTCTGGAGAACTGTGTGCCTAGTAAGAGGATTAAGGACATAAAATGTTGGGTACCATGGTTTAATACTGAAATTCGGAAAATGCTGAGGAAGCAAAAGGTGTTGCACTCTCGGTTCAAAAGAGAATCGGCAAATGACTAAAGGCAAAGATTAGTAGAGTGTTGTGTGTCTGTGAAAAGGTCTTTGCACAAAGCATACAACACCAGTGTCATACCTGACTCAACGATCTGGCCGAGAACACGAGAAAATTCTGGTCCTATGTAAAATAATTAAGAAGGTCTTACACTTCCATTCAGTCAGTCATTGACGAATCTGGTGTGGCAGTTGAAGACAGCAGAATGAAACCCTAAGTTCTAAATTCCATGTTTAAGATATCATGTACACAGGAGAATCATACAAACAGCTCATCGTTTGACCACTGAACAGACTCTCATGTGGACGCCACAGTAATAAGCATTTCTGGCTTAGAGAAACAACTGAAAGAGTTTAAAACACATAAGTCATCAGGTTTGAATGGAATCCCAATCCAGTTTTACGAATAGTACTCTACAGCACTGGCCCCTTACTTAGCTTACATTCATTGTGAATATCTCATCTGCTGCAAAGTCCCCAAGTGATTGGAAAAAAGCGCAGGCAACTCCGGTATATAAGAAGGATAAATGAATGGAACTGCAAAATTACAGGCCAATATCCCTAACATCAGTTTGCTGCAGAATCCTTTAACATATTCTTAGCTCAAATATAATACATTTTCTTGACACCAAGAAGCTCATATGCATGGATCAGCATGCTTTTAGAAAGCACCACTTGGAGAAACTCAGCTTGCCTTTTCTGACATCATAAACTGCAAACTATGGATGAAGTGCAGAGGCAAACTCATTATTTCCAGATGTCTGGCAAGCATTTGACATGGTACCCCAGTGCTGACTGTTAACAGAGGTACGAGTATGTAGAGTAGGTTCCCAGACATGTGAGTGGTTCAAAGACTTCTTAAGAACTAGAACTCAGTATGTTGTCCTCAATTACAAGTGTTCATCTGAGACAAGGGTATCAACAAGAACCCCAGGGAAGTGTGATAGGACTGTTATTATTTTCTACACACACAGTGATCTGGCAGACATGGTGGGCAGCAATTTGTAGTTGTTTGCTGATGATACTGTGGTGTACGGTAATGTGTTGAAGTTGAGTGACCGTAGGAGTATACAAGATGACCAAGATGAATGACGGCAAACTCAAAATGTAGAAAAATGTAAGTTAATGTGGATGAGTGGGAAAAACAAACCCATAATGTTCTGATACAGCGATAGTAATTTCCTGCTTAACACAGTCATGTTGTTTAAATATCTGGATGTAACAGTGCAAAGCAATACGAAATAGAATGGGCTTATGAGGATTGTTGTAGGACAGGCAAATGGTAGACTTCAATTTCTTTGTAGAATTTTGGGAAAGTGTTGTTCATCTGTAAAGAAGACCACATACAAGATACTGGTGTGACCTATTTTTGAGTACTGCTCAAGTGTTTGGGATCCGTACCAGGTCAGATTAAAGAAAGACATCGAAGCACTTCAGAGGCAGTCTTCTAAATTTGTTACTAGTAGACTCGAACAACACACAAGTCTTCAGGAACTCAAATAGGAATCACTGTGGGGAAGGCAATATTCTTTTCGAAAACACAATTGAGGTTGTTGGTAGTAGTAGTAGTAGTAGTAGTAGGAACATGAAAGAGAATGACTAGCAGTAGTACAACGTACTCTCCTCCATGCACTGTATAATAGTTTAGGGAGTACGTATGCAGATATACTTCTGTAAGTATCGTAAGTGCCAATTATGACGAGTGCTAATTTACTCAAGTTTATGATTATGGAAATTGCTTCTAAATCCCCTCACCACACACACACACACACACACACACACACACACACAGACACGTCTTAACTGGTTGTCACTATACTTACAGAACAGTCAATTGATGTATAATTTGATTTGCTCCTCATTCCTGAAGGCTCTTCTTCATTGTGAGACTTATGGAACACAATAATCTGTGATTCAATGTGGAGTAGGTGGAAGTGAAGCCCAGCGTGGGGTAAAAATCTGCACCTAGCTTTTGCAGTGACCACCACTGATTCAGGAGCTGACCACCAAATGACAACATAGCCTTATTCTTCCATGAAAGTTCATCACTCAACATGTCACTCCAGAGATGAGAAAATGAGGTAAGTGTTTTTTATTACTTGTATGTAACTTCTCATATGTATTACTTGAACACTGTACAATGCAGCATTGCTAAAGAAGAAACAACAAATTACATGCCGCATTCAAGCTTCACTTGTGTGTGGAACTCATTGTTCCACTTGATCCCCAAAATCAACATGGCTTATTTTTCAGAAAATGGCAAAATAGGGCAAATCCTTACAGGCGTTTTGGGATAAATGCCCCAGCTCTTAAAGTCCAGCAATTTGCCTCACCCAAACCAAAACTGTCATTTTTTTTATTAACATTTACACTTACAATGTGTTTTGTGCAACTCATTCTCTTTTAAAAGGTAACCAGTAGTGAACACCTACCCACAAAGTTTTAAGTTGTGAAGAAACTTTATAGTTTTTATTTAAATTACATAATTATTTCAATTCAGTTTTTTTATATTATATTAATTTTTATAACAGAGGGAAACATTCCACGTGGGGAAAATATATCTAAAAACAAAGATGATGTGACTTACCGAACGAAAGCGCTGGCAGGTCGATAGACACACAAACAAACAAACACAAACATACACACAAAATTCAAGCTTTCGCAACAAACTGTTGCCTCATCAGGAAAGAGGGAAGGAGAGGGAAAGACAAAAGGATGTGGGTTTTAAGGGAGAGGGTAAGGAGTCATTCCAATCCCGGGAGCAGAAAGACTTACCTTGGGGGGAAAAAAGGACCGGTATACACTCGCGCACACGCGCGCGCGCTCACACACACACACACACACACACACACACACACACACACACACACACACACCCATCCACACATATACAGACACAAGCAGACGTCTGTATATGTGTGGATGGATATGTGTGTGTGCGCGAGTGTATACCCGTCCTTTTTCCCCCTAAGGTAAGTCTTTCCGCTCCCGGGATTGGAATGACTCCTTACCCTCTCCCTTAAAACCCACATCCTTTCGTCTTTCCCTCTCCTTCCCTCTTTCCTGATGAGGCAACAGTTTGTTGCGAAAGCTTGAATTGTGTGTGTATGTTTGTGTTTGTTTGTGTGTCTATCGACCTGCCAGCGCTTTCGTTCGGTAAGTCACATCATCTTTGTTTTTAGATATAATTTTAATTTTTTATACATTTCTGTTTTATTTTATGGTCTAGACTCTAAAAAAAAGAAAAACAGAATTTAGAGCTCAATGAACCACACATATTAATTGCAGTAGACTCCTATTTGTAAGGCAGCCATTCAAATTGGCTTTCACAAGTGTACACTAAGGGGCCAATTGAAGGAAGAGGTAGGCTTCAAACCTGGGAGGATTTTGAGCAAGCTTTACACAGAACAAGAAATGGCACTGGTGAGTCACTGAGTTGCTCTGAACTGTAGATTCCTTTGGTCTCACTCTGAAATCTAAGGTTTTTTTTGTTTGTTTTTAAGTAAATATGTAGAGAAAACAAAATAATTACTGATTTTGTGTTCAGTCTCAACATGCTGGTACAAAGTTTAACCATGAAAAACCAGCATTGCTAGTGCCAAGGGTTTTAATACTGTTCACTTTAATCAATACTTTGATATTTTGGGGTTCTACCTTGAAAACATACAACCAAATACATAGGGTGAAACACCTAAAACTTGCACTGCAAATATTTTGGAAATGGAAAATGCTATCAAAGTGTGGTTTTCACAGAATGAATTAATAGTCACATATTGTTAACAATCATCATCACATTTTAATAATACTTAGAAAGTGTATTTTTGTCCAAACATACACTTTCTTAAATAGAACAATGCCTATTGACATTAACAAACTAAAAGTAGGGTAAGCTAGAATGTCAGTAATGTTCGTTGCAGGATTCTAGTGCAATTCATTCACCAGATATCATATTTTGAAAAGTTTCCACACTGAAACTTTTACAAAATCTGTAGTAGCATACACTAAAGAACACCACAAGTGCGTACATTAGTTACGTGGAATCTGGCCAGATAGCTATCACAGGTTCTGTTCAAAATGACCACCAGCAGCGCCAATAAATGCTTCCGGTCTGGTATGGAATGACTGCTGCATACTTGCTAGCCTTTCACTGGAGATGTCTGAGCAGGCTGCAGTAATACTTCATTGCATTTCATTGGATGTAGTTGGTGTGTTCTTGTAGACAATGTCTTTCAGCTCTCCTCACAAAAAAGTCTACAGGCATCATATCCCAAGAACAGTCCAGCCAAGGTACAGGTCCTCTGCGTCCAATCCAACAATTAGGAAACAATTCATGAAGACATGCTGTAGTACTTCACGCACTGTGGGTTGGACAGCCATCACATTGGTACCACACATTCCTCCTAGTCTGCATAGTTGGAAGATGGTCTGTTAAGGGACTGTGATACTTGTATGAGTTCAGTGTTCCCATCTATGAGAAACAGGTCTATGAGCTGGTGGTTCAGTATCCCACACCACATATTTAAATTTCATGGACACTGATGCTCTACCTGACTAAGCCAATGGAGGTTGTCAACAGACGTGCACGTTTTGTTGGCTTACCTGCCCACAATTGGTACATGCGGCTTCATCACTAAACAAGCTACATGAAACCATCTGGAGTATCCTGTCTTAATGCCCTTGTACAGAAGTTGACACAATTCTCATAACTGTTTCCATGTAGCTCTTGATAAAAGAGAGATGTGATAGGGATGGAGCCTATGTCGATGGAGGATGCATAGGACACTTGCCTGCCTCATGCCACTTCCTCGTGCAATTGCATGGGAGCCTAAGTCCGGATCAACCGCAACAGTAGCAATAACATTAATTTCCCCCTCTTCTGTAGACACTTGTTTCCTTCTGTTATGTTGTCTAGATGTTACACTACAACTTGGTTGAAGAGGTAGATAAATAATTGCCGAGATGATTGACATCTATTGGGATACCTTGCCACATACACCACACAAGAACTCTCCATATAATCTACCACAAGCATGTTGGCTTTTTCTGTGTTGGTAAATCCCATCATCCACTCATGATCTAGTGCTTGGACTATCACACACTGACTAGCAAGTTGCAATGCACTCAAGGAACACACAAGCACACTGTAAGCAAACGTAACATTGTACCTATCAACTATGCAGGCTGAATGGCACTAAGAAGTGTCAGAGTAGAAAAATTTCAAAATGTAGTATCTTGTAAACTACTCACACTAGAATCCTGCAATAAACACCAGTGACATTCTAATTTACCCCACTTTTAGTTTTTTAAAGTCAATAGCCATTGTTCCATTTAAAAAATGTATGTTTCCACAAAAGTAAACTTTTTAAGTATTATTTATTGGCTAATATGAGCCCCTGTCTATTAATCCATTCTGTGAAGACCGCACATCAATAGCACTTTCCATTTCTGCAATATTTGTAGTGCAAATATGTATGAAACTGACCCGAACAAACTTTTTTTGCATTTTATTCCCAAAGGAAAAAGGAAAGTGGCCAAACAGTTGCACCTGAAGATGGGCATGGATGTGCCTAGACACTACATTCCACCTTATTTTAACTATGCAATAGAAAGACAGAACTGCCAATTGCTTCCAGGTGGTCCAACAGTATATATGACATGGCACCCTCACATAATGGGTATATGAATGCCCCAATGTTCATCAAATAGCTGAAACATTTTGTGAAGCACACCTAATCTTACCAGTTCTCAACAACATGTTTCAAATAGAAGACTGTAGGCTGTAGTTACTTTGGCAAAGTCTAAACATGTCCATCTATTCACATTGTCAGCACACAGCAGCCACAAAACACAATACACAATCATTAGACTGTCTTTTTTTTTGTGCATTCAAGGGTTATTGTGCTGCTGCTGATTCATGGGATGTTTCTGACCCAGGTCAGATCTTTGACATTTACAGCACTGCAGCAACTTTCAAAATTGCCTTTGAAAAAGCTGGGGCCACTAACTGCTGCTCAAAGTTTCAAATCAACAAACTGCAAAATCTTTACAGAAGCTGACTTTCTGCTATAAGAAGTTGTGGACCAGGAGCTACTAGAAGACGAATGCAACGAAGATGGCGTGGTAATTGAATCTGAATGTCTTGACACTGAAAGTAATGTGACTGAGCCAGCAGTTCTGGAGGAACTTTATTATGATCTGGGACCTAAAGATATAATCCCACTGCCTAACATGAAGGTTATTAGGAAATGTTGGTCAAAGTAATTAAATGTGTACTTCTAACATTGACAAGCAATAAATAACTAATAAAAGAAGAACCCATGGGAAAAGAAAAGCTTGTTAGTGAGAAGGAAAGATGTGACAATGGAAAGAGTGTGTGATAGAAATAAAACAACATATGCTAGCTTTCACTACATAAATGCCAAAAAAGAAAACTGGTCAAACAGCCCAACTGATTATTTGTCAGAATCAGACTTGTCAGTCCATGACAATAGCTCAGATATAAATATGGACTTACTACTGAGTTAAAAAGTATCTGAGTAAGATGGACAAGAGTCTGAGACTTTAAGGAAGATTCAGATTTCTGCATCACTCAATGACTTTTCTCTAGTAAAAGTGCAGGGAAAAACCAAAAACTCACTATGACTCTTTTTGGCCAAAATAATTTCAATACACCAAGTGGAAGGCTATGAAAATGTGTTTTACAAAAAAACTTTGAGGAGCCTACACGTTTACTCAGATACTGGAAGGCGCATTCAATGACAATATGATAATGAAATTGTCAAAACCCACAGGGATGAACACAGTACGCTTCTATAACATACCATTCTCAGAGTAGCTGACAAAACACAATAGAGGTACCTAGATACCTTAGCTTCTGTCACCGAACTCTTTCTTTATGATTAGGCTATAATTTTTCTTTCTGGTTACCCCAGTTCTCCTCCATTCATGGAGAAGAAAGAATTATTTTTGTATCAGTATTTACAAGCATGCCAACGACCTTGCCGCAGTGGTAACACCGGTTCCCATCAGATCACTGAAGTTAAGTGCTGTCGGGCTGGGCTAGCACTTGGATGGGCGACCAGCTGGTCTGCCGAGTGCTGTTGGCAAGCGGGGTGCGCCCAGCCCATATGAGGCAAACTGAGCCTACTTGACTGAGACTGAGACGTAGCAGCTCCAGTCGTGTAAACTGACATAATGCCAGATGAGCGGTGTGCTGACCACATGGCCCTCCATATCTGCATCCAGTGACACCTTTGGGCTGAGGATGACACAGCGGCCGATTGGTACCGTTGGGCCTCCCGAGGTCTGTTCGGACGGATTTACAAGCATGCTGCTCAAATTTAGGAGATATTAAGTTCAATATTATATGGGGTAGCTTGGCTGCAATAAAACAATGTTACAAAGTGTTATTTCAGGTGTTTCTATTATGCAGTCATCCACTTTTATTCATGTTTATCTCAAGTGGGGCAAAGACCCACATTGCAGGGCTCTACCATAAGACTATCAACAGGGCTACTGCAAAGGACACTAGGGGCCAAACAGATACCACAATGGTTGACTGGGTCCAAGAGGAGCAGTGTGGAAGAGGCAGCTGAGCCATAAACTTGACAACCATATTCCATATGGGACAGAACTAAGGTCCCATAAAGACAGAGAAGAGTCAAACAATCTGTGGCCCAAGAGGTGTGGGCAAGGAAGTGAAGAACATTGAGTTTATGGAAACAGCCAATCTTCAAAAGGCAGATATGAGGCAACTAAGTAAGGTTGTTGTCAAAAAGAAGACCCAAGAAACTGAAATGGGGGACCACAGTCAGATGTTGGGTGTCGAGGTAGAGCTCCAGATCATTGTGGACCATAGAACAGCAACAGAAATAACCACCAGTGATTTATGGCATAGAACTGAAAACCATGAGAAAGACCCCACAGAAACATGCCTGGGGTAGCTCCACAGAGTCCACCGACTGGGAACTGGATTAGATACAGAAATCATACACATACAGAGCAGGAGTGACCAGCGGTTTGACAGAGGCCACCAGTCCATTAACATACATGAGGGTACTTTATACGGAACCCTGTGGAACACCATTCTCCTGGTCCGTGGTGAGCTGAGAAAGGTGCCAACCCGAACTCGGAATGACCAGTGGGACAGGAAGTGGCGAGTGAAAAATTTAGAGGGCCCAAAAAAAACCATTCATAGGGTGGAAGTAGGATGTGAGGGTGGTACATCCTGTCATAGGATTTACAAAGATAAAAGAAAATAGCATCAAGATGGCAGCACTGAGGAAAGACCCACCCAACTGTGGTTTCCAACCGAAGTAGCTGATTGAACAGAGACCGTCCCTCCCGAAAGTGGCACTGGTAAGGAGACAAATGGTCCAAAGATTCGAGGACCCTACAGAGCCAACAAGCAACCATTCATTCAAATAACTTTAAGGGACAACAGTAAGGCTGAATGGTCAGTAGCTACTGGGAGGCAACGGATCCTTAACGGGCTTAAGGACAGGAACCACAATACTGTCCCTCCACTGTGAGGGAAAAACACCTTGGAGCCAAATCCAGTTGAACACCCAGTGGAAATACTGCCTTTGTTGATGTTTGAGATGCTGAATCAACCGGTTATGGATGCAATCAAGGACAGAAGCTGAGTCATGGGAAGAGGATAGGGCCAGAAGGAGTTCTCACACAGTAGAAGGTTCACCTGACAAGGTAATACATGAATGGGATGCTTAGGCCCACTGTTTCTGGAGGAAGACAGTGGCCGGAAGGAACCTGACACCAAGTCATCACAAAATGGGCTGTGTTCTGTGGGAACTAACAGATCTCTGTACAAAGGCCCCCCAAGATGGGAAGGCCTACAATGGCAACCTTGGAGGGTGCAGGGCATATCCCACACCCGTGTGAAGTGACAGAAGAACCTAGGGTGAAGATGAAGTGCTCCCAACCAACCTGCTTGCTCTGTTTCATTAAGTAACAGCCTTGGGCACAAAGTTGTTTAAAGATAACAAGATCGGTAAGGGACAAGTGCTACTTAAGGCATTGCAAGACTCGACAGCCATTACAGATGGCGGTGGCAATGGCCGTGCTCCAACACAGGACTGGCCAGCAGCGAAAGGAGCCTTCAAGTAGGGGATAGCAATGTCAGCAGCACGACTTCATCAATACAACCTGACAAAGAGTGTGTAAACATGACCAGTGAGATGAAAAGGCCAGCAGGGTAACCTGGTCTTCGTGAGGCGAGAAGGGATTGAGAGAATCAGTGGAGAGAGAGGAAGCAACCTTGGGGTACACAGAATGTGGGTCCTGAAGCCAACTTGTGGCAGGAGGCCTTGAGTCTGCAAGATGCTGGGGGTGGGGGTGGGGGGGGGGGGGGGGGGGGGCAGCTTGGCAAGTCCAGTGGGGTGCCTCGTACCCTGCAGGTGCCAAGGACAGTGGCACTTCTCCAGTTGGGTATGGAGAGCAACACCCAGAAGGTAGGACACAGGAATCACTGGGGATTGGAAAAGGGAAAAGGGATGGGACTGGCTTAAGGAGCCAGGAGAAGGACACAACACAGGCAAAGTTAGATGTCTTAGGGTGAAGACGTCATATTTCTGAAGTAGCCCTGTTGATAGTCTTATGGTAGAGCCCTGCAATGTGGGTCTTTGCCCCACTTGAGATAAACATGAATAAAAGTGGATGACTGCATAATAGAAACACCTGAAATAACACTACTGTATCTCCTTTTTCTTCTTATAAACTGGACAATCTGGCGACTATGGAGAGTGATGGTCATGACAACTAATGCACATGGTCGTGGAACATATGTGCTCCCCCCATGAGGTAGGTGTCTACACTCATCACATACAGGGTTCGCTGCACAGGAAGAAACACAAACACCAAAATCATCTCATGGGTGGCTGGATGTACGGCTTCGAAAGCACCTCATGGGTGGCTGGAGGTACAGCTTCACATCATACTTGAAAAACAATAACTTTGACTAACTCCAAGAGGGTACCATCCTCAAACGTCAGAATAAATGTGCCCATCCGTTACCCAAACTGGAGGAAGAAGAAACTTTCATTAAAGAAAAATTTAACTTCGCACCACAAAATAAAGTAGGTCCATGAATAAGAACAAATTGAGTAGTTTTACAAACTCCTCTTATTTCGTTTTTTACCCTTTGTCCTTTCGGCTTTTCTGCACATGCTGAACAAAGTGAACAACCCACTGTTCCAGAATGGGCCGGAGTTCATCAGTTTGCAGGCTGAGGTCCCTATGAAAAGTGACACCACGAACCATATCTGGGGACTGGCGAGGAGTAATGGACAACAGGATGTCAACAAGATGGTCACAGGCACAAAGGGCCACAGACAGGGTGGGAGAAGTAGTTTCGATCAACAGGAATCCAACCGCATCTTACTCAGAAAGGCAGTGGTGAAAGGGTTTAATTCCAATTCAACAAGCGAACCTCATTTCAGGAAAGCTGAGAAAGCTCGAAGCTGATTCCATGGCATCTAGCCAATATCCTCCAAGCACTGTGGCAACTTTGGCTACTGACATGCAACTGGTTAGTTTCACGCCCACTCTGGCACACAGTAAGATGTTCTGTATGTGCCAACCATCGAATTACAACTTGCGTATTCATGTGGGTGTGCTGCTAGCATGTGTATGTGTCACAAAGCAGTTGGAGGACGTGTACACAATGCTGTTACATCATGTCTTTTAAAGGTTTTGTCCACTCAGTTTACACCTAAACTACAGTACTGGAATCGGACACGACCAGGAGACACTGGCTGACCGGCTAATGGTGTCAACGGTGAGTTGCAGAGTTCCACTGAAAGACAACAACAATGTATGGACAACAAACACAACATGGCAGAATGACAAGTCCGGAGAGTGAACCAAATCAATAGCCTAGATGTAGCAATATCAGGAATCAAACAATGATGAGTACAACGAACAACATGAGAGAGGAGTTGGAACAGGACTGAGGTCCGGGCCTCTGCGCTACTAGTTTCACACAGGGGGTATACGTGGACAGGAAAAAAAATTTCCCAATTTTTCCTAGCAAAAAATACACTTTTTCTCCAGTGAAAATGCACTACAGCCCTCATGAAAGGACATTTTTCTATGTTAAGTGACAATATTAGTAAGTGTAACCTACTGCATATAACAAAGCGAAAATCCCCATTAATGTATGAGTACAAAATAAATGCCCAGTCTTTAGAGGCGGTAACATCTGTCAACTATATGGGTAAGACTATTCAAAATGATCTCAAATGGAACAATCAAATTACACAAGTAATGGGTAAGGCGAACTCTATAATTATAGATTGCGGTTTATTGGTAGAATCCTGAAGTGATGCAGCCCTTCAATGAAGGAAATCGCTTACAATACTTTAGTTCATCCAGTCTTAGAGTATTGTTCCTCTGTATGGGACCCTTACCACTTGGGTGTGCCGGCCAGAGTGGCCAAGCGGTTCTAGGCGCTACAGTTCGGAACCGTGCGACCGCTACGGTCGCAGGTTCGAATCCTGCCTCGGGCATGGATGTGTGTGATGTCCTTAGGTTAGTTAGGTTTAAGTAGTTCTAAGTTCTAGGGGACTTATGACCTCAGCAGTTGAGTCCCATGGTGCTCAGAGCCATTTGAACTACTTGGGTGTGATTCAAGAGATTGAGAAGGTCAAAAGAAGAGTGGCAAGATTCGTGACTGGTACATTTAGCCATCATGAGAGCATTACAAATCTCATAGAAAGTTTAAAGTGGGACACACCTGCAGATAGACGACGCGTTAAACAGAAGGGGCTGCTCACTAAATTCCAAAATCCGATCTTCGCCGAGGATGTAGAGCCCATATTAGTACCACCAACTTTCAAATTGTGCAATGATCACCATTCAAAGGTAAGGGAAATTAGGGCTCATATTGAGGCATTCAGACAGTCGTTTTTCCCCTCACGCGATCTGCGAGTGGAACAGGAGGGCGGGGGACGGGGTGGGGGGGATTATGACTTTGGCGCGAATAGTGCTCTCCGCCACACACTGCTTGGTGGCTAGCGGAGAATAGATGTAGATATACATTCCCTTGGAGTTGTGAAACTTATCAGTCCTTTGTGTGGTCAGGTTTTATACAAGGCCACAGAACTTCTCGGCACTTTAGGAAAGTTGACCCAGAGAAAGACAACCCATTTTGGAAAGAATGAATGTGTATTCCAGTGGGAACATTAAAATGAATTTTATCGTACTGGTAAGCACAGAATCCAGCACAGTTAGTAGGGCTGCACACTTATTACTAAATTGTAATGGAAACCTTGCATGGTAAAACCATATAAGGCAGTCGAATGATTGTTATTTTTCATTTAATGACAATATATTACATTATTAGAATTTACAGTCTGTACTTGTCTTCCAAGGTTAATTATGAAAATATTTGAACATACAACAAAACACTACATGCATAAGACTACAAATAATTTACTTAACTGTGGCTGTATTTTATAAATACATTCATATTAATTAATATTAGTAATTATACATTGGTGTAGCAGTTACTATTTAACAATGAGTTGTTACAGTGACTTTCAGTGAGAAATTTTGTATTCATCTTCAATAAGAAAAACCTTATAATGATCAAATTACTATCTTATTAGACTAAGATTATATATCGCATTATTCCATTATATGACATTATCTAGTCCTCTAAAACAATAGTGACAGACAGATTACAGATGTAACAACACATTCTTTTGCAATATAATCTGTGAGACTACCTCGCAGATTAAAACTGTGTGCCAGACCGAGGCTCAAACTGGGGACCTTTGCCTTTCGCGGGCAAGTGTTCTACCATCTGAGATACCCAACCACAACTAACAACCCTGTTTCCAGAATGAAATTTTCACTCTGCAGCGGAGTATGCGCTGATATGAAACTTCCTGGTAGATGAAGTTTGGAGGGTAGGAGACGAGGTACTGGCGGAATTAATGCTGGGAGAGTGGGTCCTAAGTTGTGCTTGGGTAGCTCAGATGGTAGAGCACTTGCCCACGAAAGGCAAAGGTACCAAGTTTGAGTCTCGGTCTGACACACAGTTTTAATTTGCCAGGATGTTTCATATCAGTGCACACTCTGCTGCAGAGCAAAAATTTCATTCTGGAGTAATCTGAGAGACTTTTGGCATATCTTCATCTGATAGTCTGTACATTATTCCAGTGGCAATTATAGGGTGTACTTTACAAATTATGAAGTTCTTTGGAACAATCAATTCATCTGGTCTTCTTGGGTGTGAAAAAGAAGGAGCTGGTCCACAAGAAGCATAAGTAAAATATTTACTTCTGTTTCTTTTTCATCTTTTGACAGCACACAACCCACCCACCATATGTTGTCATAAGCACCCATCTGAATTTTATGAACGTCACAGTCTTCAAAATCAGAAACAACTTTTGCTTTAACCTTGTCTTTGCTCAAAGGAATAAACGCATGTCATTTCTCAGTCCCTCTGACTGCTAAGGCTTCATAAAATCTTTTTGCCAATATCCTTTCTTCTGCTGCATGCTCATCATTTGACGAACAGAAAATTTGATTGATCGCATGACTACTTACCCCACCCAAACAATTGGAAGAGTGTTAATATTTCATTATTGATAGGATTTTGCAGACTAGCTTTGGTTGCAAGCCTTTTTACTGTGCTGCCAACACCAGCACACACTCATTTCCACGTTAAGTAGTGTAAGAATGTCATTCATCTACATCTACATGATTACTCTGCAATTCACATTTAAGTACTTGGCAGTGGGTTCATCGAACCACAATCATACTATCTTTCTACCATTCCACTCCCGAACAGCGCGCGGGAAAAACGAACACCTAAACTTTTCTGTTCGAGCTCAGATTTCTCTTATTTTATTTTGATGATCATTCCTACCTATGTAGGCTGAGCTCAACAAAATATTTTCGCATTCAGAAGAGAAAGTTGGTGACTGAAATTTCGTAAATAGATCTCGCCGCGACGAAAAACGTCTTTGCTGTAATGACTTCCATCCCAATTCGCGTATCATATCTGCCACACTCTCTCCCCTACTACGTGATAATACAAAACGAGCTGCCCTTTTTTACACCCTTTCGATGTCCTCCGTCAATCCCACCTGGTAAGGATCCCACACCGCGCAGCAATATTCTAACAGAGGACGAACGAGTGTAGTGTAAACTGTCTCTTTAGTGGACTTGTTGCATCTTCTAAGTGTCCTGACAATGAAACGCAACCTTTGGCTCGCCTTCCCCACAATATTATCTATGTGGTCATTCCAACTGAAGTTGTTCGTAATTTTAACACCCAGGTACTTAGTTGAATTGACAGCCTCGAGAATTGTACTATTTATCGAGTAATCGAATTCCAACGGATTTCTTTTGGAACTCATGTGGATCACCTCACACTTTTAGTTATTTAGCGTCAACTGCCACCTGCCACACCATACAGCAATCTTTTCTAAATCGCTTTGAAACTGATACTGGTCTTCGGATGACCTTACTAGATGGTAAATTACAGCATCATCTGCGAACAACCTAAGAGAACTGCTCAGATTGTCACCCAGGTCATTTATATAGATCAGGAACAGCAGAGGTCCCAGGATGCTTCCCTGGGGAACACCTGATATCACTTCAATTTTACTCGATGATTTGCCGTCTATTAGTACGAACTGCGACCTTCCTTGACAGGAAATCACGAAACCAGTCGCACAACTGAGACGATACCCCATAGGCCCACAGCTTGACTTGAAGTCGCTTGTGAGGAACGGTGTCAAAAGCTTTCCGGAAATCTAGAAATACAGAATCAACTTGAGATCCCCCGTCGATAGCAGCCATTACTTCATGCGAATAAAGAGCTGGCTGCGTTGCACAAGAACAATGTTTTCTGAAACCATGCTGATTACGTATGAATAGACCGTTCCCTTCGAGATGATTCATAATGTTTGAATACAATATATGCTCCAAAACCCTACTGCAAACCGACGTCAATGATATAGGTCTGTAGTTCGATGGATTACTCCTGTTACCCTTCTTAAACACTGGTGCGACCTGCGCAATTTTCCAATCTGTAGGTGCAGATCTATTGGTGAGCGAGCGGTCGTACATGATTGCTAAGTAGGGAGCTATTGTATCAACGTAATCTGAAAGGAACCTAATCGGTATACAATCTGGACCTGAAGGCTTGCCCGTATCAAGCGATTTGAGTTGCTTCGCAACCCCTAAGGTATCTACTTCTAAGAAACTCACGCTAGCAGCTGTTCGTGTTCCAAATTCTGGAATATTCCATTCGTCTTCCCTGGTGAAGGAATTTTGGAAAACTGCGTTCAATAACTCAGCTTTAGCGGCACCGACAGTACCATCGGCACTGCGCAGCGAAGGTATTGACTGGCACTGCGCAGCGAAGGTATTGACTGCGTCTTGCTGCTTGTGTACTTTACAAACGACCAGAATTTCTTCAGATTTTGTACCAAATTTCAAGACAATGTTTCGTTGTGGAACCTATTAAAGGCATCTCGCATTGAAGTCCGTGCCAAATTTCGCGTGTCTGTAAATTTTAGCCAATCTTCGGGATTTCGCAATCTTCTGAACTTCGCATGCTTTTTCCGTTACCTCTGCAACAGCGTTCGGACCTGTTTTGTGTACCATGGGGGATCAGTTCCATCTCTTATCAATTTATGAAGTATGAATCTCTCAATTGCTGTTGCTACTATATCTTTGAATTTGAGCCACATCTCGTCTGCATTTGCATAGTTAGTTCGGAAGGAATGGAGATTGTCTCTTAGGAAGGCTTCTAGTGACACTTTATCCGCTTTTTTAAATAAAATTATTTTGCGATTATTTCTGGTGGATTTGGAAGAAACGGTATTGAGCCTAGCTACAACGACCTTGTGATCACTAATCCCTGTATCAGTCATGATGCTCTCTATTAGCTCTGGATTGTTTGTGGCTAAGAGGTCAAGTGTGTTTTCGCAACCATTTACAACTCGAGTGGGTTCGTGGACTAACTGCTCAAAATGATTTTCGGAGAAAGCATTTAGGACAATCTCGGAAAATGTTTACTGCCTACCACCGGTTTTGAACAAGTATTTTTGCCAACATATCGAGGGAAGGTTGAAGTCCCCACCAACTATAACCATATGAGTGGGGTATTTATTTGTTACGAGACTCAAATTTTCTCTGAACTGTTCAGCAACTATATCATCGGAGTCTGGGGGTCGGTAGAAGGAGCCCATTATTAACTTAGTTCGGCTGTTAAGTATAACCTCCACCCATACCAATTCACATGGAGTATCTACTTCGACTTCACTACAAGATTAACCACTACTGACAGACATAAACACTCCACCACCAATTCTGCCTAATCTATCTTTCCTGAACACCGTCTGAGACTTCGTAAAAATTTCTGCAGAACTTATTTCAGGATTTAGCCAGCTTTCTGTACCTATAACGATATCAGCTTCTGTGCTTTCTATTAGCGCTTTAAGCTCAGGGACTTTCCAAGAACAACTACAACAATTTACAACTACAATTCCGACTGTTCCTTGATCCAAACACGTCCTGTATTTGCCATGCACCCTTTGAGATTGCAGCCCACCCCGTCCTTTCCCAGAGGCCTTAGTGCCTCCAAATCTTCATCATGATGACATAAGTTAGCAAAATTGTATTCTGCTATGAATCATCACTGAAGCATTTTTTTATTTTATTTATTTTTTTCAAATTAGGAAAATCAAGCTTTATTAACTCTTTTAGAACACATGTATGTGTACTGTGTTGTGTGTAAACTATCTTATATAAAACAAACCCTTTGTAGGTGGGAATATTTTTTTTCATTATTCCCACTTTTTGTCTTATTATAAACAACAAATGGATGCACTGTGGCCACTGTTTGTAAGATAAGTTTTCTATCATTTCCTCTTGAAGTGCAGGAATGAGGGCGTCTTTAAAAATGCTTGGCATCGGGGCAGTAGTCACATTCATTTGTGAAGCACCGAGTATCTGGTGGGTTGCACATAATTTTGAACACACAATGTTTTTATGTGGGAAGTGAGCTTCCATATTCTGATATGGTGACCTTGCTGAAGTTTGTGCCAGCTATCAGTTTCACATTTTGATGAGCTGCACAAATGTAAGCAGTGTGTGTCCCACTTGTTCCAGCTATTATACAATTTTTTGGCCTTAATTCAACAAATTTTGAGAATCCAATTCGGACTTGTGGGTTATTTGATTTGAAAAGTATGTACATTTCTCTTGGATTCCCAAAAATTACTCTTTTTAGAACACACATAGGCTTGCCATCACTATCTTTTCCCACAGAAATGTAACCCTTTTTCCCAGGCATTTGCCTGCTAATATGATCATCACAATAAAATTTTCACTAAGCGAACAGTTTTGGCAGACAAAGACTGTCCAAGCTGCAGATCAGGAGTAGAGTTTGCCCTTCCCTTCCACTAATTTATTTGTTTTTCTTGCCGTGTAGTTGCTTACTCTAAACTCTCTATGCGAGTGCATGGCAACTTTGTTAGTGATCACAACACTAAAATTTTTTCGTTTCTGTCAGAAGTGCGAAATGGTTTTTAAACTGATCAATCATTTCCATTTTTGGATCATCAAAGCCACATATTTCCTGATTATCACCAGTTTCTGCCTAAAAGAATGTTTCACATATTCTGCATGTAATTTTTTTGGCTTTACCTTCACAATGTTTCTTTGAGCTGATACATTTCTTTTTTACTGCTGGGGATTCTTCCATTGAAGTCAAAAGAGGCATTCAACAAATGCAAGTTGCCTTCAACATCCACAAACTCAGGGTCAACAGACGTGCTACAACTTAAATGCATCTTTCCATAAGAGTCTTTGCTTTCCATTAACAGTAGTTCAGGTTTTCTACCTTTAAATAATTTCAGTCCACTTGAAGTGCAGATTTCCCTGCCTTCTTCAATACCAAAGATCAGATCCATCATCGAAGAAGTTACATTTCTAAGATTCTTACTCACATGGCACGAGTTTTTCTTTAAGGGATTACAACAAAATTTTAACCACTTTTTATTCATAGTTTGTTTTCTTTTTAAGAAGCAAATGAAAGAAATTACAGGCATCAAAAAGATGAAACTTATAAGAGATATAAAAAAGTAAAATTGCTTCATTTACCTTTTATTAAAAGATTGATTATGAAGAGTAGAGAAAGTACAACTTTTCTTAAATACCGCCTTACAAACCCAGTACTGTAGTACAGTGATGATTCATGCTGGAGTCCTCTATGCTGGAGTTCTCAGACACTAGCAACATTTATTTCATTCTGTATACAATGCCACTACTTCCATTTCAGAATGGCTGCTATATGTGTACCTGACTCATGCATCACATTTACCGCATTCTTGGAACCTCCTCCGTTTTCCCCCTCCAGTGCTTTGTTAAATTAGTTTCAACAACTGATCTTCACTGAAGTGTGTTATTATGTCAGTAGAAGTGAATGTTTTCATTTTACTGTTACATATTGGTAGTACTTATTGTGGTGTCACCGCTAGACACCACACTTGCTAGGTGGTAACTTAAATCGGCCGCGGTCCTGTAGTACATGTCGGACCCGCGTGTCGCCACTGTGTAATCGCAAACCTAGCGCCACCACATGGCAGGTCAGAAGACACGGACTAGACCTCGCCCCAGTTGTACGGACGACATAGCTTGCGACCAGACCTACCAAGTCTTCCTCTCATTTGCCGAGAGACTGATAGAATAGCCTTCAGCTTATTCCATAGCTACTACCTAGCAAGGCGCCATTTGTATCAGTGCTTATAGCTTACTACTATTCAAGAGATGTATTCCAACAAGAGAATAAAGTTAAGTATCTTATTCCAGCTACGTACTTTTCTTCTTATTCATTAATAAGTCTCATGTTCCAGTACTTCGCGCCCGTCTGCGTTAGTTTACCGTGCACTTTCAGCCACTTCGATCTACAAGGTGTTGGCCCAGCTGCCGACACATCACATGGCGACGAGAGAAAGTGTTTTTTCTGCTTTGGACTGATTTGTTCTTTTTCCCTTTTTGTGCTCTGATTTGCTTGTGTCATGGCTTCGCCGCAATCTCCAGAGGTACTGTCCGAATTTTTTCGCTTGCAGAATCAGCAGACGCAGGCGTTATTGGAAGCCCTAGGACAGCTCGTCCAGGGTCAACGTGCGCTGCAAACCGATGCGGCAGCCGCCGCTTCATCGCTACCGCAGCCACACAACGCTGTCGCACCGCCATTTAGGCCCTTTGAGGCCACGTGCGAAACCTGGACTGAGTGGGCCAGCCAGTTCCAGTTTCACCTAGCAGCATACAGAATTCAAGGTAAAGAGCGGCAGCCGTTTTTGCTTTCTTGTGTCGGTGTGTCTACCTACCGTGTGATAGTGAAATTGTTTCCCCGACGCGACGTAGCAACTCTGACCTACGAGGAAATTTTGTCGGCTTTAGATGCCTATTTCAAAGAAACAGTAAATGTAGTTGCAAAACGGTATACGTTCTTTCGTACAAAACGTACGGCCGGTCAGACTAATAGGGGGTGGGTTGCAACTTTGCAAGGACTTACTAGGGAGTGCGCCTTTGAATGTGAATGTGGCCTCCCATATTCAGATACTATGGTGCGTGATGCAATAGCACAGAACGTTTCTGATGTTCGCATACGGGAACAGATTTTGAAACTCGTAAATCCCTCCCTTCAACAAGTGATAGACATATTGGATAGGCAAGACACACTTGACTTTGCTCAGGACTCATTTGAAACTTCGCCAGCAGTGTGTCACATTAATCGGCCCGCCGGGCCCGCTGCACGGGACGCTAAGCGGCCCTCGCGCCCGTCGCAGCCTACCTTGCAAACACGTGCGCCGCGTAAGCAAGCAACTGCAGTGAAATCATGCCCGCGGTGTGCAACTAGACATTCGCGTGAAAATTGCCCGTCACGCCAAGCTATTTGCTTTTACTGTCAAAAGAAGGGACATGTTCAAAGTGTTTGCCAGAAAAAGCTTAGATCAGACAATCGCAATAATTCCAGGCCTTTTGCTTCGCGCCGGAATCGCACCCAGGACAATCAGGCTCGTGGACCTTCACCCATGGACATTCATGTAGTTCATTCCCACCCGTCCAGTGACACTTTAGCTAACAGTGACTGTGTTCGTCCCACCAAAAGTGTGTGTCGACGTCGCAGGAAATCCCGTAAAGTCGCAAGTGCTTCTGTACCTGTATCAGTTCAATTTGCACGTGACAGTCGCTCTTGTCGTCAGCAGGACAATAAACTTTTTGTGGACTTAGACTTTGAAGGCAAAGTGATCCCATTCCAGCTCGATACCGGAGCTGCAGTTTCATTGCTCAATCACGACACGTACAAACAACTGGGCAAACCGCCATTGCGTGCCGCACATGTTAAGTTAACTAGTTACTCAGGACAGCCGATCCCTGTGTTAGGACAGTGCAGCCTTCTTGCAACATACAAGGGACAAACAAAACTTGTATCATTTTACGTTCTTCGTTCTTCTACTGCAGTGAACTTGTTTGGCTTAGATTTGTTTCAATTGTTTAATTTGTCTATAGTAAATCAGGTCCTATCAGTGAATCAGACTGTGCCTTCCGCCAGTGTTTCTAGTCTTTGTGAAGAATTTGCAGACATTTTTGCACCGGACCTTGGTTGCGCTAAGAACTATGCAGCACATTTGGAACTGAAAGACAACGCGCAACCGAAATTTTTCAGAGCGCGCAATGTTCCCCACGCATTGCGTGATGAGGTCGCAAGAACATTGCACGATTTAGAATCTCAAGGTGTAATTGAACGTGTGCAGGCTTCTCTCTGGGCCTCACCCTTAGTAATTTTGCCAAAACCTTCCGGAAAACTGAGACTTTGTGTGGACTTCAAGGCCACTGTGAATCCACAACTTGTGACTGCTACTTTTCCTTTGCCCCGCCCGGAAGATCTTTTTGACAAACTGTGCCCGGGAAAATATTTTTCAAAATTGGACCTAGCAGATGCGTACTTGCAGATACCTGTGGACGAAGAATCCCAGCGCGTCTTAGTGGTAAATACGCATCTTGGCTTGTATCGCTTCAAAAGACTGCCATTCGGGTGTGCATCCGCTCCTGCATTGTTTCAGCAATATTTACAAACTATTTGTGCGTCGGTCCCTACTGCTGCGAACTATCTGGACGATATTGTGATCTCAGGACAGACAGAAGCAGAACATTTGCAAAATCTCCGAACATTATTTCAGGTATTGCGTCAGAATGGTCTTCGCTTGAGACAGGACAAATGTGTGTTCTTTGCTCGGGACTTACCCTACCTGGGGCATGTCATAAATGCCCAAGGTATACATCCGAGTCCAGAGCACCTCCGTGCCATACAGGACTTACCTGCTCCGCAGAATTTGAAACAGCTACAGAGTGTGCTGGGTAAAATTAATTACTATGCTAAGTTTGTGCGCAATGCTTCTTCCATTTCAGCTCCGCTTCATCGCTTACGCCGTAAAGGTGTTCCGTTCGTCTGGACGACGGAATGCGAACGCGCCTTTCGCCAGTTGAAATCGGCGTTACTTTCAAATACTTGCCTTACGCCATTCGATCCCCGAAAACCCCTTTTGTTGATGGTAGATGCATCGGATTTCGGGATCGGTGCTGTGCTTGCGCACAAAGATGGCTCGCATGATCGCCCTATTGCCTTTGCGTCCAAATTGCTCTCCTCTGCGCAAAGAAATTATTCACAAATAGAGAAAGAAGCTTTAGCTCTCGTGTTTGGTGTTACCAAGTTCCATGACTTTTTGTATGGTCGTCACTTTACAATCATCACCGACCACAAACCTTTGACATCGCTTTTTCATCCGACCAAGCCTGTACCTCCACGTACAGCGCAGAAATTCATTCGCTGGTCACTTTTTCTCTCGCAGTACCGCTACGATATCTTGTATCGGTCCACTGCTAAGCACGGCAACGCTGATGCGTTGTCCCGTTTGCCTGTTGCTGAGGATAAAGCATTCGATTCTTCCGAACTTGCTTGCATGTTCATTGATTCGGAAGCCGATGACGTGGTCGCATCGTTTCCGATTGATTTTCGTCGTGTAGCTACAGCCACAGCTGCTGACCCTGTCCTTGCTACTGTCTTGCGTTTTGTTGCTACGCAATGGCCCTTGTCAAAGTCACGGATCGCAGATCCTTTGGTTCGCCGTTTTTTTGCTCACAAGGAGAGACTTTTTGTACGACGTGGTGTTTTGTTGTTGCGTTCCGATAATGATCAATCCCGAGTCGTGGTCCCACGATCGTTACAGTCCTCTGTCTTAAGGCTTCTTCACCAAGGACATTGGGGTATAGTGCGTACGAAACAACTTGCTCGTCAGCACTGTACTTGGTTCGGCATCGATGCTGCGATTACAAATATGTGCTCCTCTTGCGTGGCGTGTGCCGAACAACAATCCGCACCGCCGCGGAAATTCTTTGCATGGCCGAAAGCCACTTACCCTTGGCAACGCTTGCATATCGATTTTGCTGGTCCATTCTGGAATGCTCGATGGTTGGTTGTGGTCGATGCTTTCAGTAATTTTCCTTTTGTTGTCCGGATGTCTTCCACGACGTCTTCTGCCACAATCCAAGCCTTGTCTGCTATCTTTTGCATTGAAGGTCTTCCGCAGACTATTGTTTCCGACAATGGCCCACAATTCATGTCCGCAGACTTTCAGTCATTCTGCAAGGCCAATGGTATTCAACATCTGACATCCGCGCCGTTTTCGCCTCAGTCCAACGGTGCCGCGGAACGATTGGTCCGGACTTTCAAGTCACAGATGTTGAAATTGAAAGAATCGCATTCTCGGGAGGACGCTTTGTTACTCTTTTTGTCATCGTATCGCTCTCAGCCCCGCGATGGTCGCTCGCCGGCTGAATTGCTCCATGGTCGATCTCATCGCACCCTGATGTCTTTGCTGCATCCGCCACATCAGGTTCCTGTGCAGCGGCAGACTCCTGTTTTTGCTCCTGGCGACGTTGTCTATTATCGCAACTATCGCGGTTCACAGCGTTGGCTCGCAGGGCGCATTCTTCGCTGCCTCGGCCGCGCGATGTATTTGGTTTTGGGGGCCTCTGGTGAGGTGCGTCGGCATCTCAATCAGCTGCGCCTCTGTCGTCGCCTGGGTTCTGCCGCTCCCCGTCTGCTTTCAGCGACGGAGCCGTCAGGTCAGCGCCCTGGGGACCCATCTACTGGCTCGCCTCATCCCCAGGTGTTACCGACGCTGCCTTCCATTTTGCCCCATGGCGTCGCGCCGCCGCCGCAGCCGCCGCCGGCGGCGCCGCCCGCAGTGGACGCGTCGCTGCAACCGCCTGGCGCCTCCCTGGGTCACGCGCCGCCGCTCGCTTCCCGTGACCAGCCGTCCTCCGCCATGGACCTCTTGCCCGCTCCGGACCAGATGTCGTCTTCGCCCGTCGGGTGCTCCGACCACATGGAGGTCGACCCTTCTGTCTCATTACGTGCGCATACACCTCAGGTTGACGTGCACCCTGGACTAGGTTTGCAGGCGTTTCCTAGCTCCCCTCGGACCGAATGGCCGGGTGCGGGTGGCACGGCCTCGCCTGTTGTTAGGCTCCCCACCTCATCGCATACGTCAACATGGGGTCCTCCCCACGGCGGGCGGAAGCCTTATCTCACGACCGTTCGCCGATTTGCGGGGGAGGAATGTGGTGTCACCGCTAGACACCACACTTGCTAGGTGGTAACTTAAATCGGCCGCGGTCCTGTAGTACATGTCGGACCCGCGTGTCGCCACTGTGTAATCGCAAACCTAGCGCCACCACATGGCAGGTCAGAAGACACGGACTAGACCTCGCCCCAGTTGTACGGACGACATAGCTTGCGACCAGACCTACCAAGTCTTCCTCTCATTTGCCGAGAGACTGATAGAATAGCCTTCAGCTTATTCCATAGCTACTACCTAGCAAGGCGCCATTTGTATCAGTGCTTATAGCTTACTACTATTCAAGAGATGTATTCCAACAAGAGAATAAAGTTAAGTATCTTATTCCAGCTACGTACTTTTCTTCTTATTCATTAATAAGTCTCATGTTCCAGTACTTCGCGCCCGTCTGCGTTAGTTTAGCGTGCACTTTCAGCCACTTCGATCTACAAGGTGTTGGCCCAGCTGCCGACACATCACTTATCTTCTGTTGTGTTGCAAAACTAAAAAACCAAATTCAAAGTTATATAAAATGAAAAAGACATAATATCCCTTACACTATTTAGGTTGTTTTATTTCATTGTTAAAATCATAAACTGAAGTCTGCTTAGTTCGGATACAATAATTTCATTTAAAATTAGGTTTTATGAACCACCTGCAGAAGTTGTGATGCACTTTTGCACAGCAAATTGCAGTAAAATAAAATTTATCTTCATATGTTCCCATTGGAACACCACCATGAAATTTGGCACACACATTAACAAATTGTGTACAGTTAACTACATACTTTTTTCAAAAGGTGAAAACGTTAGATTTTAAAATTTAAAGAAATTTTGATTTTGTAAATTAACTATTTTATGAATATAGTAAATTAGCATGTATTTTTGAACCTTATAAGAAACTTAATAATTTGGCACAACTTTCAGATATGTAAGTCAAATTTTATTTGGTTGTAGTTTATTCTGTTGGTGTGGCTGTGGATATTGTTTTTAGTTGATTTTGGGAAGGTTGTGGTAGTGTTGTTTTATCATTTTTGTTGTTTGGTTTAGTGGCATGTGCTCATCTTTAGTTTGTCCCCACCCAAAAACCCCCAACTTCCCATGCTTGTCCCGTTAGTTTAATTATATTATTGGAGGAATATGTGTTTGACAGTTTTTTCTATCTACTTTTGTGTTTGTTGTCATGTTTACGTAATGACGTCATAGTCACGATGTGGGAGTTGTTGTGAAGAGTCGTTTCCTCCATATTGGTGACGTCATTGGTCAAAGCAGACGGGTGGAATCGGACGTTACCGTTAACCCCTGCCGGATGCTGCAGCTGGTCAGTAGTTTTTGTAGGTGATAGCCAACTGGGTGATAATATACAGTAGGCAATCGGAGCTGCTGAATCTAATTGTTTCAGCAGAACATACAAATTTGTTACTTTTGTTTTCGACACACAGTGAGAGACTGATGGTTATAGATCTGCCTATTACGGATTATAAAGTTGGTTAATGGTTTTCATACATATTTCTTCAATCGTATGTTTCTTGGAGGATTTCTTGGGATATTGTCTCACGTTACAATGTAATACTTTGGTTGTGAGATGGCGATGTCAACTAATGTTCCTGCAGGAAAACTGGTTGTGGCGATGGACCAATCTGTAATGTAGTTGAAGGTCTAGGTTAGGTTGAAATGTTACAGTTTGGTTTCAAGTTGGTTAAGCCAACGAATGTGACTGGAGGAAAACTGTATGTGGTGACAGACTGATCAGTAGCATAAACCAATGATTGTTTTGAAAACTTTTGGGGTATTTTTGAGGTTGTAGTTATGCTGAAGCCTTAGACCACAGTTTAAATTTTACAGAATATCTTATTCTATATGACAACTGTTGTGTTGGCAGAAGAGCCAACACCGTGTTACTAGAGGAGGCTGAAATGCACGCTTTTTAGCTCACGCAGGCTGGCGTGAGGAGGGAAGAACTCTAATGACGTGAGGTCTGGAACATGACAAGGAATTAGAATTCAGAAAGCAGACGTAATTAGTTTCATACTTAACTTTCATCCATTAATGATGAACATCGCTCTTGACGATACACGATTCACAATTTTATCTGTTCAGATTATAGTAACTGAATATGGCGCCTTGCTAGGTAGTAGCCAATGACGTAGCTGAAGGCTATGCTAAACTGTCGTCTCGGCAACCGAGAGCATATGTAGACAGTGAGCCATCGATAGCAAAGTCGGCTGTACAACTGGGGCGAGTGCTAGGGAGTCTAGACTAGACGTGCCGTGTGGCGGCGCTCGGTCTGCAATCACTGATAGTGGCGACATGCGGGTCCGACGTATACTAACGGACCGCGGCCGATTTAAAGGCTACCACCTAGCAAGTGTGGTGTCTGGCGGTGACACCACAACAACATTCTGCACAATACATTTCATTATGCCGCCACGTCTAATCATCAGACGTCATTCATCGTGCTCATTTCCCGTCATTCATTGCACAAACAATTAACTACTGTAACACACAACTCAAAAGCCGGTCACACTTAAGTACACTTTTTCCATTTACGGCCCTATTGGAGTTGGTGCGTTATCACCTTCCTCCAACCCCGAACTGACACATCCAGCCAGTTTTTGGAAGACCTCTGGTTTAACAGACTCCAAACCATGGTCTACCTTGGCATTTTTCATGTCAACAAACATTGCCAGAAGTGAGAGGTTCTTAACCCCAGACCAGACTAGTCTGATACTACCACTAAGCCACCAGGTCACATCTCTTCCTCTGTTATTTTCCTTAGTAATATCTGATAAAGTGGCAGCACCCCTTTTCTCAATAGCTTTTAATACCACGTCCCCTCAGCCTTACCCAAAACAAATGCACCATAACCCAACTGTAGGCTTAGCAAGGATGACATATAAAGTCAGCAAAACAAGACTTGTGAATTTCTACTACAAATCTTCCACTTCCAATTTTTCCCTACTACTAATTACATCTCTACAAATCTCCCTACCAAAATAACATCTGTCTCTCTTTTTAATGACACACTCCTCAAATGGTTCAAATGGCTCTGAGCACTATGGGACTTAACATCTATGGTCATCAGTCCCCCAGAACTTAGAACTACTTAAACCTAACTAACCTAAGGACATCACACAACACCCAGCCACCAAAAGGCAGAGAAAATCCCTGACCCCGCCGGGAATCGAACCCGGGAACCCAGGCGTGGGAAGCGAGAACGCTACCGCACGACCACGAGATGCGGGCGACACACTCCTCAATATAGACAAAATGTATACTCCACCTTAAGCAAAGTAAACAACACAAATTTAAAATTTTATACAAACCAAATTTCAACCAGTCAAACCACATACTCTTTCTAACTAACTGCCACACTTTATCATGCCAACAACCCGTCCCTAGTCATAGTAGAGGACACAGTTAGGTTACTACATTTAAGACATGTAAATCACGTCCCATCAATTGCTTCTGTCACTACAGAGACTTATCAGAGAGACAAGTGTCATCTGAAATGTGGAAGCTAACATTTTTCTCTTTTCCCAAAGCAGGGACACTGGCATGTCAAACTCCGCTACCAAAAGGCTCTGCAATGACAATAACTATAAACAAATTTTAAATAGCATTACACAAAAACCAATGTGAACCAATCACAAAAATCAAATACCCACCGTACCATATACAACAACCAGACATACTGATAAACAAAACATTGCAATGATGCCTACAACTGGAAAAAAGTCATTCATGCAAGCCATCTTCATGTCATATGGCATCATAATATAAGTAGGCCCTAATATACCGATGCCTCGTTTCGTTCCCTAGGCCCAGAAAAAAATAAAGCAGAATAAAGGCATTACTGGTACTGTGCACATTCACAAAAGCTGCTAGGACACACATCAGAATTAGCTTATCTGAGGAGGAAAAGTTCTGTAAAGACATCAAAGCCCCCACAACATAAGCCATGGGTCTTTCCTATAAAATTTATGAGGTCTACAAAGTAAATCAGACATACCAAAGTTAAAACACAACACCCTATTCATGTTCATTTGACAATATTCATGATAAACATGATTAGGAATATGTAGCCCACATTTAGTGGTGTCAAAGAATGTTATGGTATAATTCAGTTACCAGTAAAACCTTGATTCTTTAAAGAACCGAACTCCCATGTATAAAACAACTTCAAACATATGATTACCTTACAAATGGGTCAATGTATTAAACATTTGACACTAATATTTTCACTACGAGTTGTGAAGCAGATAAAATTTTAGTTTGTGTTGGAAATTTATTTTATTATCTATCAAATTCCTTATATCACTGACTAAGTAGTCACAGAATTGATTGGGACAGATTATCTCACTCACTTCTATGCCGCAATAAGGCTGAGTGATGGATTGTGCAACTCGTTTCTTCTTACAGTATTATGTTTATGAATATCACTGTCCTTTTTGTGCTGCGTATGTCCTTTGTGTGCCACAAATGGAAAGTGTATATAATTTCTTACTCCTAGTACTGTATTTATACATATGCCTATTACTCTCAAGCTGAATTGTATTGTTGACAATTTTAATGAATATACAAATTTAGTGTGAGGCAACGGTCAATACTCCCAACTGCGTAAGAAAATTAATGAAATTTTTGGGTTGTCAAAAATGTGTAAAATATGTTAACATACTGGTTTGTATGTGCCCAAAACTGGCAAAAATTTTCAGGGTGAAATGGCCGATTGGAAAAAACTTTCTACCAGTTCAAGTTTTCAGCAATATGAGCATCCAAGATTTTAAGGGCTTTCTACCAAGTTTATTAGTTTTGTTCATACATTACTGTGATATCTGACCATACAAACCACCCAGTGATCTGTGTGTTTTCAAAGTTTAAAGCAAGGGCAATTTGTGTTAGTTATATGCAACATATGCATAAATTAAATTGTATCGTGTCACCATAACAAAGCATTTTTACTATTCAAAATTTTCTTATATTAAATTAAGTTTTATACCATCTGTGCTAATCCAGTTCAATAAGAAATTTAAAACACAAAGGGATAGGAGAGTGTGAAGATTAAAATTAAAGAAAAGACAAAATGTACACACTGATCCTTCACGTAAGGCATAACAATTTCTGATAACAACCAAAATTTGTAAATACTATCTCCAACTAGGACCTACAATATAAACATATGCTTTTGTCTTTGCCGATCGAGTGGGCAAAGATTTGCAATTTAGTGCCACCTCACCACTAAACTTATGGTAACAAGTGATTTCAAACTTGAACACTGAATTCTATTAGGGATAGCACCGACACTTGCTTTTGGTAAAAATGTAGATTAAGCCACAGTCTGTGTAATAGTTCGTAAATTGAAAAAAAAAAAAAGAAAATTCTATAAACAAAACATGTTCACTTCAAAATGAAAGTACACATACTCAGTTGCAGTGACGGATGAGCATGCTGCAATCACTTGCTGTTCCACATAATCCAGCATGTTTTCCGCAAAGTCCACGTCTGACATTAGTGCGTTCATAGTCTGAACATAGTCTGGTGCATTAGCAGGCTGGCCAGGACGTCGCAGTGGGGCGGTATACGCCACTCTTCCACGGCCCCGACCAACTGAAGTCATTCTGCAAGGTAGAAACCTACATTGGAATGCATATAACGAACACCCACGCAAATGAAGTTAACGAAAATCGAAACTGAAAGACAACCTAATTTTAAAATCCAAAGTTGAACGAGGCATTATACGTGCTTTTATTTCATATCTTTTATCAAGTTCGAAACGGGGTAGACACTGACAAACTAAATACAATTCAGTTAACTAGATCTGGATTAGACAGACTTTGTTTATATCAATAAACTTAACCAAGTGTGCCCCGCAAATTCTTATCAGTTCTCGCTTTTCCTTTGTGTCTGTCTCTATGGCCTACAAAAATCTCGACAGGTAATCCCATGAAGAACACATTTCGGACGCTATTCAAAACAACCAGCAAAATAAAACTGCGCAAGAAATGCGATGTTATATTTGCGAACACATCGAACTCTTAAAATTCTTTAATTAGCTTCGTTTCGTGAGAAGCTTACTCTACATTCAGGCGACAACTGCTGTCCTGTCAATACCGGACCGCAATGATGATATATATATCATTTCCAGTGAAACAACCATATGTAGTCATAATCGCTGGCGCATTTACAGAAGTTTTACACATATGACAGGCTGTCTCCTCTGGGTGTTTAGCACGCTAACTTGCTCGGTAGCAACAAGTTATCCATGCAGTGACAGATTTCTAATATTTTATTTGCAACATTCATTCACATTATTTGTGGTGCGATTTCGTAGCTCACATTTAATGTTAAATTACGGAGCAGTACTCCACAAACATTTATTACCTTGTTTGTCAGTGCCTGAATTTTAAACACGTCGATCCAAACACAATCGGTATAGATAATACTACAGGCCCGAAATGTAGCACAATATCTTTGCGCTGCCATGGACGCTCATGATATCGATAAGCATTTATTTAGGCCTGTTCCCGTGCGAGGATCTGTGTGCGCATATATCTGCGCAAATGTCTGTGCTGTAACAAATGGCCGCAAAATCTCGTGCGTTTACACAACATAATTTCAGTCTACTGCTGGTCCGCCCTATGTCGCTCTACGAAACAAATTTTTAGTGGAATGCGGCAACCCTCTTTCAAAGGATATTTCAATACATGAAAGTACCTGATTATGCAAGAAATTCTACTGCGCTCTGTGTTCGCAACTAGTCATAAAGATGTTAATAAAGCACCAGAGGAAGAAAGAACGATCTGAATAGACCGTGGCTCCTCAGTCGACGGTAAATTTACTTCGCGAGTTACATGGCAAACCCGACGGCTGGCGAAATTATTTGCGAATGGACATAGACAAATACAAATATCTATCGAGAATAATAATTTCTCTATTAACATGGCAAGATATTTGTATGATGTGAGTAATTTCACCAAATGAACCGCTGATAGCGACATTACATATTCAGGAAATAAGAATAAGTCACAAAGGTTTAGAATTTTCAACATCAGTACCCAAACATTGAGCGAATCAATACCTGGCACATGCACAGCTATGTAACTGGCCTAAAGAAGAACTCCATGCAGACAAGTATATTATCTCAGTGATGTAATATATCAAATGTGAGAAGTTACAGATAAAATGTTTACATTTTCAGACGTGTTTTGAACTTCAGATATTCTAATAAATTATAGCTGTGATCAATGATGTATCTTTTCTCTTAGTGCTGAAAATTTGGGAATTTTTAATTACCTGTTTAAAATCTACCAGCAACATGTTATGAATTTTTTCACGAGAATATAAAACTCCATTCTGAACTGCAGATAGGGATTCATAGACTTCAATGTATGAAAAATTTTAGTGTTAATATTGTGCTAGTGAATAGCACCATTTACCTTATTTCATTCTTGTCATGGGCCAAATATTCCATTAGAGAGTAAATGTGTTGACACAAAAGTATAAGAATATCACAGAAGACATTGATGTAAGATGTTCCTTTTTCTACTAATATTCCGATGCACTCTTTTGTAGACTAAATACTCTTATTTTTACTTTATCCACACTGACACATAAGATTACGGTACAGGACAGTATGGCATCTTCGTCTATGCACATAAATAATTGCATGCAACCTTTAAAGGTACAAAATTAACTTCCATTCATGAACATTGAAATACAAGAACGTTACACAAAGACAGATAACTAAGAAGCATAGAACTTACAAGTGATGACAAAGATAAAAATGCATGTCTCAGAGGTCACATCTAACACTAAGGACCGCAAGTCTTATAACACACAAGCACAAAAACGTATCACTAACACTCTGCCTGCCCCCCCCCCCCCTCTCACTCTCTCTCTAGTGCTGAGCACCTAGAATTCTTAACGTTTGAAATCGATCTGGCAAAAAGTTCTTGTGTGGGTGAGATGTTCGCTGGTGTGAAAAACTGCCATCTGTAGCACAGACATATCCTCAAGCTGTACATTCATGTTGGTCAGTGTCAAGGAAGTGTGATCTGGTGCAATTCTACATGTGTGCAATGAAATGACTGAGGTGTGGATGTGTTCCCAGAGGCATATGTGTTGTCGATTTCGTGTAATACATCACAAACAGGGCGGACTCTGGTCCCTGATACTCCCCACTGCTGCTGTGGCTGTTTGAGTAACTATACAGTGAAGTACATTTTCCAGAACGTTGACCAAAACATTTGTGGTTCCAGCACACCCCGAAGGCATTGTTCTACCGTCACTGCCGTTTTCGTGATGACAACGCCTGGTTGAATTGGTGTTGGGTTTGACTGTCGCCACCCTGGAGTTGCTGATGTGCACACATTTGTGCTACAAGGGTCTCCACTGCAGTTTACAAGCTTCTTATCCCCTAGACTCATTCGGCAGGTGTTGTCTTCTCAGGCGAGCTTCGTAGGCATCTGTCGGTTTCAGCCTGTGGTATCATATAGGTCGATACCACCCTCACCGGCGTCTCACAGTTGAGTACAGAAATACCCATTTCCGACAGACGCCGATAGCGGTCGAGTGGGGACCCAGAAGTTCCAATGGTGCAAGTCCGCTAGGTCATGCCTTCAGCTGCTCCGACTACTAGTGCCCTCTGCTGTCGCATTAGAGGATGGCCAGCGGCTGCTACACAGCCCAATCTCAGTCAGTCTTCGACAGTCTTCAGTCTTAGTCAGCCTTCGACAGTTCTCTCATGCATCAGTAGTGGGAGCCTGACAGTACACGATGCTCTTGTAAAAGCTGGTCTCTATTGTTGTTTATTCTTTTGTAAAGTTTCTCTGCAAAATTCTTGGCAGTTTTGAATTACTTTTCGCGAGTTTTTTTTTTTTTCCTTTCCTTAGTTCAAAATGAGTGCCATGCCAAAATCGCTTGCTGCGCTGCCTGCCACTGATCTAACTCAGGTTATTGATTTTCAAATTCAGCAAATGGCGCAACTGTTTGACGCGATAATTCGCTTCATGATGACAGAGAGCGCTTCGAATACGACGTCGGAACCACCGGTAGTGCTACCGACCCATGGAGGAAGAATAAGAGGAGATAGCGCTTCAGTCTTACGCTGTACCTTGTTTTGAAGCCAGTGGGCGGGGCCTGCCGCCATCTTTTATCCCCCAAAACATTAGCAGACGACTGTTTACAATTGCTTCTTGTTCGTTATTTCTGTCATGTGCACGCGATATTCGTTTTATATAGTAAATGTTACACTGTTTTAGTGAAAAACAAAGCATAAGGAACGCAACTTCAAACTTTTTTATGGTCTTAAATGGGTATTCGATACAGTAATACGATACGAAAATATGAGGCTTCTGGCCTCAGTAGTGTAATTCCTTTTTGTTTATACACTTCGAATAATCGAGAAGTATGTGCTATGAAAAGCGTGCTTTCGTAATCCATTTCTACTCACTTTCATTGTGTTTGTGTCGATAATTGATAAAGCCAGAACTCCAAAAGCAATTATTTATAGTTTAGAGGCACTGATTTGTATTCGTTGTATTTTCAAGTCAAATGCAAATTTTAAATGTTCCAGTTTGCGAGAAACTTACCTCGTTTCCTTTGGTGTCCCATAGATGTATGCAGGGATGATACAAACAAGCCAGCTGTCATGTCAACAAAGTGAAAGATTCGTTAAATTACGAAGGAAAAGAACTGAATTTAATATTGTTAGGCCCATTGTAGTTTACACGTCTGCTTTGTTTTTAAATTGTACCTACCAAGTGACATTCAGTGTGGCAAATAACAGCAATTTACAGGGTAACACGACAACACACTGATTAATGTAATGATCTAAGCCTGGTCTTAGATAGGGAACTTTGTAACCCTTTAAGTATTTATAATTTAACCACTGTAACAGGTGTTCCACACATTTTACTGAAGATTTAATTAACTATATGTAGTTACATTACTTTTATATTAAATTATTCCATTTTAAAACATTAGTCCCCATTTCCAGGATATTTCTTGCCAGGACTTTTCGGGTACTTGGGAATAACCAAACAATGAAAACCAAGTGTATTGCTCACCTCCAGAGAGCTCTTCACGTTGGATTGATAGGAAATCTAAAGTCAAATCACAGAAATAAGACCATACTGTAAAACTTTACAGTGCATCAGAATTTCAAGTATATATAAGAAAATAGCGCTTGAGTAAGCCCACTTACGAATGAAATGTAATTTGTTTAAACTTTAGACTACAATCAGAACGATTGTACACCCGTAAGCCACGCAAGCCGGCATTTTTTTATCAAAACACTTCACGACTACACGGAATCAAACCACCAGAAGCGAATGTTTTGGGGTAGCTAACATGGCGGATCTTCACTTGGGTCGGCTTCAAGTTTGTGACGTCATGACAACTCCTCTTATTTTTACCTCCATGTACCGACCACACCACTTGTGCCTGTGCCGCTATTTGGTGAGTTGGGCGAAACAAAGAAAGACTGGAATGAATACCTCCCACACTTCTTCGTGCACATCGCAGGTCATCATATATAGGGTAACGACAAACACTCTTATTTCTTGGCCACATCAGGAGTGACTGTATATTGATTTTGCGCCAAACTCTTTCCCACTCTGCGCCCAGAACGTGTAAAATATGAGGAATTATTAGAGACACTTACAAAGTAGTATGAGGATAGGGAACAACTGGGGTCCGCCTGTTAAAATTTTTTTACGTTGCTTAAGCAACAAGGACAGATGTACCGTCATTGGGCGACTGGTATGCAGGGCCTTACTAGAGAGTGTAGATTCAAATGTAACTGTGGCGAACACTACAATGATGCAATGACTTGTGATGCCATCGCACATGGTGTAGCTGACTCTCAAATTCGAGAGTAGATTCTTAAATACCCAGACACTTCCTTGCAAAAGGTTCTGCAGATTCTTAACTGTCAAGATTTTTGCGAAAGCGCAGTAGACAAGACAAATAGGCTTCACAGCCTGCTAGCAAACAGTGGCCTGGCCGTAAACTCGTGTCACATCCGGCACAAGTTGTGCAGTCATCCACATGATCACCGATCTTGTCCCTCCCAGCGACTTGGTTTTCTTGCGGCAAACAGGGACATGTACAGTCTGTATCCTTACAGAAAGGATGACCCCTCTTCTGCCACTCCTTCCCGTAAATCTGTGACAAACAATGTGTAGTCTATTTTCAAAGCTCCGCAGTGTCATTAGTGAAAAACGATTGTGTAACGGCCATTCAGGAAATCTCCTAACTCATCTGCAGTACTACGTGAGGAGAACAAATATTTTGTCTCTCTTACCATTGGTGGACAATCCATCTGTTTGCAACTTGACACTGCAGTTTTAGTGACTTTACTAAGCCATAGCATTTCCAAATTGCATGGAAAATCTCAGATGTGCACCTCACACCATATGCTGATGGCATAAAATGGCAATACTTGTAGCCTTCCTACAATCTTTCGAGATATGACAAGGACAGTGACATAGACAATACTTTGCTCCCAAGACAGTGCTAACAGTTTTGACGTAGATATTTTGACTCATTGGGATTAAGTATTCTGGGCAGTGTACTTCCTGTCACTTATTTTGATCCTTGGGGAAGTGTTACAAAGTTATGTACAGAATTTCAGGATTTGTTTTCTGAGGCTTTAGGCACAGTCAATGATTTTGTTGCACATGTCACAATGAAGGAAAATGCACAGCAGCATTTTGGCTGGGCTCGTCCTGCAGGTGGCTTAGAAACTTACTGCTTTGTAAGACAGTGAGATCGTAGCATCCATTACAGCCCGTCAGTGGGCATCCCTTCCTGGTATCTTAAAGAAGGTATCCAGCAAACTCCGGCTGCGTACCAAGTCTCAAAAAACTGTGATCATAGGCAGTTATCCCTCACTGTGCCTGGAAGAACTGATGGACAAATTGGATACTGGGCATTACTTATCAAAAATTTACTTTTGTGATGCTTATTTGCAAATACCTTTGGATATGTAGTTGCAATGGGTGTCTGTCATTAATAATCTTCTGGGTCTCTTCCAATTTTTGAGATTGCCATTCAGCAGTGCTTCCATACTTGCCATTTTTCAGTCCTTTCTGGATCAGTCGACTGCAAAAGTTCCTTTTAACTCGAATTATTTAGAAGACATTGTTGTCTCAGGTCGGACTCCTTAAGAACACATTAATGATCTTCGTACTCTATTTAAATTGTTATCTGCAGCTGGTCTCATATGTTACACAGACAAATGTGCATCTTTTCAGACAGAACTTGAGTACATAGGACATGTCATTAGTAGCCAGAGTGTTCACCCAGTGCAATCACATTTGCATGTTATCTGTGACCTTCCGCCTCCATGCAATGTTGGTTTTTGCAGACTGTTTTAGGGAAGCTCACATACTACATCTGGTTTATTACTTAAGTCGCACAGATCGTCACTCCCTTGCATCGATTGTGCAGGAAGAATGTTCGTTTTGTTTGTTTAAATGAATGTCAGCCTGCTTTCCAGAATTTGAAAGATGCTTTGGTTAGTGATCGATGCCTTGTTCCTTTTGATCCCGCCAAACCGGTCGCCTTGGCTGTGGATACTTCCTCCTATGGCTCTGGTGCAGTTTTGTCTCATAAATTTGGTTCTGCTGATAGGCTGATTGCCTTTACTACAAATTTGTTGACCAAAGCTCAATGTAATTATCCGTAAATTGAAAAGGAGAATCTCGCCATTGTAAATACTGTAACTAAGTTTCATCAGTACCTCTTTGGCAGAAAAAGTTACTTGGTGACTGACCTTAAACCTCTTCAATCTTTGTTTGGCGCTTCTCAGTCAGTCCCAACTGATACAGCGCAAAAGCTGCAATGATGGGCACTTCTTTAGTCAAATTACCAATGTGAGGTTGTATATCAGCCCATTGATAATCATGCCAACGCAGAAGTTCTTTGTCCCCCCCCCCCCCCCTGCTGGCCCAGATTCAACATTCGGTGAGTCCTCTGCTTCTTGTTGCTACATCAATGCACAAGGCATGCATGTTTTGCTCAGCTTTCTGCTTAATCACTGGAAAATTGCCTAGGCCATAGCTTGGATCCTGATCTGCGGATTCTGTTGCACTGCACCCGCACTGGTTATCCATGTTCAGCCAAACAGATTCGAAGCTCTGTGGTTCGCCGATATTTTTCCCGTCAGCACGCCCTTGCAGTTCACGAAGGTGTCATTTTGCTTTGCAGTTATAACGACCAATCATGTGTTGAGGTACGTCAGGTTCTCCAGCCTGACATGCTTTGTTTGTTACACCATGGTGACTGGGACATGGTTCGAACCAAGCATTTGGCGCGACAATATTGTACTTGGCACGGTGTGGATGTGCAAATTGAATAGCGACTCCTCAATGCCAAGACTGTGCTGAACATCGGTCAGCCACATCTCAGCAGGTCTTGGAATGGCCCAAATCTCAATCACCTTGAGACCATTTGCACTTGGATTTCATGGCTCCTTACTGCAATAGACGTTGGCTCATCGTTGTTGACATTTTCAGCAAATTTCCCTTTGTGGTTCCTATGCTCACTACTGTGACTCGTTGCACAATTCAGGCCTTGTTGTCTGTCTTTTGACACAACATTTTTCTGAAATGACTGTGACTGACAGCGGACCTCAATTTGTGACACTGAATTTGGACAGTCTTGCACTGCCCTGCCTCCGGCATTATCCACACCCCAAATGCATCGTTCCACTTGCAGTCCAATGGCGAAGCTGATAGCTTTGTTCAAACATTTAAGCAACAGAAGGACAAAATCTATGCTTCCCAGCCACAGGATCTGTTGTCTTACTACCCCACCCAGCCATGCGAAAGACCATCACCAGAGGAGTTGTTACATGGACAGC